>NC_142502.1:126201136-126810227 GCF_057876585.1 Rhinolophus sinicus | reverse complement strand
CCCATATTGTGCAGTATCTTAATCGAGACTCCAATTTAGGGTCATTGTCTTTAGTTGGAGGGGAAAAAAAAACCATAAAAAAACCCCCAGCAATTTATGATGAAGTAATCAGGTCTAGCATCAATAGCCAGAACTTTCATGCTGTTAAAGTCAGGCCACAGGTCAAGAGAAGGGGTAGAATATGGAGGAGCCCAATTTAATAACAAGATGTTCCCTGTTTATTTTACTCTAAAATTGCGATCTATGGGTTTGGAAAATGATGTACTCATGACACACCTTTGAGGAAACATGGTATTAATTATCCTGTGTGTCTGCAGTAAGTCACTTGGCCCTATAATGATAATAAAAATGGCAGTAAAATGCTTTTTAATACCTTCAATACAATCTCGAGAACTGCTTTTTGTACTTTTATAAAATTTCAAACAGCTTCACACTTACAGAAATGTTGTAGGCACAGCACATAGTACTTCCCCCCCTACCCCGTAATCATTGGAGAGTAAGCTGATGACCTGGTAGCCCTACTCTCTAACACTTTACTATATATTCCTTCAAAAAAATGCATTCTCATACATAACCCAATACAGCCGTAAAATAAGAAAATCAGCATCAATATATTAAACCATCTAGTCCTCAGGTGCACTTCAAGTTTTGACAAATGTCTCACAACTATCTTTTATAACAAAAGGGTCCAGTCCAGCTTCCCATGTTGCCTTCACTTGTCTATATCCCTTTAGTCTCCTGCAGGCTGGAAGAGTTCGTCATTCTTTGCTTGAACTTAATGACCTTATCACGTTTGAAGAGGAATACCAGTTATTTTGTAGGATGTCCCTCAATTTGGATTTCCTTGATTTTCCCTCATGATCAGATTCACATAATGCATCTTTGGCAGGGATCTCTGAACGTGATTGTCTGCTCTTCTCACTGCATCCTATTAAATGGTCCAATATTCCAATTCGCCCCATTACTGATGATGCCAACTCAGTTCCAGGATCAAGGTGGTGTCTACAAGATTTCTGCTGCACAGCTGTTCTTTTGTCCTTTGAAATTAATCAGATTTTTTTTGGAAAAGTCCTTAATTCTTTACAAATATCATATTCCTCATCAAAGCATCAGTATAAAATCATGGGTTCATATTTCCTTCAATGAGTTACCATCATTATTGGTTTTGAAACTCAAAATTCCACAGATTTGGCAAATGATAGTCCCATTCCAAATGGCTTTTCTTCGCCTCATCATTCCTTTTTTAATGCTCTATTTTATTTTATTTTGTATTAGTTTCAGGTGTACAAAACAATGCAATAGTTAGACATTTCACCCCTCAAAAAGTGATAACCCCCACTACCAATATATTGCTCCTCTGACATCATATATATCTATTACAATTCCATTTACTCTATTCCTTATGCTATACTTCATATCCCGCGACTATATATATATTAAATTATAGTCTTAAATATAAGATCTGATACTATTAAACTCATAGAAGAAAATATAGGGAGTAAATTTGTAGACATTATTCTGAGTAATATTTTTATTGACATATCCCCTTGGGCAAGGAAAGCAAAAGAAAAAAATTAACATATGGGATTACTTCAAACTAAAAACTTTTTTCACAGCAAAGGAAACCATCAATAAAGCAAAGAGGCATCCTATTGAATGGGAGAAGATAATTGTCAATGATATGTCTGATAAGGGGTTAACATCAAAAATTTATAAAACACTCATTCAGCTCAACCAAAAACACAAGCAATGCAATTTAAAAAATGAGCAGAAGACATGAAGACACATTTCTCTAAAGACGACATTCAGATGGTCAACAGACATACGAAAAAATGCTCAACCTCACTAATCATCACAGAAATACAAATAAAACCCACAATGAGATACCACCTCACTCCAGTCAGAATGGCTATCATGAATAAGTCATCAAACAAAACCTGCTGGCGAGGTTGTGGAGAAAAGGTATCCGTTGTGCACTGCTGGTGGGATTGCAGATTGGTGCAGCCACTATGGAAATCAGTATGGAGGTATCTCAAAAAACTGAAAATGGAACTACCTTACGACCCAGCAATTCCTCTCTTAAGTATTTATGCAGAGAAACCCAAAGTGCTAATTTGAAAAAATATATGCACCCCTGTGTTTATTGCAGTGCTATTTACAACAGCCAAAACTTGGAAACAACCAAAATGCCCATCAGGTGACAACTGGATTAAGAAACTGTGGTACAAGATAATAGTTTAGTGGTTGCCAGAGGGTAAGGGGGATGGGGGGTGGGGGGTGGGAGATGAGGGTAAGGGAGATCGAATATATGGTGATGGAAGGAGAACTGACTCTGGGTGATGAACACACAATGGGATTTATAGATGATGTAATACAGAATTGTACACCTGAAATCTATGTAATTTTACTAACAATTGTCACCCCAATAAATTTAATTAAAAAAAAAAAAAAGAAACTGTGGTACATTTATACAATGGATCATTACTCAGCTATAAAGAAGAACGAAATCTAACAGTTTGCAATGATATACATGGACCTAGAGAACATTAAGCCAAGTGAAATAAGTCATTCTTGAGCACTTCTTACTTTCTGGCCCAAACTGTCCAGAGTTATTTTGTATTTTCTCTATTCTAGACCTGTACTGAGGCATTTCTCCAAGAACTACTGCTTTGTTTTAGTGGAAAATAGTATTTAGAAACCAAGATGTGGGCTCTGTGGATGCTTCTTGGGACTTGAATGTCATTGGGACTAGGGTAGGGAAAATCTATTTATCTATCTATCTATCCATCATCTATTTATATATCGACACACACTTTCTCATGTAATCTATATATAATCCTCCTATCTCCAATTTCAATCCCAAGCAAGTTTATCCAAGAAGTTTTGTTTTCTGTATCTGGAACTACTTTCTCCAACAGTGAGAATTTTGTCTCTACTGACCCTTAATACTTTGACTTATATGATCCTCATCCCTCCGGAATGAAACCAATCTCCTGCTGTAACAGCCAACTACATCCCCTTGAACATAATGTCCCCCATGCATCCACCCACATACCCTCTTCTGGCTCTGAGACACTTGTCAGGCCACTGCCAGCTTTGCACTCCTGCATGGGTGCCCTTCCCACTATGTGTGGGCCCTGACACCTACTCTGAGTACTCCTGCCTAGGTGAATGACCCCTTCTTGCACCTCTGCTTGATTAACATGTGTACCGGATCAACAGTGCCACCACTGCCTTGTGGGGACACCAGTCCTCACCCCACTCTAGTTCCATGCTGAGTTCCTCATCTGTCACACATGGATGCCATTTCCATACTGTGTGGGCGCTAATACCCTGTGCAAGCCTCCCAACCTCACCTTCCTGTGTTTTTTTTCTCATCACCCTGCACGTGCCCAAGACCCTGTGTCCAGCCACTGAGAAGTATATTCTCTTAGAAACTGGAAGAGATTTTGTGATGCAAGAATATGCAGGTTTAGGGAACACAGTAGTATCAGGGTTATAAGTAAGCACTTAGTCCAGGGAAGCCTCCAGCTTCTGAAGAGAATAGCTTGGGTTAAGAAGGAAGCGAGGTACAAGCAGTAACCCAAGGAGCTCAGGGACATGTAACATGGGCACGGGAAATACCTGCAGAGAGGAAAGGTGGCTGACACATTTCATTTGTGGAGGAGAGAAATCCCTGACCTGGGCTGGCCTAGATGCAAGTGGTGTGTCAGAGCCCTTGGAAATGGAAAGGGACAGACCACTAAGCTAGAGGTGACAGGTTACCAATGACAGATACTCAGTCACTGGGCACTTTACAAATCATGACATTCACATTTTTTTCAGTTGTTATTCTTACACCTCATTGCATCTCTAGTTGCCAATAGTGTTAATGTACCATACCAAAGGTTTTAAGAATTCAACCCAAAAGAAGTCTCCCTGTCCTCAACAGGGTGCTCAGGTACCAATGTAAAGACCTGGCAAAATTATTCCAAGTACTAGGTTAATGTCATACTTGACAGACCCCTGTTTTAGATGGAGAAATAGCAAGAGAAACATGTCTTGAAATTTGAACAGAGCAAGAACACTATACTCATAGGACGGCAGAATGAGTCCGTGACTGCCGAGGAGAAACACATTTCTTGCAGGCAAATGTGTGCTGTCCTGGGGGCTGGGGCACCTGGTAGACACTGACTGTGCCGTGTTATTGAGACCAGGCAGCCCTGCAGCTGGGCCCAACCTGCCCCAACCCTGCTGATTTGCATGTTACTGGGGTGCAACCCACAGCCCTGGACACATTAATAGTGTGGTCACACCCTGTGCAGGAATCAGTCCCGGGCAGGACGTAGCGTGGACATGAGGGTCCCGACTCAGCTCCTCAGCCTCCTGCTGCTGTGGCTCCCAGGTAAGGAAGGAAAACTGGGGATTTGCTCTGCCAGTATGGTCAGTACCACTTAGACTGCAGGGTAGTTATAAGACCTGGTAACATCATTAAGAGTAAGGATGTTTGCTTTCATGTTTCCCTTCTCAGGAGCCAGATGTGATATCCAGATGACCCAGTCTCCATCCTCTCTGTCTGCATCAGTGGGAGACACAGTCACCATCACTTGCCGGGCCAGTCAGGGCATTAGCAGTTGGTTAAACTGGTTTCAGCAGAAACCAGGGACAGCTCCTAAGCGTCTCATCTATAAGGCAACCAATTTGCAAACTGGTGTCCCTTCGAGGTTCAGTGGCCAAGGATCTGGGACAGATTTCACTCTCACCATCAGCAACCTGCAGCCTGAAGATGTGGCAACTTATTACTGTTTACAGTACGACAAAACCCCTCCCACAGTGTTATAAGCCTGAACATAAACCACGAAGCAGACAGCTGAGAGAGGGCCACCCCAGCTGCTCCTCCTGGGCCTGCATCTGCTGAAAGCATTTCTCAGAAGCACCCAGTCTTTGATGGTGACTGGAGGTTTTGGTAGAAGTGTCCAAGGAGGCGCCTCTGCACCCTAACTTTCTCTCTCCTCAGCCTCAGTGGTTTCATAAAGAACTGAGATCATCACACATGAGCTGTTCATAAAGAACTGAGATCATCACACATGAGCTGTCTGGGCTACTGTATCAGTCAGAATTCATAAAGGCAAAGAGAAGCAGGAAAGCCATAATATAGGGAATTAATGACTAAAATACATTGTTTTGAAAGCCTAGAGATCAAAATGGTGGTGTAAGGTGAGCTTCTGGAAATCTGCCCTGGAATTTACAATGAGCTGAATAATTAAACTCCACAAATGAGTCCATGCATAGCAGACAGGCAATACGAAAGTCTCACTACTGAATTCATGTTAGGGGGGGCAAATTGCGCGAGCAGGGGAGGAGGGAAGGGAGAAGTGTGGACACGGAGCCGTGCGGGTGCAAGAGCAGAGCAGAGCTCACATCTCCGAGCTCCCAGCATTCTGGAGCTACTGCAACTGCAGGAGAGGGAAGAACTCGGACTTCTAGGGCTCTGCTTATGGCCCACAGGGCTGAGGGGACAGCAAATAACACAGCTGAACCCAACATTCATGGCAGAGACCTCAGAGCGAAGAATGAGAGAAGACTGAAAACGGTGGTTTAAGCCCTCACTGCCGAGCAGAGAACGGAAGCTTTAGGCACTGAGACTAATCGCCCCCTCCCTACCCTCCCAGAGCTCACCCTGCCCCCACCTGCCCGGTGCTAGAAGCGGAACAGTAGCAGTGTCAGATCAAAAGAACAGAATATTTGCAGTTCTGAGAACTGTGGACCGCAGACACAGATTCGCAGCCCAACTAGTCTGGCAAAGGGGAGGGAACTGTGAAAGCAGGACCGGCTGTGGTGGTGGTCACCGCCATTGCTCTGGGCCACCTCTCACAACCCACCACGCCCCTGTCCCCACCTATGTGGGCAGATCCCTGCAGGAGTAAACAGAACTGCTGAAACATATGGGTTCTGAATCTGGAGCTGGAAGAGCTTTGGAAATTCAAAAGCTCTCCACATCCCCAAACAGACGCGGGGCCCTATGATCCAGGCGAACTGTTAACAGAGGAGAAGCCTGCCTTCCAGGAATTCCCCCATTGTGTGAGAAGCTGGAATAGTTCAGAGAAAACATAACACTACAGTGTGAGAGAGAAAAAAAGGCTGCAGTCAGAGCGACAATAAAACATTCTACCAACATGTACTGGAAAACAAAAGAATGACACTTCCTACAAACCTGTTGCAGAACCCACTTCTGTAGATGTCTAGGAAGAGAAATAATAAATCATTAATTGCCACGAATAACCAAGGCAACAAGACAGCTCAGAAAGAAAGTAAAAGTGTCCAGAAAAATGAACTTAAAGATATGGAAATATGTGAATTAAATGACAGAGAATTCAACATTGCAGTTCTGAAATAACTCAATGATATGTGAGAAAACACAGTAAGGGAGTTTAATGAACTCAAAAACACAATTAAAGAACAACATGAACATTTTACCAAAGAGATCGAAATTTTTAAGAAGAACCAAATAGAATTTCTGGAGATTAAGAACTCAATAGAAGAAATGAAGAATGAAACAGCCAGCTTAGATAGTAGAGTTGACCAGATGGAGGAAAGAATCAATGACATCCAACATAGAAACCTGGAAATGACACGGATGGAACAAGAAAGACACTTGAGACGTAAAAGAAACGAAAGAACTCTACAAGAACTTATTGACTTCATCAGAAACAGCAATATAACCCAAAAAGCAGGCCTAAATGACACATTAGATGAAATGGACATAATTGACATTTATAGAGCACTCATCCTAAAACATCAAATTATACATTTTTTTTCTAGTGTATATGGAACATTCTCAAGGATAGACCATACAGTGGGACATAAAACTAGCCTCAGCAAATAAAAAAGATTGTAATCATACCAAGCATATTCTCTGATCACAAGGCTTTGAAATTGGATATCGACTGCAAAAAGAAAGCAGGAAAAACCACAATACATGGACATTAAACAACATATTTTTAAAGAACGACCGGATCAAAGAAGAAATTAGAGGAGAGATCAAAAGATACATAGAAACAAATGAGAATGAGAATACATCTACCAAAATTTGGGGGATGCAGCGAAAGCAGTCATGAGAGGGAAATTTATATCATTACAGTCCTAAACTCAAGAAACAAGAAAAATCCCAAATAAATAACCTCACGTTACACCTTAAAGAACTAGAAAAGGAAGAACAAATGAAACCCAAGGTCAGCAGAAGAAAGGAAATAATAAAAATCAGAGCAGAACTAAATGAAATAGAGAAAAAAAGACAATAGAAAAAATTAATGTGACAAAGAGCTGGTTCTTTGAAAAGATTAACAAAATTGACACAGCCTTGGCTAGACTCACTAAGACAAAAAGAGAGAAGACACTAATAAACAATATCAGAAATGAAAAAGGGAAAGTTATAACAGATGCCGCAGAAATACAAAGATTCATTCAAGAATACTATGAAGGACTATATGCCACCAAATTCAATAACCTAGAAGAAATGGACAAGTTCCTAGACACATATCGCCTTCCAAGGCTGAACCATGAAGAACTGGAAAATCTAAACAGACCGATCACCAGTAACAAAATTGAATCAGTCATCCAAAACTTTCCCAAAAGCAAAAGTCTGGGACCAGATGGCTTCACTAGTGAATTCTACAAAACCTTCAAAGAGGATCTAATACCAATCCTGCTCAAACTCTTCCAAAAAATTGAAGAAGAGACAGTACTCCCTAACTCATTTTATGAGACCAACATTACCCTGATACCAAAACCTGGTAAGCACAACACTAAAAAAGAAAACTATAGACCAATATCTCTGATGAATACCAATGCAAAAATCCTAAATAAAATTCTAGCAAATCAAATACAGCAATGCCTTAAAAAGATTATTCATCACGACCAAGTGGGGTTCATCCCAGTGGCACAAAGATGGTTCAACATATGCAAATACATCAAAGTGATACATCACATAAACAAGATAAAAGACAAAAATCATAAGATTATATCAATTGATGCAGAAAAAGCATTTGACAAGATACAGCATTCATTTATGATTAAAATACTTAATAACATAGGTATAGAAGGAAAATACCTTAACATAAGAAAGGCCATATATGACAAACCCTCAGCTAATCTCATAATTAATGGTGAAAAACTGAAGCCCTTTGCTCTACGTTCGGGAGCACAACAGGGCCGTCCCCTATCACTTCTGCTTTTCAACATAGTGTTGGAAGTCCTTGCCAGAGCAATCAGGCAAGAGAAAGAAATAAAAGACATCCAAATTGGGAATGAAGAAATTAAATTGTCAGTCTTGGCAGATGACATGATGCTGTATATAGACAACCCTAAAGACTCCACCAAAAAGCTATTAAAAACAATCAACGAACACAGTAATGTGGCCGGCACAAAATCAACATACAAAAGTCCATTGCGTTCCTATATACTAACAATGAAATCTCCGAGAAAGAAATACAAAAAACCAAAAATTCCTTTTGCAATTGCAGCAAAAAGAATAAAATACCTAGGAATAACTTAACCAAAGATGTGAAAGACCTATATGCTGAAAACTACAAGACATTTTTGAAAGAAATTGAAGAAGACACAAAGTAATGGAAAAACATTCGGTGCTCATGGATTGCAAGAATCAACATAGTTAAAATGGCTATATTACCCAAAGCAATATACAGATTTGATGTAATCCCCATCAAAATCCCAAAGGCATTTTTTAAAGAAATAGAATAAAAAACATCAGATTTGTTTGAAACCACAAAAGACCCCGAATAGCCAAAGCAATCTTAAGAAAAAAGAACAATGCTGGAGGTATCACACTCCCTGACTTTAGTTCGTACTACAAGGCAACAATAATCAAAACAGCATGGTATTGGCAGAAAATAGACACATAGACCAATGGAATAGAATTGAGAACCCAGAAATAAAACCACATAAATATGGACAGATAATTTTTGACAAAGAAGCAAAAAAAATACAAAGGAGAAAAGACAACCTCTTCAATAAATGGTTCTGGGAGAATTGGAAAGCCATGTGCAAAAAAATGAAACTGGACTGCTATCTGTCACCATATACCAAAACTAATTCAAAATAGATCAAAGACTTAAGCATAAGACCTGAAAAAATAAACTGCATAGAGGAAAACATAGATACTAAACTTATGGACCTTGGGTTCAAAGGGCATTTCATGAATTTGACTCCAAAGGTAATGGAAGTAAAAGCTAAAATAAACGAATGGGACTATATCAAACTTAAAAGCTTTTGCACAGTAAAAGAAACCATCGACAAAATAAAGAGGCCACCAACTGAATGGGAGAAGATTTTTGCAAACAGTGCCTCCGATAAGGGCTAATATCCAAACTATACAAGGAACTCATGCAACTCAACAACAAAAAAACAAACAACCCAATTGAAAAATGGGCAGAGGACCGGAAGAGACATTTCCCCAAAGAGGACATACAAATGACAAATAGACATATGAAAAAATGCTCAACATCACTAATCATCAGAGAAATGCAAATCAAAACCACAATGAGGTATCACCTCACTCCAGTCAGAATGGCTATCATCAACAAGACAAATAGTAACAAGTGTTGGAGAGGCTGTGGAGAAAAAGGAACCCTCATACACTCTTGGTGGGAATGCAGACTGGTGCAGCCGTAATGGAAGGCAGTGTGGAGGTTCCTCAAAAACTTAAAAATAGAATGACTGTGTGACCCAGCAATCCCTCTCCTGGGTATCCACCCAAAAAATCTGAAAACAATTATCCATAAAGATACGTGTGCTCCAATGTTCATTGCAGCTTTATTTACGGTGGCCAAGACATGGAAACAACACAAATGTTCTTCGACAGATGAATTTATAAAGAAGTTGTGGTATATACATACAATGGAATACTATTCGGCAGTAAGAAAAGGTGAAATAGGACCATTTGTGACAACATGGATGCATCTTGAGATTATAATGCTACGTGAAATAAGTCAGAAAAAGCAGAGAGCCATATAATTTCACTGATATGTGGTATATAAACCAAAAACAACAAAAGAACAAGACAAACAAATGAGAAACAAAAACTCATAGACACAGACAATGGATTAGTGGTTACCAGAGGGTAAGAGGGGTGGGGTGTAGTAGATCAGTGTAAAGGGGATCAAATATATGGTGATGGATAGAGAACTGACTCTGGGTGGTGAACACACAATGGGATTTATAGATGATGTAATACAGAATTGTACACCTGAAATCTATGTAACTTTACTAACAACTGTCACCCTGATAGCCTTTAATTTTAAAAAAGCCTAGGGAATCAGTAACAGGGGAAGAAGATCCTCGAAATGTGGGATTCTCTGATGCTCCCCCAGAAACCAGAAAACATATGCCATTGAAGACAGAGGCTGTCTAACCATGTGGCCCCCAGACCTGTGGGGAAGGCCCAGGAGTGGGGGTGCTGATGCTCTCAGCTCACCAGTGATTCTCCAGTCCTCCTCTCTGCCCGCAGGAACTGATGGATAGTATTGAATTCTCCTCGTCTGACTTCCACATGTTAGGAAGGGCCACTCAGTGAGCAACTCTGGGAAATCATAGAGGGCAAAGGGGTTCTGAGAAATGTGTTTCCACAAGGGAGAGTGATGATGGAGAACTGACAGCAGACAGCTAAGACTGTCACTGTTTTTACATGTCTGAGAATTTAGCCAGTTACAATACACTTGGATGTGCTTCCAACCATCATCATCAAGTCTGGATTCATAACAGGAAATGTTTGTTAAATGTTTGAAAAATAAAAATTAGGGAAATGTTTTAAATACAAGAAATAACTTGACAAAGAATGGAAGCTGTTTTTGATTAAAGAAATCAAAAACTAAATGTGGACAGAGCATTCTTTCTCTTCTACGTGAAGCTGTCTTACTATTCAAAATTTTCCCAGGAGCCAGAGCATCACTGACACCCCTGGGAATTATTACAAATGCAAAACACCAGATTCCACCTTACACCTTCTTTGAGGGTCTTCATTTTAACAAGGTATCAGGAATTATGTATAAGATTTAAGTTGCTCTGTTTTAGAGGACATTCACTTCAGTTAAATGCATCTTATTTTTCCATTTCCATTTAAAAAATTCAATTGAAATCCACATGTTGAAAACACATCCAACTTTATTTTCAAATTAACACAAAATTAACTTTCTTTAAGATTGTAAGTATTGAAAAATATAATTATTTTTAAACAGCAGGATAAAAAATTAAATAGAGTAATGGTTTTTAGAAACTTGAAGAATTACCAAGACCTAAGAATAAATCAAAATGATATCTAAAAGTGTTTAAAAAAATGGACTTAAACTTGCTTGTGCAGTTTATTTTGGGGATTTTGTTCCTTCTTGCAATTTGCCCTGAGAATGATGTGCCTTGGGTTCACACCTTCTTCAGTGTTAGCCCCAAAGGAAACAATCCATAATGGAAACTAATTCATGTGCTTGCAGAAGAACGACACAGCTGAGCACTGTCTGGATCATCCAACATTGTTAACATAAACATTCGTGAATACAGAAAAGAATTCTTAGTATTGTAGACCATGAAGGTTTTGAGTGGTTCCTTACAAACCATTATTGAGTAAAATCTGACGAATTCTATATTTATACATCTGCACCTAGAGATTGACAGATATCACTAAACCTTATGGCATAAAATAATACTTACGAATTCATTCATAAGGAGACAGAAAAACATAAAATAAATGTTTTAGTCTGCGAATAGAAACAATATAATTTACATCATTTATCAAAATACCTAGTTATCCATATATAGCAGTACTAGCAGTAATAATAATGATAATTTTATATGTCATACAAACTTATTAAAAATGATTACACCTAATTTTATAAATAAAAGTATATAAAGGAAGATGTGTATCCATATGTATATGTATATATGATACATACATTTGGATATATATTTTTTGATGACTAATGTAATTATTTTATGAATTAAATGGGTTAATATGACTCTAGTTATCCCCATCAAAAACTGTTGTCCAGCTCCCGATCAGGCTTAAGACGTTTTCTTCGTAATCTTTGTTTCTAAATCATTCACCAACTGTTGTGCTCACTTGAAAAGATGTGTATTAAGTGGAGGTCCAAAGGGTATAAATGGAGCTAATTTTCCTACTGCAAAAAGTTAAATTCTGATATGCTATGAAAGTCCCATTATCTCTAATACCACAATCATGCTGTGAGTTCCAGGTGTAAGATATAACTTATCTGATTATTAAAAATTTTATGGTAAAATCAATTGAGATCCTCCTAACCTAGGTCATAGGTCTTGTGATTTATAGAGAAAATAGCAACTAAATGAAATTTCTAATGAGCTACTACAAAATAGACTGAATGGCTGAAAAATTAATTCACGGATAATACCACTTGTCTTCAAATAGTGTGTAATGGACACCATCAGCCTAGAGGAAGAACATTAGAATGTCATGGAGGGGCCAGTATGAAGTTTGGTCAGATTTATTTTTTTATTGTTTTTGTTTTTATTAGTTTCAGTTGCACAAAACAAAGCAATTTTAGACATTTGTAATTTATATCACTCACATTGTGTCAACCCCCCTCCCCCCATCCACTTTCCCTCTGACATCGCACACAGCCATTACTTTTCCACTGTCTCTACTCCTAATGCTGTACTCTGCTTCTTGTAAGTATATATATATATATATATATATATATACACACATATATATATATATATATATATATGTGTGTATATATATATATATGTATATATATATGTATGTATATATATATAAACTTGTACTTGACATTCATTATTGTTCAGCTTCAGCTTCAGGTGTACAGTGCAGTGATGAGGCATCTACATCATCCCTGAGGTGGTCTCCCTAACGAGACAAGTGTCCATCAGATACCCTACAAAATCATTACAACATTATTGATTACATTCCCCAAATTAACTTTTGTAACCCCATGGCAATCTGTGGTTACTGACTGCTTTCTAATCCCCTCACCTTCTCCCTTATCCCTACCCCATCTAGCAAACCTGAGTTTTTTTCTCTGTGTCTGAAACTGTGATTTGTGCATTCACTTATTCTTTTCCTTAGATTCCACATATAAGTGAGATCATATGGTATTTGTCTTTCTCTGACTTATTTCACTAAACATAATGTTCTCTAGGTCCACCCATGTTGTTGCAAATGGTAAGATTTCTTTCTCTTTATGGCTGCGTAATACTCCATTGTATAAAGGTACCACAGTTTCATAATCCAGTTGTCTACCAATGGGCATTTCGGTTGTTTCCATGTCTTGGCTATTGTGTATCGTGCTGCAATAAACATAGGAATGCATACATTTTTTTGAATTAGAGTTTTGCATTTCTCTGGATAGATACCTAGGAGTGGAATAAGGTAGTTCTTTATTCAGGTAGGTAGTTCCATTCATAAGGTAGTTCCATTTTCAGATTTTTGAGATACCTCCATACTTTTTTCCATAATGGCTGCACCAATCTGCAATCCCACCAACAGGGCACAAGGGTTCCCTTTTCTCCACATCCTCACCAGCACTTGTTGTTTGTTGATTTTGACTGGGGTGAGATGGTGTCTCATTGTGGTTTTTATTTGCATTTCTCTGATGGTTAGTGAGGTTGAGCTTTTTTTTCGTATGTCTGTTTGCCATCTGCATGTCCTCTTTAGAAAAATGTCTTTTCATGTCCTCTGCCCATTTTTAAATTGGGTTGTTTGGTTTTTTTTGGAGTTGAGTTGAATGAGTTTTTTACAAATTTCAAATATTAAACCCTTATCAGATATATCATTGACAAATATCTTCTCCCACTCAGTAGGATCCCTTTTTGTTTTATTGATGGTTTCTGTTGCTGTGAAAAAACTTTTCAGTTTGATGTAATCCCATACGTTTATTTATTTTTTCCTATTACTTCACTTACCCTAAGGGTTATATCAGTAACTATATTACTCCAGATAATGTCTCTAAACTTTCTTCCTATATTTTCTTCTAGGAGTTTTATGGTTTCAGATCTTACATTTAAGTCTTTAATCCATTTTGAATTTATTCTTGTATATGGTGTAAGGAGGTGGTCCAGCTTCATTTTTTTTGCATGTGTCGGTCCAGGATTCCCAGCACCGTTTATTGATTAGACTGTTTTTACCCAAACATAAATTCTTGCTTCCATTGTCGTAGATTAAATGGCCAAATAGGCATGGATTTTTTCTGTGCTCTCTATTCTGTTCCCTTGATCTATATGTCTGTTTTTATGCCAGTATCATGCTGTTTTGATTACTATAGCTTTGTAGTATAATTTGATGTCAGGTATTGTTATACCTCCCACTTTATTCATATATTTCAAGATTGCCGAGGCTATCTGGGGTCTTTTATGGTTCCATATAAATTTTAGGATTACATGTTCTATTTCTGTGAAAAATGTCCTTGTAGTTTGATAGGAATTGCGTTGAATCTGTATGTTTTCTTAAGCAGTATGGACATTTTAATGATATTAATTCTTCCTATCCATGAGCACAGTACGTGTTTCCATCTATTTGTACCTTCTTTAATTTCTCTCTTCAGTGTCTTATTATTTTCTCAGTACAGGTCTTTTACTTCTTTTGCTAAATTTATTCCTAGGTATTTTATAGTCTTTGAAGCAATTGTAAATGGGATTGTTTCCTTAATTTCTCCTTCTGATATTTTATTATTGGTATATACAAATGCAACTGCTTTCTGAATATTAATTTTGTATCCTGCTACTTTACTAAATTCAAAACTATTAAATTCTAATATTTTTTTGGTGGACTCTTTAGGGTTCTCTCTATATAGTATCATGTCATCTGCATATAATGACAATTTTACTTCCTCCTTACCAATTTGGATGACTTTTATTCTTTTTCTTCTCCTGTTGCTGTGGCTACAACTTTCAAAACTATATTGACTAGGAGTGAAAAAAGTGGGCAACCTTGTCTTGTTCCTGATATTAAAGGGAATGGTTTTAGCTTTTCCCCATTGAGTATGATGCTAGCTGTGGGTTTATCATATATGGCCTTTGTTATGTGGAGATATGGTCCCTCTATTCCCACTTTCTTAAGCGTTTTTATCATAAATGGCTGCTGGATTTTGTCAAGTGCTTTTTCTGCATCTATTGATATGATCATATGATTTTTATTTTTCATTTTGTTAATGTGGTGTATCACATTAATTGATTTGTAGATGTTTAACCAACTTTGCATACCAGGAATAAATCCCAGTTGATCATTGTGTATGATCCTTTTAATGTATTGCTGAATTCTCTTTGCTAATATTTTGTTGAGGATTTTTGCATCTATATTCATTAGGGATATTGGCCTATAGTTTTCTTTTTGTAATATCTTAGTCTGATTTTGGGATCAGGGTGATATTGTCCTCTAAAACATGTTTGGGAGCCTTCCCTCTTTCTTGATTTTTTGGAAGTGCTTGAGGAGAGTAGGTGATAATTCTTTTGTGAATGTTTTGTAAAATTCACCTATAAAGCTATCTGATCCAGGACTTTTGTTTGTTGGGAGCTTGTTGATTCCTGATTCAATTTCCCTGGTATTAATCAGTCTATTCAGGTTTCCAGTTTCTTCTTGAGTTAGCCTTGGAAGGTAATATGCTTCTAGAAAAATGTCCATTTCTTCCTGATTGTCTAATTTATTGGCATATAGCTGCTCATAGTAATTTCTTAAAATCTTTTGTATTTCTGTGGTGTCTGTTGTCACTTCTCCTCTTTCATTTCTGATTTTATTAATTTGGGTCCGCTCTCGCTTTGTTTTGATGAGTCTGGCTAAAGTTTTGTCAATTTTGTTTATCTTCTCAAAAAATCAACTCTTGGATACATTGATCTTTTGTATTGTTTTTTGGTCTCTATTTCATTTATTCCCACTCTGATCTTTATTATCTCCTTCCTTGTACTCCCTTTGGGCTTATTTTGCTGTTCTTTTTCCAGATCTCTTAAGTGTAAGGATAAACAATTGATTTGTGATTTTTCTCGTTTCTTTAGGTAGGCATGCATTTCTATGAATTTCCCTCTTAGGACTGCCTTCACTGCCTCCCATTGATTTTGGGTTGTCATGTTTTCATTTTCGTTTGTCTCGAGATATCTTTTGATTTCTTTCCTGGCCTCATTGTTCACCCATTCATTATTTAGTAGCATGTTATTCAGCATCCATGTATTTGTGTGTCTTCCAGTTTTTTTCCTGGAGTTGATTTCTAATTTTATAGCACTCTGGTCAGAGAAGACATTTGGTATGATTTTAGTTTTCTTAAATTTATCGAGACTTGTTTTGTGGCCTAACATGTGGTCTATCTTGGAAAATGTTCCATGTGTGCTTAAGATGAATGTGTATTCTGGAGCTTTGGGGTGAAATGCTCTGAAAATGTCAATTAAATCTAATTGATACAAGGTGTCATTTAAGGCCACTGTTTCCATATTGATTTTCTGTCTGGAAGACCTGTCCCTTGTTGTCAGAGGTGTGTTGAATTCCCCTACTGTGATAGTGTTATGGTTGATCTCTGTCTTTATGTCAGTCATTATCTGTTTTACATATTTAGGTGCTCCTATGTTGGGTGCATAGATGTTTACTAGGGTTATGTCGTCTTGTTGGAGTGATCTCTTTATTATTATATAGTGCCCATCTTTGTCTTTTAATATATTCTTCATTTTAAAGTCTATTTTGTCAGATATAAGTATTGCAACTCCAGCTTTTTCCTCATTTCCATTTGCATGAAACATCTTACTCCAACCCTTCACTTTCAGCCTGTATGTGTCTTTTGATCTGAGGTGAGTCTCTTGTATACAGCATATGCAGGGTCTTGTTTTCTTATCCACTCAGCCACCCTATGTCCTTTGATTGGAGCATTTAATCCATTTACATTTACAGTGATTATTGATAGGCACACAGTTATTGCCATTTTGTTATTTGTATTTCTGGTCTTCATTAGTTAGATTTGTTTCATCTTTCTTCTGTTTACAGAAGACAATTGACATCTCCTGCATTGCTGGCTTGGTGGTAATGAATTCCGGTTAGCTATTCTTTTCTAGGAAGCTCTTTATCTCTCTTTCAATTTTAAATGATAGTCTTGCTAGATTGGATAAAGCAATCTTGGTTGTAGGGCTTTGTTTTTCCTCACTTTGAAAACCTCCTGCCACTCCTTTCTAGCTTGCATAATTTCTGTAGAAAAGTCATTTGATAGTCTTATAGGAGTTCCCTTGTATGTAACCCGCTGTCTTTCTCTTGCTGCTTTTAGGATTCTCTCTTTGTCTTTAACCTTTGCCATTTTAACTATAATGTGTCTTGGTGTGGGCCTGTTTGGGTTTATCCTGGTTGGAACTCTCTGCACTTCCTGGGCTTGTATGTTGGTTTCCTTCACCAGGTTAGGGATGTTTACGGTCATTATTACTTCAAATATGTTTTCGATCCCTTGCTCCCTCTTTTCACCTCTGGTATTCCTCTGATGCACATGTTGTTGTGCTTGATGTTATCCCAGAGGTCTCTTGAACCATTTTCACTGTTTTTTATTCTTTTTTCTTTCTGTTGTTCCACTTGGGTGATCTCTGCTAACTTGTCTTCTAAGTTGCTAATTCGATCCTCTGCCTCATCAAACCTGCTGGTAATTCTTTCAAGTGTGTTCTTTATTTCAGTTATTGTGTTCTTTAGTTTTAACTGGTTGTTCTTTATGATTTCTCTATCCTTCCTTATGTTGTCACTAGGCTCATTAAACATTCTTATCATCAGTGATCTGAACTCTGTCTCTGATAGGTTGGTTACCTCTGTTTCATTTGGTTTCAATTCTGGCTTCTGTTTTTTTTTATTTGGGACATGTTTCTTTGTTTCCCCATTCTGGCTGACTCTCTGTGTTTGCTTCGATGTATTAGGTAGATTCCCCTAGGGTTCTCAGTCTTTGCTGGGTGGTCTTATGTAGTATGTGTCCTTTATATTTGACTTACACCGCTTCCATATTCTCCTCTGCGTGTGTTCCAAAGGTGACCCTTGTGTTGTGTGTATTCGCCTGTTAAAGTTGAGCTTGAATTACTTTTGGCTTCTCAGTAGGTGGGATTGACACCTAGGCTGTCTAGTTGTGAATTGGCTATTTCCACAGTGGATGAGCTGCTATGTGAAGATTGACCACCCAGACAAGACTTGGCCCCTATGGGTTCTTGTGCCTGTAGAGAATTCCCTCTGGATATCACTTGTCTGTCAAACCCAGTAATACTCTGGTTTGGTCTGGAGTTGGCCTCTGGGTGTGTTGTAGAGCCCTGGTGTAGGGCAACTTCAGAAAAAAAAAGACAAATCAAACACAACAACAACAAGAAGAAAGAAAAAAACAAATACACTCACATGTAAAAACAACTGATAACCACACTCAACATAAGCAAAAATATCAAAAATACCAAAAAAAAAAAATCAATACAAAAAAATGGAAAGAAGGAGGAAAAGTAGGGCAGGAAAGAGAAAAAAGAAAAATAGAGAGAAAGGGGGAAAACAAATAAACAAGCAAACAAACAAAAATGTATGTATAATAATATATGCTAAAAATGATAGTAATACCAAAAAAAAGCAGCAACACTCTTGCCTTTAGCCCACCAAACAATCTCCAGATTGTCCTCTGTTGTGCAAATAGTCCTCTATGTCTTGTGAAGGCAGATCCAGCCATCTGGTGCCCACAGTAGCAATTCTAGATGAGTGGGGCTATGAGGTATGGTTGGTAGTTTCTACAAAGTCAGTGCAGTTTCTGCTGTCGCCTGCCCATACACGTGCTGAGAGCACCACAGCCAGCCACTGGGATGTGGGCTTCTTCCCTGTGCACAGGTCTCCTGAGTCTTAGGGCACTTCCTACATTGGAGGGTGTGAACTGCTCGAGATTTCTGAGCTGCTGAAAGCCCAGAGCTGCCTCAGCCTCCTGCTGTTAACTCCTGTGTGTTTCTCTGCAGTTGTAATTGTCCTGCCACAGCAGCAGCCCAGAAAAGGTGGGGGCTGAGAAGGGAGGTGTCTGCCGTCTCCCAGCCCAGCCGTGTCACACTCTTCCCAGCCTGGTCCCTAGATCACAGTTGCAAGGTGGCTTTTTCCAGGTCCTGAGCCCTACAGCTCCTCTGTCATCTGACATACTCTTCAGTTCAGGGACCAGCTTGAGATTCTGGAAGGGTGGGCGGCAGGATTGCTGTGGGAGAGTGGGGGGAGGGGCCCAGCTATGGCTTTTGCTTTTTTGTTTGACCCAGGGCCCAGCTGGAGATCTCCGCTGAGGTTACTGCCTCAAACATGGGATAAGCTGCTCTCTCCGCAGAGATCAGCTGTAGGATGCAGAGAAAGAGCCCACCTCCTGGCTTTTGTGATCTCTGTTCTGTGTCCTGGGGCCCCCATCCGTCTCCCAGCCAAGGATGCGGGCCGCGTCTCCACATCACTCCTTTCCCTCTTCCCCTGCTCATCCGGTTTGTCCACCATTGAGTATTCCTTGTACGAGCATCTTAGCTATTCTGTGTGATGAGCAGAGAGTCCTTTGATGGGTTATAGTTGTTCAATTTGTGGTAAGTTCCAGAGGAGAACTCAAGAAGACCACATCGCTGCTGCCATTCCTCTAGACTCCATTCTTTGATTCAACTGAGCTAATGGTAGAATCTAGTGGAATCCAGACAAGGATTGCGCTGAATGGAGTGTTAAACCATTGGGTTTATTCCTGCTCTGTGCTCTGACACACTTCAGGGAAATGTTCCTTTCTGACCTCTAAGAAGAATGGGATGCGGGGCTGTTGGTAGCTAATGTCACTTTAAAGATACACATCTTTAGACAGTGCTGGAATCATGGGGGAAGAGATGCTCTATTTCCATTGGCTGACAGGATATGACATCATCCTGTGGCAGTTGGTGGGCATCTTGCTTTCATAAAGGGAAGTCCTCCTGAAAATGACACCAGCACAGAGGGAAGGAAGCAAAGCAAACATGTCAGGGCAGATAATTCCTGTTGACATCATTGAGCTGCCCAGGAAGGAGAATCTCTCACAGAAGCCCCTGTGGACTTTCTGTAATATTTCATTGGCCAAAACTGGGTCATGAGTCCTTGCCTCATCCAATCACTAGCAGGGGGTTTGGGAGGGGAGTGGTTGCCATAACCGACTTGGACCAACTGTGATTCCTTCCAATTGAGCATCCACAGGAAGAAGGCAGCATGTGTGCTATGTGAGCAAGCAACACCATCCTGCCACAAAGGAGAAATGGACAAGGGAGCTGAGGGTTCAAAGCCAAGGGAACAGAAGACCAAGCGGGTACAACATGCAAAGGTGCAGAATTGTGCCAATTAAGTCCAAGTATTACATCACTCCGTGCTCCTCAAACTGGAGGATGCAAAACAAGAGTACCCAATACATCTTTCTGAAGCAAGACACTTATTGAAAGGTTTGGAAAACCAAGCACTTTAATAAGAACCATCCCCTTCCCACAGAGGAGGGGAGGGAAGAAGGGACCAAGGAAAAATAGTCCAGTCTCTCCCCCACCACGTGGTCTTGCTTCCTGGACCTCAGCTTCCTCCAGTTCACCCTTTAAAATGCAGGGAGCCCAGCTTGACCCCCCCGGAGTCTTGTTCTAGCCCTGCCTTCGCCGTCAAAATCTTTACCTGACTGCGTTTGCAGTAGCCCTTCTTGGGCAGCAGACAAGAGCTTTCTTAAAAAGTTTAAGCACCTCTTAGCCACGTGCCGCTGGCCCTGCTTGATTTCTTCCGTGTTTCTACTGCTGCTGGTGGTGCTGTGACTGGAGAGAGAGTCCCCAGGGTGACACTGGGGGGCTGGGCTAAGGATGGTGGTGCTGGAACCAGGGCTGAGCTCGGGAGTGGCAGTCCTGGAGTCCCTGCTGGTCATGGGAGTGGCGGTACTGGAGCCTGGTCAGTGCTTGAGAGTGGCGGTCCTGGATCCCCTGCTGGGCTCAGGAGTGGAGGTCCTGGATCCCCGGCAGTTCCTGGGAGTGGAAAGCTTGGGAGTGGTGTTTCTGGGCCTCCAGCTGGGCTCAGGAGTGGTGGTCTTGGAGCTGGGTCTGTGTGCAGCAGTGGAGGTCCTGGATTCCCGGCAGTGCTTGGGAATGGATAGATCAGGAGTGGCATTCCAGGGCCACCAGCTGGGCTCAGGAGTGGCGGTCTTGGATCCCATGCTGGGTCCTGCTCTACTCTAAGATGGCTGCAGGACTGACAGACTCTTGGGCCTTCTTCCCTGGCTCATGGTCCATAGGCTGCTGCTCTGCCTGCTGGGAACCAGACCACTCAGATTGAGCCTCCTGAGCTGGGGAGGGACTGCAGCTCTGGAACTCAGAAGGATGGAAGGGCTTTACTTTGATGGTGCAATATGGGAATTTTGGTATTTGTGTGTGTAAGATGTGGTATGTGGCCACGATGCTATTGTATGCTTTGTTCGACAGTGTGTCCTGGAGGTCTTTCCAATGAAAGACCAGATTAACCATCTCTTCTATTACACAGGGGTCTGTGACATCATTGGGTGGCTCGATGTAAGGCTTCAGTTCTTCCTCTTGGCCCATGTTTGCCAAGGATCTGGCACGATGTCCTTCAGATTTTCTCTCTGCTCAGGGTTGAGGATTAGCAGTTTTTTTAGGAAGTTTTCCATGTCAGTGGATAGATAGGGAGGCACCACATTCTGCCCACTACCTAACTTCTTCATCAGCTCTTCCCAGCTCATTGCCTTGAAAGGGATGGTGTTCGTGAGCGTCTTGTACAGCAGCACTCCCAGGCTCCAGATGGCCATGGTACGACCATCATATGTTTCGCCCAGGAACAGTTCTGGGGCTGCATACATGGATGGGACTGCCACAAAACATGCTGAGTTGATGGACATTGAAGGATGCGCCAAATCCAAAGTCTGCAAGCTTAGCGTTCATCTGAGTGTCTAACAGCACGTTTGGTGGCTTCAGGTCCCTGCGAGCAATGCCCTTCTCATGGCAGTAGTGCACTGCTGACACCAGCTGCTGGAAGACACCACGGGCCTTGTCCTCTGACATGCGGCCATGGTCACGAAGGTAATGGTGCATGTCCTCTCCAGGCACGAGCTCCATGACTAGGAAGAGGGGTTCTGCAGTGCTGATCACATGGAATAGTTGGACGGTGTTAGGATGGTGCAAGTTCTCCATGCAGTGGACTTCGTGCAGGAGAGATCTGCACATTTTGTGGTAGACCCCTTGGTCGATGATTTTCACAGCCACCTTCGTCTTCGTGAGAATGTGCCCGCCCAACACTACCTTGGCAAAGGTGCCCCCTCCGATGGTTTCCTGGAGCTCATATTGTGCACTGTGGGGCTCCTGGTCAGCATGGATGTCTTTAAAGTCACATAACATGGTGACCCGCTAGCTACGCTCACTGACGATACTAACTATACTCTCCAACTGTGCTACCAAACAATAACTATACTAGATACGCTGTATCAACAATATTGTTAACTATGTTAATAATAATAACTGCTAACTATACTAAATATACTAACTGTATCAACAATATTACTATGTCAATAATTGTAACTGTACTAACTACGCTGACTAAATATAGTAACTGTATCAACAATATTACTTTGCTAATAAACAATAATTAACTATACTAACTATGTTGACTATGTATACTAACTATATTACTAACTGTGCTAGTAAACAATAACTATGCTAAGTAAACTGACTAAATGTACTACTTGTATCAACAATATTACTGTGCTAATAAACAATAACTATACTATGCTATGTATACTAACTATAATATTACTAACTGTGCTAATAAACAATGACTATGCTAAGTAAACTGACTAAATATATTAACTGTATCAACAATATTACTGTGCTAATAAACAATAACTATACTAACTATGCTGACTATATGTACTCAGGAAAAAGAAGGAGAAAACAAGCTAAAAGGTCCAAGTCCAACAGGTCACCACAAATCAGTTTCCTGGGCTTTAATGGACAGAAAGCTCAGCCGAGCCAGGGCCTTAATAGCAGCTTGGGGTCATTCCCTCACACTGGTGCTTTATGAGCTCAGAGCCAGAACTGACCACATATGGCTAAGGATAAGCTACAGTGGTTTTCTCAGTTTTGGGTTTCAACACCCCTTTACTCTGAAAAAAAGGGGAGGCCCCCAAATGAATTTTTGTTTATGTGGGATATTAAAGACTGATATTTACTTTATCAGAATTTAAAGTCTGTAGGATGCTTAAAAAAAAAGACATGTATTAGAATGTTTTTCCAGGTGTGGATAGGGTTACATTTTCAAAAGCCCTTGAGATGATTTGTTTCCACTCCTTCAGCCAAGAAATGGTACTGCCCTTTGAGAAGCACTGCTTGGGTGTATATAATAAAATAACTTTTTACGTTCATTTAAAAGGTATCTACAAGCAATTGTTCTTTAAAACCACCTTGTGCTTATTAATACCATAGCTTAGCTGAGTAATCCTCTCAGAAAATACTTTCAGGTCGTGTATTCATTTTGGATATCTTCGGGGTTTTTTTTTTGTTTGTTTGTTTGTTTTGTTTTTCAATAAATGGAACCTTGTTAAAAGTGAATTTGCTTCCAAAAGTGGCTACTTCATAGGCATAAAATTGGCTGGGCTCAGGGGAATCAGATTGAAATAATGCTAAGGACACAAAGTCTACAAATTTTCACCATTGATTCAATCCAGTTAATTGTTTGCACAATTTCATTTTCACAACTTCCAGAAGTAAGTGTTGCCTATTTTACTCTAATTAGTAAATTACCATATGTCAGTGTTCGATACATTGTTTAGAACAGATTTTTTGGTCAACTTTTGTATCAGTTTAAAATAATCTACTTGAAATCATGGGAAAATCGTGAATATTTACTGAGTATGTTGGATCTGATCTCAGTTTTCTTGAAGAGAGACTTTTTTCTTTGAGCTCTGCCTGATCCACTGCACTGAAGCTCCAGACATAGCTGAAACGTTTCAAAACTAAACCATTAAGCCCTTCAGACTATATCTCCCGTCTTTGTCCATTAGCAACACACAAAATGGAATGAAAGAAACATCTTGGAATTATTATAATTCAATGCCTTTGGATAATTTATTTGTGCCAATTTATTTCAAGTGTGTTTTTGTTCTTAAAATTCATTCATTCAATTTTGTCTTCCTCACCAGCTCACAGATGCCATTGTCTTTTCATTAGTGAACTTGGTTGCACCGCTTCCTTTGGTCTTTGATCTGTCGCGAGCCTTTTGACATTCTTCTCAGTGGTGTTTTGGGTCCTACAGAATGCCCCTCCCCATCTCCCCACACACTCAGGATTTATAGGGACACTCATCGATACTGAGATATTCTGAAAAATACTTGTGTTCTAATCGATACCTGCAAAGGTACCAAATTAGACACCTAACATAGTATCTTAAAGCAGAGTAACTTACAACTGTGAAGCCTCTTTTTGTCTGTTGTTGACAGCAGATGCTGCAAAGCTACATCACACACGCCTGCTTAATATGATCAAAACAATTATTCATGTTTTCATCTCGGTATCCCGGATCTGCACGATGGATCCTGCAGACATGTCTTCACGAGTGCATCAACAGAATCCTATGTCACCTGCAGTAAATCATCCTCAGCCCGTATCACCCGCAGGCCTCCCGACACAGTGCTGACCAGGAGATAAGGGAGCCTCACTTTGACACACTCTGGGGAGAACCGAGATTCTCCTCATTGAGGAGCTAGTGATACTGAAGTCTGGTGCTAGTACTTACATGTCCCAGGGCCTCAGAGAGGACGCAGCCTTGCCTTCTGCTGAGTGGGGATGGCACACAGTGAGAAGGGGCTGAAAGATGGAATTGTTTTCATCAGTCAAGCAGTGAAGCTGAGCGAGTGAGTGACCAGGAACTGTGTATCACACAGTGTCTTCACTGGGTTAAGACAATTGTTAGACTTTGATTAAAATATGCCTTAGCTTTTAATAGGAGCCACACAGATGAGCCAAAAAACATTTTTTAATTAAAATTTTGAATTAAAAATTTTTTTAAATAGACAGGTGAAATTAATTTTCATGATATGTTTTATTAACCAAATTTATCCCAAATGCTATCATTTCACCATGTCGCTAAAGTAAAAATCATTAGTGATCTCATATTTTCTTCTAATTATATCTTCAAGTCGGTTTTGTTGTTTTATATAGTAAAGACAGCAGGGGAAAAGAAGGAGGAGAGACACACTCTAGAGAGGGGCTAATGAATTTATTTATCAATATCTAATCAATTTATTTAGCAATATGCAATGGCAAAAGACAAAGACAATTAATAGAATGTGCTAATTACAGAAAGTGAAGGTGGTTAAGACTAAACTATATACATTGATAAAAATGTCATGTCAAAGGAGTACACATACATGTAAGTTGAAGAGATCAAAACACATGTTTACTATTGATCAAAAATCACTTGGCAAAATACACAAATAACATCAGTAAGAAGTATCCAAAACCAGTCATAAGCTCTATAGGATAGTAACTATTACAGTCGATGTCAAAAGCTCACTAATCTGGGGGAAAACAGCACTGGAAAAGTCATAAATCAAAACCTTGCCAGGTCTGTAGCTGAGAGAAACTCAGGCGTCTCCCACACCACTGCTTGCTCGTTCCCAAGATGCTGCTGCTGTTGTCGTTTTTGTTGTTCTGAGAAGTCAAGACTTCTTCTGATGCTATAAGCTGCAAGCTGCATGCAAGTTTTCTAGATGCTAACAAGTTCTCAAGAAGGCTAACTGTGGGGAACAACACTGGAGAGACCGGGAACCAGCCAGACCTCACCAGGTTCACGGCTGGAAGTCAGGACCTCCCCTGGTGTTGTAAGCTGCATGTTGCTGGAAGTCTTCACAAAGTTAGAATGATGAGAAATCACCAATTACAAATGACCACATGATGAAATAATTATTAATTAATAATGCCAACTGAGGTCTGTCTTATATATTTTCTCAGATGTACCTTAGAGTCAAGTTTCTTGTTCCTGCCTCCCCCTCCGGGAATGGCCAGTTCTGGGAGGGTCCGGCAGTTACTGATATGAATGTTGCCCCTCCAGCCAAAGGGCCAATTCATCCCGATGAGCAATATCTACTGTTCTTGCTGGGACCATCAGCCCAAGGCCTTCCAGAGCCTGGCAACGTGCCTGTCACGTCGTCCTGATATAACTTAGCTTCTTCTTCACTTCATCTGCTGATGTGGGTGAAACAGACAGAACAAAGAGGGAATTCTCTCAACCCCTGATCAAGAATTTCTTTAACCCTAAGCTAACCATCAGCTCACAACACGGACAGAACAACAAACATCATCCCATATCTCCCCTACTTGAGAGAATGAGACCAAAAAGGAAACCTCATCTCATGTCTCCCCTGCTCGGGAGAATGAGACCAAAGGGGAACTTTATGCAACCCCTGATCACAGCACAGATATCACCTTACATACAGGAACAGATAAAAGCTAATAGACAAAAGCTCACGTCAACCAACGAAGGCAAATTTTCTTTAACATCTACCCTACAATTCAGCCTCAAAATTTGTATTCATTGATAATCACATGTAGTCCCGTATGTGAGAGAACAAAGATCAACAGACAAAACTTAACCATCAACCTCACATGCGATCTCTCAAGTGAGGGAACAAAGAAACAGACAAAACTAACCATCCCCTACATGGAGTCTCTGATGTGAGGGAATAAAAAGCAAAGCAATGACCAAAGCTCACATTAACCAATGAAGGCAAATTTTCTTTAACCCTACATATATGTACAGCCAGCTCTTCTCAGTTCAAACTTGCCACATTTCCAGTGCTCGGTGGTCCTAGGTATTAAACAAAAGGAAAGTGAGTGAACAAAAGGAGGATGGTCCCAGAAGTGTTCACACAGATTCATTCTGGTTTCCAGCATCCAACAGCAAGCTGCAGATATGAACTGTGACAGTCACAGAATCGGTAAGATATAAAAACAAACTCTTTGCCCCTTAAAGCGCATTTATTTGTGATGATAAAAGTTAAGCAGTTAGGGGGTTCACACAGTGTGCGGGATATAAATGATAAACGTCTAAGTATTGCTTTGTCTTGTGCACCTGAAACTAACAAAATTAAAAAAAAAAAGTTAAGCAGTTGATGTCATCAAGCACATGGTGTCACATAATCATCAATGTGTGTGAAAAAACATCCTTACACTAAAGACTGGGATGATTTCCACTGGGCCACTTTTCATAACACCCTTCCATTCTTCTCACTGCATGAAAAATTAACCAAAGAACCTCAAAAGCCCAGTGAGTCAGGAAAAGGCAAACTATAGGACGTTTGGAAGGAGGTGATATACGATGGCACCTAACAAATGGCTCGACATGTCTGGCTCTACATTTCAGTGGATTTCGTGGTACCTGAAACGGAGATCTCAAACTGGAAACTTCTGGGCTTCATGAGACATACAGGTACGGCGTCTTTACACTACAGAATTAGTTTCCATAGTGTCTATTTTCAAAAATTATATTCTAACATAAAAATCAGGCAAGTTCACATAAAAATCCAGATTTTGAGCAAGTGTGAAGCCAGACACAGGTAACACTGGATTTATTTCCACAGTTAACACGTCGCTGGAGAGCGCCCCCTGCTGCATCAGCTGCTGTGCACCGCCCACCTCATGCCCAGGTGCAGAACGGATTCACTTCACTCACCCATATCAACTCGGCCCAAATAGATCTGCATTCACTGACAACCCTCCTGCAGAGGCAAAATGGGACCATTTGTTCTTCAAGCAATCCCATCAATGTTGCTTCTCTCTGCCCAACTCTCTAAGGATTTGAATGACCCTGAGTTTAAGGTCATTCCTAAGGCAGCTCTTATGCTTACAACCAGGCAAGTATTAGACTCCATTCTTTTTTTTCTTTTTTGTTTCAGGTGTACGAAACAATGTAATAGTTAGACAGTTATCATTTATACCCCTCACAAAGCGATAACCGCCCTTCCCCAATCTACTACACCTGACATTGCATACAGCCGTTCATATCTACTGTCTCTATTCCTTATGCAGTACTCCTTTTCTTGTGAATATATGTATATATATACACACACACATAGGTATATATATGTGTATATATATATATATGTACATATACATATACATATATATACGTGTATATATACATATACATATATATATACGTGTATATATACATATACATATATATACGTGTATATATACATATATATATAATTATAGTTTACATTCATTATTATTAGCCTGCTTCAGCTTCAGGTGTACAGTGCAGTGATCAGGCATCTACATCATACCTGAAGTGGTCTCCATAATAAGACAAGTGTCCATCGGATACCCTACAAAATCTTTACAACCTTATTGATTATGTTCCCCAAACTGACTTTCGTATCCCCGTGGCAATCTTGTGGTTACCGACTGTGCTTTCTAATCCCCTCACTTTCTCCCTCATCCCACCCCGCTCCCATCTAGCAACCCTCAGTTTTACCTCTACGTCTCCAAAACTGTTTCTGATTAGTTCGTTCATATATCTATTCTTTAGATTCCACATATAAGTGAAATCATATGGCATTTGTCTTTCTCCGTCTGACTTAATTCACTTAGTATAATGTTCTCTAGGTCCATCCATATCATTGCAAGTGGTAAGATTTCATTCTTCTTTATGGCCAAGTAATACTGCATTGTATAAATGTACCACAGTTTCTTAATCCAGTCGTCTATTGATGGGCATTTTGGTCATTTCCATGTCTTGGCTATTGTGAATAGTGCTGCAATAAACATAGGGGTGCATAAATTTTTTCAAATTAGTGTTTTGGATTTCTCCAGATAGATACCTAAGAGTGGAATTGCTGGGTCATAAGGTAGTTCCATTTCCAGTTTTTGAGATACCTCCATACTGATTTCCATAGTGGCTGCACCAATCTGCAATCCCACCAACAGTGCACAAGGTTCCCTTTTCTCCACATCCTTGCCAGCACTAGTTGTTTGTTGATTTATTGACGATAGCCATTTTGACTGGAGTGAGGTGGTATCTCATTGTGATTTCTATTTGCATTTCTCTAATGATTAGTGAGGTGGAGCATTTTTTCACATGTCTGTTGGCCATCTGTATGTCCTCTAGAAAAATGTCTCTTCATGTCCTCTGACCATTTTTAAATTTTGAAATGGCAGTAAAATGTGTTTTAATACATTCAACATGCTCTCAAGGACTGCTTTTTGTACTTTCATAATATTTTAAAACAACTTCACACTTACAGAAAGTTGTAGTTACAGTACATAGTACTTTCCCCTTCCTACACCCTGAACCATTTGAGAGTAAACTGATGACTTGGTAGCCTAACCTCTGACACTTTACTATGTATTCCCTCCAATAAAGGACATTCTCCGATATAACCCAATACAACTGTGAAATAAGGAAATCGGCATTAACATATTAAACCATCTAGTCCTCAGGCCATTTTAAGTTTTGACAAATGTCCCACCACTAACTTTGATAACAAAAGGATCCAGCCCAGATTCTGGTGTTACCGTTACTTGTTGGTATCCCTTTTGTCACCTTCATTCAGGAACACTTCATCACTCTTTCCCTGAACTTAATGACCTGATCACTTTGGAAGAGGAATACCAGTTATTTTGTAGGATGTCCCTTAACTTCAATTTGTTTGATTTTTCCCTCATGATCAGATTCACCCAATGCATCTTTGGCAGGGATATCTGAAAGTGATTGTCTGCCCTTCTCACTGCATCCTATTAGGTGCTCCAATATTCAAATTCATACCATTACTGATGATGCCACTTCAAATCCAGGATTAAGGTGAATTCTGCCAGACTTCTCTGTTCACAGGTGCTCTTTAGTCCATTGATATTAATAAGATTCATCCTTGATGAATATCGTTTTCTTCATCAAATTGTCAGTGTAAAATCATGGGTTCATATTTCCTTCAATGAGTTGCCATAATTATTGATTTTGATACTCAAAATTCGCCACATTTGGCAAATGATACTCCCATTCCAAATCGCTTCTCTTCACCTCATGATTCTTGAGCACTTCTTAATTTCTGGCCCAAATTGTCCAGTTATTTTGCATCTTCTGTATACTAAACCTGGAATGAGGCATTTCTCCAACAACTACTGCTTTCTTTCAGTGGAACATAGTATTTAGAAACCAAGATCTGGGCACTCTGGGTGCTTCTTGGGGCATGGGTGTGATTGCTACTAGGCTACGGGGAAATCTATTTATTTATCTACTGTGTTTCCCAGAAAATAAGACCTAACAGGAAAATAAGCCCTAGCATGATTTTTAATAAGACATCCTCTGAAAATAAGCCCTAAACTGTGTTTCCCTGAAAATAAGACTGGGTCTTATATTAAGTTTTGCACCAAAAGATGCATTAGGACTTATTTTCAGGGGATGTCTTCTTAAAAATCATGCAAATGCTCAGTTTCCAGGCTGGTCTTATTTTCGGGGAAACATGGTACCTATTCATCATCTATTTATATATTAACACACACTTTCATATCTAAGCTACATATAACACTGATATCTCTAATTTCAACACCAAACCAGTTTATCCTAGGAATTTCCTTTTCTTTATCTATAACTCCTTTCTCCCAAAGTGAGAATTTTGTCTCTAATTACTCTGTACACTTTGACTTATGTGATCATCAATCCTTTTGAATGAAACCAATCTCCTGCTGTTACTACCAACTACAATCCCCTTGCATATAACTTCCCCCATACATCCACCCACATGCAGTGTCCTGGTTTTGACACTCTTGACAGGCCACTGCCATCTTTGCACGCAGGCATGGGCACCATTCCCACCCTCCCTGAGCTCTGACACCTACACCGAGTGGCACTGACTAGGTGAATGTCCTCTTCTTGCTCTGGCCTTAGCACATGTACTGGTCCAATAGTGCCACCACTGCCATACGGGGACACCAGTCCTCATCCCACCCCAGCTCCATGCTGGATTCCCACTCTATCACACATGGATGTTTTTCCATACTGTGTAGGCTCTAATTCGCTGTGCAAGACTTCCACCCTCACCTACCAGTGTGGTTTTCTCATCACTGTGCTTGCACCCAAGGCCCTGCATCCAGCCACTGAATTTTCTTAAAAACTGGAAAAGATTTGGTGATGGAGGAATATGCAGGTTTAGGGAACACAGTAGTTTCATGGTTATACAAACACACTTACTCTAGGGAAGCTTCAGCTTCTGAAGAGAATAGCTTGGGTTAAGACGGAAGCGAGGTACAAGCAGTAACCCAAGGAGCTCAGGGAACATGTAGCATGCGCATGGGAAAGGCCTGCAGAGAGGAAAGGTGGCTGACACATTCCAGATGTGGAGGAGAGAAATCCCTGACCGTGCCTGGCCTAGATACAAGTGATGTGTCAGAGCCCTTGGAAATGGAAAGGACAGATCACTAAGCAAGAGACGACAGCTTAGCAACGACAGATACTCAATCACTGTGGACTTCCTTACAAATCATGACATTGGCATTTTTTTCAATAGTTTATTCTTACCTCATTGCATCTCTGGCTGTACCATACCAAAGCTTTTACGAATTCAACCCAAAAAGAAGTCTCCCTGTACTCAACAGTCTGCACAGATACCAACGCAGAGTTGGCCAAATTTCTTGCAAGTACTAGGGTTGTGTCATACTTACAGACCAATTTTAGACAGAGAAATAGCAAGAGAAGCATGTCATGAAATTTGAATAGAGCGACACCCTATACTCATAGGATGGTAGAATGACTCTTGTGACTGCCGAGGAGAAACACATTTCTTGCAGGCAAATGTGTGCTGCCCTGGGGGCTGGGGCACCTGGCAGACACTGACTGTGACGTGTTATTGAGACCAGTCAGTCCTGCAGCTGGGCCCAACCTGCCCCAACCCTGCTGATTTGCATGTTACTGGGGTGCAACCCACAGCCCTGGACACATTAATAGTGTGGTCACACCCTGTGCAGGAATCAGTCCCGGGCAGGACGTAGCATGGACATGAGGGTCCCGACTCAGCTCCTCAGCCTCCTGCTGCTGTGGCTCCCAGGTAAGGAAGGAAAACTGGGGATTTGCTCTGCCAGTGTGGTCAGTACCACTTAGACTGCAGGGTAGTTATAAGACCTGGTAACACCATTAACAGTATGGATGTCTGTTTTCATGTTTCCCTTCTCAGGAGCCAGATGTGATATCCAGATGACCCAGTCTCCATCCTCTCTGTCTGCATCACTGGGAGACACAGTCACCATCACTTGCCGGGCCAGTCAGGGCATTAGCAATTGGTTACACTGGTATCAGCAGAAAGCAGGGACAGCTCCTAAGCTCCTGATCTATAAGGCGTCCACTTTGCAAACCGGTGTCCCTTCGAGGTTCAGTGGCCAAGGATCTGGGACAGATTTCACTCTCACCATCAGCAGCCTGCAGCCTGAAGATGTGGCAACTTATTACTGTCAACAGAGTAGCAGTACACCACTCACAGTGTTATGAGCCTGAACATAAACCACGAAGCAGACAGCTGAGAGCAGGCCGCCCCAGCTGCCCTTTTCGGGCCTCAGTTGGCTCAGAGCATTTCTCAGATGCACCCACTCCTTGATGGTGACTGGAGGTTTTGGTAGAAGTGTCCAGGAAGGCTCCTCTGCACCCTAACTCTCTTTGTCTCTCCTCAGCCTCAGTGGTAAATACAATGTCTCTCCTGATTTCATAAAGAACAGAGATCATCACACATGAGCTGGCTGCGCTACTGTATCAGTCAGAGTTCATAAAGTGGAAGAGAGCCACTCTATGTATTCCATGCAGAAATTGCTTAATATAGAGAATTAATTTCTAAAGTACATTGTTTCAAAAGCCAAGGGAATTAATAATGGGAAGCAGAGAGTGGAAATATGGGATTCCCTAGTGCTCCCCCGGAAATCAGAGATCATAAGCTATTTTAGACAGAGTCTGTCTAACCATGTGCTCACCAGACCTGTGGGAGAAGCCTTGGCTTGGGGACTTGATGCTCTCAGCTCACCAGTGATTCTCCAGTCCTCCTCTCTGCCTGCAGGACCTGATGGATAGTATTGAATCCTCCTCGTCTGACTTCCAAATCTTAGTGAGAGCCCGCTATTGAGCAACTCTATGAGAAATCATAGAGGGTAAACAGTTCTGATAAATATCCTCTCACAAGTGAGAGTGATGATGGGGAACCGTCAGCAGACAGCCTGGATGGTCATTCTTTTTACATCTCTCAGAATTTTGCCAGTTACAATTCACTTGAATGTGCTTTCACCCTTCATCATCAAGTTGGATTCAAAACAAAAAATCTTTGTTAAATGTTTGAAAAAATAGGGGAAAATGAAGGAAATGTTTTGCATCTACAAAAACAATTTGAGAAAAAATGAAAGATTTTTTTGATAAAAAATGAAAACTTAGATATGGGTGGAGCATTCTGTGTCTCCGATATGAAAATATGTCACTGTTCAAAATTTTCCTTGGAGCCAGAGCATCACTAATACCATGGGAGCTTATTACAAATGCAAAATAGCAGATTCCACTTTACATCCACTTTTGAGCGATTCATTTTAACAAGTGATCAGGCAATATGTATAAGGTCTAAGATCCTCTGTTCTAGAGGACATTTGCCTCAGTTAAATGGGTCTTTTTTTTTTCCATTTCCATTTAAGAGTCTCTATTTAAATCCATGTGTTGAAAACACATCTGACTTTATTTTCAAATTAACACAAAATTAACTTACTTTAAAATTGTAAGCATTGAAAAAATATAATTATTTGTAAATGGCAGGATGAGATATGTTAAAAATCAAAGAGAGTAATAGTTTTTAGAAACCTGAAGTATTACAAAGACCTAAGAATAAATAAAAATTTTATGTAATTGTGTTAGAAACAATTGGACTTACACTTGCTTGTGCCATTTGTTTTGGGTATTTTGTTCATCCCGCATTTTGCCCTGATAATGATGTTCCTTGGGTTCACACTTTCAGTCTTGGTCCCAAAGGAAACAATTCATAGCAGAGACCAGTTCACGTACCAGCAGAAGAACCACATCACTGACCACTGTCTGGATCATGCAACATGGTCAACATAAGCATTATTGAATATCGAACTAAATTTTTAGGTTTTTACCCACTAAGTTTTTGAGTGGTTCCTTACAAACAATTATTGTGTAAAATCTGACTAATACAATATTTATATATCTACACATACAGATAGACAGATTTCACTAAAACTTATGGCACAAAACAATACTTAGGATCCATTCATAAGGAGACACAAAAACATAAAAGAAGTGTTTTAATATTTGAATAAAATTTACATAATTTATGAGAACATCTAATGTTATCCATATAGAGCAGTACTACCAGTAATAATAATGATAATTTTATACATCAAACAAACTTAATAAAAATGGTTACATCCAAATTTCATAAACACAATTATACATAGGAAGATGTGAGTACAGATGCATATTATTTTTTGATGAGCAATGTAATTATTTTATGAATTAAATGGCTTAATCAGACTCCTGTTATTCCCCATCAAAATCTTGTGTCCAAGACCAAATATAGTACCTTATCTAGCTTGAGGACTTTTCTTTATAATCTTTGTTTCTAAATAAGCCACCAAATGCTGTGGTCACTTGAAAATATGTTGTCTAAGTGGAGGTCTAAAGGGTATAAATGGAGATATTTTTTGCACTGCAAAAAATTAGATTCTTAGAGCCTATGGAAGTCCCATTATCTCTATGTCCACCATCATGCTATGAGTTCCAGGTATGAGATACGAATCATGTGGATTTTTTGAAAAATAAAGTTTATTGGGGTGACAATTGTTAGTAAAGTTACATAGGTTTCAAGTGTACAATTCTGTAATACATCATTTATATATTATCTTGTTTGTTTTTATTTTTAGCATTTGGTTATCAAGAGTTGCAATGTCTCTAAAATATTGACTGAGTTGTTACTCGGGCCTTTTTGTCAAATCAGAGGACAAAATTACACTTTAGAAATGCATACACGATATGTTCAAATTTTTAGACATTATTTAGGTAATCATTTATCATATTTTATAGACTATTGATGCAGAAGAAACTTGGAGAAAATGGGAACAATTTAACAAGTTGTTCTTTAGCAAAACTGACCAAGAGTGAAACAAGTCAATGTATGTCCTAATGCCTTTTAACATAGTGCCACATTGCATGAATCATTAGGGTATAGATTCCTCCATATCTTCATTTCCATGTAAAGAAGAGATATAGAAACATAGAAAAATTTTTACTAAGAGTGAAATATTTACTCCTCACGTGCCTGGGAATGAAAATGACAAGCAAACAAAAACAAAAGCAAACAAATGACCATGAAAATGAAAATGCAGATTAATTCAGGTGTTTCCTTATGTTTATGAATTATTTCTGGAATTGTGACCAAATTTATGTCTGCGGTTTGTGGGAGAAACACACTAGACTGATGTCACATCACTTATATACCCAAGGGGGCTTTGGAAGAAGTGGAGTCACAACAGTATGTAAAATTCAAGGATTATACCTGATGATCACTTTGGAAGGAGAGATAGCTAATTCAATGATATAGACTCCTGGTTCTAACAAATAACTAGACTTTAGAAAAAACAAGGCTGAAAGGTTGGAGACACAGTTAAAAGTATTTTGGGAAGCACTATGATTGGACCTTTCAAAATGGGCCAACATTGAAAACAATGGCCTCCCAAGTGAATGTTAATCTAAGGGCCATTGCTGAGCAGAAGGTTCTCAATAATTAGCTGTCAGGCACTTACTGCTGTGGTATGATTGTTGGTCACCCCCAAAATTAATATGTTGAAATCTTAAAAACTAATGTGATTGTATGACAAAGTAGGGTGTTTTCTGGTGTTTAGGTCCTGAGGGTGGAACACTGCTGAATGGGATCAGTGCCCTATGAAGAGACCCTGCAGAGTTCCCTGGCTACTTCTACAACGTGAGGACACAACAAGAGAACTATCTATGAACCAGAATGTGAGCCATCACCACACACCAAATCTGCCAGCAACTTGTGCTTGGAATCCACAGCCTCTAGAATTTTGAGAAATAGATTTCTGTTGTTTACAAGCTGCCCAGTATAAACAATTTTTGTTATAGCAGCCCAAACATGCTAAGAAAGTCACTTTTCCAAGCTTTCCCAGTGAGCCTATGAAGAAACCTCATGATATGATCAGTGGCAGTTCGTTCATCACCCAGGGGTATGGATTTTACCTAACTAAGGCTGACATATTACTTGCACATGGTCTGTGATTGAGTCAGTTGGATATGAAAATAGACATGATGGCTGATTCCAGCAGAAAGGTGTTTATTATCATGGAATAGGAAGATTAAAAATGGAGAGAAAGAGTCATTAATAGACTCTGGCAGCTCAAAGTTTTAATCTCTCAACTCCCCTCGTGTTTTCTGTGAACCGAGAAGACATTACAATGGCAACAGCAATCTGGAGAATCAGAAAGTTGTGTCCACCAGAATGTGTTGCCAGGCCAGGACCCACACCAGCAAACTGAGCACCTGTGGTCCTGCATGTCCCCTCCCCTCACTCTGTTCTGACAACCACTCCTCAGGAATGCATCTGATGGGCAGAGTCTCAATCACATCTGCAATCAAGAGTGCAAGACATGTGGTTTAGCCTTTTCAGAACCTCCCACACAGAAAGGAACACAGAGGATGAAAAATACTAAGGAAGCTGCTTCATAATAGTTGCATGAGTCAGGAATACATGTATGTATGATAAATAATTTCCTCTTTTCTACTCTCTTTTTTTGGTAAAATATATAAAGAAACGGCTGGGGTTTTTTTGTCACTCATAATTTGGACAGTAGTTTACATGTGTAAGAAAATTAATAAAGAAGTCGTCAATCAAGATTGTATTGAGGGGCTTGAAGGAGGAGTCTCACGCCTATGTCCGTCTCCCAGTCCTACAAGAAGATCTCTGGTTATAACCACCCTCCTAACGCCCTCTGTCCTTCTCTGAAGGAACTTCCTCTTCTTTTGCACGTGTCTAGCCCTGGGTCCATGTTCCAGATCGCAATTGTCTCTTTTCCAAAATGAACCATTTGTTGGAAAATATCCAGTTAGCTTTTTGTTTATTGTCAACATATTTGGTGACCTGTACAATGGTCCAGAGAAGATCCCCGAGAAGACCAGGTATGTTGAGCAAACAGGTGTGGCACCCACAGAGCCTTTTGAGCTTGCTATTTTCCTCACTGGTCCAGGAGTTCTACGGCTAAGTTTTCTCCTGTATTTGAACTTGCACTCTCTGTGTTTTGAAGCTCTCGTGACTTTATCCAATGTGTCAGAGGCTTTGTATTCTTCTGCTAAATGTCTTGTTTGTCGCAAGTACTCGATTTGACACAACAGCCTGACACAACTTTTCTCCATATTGGGAATGAATTTCTATCTATTCTAATTGATGCCTAACCTATGCTTTTGGTGCTCAACCCCAAGTTACAAAGCAGCCCCTGCCTCAGTGTACTAAAACAGTTCCAATAGTGGGGTCTCAAGTGAACCTCAAATGAGACCTGTGTCTGAAACTGTTCTTTTTGTTAGGCTGTTTAAAAGTTATTCACCCTTTCTCCTTAATTCTTCTGTCCCTACTCATTTTTTTAAGCTGAGACTTCTTAGAAAAGCATCATGCTAGAATTTCTTTCTCCCCAAAAGGGGAAAATCTCTCTAGAATTTGACAGTAGCCATCAAAACAGCAAAGCAGGTAAATTAAAAGAATTGCTAGCATATTTCATTTGCTCCATTTCTGATGACACTATAGTTGAATCTGGGAGCATGGTTCATTTGTCCTTATTGAATCACCTGTCATTCTCTTTCTATGCAACATCTTCAGCTGGTATTGGCAGAATCCATTGAATCTATCAAGATTCAAATATATTCCTTAAACCCTCATGCCAGAATCAATATCCCATAAGGGGTCTTTCAAGGTATAAAGCCCACTGTAGATCCCCAAACTCAGGGCCTCATTCCCTTGCACTAGACTCTGTAACACTCCCACTTTTCCTGTGAGAAAACCCAAGGGATGGGAGTTGATTTGTCCAGGACTTCTGAGCAATAAACAACATTGTTATCTTTCAGATTCCTATTATTCCTAGCCCTCACATACTACTAGCATCCGTCCCAACTGAAAGTAAATTTCCTACTGTAATTGATTTACGCAATATACATTCTTCAGTATTCCAGCGAAGGAAGCTAGTCAACGCCTTTTTACCTTCATGTGGGAAGGAAAGCAAGTTACCTGGACATTAATGCTTCAGGGTCTTACTGAGAGCACTTTTTGTTTCTCACAAATCCTGAAGGCTAATCTAGATGGTATACATTTCCCTAGGAGTTCCACTTTGTTGCAATATGTGGATGACTTGCTTCTTGCTCTTCTCACAGGAAGACAGCATCCACCTGCTAATAGTTTGGCCTTAAAAGAACATAAAGTCTCCAAAGAAAAGTTGCCAATGATGGAATCCCAGGTTTGACATTTAGGACACCTGATATCCAAAGGAGGGCCTCACCTAAATCCAGAACGCTTGATGGTGTTCCAACTTTCCCACAACACAAAACTAAGCATCAGCTGAGATGTTTTCTCAGTGGGTTATTGTCAGAATTGGAAATCAAGTCTCACTCCTGTGGTAAAAGCAGTACGCTTTACTAAAGCACAACAACCCTGACCCAATTTTATGGGAAGAACACGGCAGCGTAGCCTTCAAAAACTTAAAGGAACGATTAATAAACCCACCAGTTTGGGGGCATCCCAATTAACAGATTCTTTTATTTTTTCTTTGTGTATATGAAAAGAAAAAGTCACCCCTCTGTTCTCAATCAAAAACATGTGGAAAACCATAGGCACATAGGGTATGATAGCCAGTAACTGGACCCTGGGGCATCGGGATACCCTCTTGTCTAGAGCCATTACTGCCTCTTCTCTTTCTCCTTAAAGCAACTAAGGAGATGTTTTTTTGTGTGTGGGATTCCTTTTAACCATCTTTTGCTCTACCCAATAGAAGCCCTACTGAATTCTCATCACACCCAACATTTTTAAGTCAGTTGCCTCACTTTCTATGAATTCCTTTTGTTAACTGCTCCTCACATACCTCTTTCATGTCATTATAACCCTAACCCAGTTATTTTTCATCCTTTCAATATCTATAAACCTCTTAAAAGTGCCTAATATTGATGGATCACCTCCTGACGCCTCAAGATTTTCTGTAAGGAACTCCTCAGGGGAATACTGATTTCTCATGGTTTTCTGATGATTCTTATTTAAAAAATGAAAAAGGCCAATATTGAACTGGATATTCATTATCAACAGCATTTGATGTAATTGAAACAGTATCTTTACCTTTAGCTAATTCAGTCCAACAGGCTGAATTATATGCTCTTATCTGGGCTTATACTTTAGCCGAGAGCAACACTGCCAACATTTATATTAATAGTAGATAATCTTTTGGAGTAGTTCATGATTTTGGAATGTTGTGGAGTCCACATGGATTCCTTGGTTCTAGAGGAAAAGACAAATGGTCCACATGTATAGGAGTTATAGGATGCTATACTTTACATGCTGCTTTAGCCATTAAGATCCCAGGGCACTCTAAAACTTGAGTCTCTGGAATGTAGGGAAAATCACATGCTGACACTTCTGCAAGGAATGCTGCCCTTAAGGAAACCGGCAGCAGTCCACCCTCTGTCATGCTCTTTAGAGATATTTGCACAACTGGTAACTTAGGAAAGCTGGCTAGAGAAGCCCACCCATTGGCCTCAAAAAGGATTGATAATAGAACAACAGTTGGTTTGATAAAAAGGGAATATTCTACCAGAGTGAGGGTTTGGGGGTGGGTAAAAAGTAGGGGTTTGGGGGTGGGGAAGGAGTTAAGAAGTATGAATTCGCTGTTATAAAGGAGTCATGTAGATAGAGCGTATAACATAAGAAATATATTCAATAATATTGTAATAACTATGTATGGTGTCAGATCAGTACTTAGATTTATTGGAGTCATAGATGGGAGGGTGGTTGGGGACATGGTCAAAAAAGTGTATGGATGAAGAAGTATAAATTGGTAGTTACAAAATAGTGACGGACGTGTGAGTAAACAGTGACTATCATCAATAATATGGTAATAACTGTAAAGAAAGCAACTGCTAACAGGACTAACAGAACAAACTGACAAAAACACAATTATAGTAGGGGACTTAAATACCCCTTTCACAACTATGGATAGATCATCGAAACAGAAAATCGATAAGGACATATTTGCCTTAAATGACACTTTAGACCAATAGGACACAATCAACATTTACAAAGACTTTCATCCCAGAACACCAGCTCGTCTCTAGTGCACATAGAACACACTCACATACTCAAGGATACAACATTTGTTGGAACACAAAACAAGCCTCAACGATTTAAGAACATTGAAATCATCCCAAGGACATTCTTTGACAACAATACTTTGAAACTGAAGATCAAATGAAAAAAAGCAGGGGAAAAAAACAGGAAAAAGCAGGAAAAACCACAAATATGTAGAGATTTAACAACACACTACTAGAGAAACACTGGATCAAAGAAGATATAATAGGACACATCAAAAGAGACATAGCAACAAATGAGAATGAAAATACAACCTACTAAAACTTTGGCAATACAGCAAAAGTTGTAACAAGAGGCAAGTTTATATTATTACAGGCCTATCTCAAGACACAACAAAAATCACAAATAAACAACCTAACATGGCATAATCTGAAGAAGTGTTTGATATTAATGTAGGTTGGAATTGGGTTTGACTAAATAGACATGTTTTTAGATATAAGTAGATATAATGTAAATTTAGATTAAATATGTTTATATTAAATATAATAGTTTCATTATATTTGGTTTTACAAAAATAAATTAACATTATCTCTGTTACCAAATTTGTCAGCAGAAAAAATACTTTGGGATAATAATTAAGTTTGATGTCTCATGTAGTTTTCCTGGGCAATCTAAGTGTAATTGCTAAGAATTAATGAACTAAATGGATGTAAATCGAATAGAAGCCTTTTTGGTAAGTTTTTTAGCAATAAATTAATTATACTGTGTGGTATATGTACTTAAAATTAATTTTCCTATCTCTTTTGATAATTTGATACTTTACAGTTTTAGTAAAGGAAACAATGGATTTATTGACTATCTAGATCATCTCCTAATAAAATAAAACACTGAAACTTTAATTGTTAAAGAAGTCTAACATCACCTACCTTTTGCTTCGTGTTACAGAGAAACTGAAAGATAAATTTGGATCTAGTAATGAATATGTATTGTACTTTATTGAGAAAACATTATCTCTAAAATTCTAAAATGTATTCGCCAGTACAAGAACTGTGTTTCTAGAGGTTATAAAATGTATCCAAAAATTTGCTAATCTAAAGAATGCTAATTGCGTACTTTTTAGTTTTCACTAGCTATTAAGTTTTCTAAGGGTTAAGAATTCTAATTAATATGTAAGCAAGTAATATATGGAAATGCATATTTACGGCAATTACAAGAAAAGCTGTGGAAGGTGTATAAAAAGAAATGCTGAAAAAGGAAGTTTTTTCTACTGTCAAACTGAATCATATTGGAATAAATTTAATTAAATAAATTTAAATATCAAGAGTAAGCTGATGCCAAATTAGATTTCTGCTGTCTCTCTCCATTTAAAGAACAAAGTTTTCTTGGACCATTTGTCTGTTCCTGATTGGATACTATGAAAAATGTTTTGCCTAAAAAGCAAAGACTTTGTGTTTTATTAAAATGATTTCGTGTTCTCTGTATCATCAGGTCTTTGAATGTTCAGGTAAACTGAGTCCTCTTAACATTAAAAGAGCTCAATTTTGTTTACAACTCTGTAACTTTCCACATTTGTCTGCCAACTCTTTAGCTGTCATCATGATTAAATGGATCACTAAATATTGCTTCACAGGGACTTATGATCCTGTCTAAAGTGTTTTAAATTTTTTGACATGTTTGATAATCTCCCCAAATCCAAAAACTTTTAAAGACTGAAAATAAACGTAACATTTTCAGAAGAAATCCTGAAATATTTCAAAGGACATCTCTGTTTCTTTATTAAAAAGGCAAATTAAAATAATTAGACCATTTTAATAAACTAAAATGACATGGGAAGCATTGTCAAATAAGTAAGAATAGATATGTTGTATTCATGTGCATATATATTGTTATTAATATAAACGTTCTGGAAAATATATAAAATTTCAAAATATCTGAAATGTCGTGGTAATGTTTTCATTGGAAAAATTAGTTAAATTGTGTCTTTCAAAAGAAAATTTCTTTGTCAATTGCATTATCTTTATTTTTTTTTAATTTATTGAGGTGACAATTATTAGTAAAATTACATAGATTTCAGGTGTACAATTCTGTATTACATCATCTATAAATCCCATTGTGTGTTCACCACCCAGAGTCAGTTCTCCTTCCATCACCATATATTTGATCCCCCTTACCCTCATCTCCCACCCCCCACCCCCCTAACCCTCTGGTAACCACTAAACTATTGTCTGTGTCTTTAAGCATGTGCAATTTACAGATTGATTGTGTTCTGAAAAATTTGCAAATATGTTTTATCTTTAGAAAGATTCATGAAGAGGACTCTGACACTTACTTTAAAATACAAATTTCTAATAAACTTTCAAATCACACCATTAAACTGGGTAAAAATTTGCAGAAGTGGTGGCATGTTAAGACTGTTACCAAAGATGAAGATTTTTTTTTAATGAAAGTTTATTGGAGTAACAATTGTTAGTAAAGTTACACAGATTGTATACAGTTCTATAATACATCATCTATAAATCCCATTGTGTGTTCACCACCCAGAATCAGTTCTCCTTCCATTTCCATATATTTGATCCCCTTTACACTCATCTACCAACCCCTTCCCCCCTTACCCTCTGGTAACCACTAATCTATTGTCTGTGTCTATGAGTCTTTGTTTCTCATTTGTTTGTCTTGTTCTTTTGTTGTTTTTGGTTTATATACCAAATATCAGGGAAATCATATGGTTCTCTGCTTTTTCTGTCTGACTTTTTTGCTTAGCATGATAACCTCAAGATCATCCATGTTGTCACAAATGTCCCTATTTCATCTTTTCTTAATACCGAATAATATTCCATTGTGTATATATATCACAACTTCTTTATCCAGCAGTGTGGAGGTTACTCAAAAAATTAAGAATAGAATTATAATATGACCCAAAAATCCCTCTCCTGGGTATCTACCAAAAATATCTGAAAACATTTATCCATAAAGATAAGTGTGCTCCAATGTTCATTGCAGCATTATTTACGGTGGCCAAGATATGGAAACAACCAAAATGTCCCTCGACTGATTAATGGACACTAATATTTTAATTTTAGTTCTTTACTCTTATACCTCATTGCATCTCTGGCTGCCAATAGAGTTAATCTACCATACCGAAGGTTTTGGTAAGTCTCCAAAAGCAAGTCTTCTGTCCTCACATGGTGCACAGGTACAAATGCAAAAATCTGGCAAATGATTTCCAAGTAATGGGGTTGTGTCATACTCGAAAGGAACAGTTTTAGATGGAGGAATAGCAAGAGAAGCATGTCCTGAAATTTGAACAGAGCAAGAACAGTATACTCATAGGACGGCAGAATGAGTCTGTGACTGCCGAGGAGAAACACATTTCTTGCAGGCAAATGTGTGTTGCCCTGTGGGGCTGGGGCACCTGGAAGAGGCACCTGGCAGACACTGACTATGCCATGTAATTGAGACCAGTCAGCCCTGCAGCTGGGCCCAACCTGCCCCAACCCTGCTTATTTGCATGTTACCGGGGTGCAACCCACAGCCCTGGACACATTAATAGTGTGGTCACACCCTGTGCAGGAATCAGTCCCGGGCAGGACGTAGCATGGACATGAGGGTCCCGACTCAGCTCCTCAGCCTCCTGCTGCTGTGGCTCCCAGGTAAGGAAGGAAAACTGGGGATTTGCTCTGCCAGTGTGGTCAGTACCACTTAAACTGCAGGGTAGTTATAAGACCTGGTAACACCATTAAGAATATGGATTTTTTTTATGTGTTTCCATTCTCAGGAGCCAGATGTGATATCCAGATGACCCAGTCTCCATCCTCTCTGTCTGCATCACTGGGAGACACAGTCACCATCACTTGCCGGGCTAGTCAGAGCATTAACAGTTGGTTACACTGGTATCAGCAGAAACCAGGGACAGCTCCTAAGCTCCTGATCTATAAGGCGTCCACTTTGCAAACCGGTGTCCCTTCGAGGTTCAGTGGCCAAGGATCTGGGACAGATTTCACTCTCACCATCAGCAGCCTGCAGCCTGAAGATGTGGCAACTTATTACTGTCAACAGCATAACAGTTTACCGCTCACAGTGTTATGAGCCTGAACATAAACCACGAAGCAGACAGCTGAGAGCAGGCCGCCCCACCTGCTCCTCTTGGGCCTTTATCGGCTGAAAGCATTTCTAAGATGCATCCACTCTTTGATGGTGACTGGAAGTTTTGGTAGAAGAGGTCAGAGAGGCTCCTCTGCACCCTAAGTATCTTGGTCTCTCTTCAGCCTCAGGGGCACATACAACGTCTCTCCTGATTTCATAAAGAACAGAGATCATCACACATGAGCTGTCTGGGCTATGGTATCAGTCAGAGTTCATAAAGTGAAATAGAATCCACTCTTAGTATTTCAAGAAGTAATTTCTTAATATAGAGAATTAATTTCTAAAGTACATTGTTTTGAAGGCCCCGGGAATTAATAGCAGGAGAAACAGATAGTGGAAATGCTGGGTTCCCTGCTGCTCTGCCAGAAACCAGAGAACATAAGATGTTGGAGACAGAGGCTGTCTAACCACGTGGTCTCCTGACCTATAGGGGAGGCCCAGGAGTGGGGATGCTGATGCTCTCAGCTCACCAATGATTCTCCGGTCCTCCTGTCTGCCTGTAGGACCTGATGGATAGTATTGAATCCTCCTCGTCTGACTTCCACATGTCAGAGAGGGCCTGTCATTGAACAACTCTATGGGAAATCATAGAGGGCTAAGAGATTTTGAGAAATATGCTTCTACAAGGGAGAGTGATGATGGGGAACTGACAGCAGACAGCCTGGATGGTCATTCTTTTTATATGTGCCAGACTTTTGCCTGTTACAATTTACTTAAATGTGCTTTCAACCATCATCATTAAGTCTGGATTCATAACAAGAAATCTTTGTTAAATGATTGAGAAAATACAGAAAACAGAAGGAAACGTTTTGCATATATAGAAGTAATCTGACAAAACACGAAAGCCTTTTTTTAATTTATTTATTTATTTATTTATTTTTTTAATTAGTTTCAGGTGCACAAGACAAAGCAAAACTTAGACGTTTATCATTTATATCCCTCACACAGTGACAACCTCCTCCCCCATCCACGACCCCTCTGACATCACACAGAGCCATTACATTTCCACTGTCTCTATTCCTAATGCTGTACTCCGCTTCTTATAGCCATATATATATATATATATATAATTGCAGTTGACATTCATTATTGTTCAGCTTAAGCTTCAGGTGTACAGTGCAGTGATCAGGCATCTACATCTTCCCTGAGGTGGTCTCCCTAACGAGACAAGTGTCCATTGGATACCCTACAAAATCTTTACAATGTATTGATTACATTCCCCAAATTGACTTTTGTATCCCCGTGGCAATCTTTTGGTTACTGACTGTGCTTTCTAATTCCCTCACCTTCCTCCTTATCCCCACCCACCTCTCATCTAACAACTCTCAGTTTTTCCTCTATGTCTCTGAGACTGTTTCTGATTAGTTCATTCACTTATTCTTTTCTTTAGATTCCATATAAGTGAGATCATATGGTATTTGTCTTTCTCTGTCTGACTTATTTCACTTAACATAATGTTCTCTAGGTCCATCCATACTGTTGCAAATGGTAAGATTTCATTCTACTTTATGGCTGCATAATACTCCATTGTATAAATATACCACAGTTTCTTAATCCAGTCGTCTACCGATGGGCATTTAGGTTGTTTCCATGTCTTGGCGATCGTGAATAGTGCTGCAGTAAACATAGGGGTACATACATTTTTTTGAATTAGAGTTTTGGATTTCTCTGGATAGATACCTAGGAGTAGAATTCCTGGGTCATAAGGTAGTTCCATTTTCAGATTTTTGAGATACCTCCATACTGATTTCCATAGTGGCTGCACCAATCTGCAATCCCACCAACAGTTCACGAGCGTTCCCTTTTCTCCACATCCTTGCCAGCACTAGCTGTTTGTTGACTTATTGATGATAGCCATTTTGACTGGGGGAGATGGTATCTCATTGTGGTTTTTGTTTGCATTTCTCTAATGATTAGTGAGGTTTAGCATTTTTTCATGTCTGTTTGCTATCTGTATGTCCTTTTTAGAAAAATGTCTCCTCATGTCCTCCGCCCATTTTTTAATTGGGTTGTTTGTTTTTTTGGAGTTGAGTGAGTTTTTAATAAATTTGTGATATTCACCCCTTATCAGATATATCATTGGCAAATATCTTCTCCCATTCAGTAGGATCCCTTTTTGTTTTATTAATGGTTTCCTTTGCTTGAAAAAACTTCCCACATGTTTATATTTTTCTCTTACTTTCGATGCCTGAGGGGATATATCAGTAAAAATCTTACTCTGGGTAATATTTGTAAAGTTCCTTCCTATATTTTCTTCTAGGAACTTTATGGTTTCAGACCTTACATTTAAGTCTTTAAGCTATTTTGAATTTGTCCTTGTATATGGTGTAAGCAAGTGATCCAGCTTCATTTTTTTGCATGTGTCTGTCCAGGTTTCCCAGCACCATTTATTGAATAGACTGTCTCTACCCCACCGTAAATTCTTGCTTCCATTGTTGTAGATTAAATGACCATATAGGCATGGATTTATTTCTGGGCTTTCTATTCTGTTCCACTGATCTATGTGTCTGTTTTTATGCCAGTACCATGCTGTTTTGATTACTATAGACTTGTAATATAATTTGATGTCAAGTATTGTTATACCTCCCACTTTGTTCTTATTTCTCAAGATTGTTGAAGCTATCTGGAGTCTTTTATGGTTCCATATAAATTTTAGGATTATGGGTTCTATTTCTGTGAAAAATGTCCTCAGTAGTTTGATAAGAATTGTGTCGAATCTGTATATTGCCTTAGGCAGTATGGACATTTTAGTGATATTAGTTCTTCCTATCCATGAGCATGGTATGTGTTTCCATCTATTTGTATCGTCTTTAATTTCTCTCTTCAGTGTCTTATAATTTTCTAAGTACCGATCTTTTACTTCTTGGTTAAATTTATTCCCAGGTATTTTATACTCTTTGAAGCAATTGTAAATGGGATTGTTTTCTTAATTTCTCCTTCTGATATTTTATTATTGGTATATACAAATGCAACTGATTTCTGAATATTAATTTTGTGTCCTGTTACTTTACTAAATTCATTTATCAGTTATAATAATTTTTTGGTGGAGTCTTTAGGGTTCTCTATATATAGTATCATGTCATCTGCATATAATGACAATTTTACTTCCTCCTTACCAATTTGGATGCCTTTTATTTCTTTTTCTTGTCTGATTGCTGTGGCTAGAACTTCAGCACTATGTTGAATAGAAGTGGAGAAAGTGGGCAACCTTGCCTTGTTTCTGATCTTAAGGGGAATGGTTTTAGCTTTTCCCCAATGAGTATGATGTTAGTTGTGGGTTTATCACATATGGCCTTTATTATGTTTTGATATGGTCTCTCTAGTCCCACTTTCTTAAGAATTTTTATCATAAATGGCTGCTGGATTTTGTCAAAGGCGAAAGCCTTTTTTTGATTAAAAAGTCAAAACTTAAATATGGGTGGAGCATTCTGTCTGTTCTATATGAAAATATCTTGCTGTTCAAAATTTTCATTGGAGCCAGAGCATCACTGACATCCCTGGAAGCTTATTACAAATGCAAAAGAGCAGGTTCCACTTACATCTACTTTTGAGGTCTTCATTTTAAGAAGATATCAGGAGATATTATAAGGTTTAAGATGATCTGTTTTAGAGGTAATTTATCTCAGTTAAATGGGTCTTTTCTTTTTCCATTTCATTTAGGAAGGTATAATTAAATCAACCTGTTAGAAAAACGTCCTGCTTTATTTTCAAATTAACACAAAATTAACTTACTGTAAGATTGTAAGTATTGAAAAAATATAATTATTTGTAACTGACATGATGAAATATATTAAAAATTAAACAGAGCAATGATTTTTAGAAACTTGGAGATTTCCAAAGACCTAAGAAAAAAATCAAAATTATATCTAATTGTATTAGAAATAATTGGACTTAAACTTGCTTGTGCAGTTTATTTTGGGGATTTTGTTCCTTCCTGCAATTTGCCCTGATGATGATGTTCCTTGGATTCACACCTTCAGTCGTAGTCCCAAAAGAAATCATCATTAGTGGAGACCAATTCATGTACCTGCAGAAGAACCACACAGCTGAGCACTGTTTGGATCATCCAACATTGTTAACATAAACATTCATGAATATAGAACTGAATTCTTAGTATTATAAGCTACTAAGGTTTTGAGTGGTTCCTTACAAACCATTATTGTGTAAAATCTGACTACTACAATATTTATATATTTGCAAATAGAGATAGACAGATATCACTAAAACTTATAGCACAAAATAATACTTAGGATCCATTCATAAGGAGACACAAAAACATAAAAGAAATGTTTTAATATTTGAATAAAAAGAATAAAAGTTGCATCATTTGTGAGAACATCTAATGTTATTCATATATAGCAGTACTACCAGTAATAATAATGATAATTTTATATATAATAAATACTTATTAAAAATGATTACATCTAATTTCATAAATAAAATTATATAGAGAAAGATGTGAGTACATATACATATGTGTACATAATATATATATATGGATATATATTTTTTGATGACTAATGTAATTATTTTATGAATTAAATGGGTTACTCTAACTCCAGTTACTCCCCTTCAAAATCTTGTGACCAGTACCTTATCTGGCTTGAGGCATTTTCTTTATAATCTTTGTTTCTAAATCACCCACCAACTGCTATGCTCGCTTGAAAATATGTTTTCTAACTGAAGGTCCGAAGGGTATAAATGGAGATATATTACCTACTGCAAAAAATTAAATTCTTACAGCCTTTGGAAGTCCCATTATCTCTTTGTCCATAATCATGCTATGAGTTCCAGGTATGATACATTACTTATGTGAATTTTTAAAAAATAAAGTTTATTGGGGGTGAAAATTGTTAGTAAAGTACATAGGTTTTAAGTGCACAATTCTGTAATACATCATCTACATATCATACTTTGTGTTTCTTTTTTTAATTTATGGTGAAATCTACTGGAGACCCTCTGACATAAGTCCTAGGTCTTGTGATTTATAGAGAAAAGAGCAACTAACTTAAACTGCTAATAAACAAGCACAGAATAGACTGATGGGTAAACAATTAATTCATGGATAGTACCACCTGTCTTCAAATAGTGTAGAAGGAACACCATTAGCTTCGTCTTAGAGGAAGTATATCAGAATCTCATGAAGGGTAAGTTTAAAGGTTGGTCAGATTTGTTTAATAGTATATTTTAAAGTTTCTCTAGCACTTGTTTATCAAGAGTTGCAATATCTCTAAAATATTGACTGAGTGGCTACTCTGGCCTTTTTGGCAAATCAGAGGACAAAATTACAGTTTAGAAATGCATACTTAGTATGATAAAATTTTTACACTTTCTTCAGGTAATCATTTTTCATATTTTATAGAAATTGATACTGAAGAAACTTGAAGAAAAGGGAATGGCAATTATTGTGCTGGATATTCATCGTCAACAGCCTTTGATGTAATTGAAATAGTATCTTTACCTTTAGCTACTTTAGCCCAATAAGCTGGATTATATGCTCTTATCTGGGCTTGTACTCTAGCCAAGAGCAACACTGCCAACAATTATAATGCTAATAGATAATCTTTTGGAGTAGCGCATGATTTTGGAATGTTGTGGAGCCAACGTGACTTCCTTGCATCCAGAGGGCGGAAAAACGTCTGTATGTTCAGAAGTTATTGGATGCTATACTTTTACATGCTGCTTTAGCTATTAAGATCCCAGGGCATTCTAAACTTGACTCTCTGGAAGGTAGGGAAAATGATATGCTGAAACTTCTGCAAGAAATGCTGCCCTTAAAGAAAACAGCATGTCCTCTGCCCATTTTTTAATTGGATTGTTTGTTTTTTTGGAGTTGAGTTGAGTGGGTTTTTTAATAAATTTGTGATGTTAACCCCTTATTGGATATATCATTGGCAAATATCTTTTCCCATTCAGTAGGATCCCTTTTTATTTTATTGTTGGTTTCCTTAGCTGTGAAAAAACTTTTTAGTTTGATATAATCCCACATGTTTATTTTTTCTCTTATTTCCCTTGAGCGAGGGGATATATCAGTAAAAATCTTACTCCGGGTAATGTCTGTAAAGTTTCTTCCTATATGTTCTTCTAGGAATTTTATGGTTTCAGACCTTATATTTAAGTCTTTAAGCCATTTTGAATTTATTCTTGTATGTGGTGTAAGGAAGTGGTCCAGCTTCATTTTTTTTGCATGTGTCTGTCCAGCTTTCCCAGCACCATTTATTGAATAGACTGTCTTTAACACAATGTAAATTCTTGCTTCCATTGTTGTAGATTAAATAGCCATATAGGCATGGATTTATTTCTGGGCTCTCTATTCTGTTCCATTGATTTATTTGTCTGTTTTTATGCCAGTACCATGCTCTTTTGAGTACTGTAGCCTTGTAGTATAATTTGATGTTAGGTATCATTATACTTTACACTTTGTTCTTATTTCTCAAGATTGCTGAGGCTATCCGGGGTTTTTTATGGTTCCATATAAATTATAGGATTATACATTCTATTTATGTGAAAAACATCCTTGGTAGTTTGATAGGAATTGTGTTGAATATGTATATTGCCTTAGGCAGTATGGACATTTTAACTATATTAATTCTTCCTATCCATGAACATGGTATGTGTTTCCATCTATTTGTATTTCTTTCATTTCTTTCTTCAGTGTCTTAAAAAAAAATGGGCAGAGGACATGAGGAGACATTTTTCTAAAAAGGACATACAGATGGCAAACAGACATATGAAAAAATGCTCAACCTCACTAACCATCAGAGAAATGCAAATAAAAACCACAATGAGATACCACCTCACCCCAGTCAAAATGGCTATCATCAATAAATCAACAAACAGCTAGTGCTGTGGAGAAAAGGGAACCCTGGTGCCCTGTTGGTGGGATTGCAGATTGGTGCAGCCACTGTGGAAAACAGTATGGAAGTATCTCAAAAATCTGAAAATGGAACTACCTTATGATCCAGCAATTCCATTCCTAGGTATCTATCTGGAGAAATCCAAAACTCTAATTCAAAAGAAATGTATGCACCCCTGTTTATTGCAGCACTATACGCAATATCTAAGACATGGAAACAACCAAAATGCCCATTGGTAGACAACAGGATTAAGAAACTGTTGTACATTTATACAATAGAGTATTACGTAGCCATAAAGAAAGAAATCTTACCTTTTGCAACAACATGGATGGACCTAGAGAACATTATGTTAAGTGAAATAAGTCAGAGAGAGAAAGACAAATACCATATGATCTCACTTATATGGAATCGAAAGAAAAGGATAAGTGAACTAATCAGAAACAGTTTCGGAGACATAGAAGAAAAACTCAGGTTTGCTAGATGGGAGGAGGAGTGGGGATCAGGGGGAAGGTGAGGGATTTAGAAAGCAGTCAGTAACCACAAGATGGCCACTGGGTTACGAAAGTTAATTTGGGGAATGTAATCAATAATGTTGTAAAGATTTTGTAGGGTATCCGATGGACACTTGTCGCATTAGGGAGACCACCTCAGGAAAGATGTAGATGCCTGATCACTGCACTGTACACCTGAAGCTGAAGCTGAACAATAATGAATGTCAAATATAAGTTTATATATATATATTTATATGTATATACTTACAAGAAGAGGAGTACAACGTTAGGAATAGAGACAGTGGAAACGTATTGGCTGTGTGTGATGTCAGAGGGATAGTGGATGGAGGGAGGGGGTTGACACAGAGTGAGGGATATAAATGATAAACGTCTAACTATTACTTTGTTTTGTGCACCTAAAACTAATTAAAAAAAATCTCTAAAAAAAAAAAAAAAACGAAAACAGCAGCCATTGAGTCTCTGTTGTCGTCAAAAGAGATATTTGCCCAGCTGCTAACTTAGAAAAACTGGCTACAGAATCCCAACCATTGGCCTCAAAAAGGATTGATAATATAACAACAGGTGGTTTGATAAAAAGAGAATACTCTACCATAGTGGGGTTTTAGGGGTGGGTAAAAAAAGTGGAATGGGTTAAGAGTACAAATTGGTTGGTATAAAATAGTCATGGGGATGGGAGGAATAACGTAAATAATATGATCAATAATATTGCAATAACTATGTATGCTTTCAGCTCAGTAGTAGATTTATTGGTGTCATAGATGGGAGGGTTGTAGGCGACATGGTCTAAAAAGTGTAGGAATGAAGAAGTATAAATTGGTTGTTATAAAATAGTGACAGGGATGAAAGGAGAAGCACAGGGAATTTCATCAATAATATGGTAAAAAGTATAAAAAAAGCAACTGCTAACAGAACTAAAGGGAGAAAGTGACAAAAGCACAATTATAGTAAGGGACTTAAATATCCCTTTCACGGCTATGGATAGATCAAACAGAAAATCAATAAGGTAATATTGGCCTTAAATAACATATTAGACCAACAGGACACAATCAACATTTATAGACTTTCATCCCAGAACACCAGCTCCTCTGTAATGCACATAGAACATACTCACATACTTAAGGATAGAACATTTGTTCGAACACAAAACAAGCCTCAACAAAATTAAGAAGATTGAAATCATACCAAGCACATTCTCTGACCACAATGCTTTGAAATTAGAGATCAAGTGCAAAAAAAGGAGGAAAAACCACAAATATGTAGAGATTTAACAATATGCTATTAGAGAAGACTGGGTCAAAGAAAACTAATAGGACAGATCAAAAGAGACATGAAACAAATGAGAATGAAAATACAACCTACCAAAACTTTGGCGATACAGCAAAAGTGGTAATAAGAAGCAACTTTATATTATTACAGGCCTAGCTCAAGACACAACAAAAATCACAAATAAACAATCTAACATTACATCTTAAAGAACTAGAAAAAGAACAAATGAAGCCCAAAGTCATGAAAGGAAGGAAATGATAAAAACTAAAGCAGAATTAAGTGAAATAGAAACCAAAAAGGCAATAGAAAAAAATTAATGCAAGAAAGATCTGGTTCCTTGAAAAAATCAATAACATTGACAAACTCCTGGCTAGACTCACTAAGGAAACAAGACACAAATAAAAACCCCCAAAATGAGAGAGATTACGATGCATATCCCAGAAATACAAAGTATCATACAGAATACTATGAAAGACTTCACGCTACCAAATTCAATAATCTAGAAGAAATGGACAAGTTCTTAGAAATATACCGCCCTAGACTGAATCACGGAAAACAGGAAAATCTAAATAGAGCAATCAACAGTAAGGAAATTGAAACAATCATTCAAAACCTCCCCAAAAGCAAAATTCCAGGACCTGATAGCTTCTCTAGTGAATTCTACCCAATTTTCAAAGATGATTTAATGCCTGTCCTCTTCAAACTCTTCCAAAAAATTGAAGAAGCAATACTTACTAACTCATTTTATGAAGCCAAAATTACCTTGATACCAAAACCTCATAAGTACAACAACAAAAAGAAAACTACAGACTAATATTTCTGATATCTACAGATGCAAAAATCCTAAATAAAATACTCACAAATTGATTGTGAGAATACATTAAAAAGATTATACATCACAATCAAGTGGGGTTCATCCCATGGTGTAATGGTGTTTCAACATATGCAAATAGATACATGTGATAGGTCACATAAACAAAATAAAGGCTAAAAATCATATGATCATATCAATAAATGTAGAAAAGGCATTTGACAAGATATAGCATACATTTGTGATAGGAAACAATTAAATGGGTATAGAAGGAACGTACATCAAAATGATAATGACCACATATGAGAACCCTTCAGCTAATATCATACTTAATGGTGAAAAAAATGAAAGCTTATCCTCTAAGTTCAGGAACAAGACAAGAATCCCTCACTAATCACTGTTATTCAACATACTGTGTTTCCCCCAAAATAAGACCTAACCGGAAAATAACCCCTAGCATGATTTTTCAAGATGCCATCCCCTGAACATAAGTCCTAATAATGCATCTTTTGGAGCAAAAATTAATATAAGACCCGGTCTTATTTTCAGGGAAATATGGTAGTACTGGAACTCTTAGGCAGAGAAATTGTGCAAGAGAAATATTAAAAGGCATCCAAATTGGGAATGAGGAAGTCAAATTGTCACTTTTTGCAGACGGCATGATTCTTTAAACAGACAACCCTAAAGAATCTACCAAAAAACTATTAGAAACAATAAACAATTACAGTTACACTGCAGGATACAAAATCAATGTACAAAAATCCATTGCAGTTTTATATAGCAGCCATGAAATTTCAGAAAAAGAATTGAAAAAAAATCTTTGCCAATTACAAAAAGAAAAGAAAAAAATAAAATGCCTTTAAAAGGGATGTAAAACACCTATACACTGAAAGCTACAAAGCATTATTAAAATAAATTGAAGAAGACAAAAAGAAATAGAAAGATATTCCATGTTCACGGCTTGGAAGAGTGATTCCTAAAAGTGCAAATGATTCTTGGAAATTGGAAACAGTTAATGCCTGAGTATTCTTATTTTCATGGCAATAAAGTTATTTGCGTAACTTCAAAAATAATCTGTTCTCCTTGTAACAGGACATAACTGGAACTATTGGTTATATTACTAAGGTTCTGACATGAAAAATCTTAAGTGCTTTCTCTACAAATATTAGGAACTCTGTTTATGTTCGTGATCTTTGATTGTGATCTGTTTAGTGTTTGTCTGTATGTTTTGTGTATGTTATGGTGTTTTACATCATTTATAAAAGAGCTCTATTTAATAGACTTAAAGGAAATAAGCACTTATGTAACTTAATGAATATAACAGAAACTAACTCAAATGCTTTTCAGGACCACATAATCTGAAGAAGTATTTGATATTAATGTGGGTTGGAATTGGGTTTGATTAAATAGACATGTTTTTAGATATAAGTAGATATACTATAAATATACATGAAATATATTTATATTAAATATAGTATTTTTATTTACTTGGGTTTACAACAATAAATTAATATTATCTCTGTTACAAAATTTGTCAGCAGAAAAAATACTTTAGGGTAATAATTAAGTTGATGTCTCATGTAGTTTTTTTTCATGGGCAATCTAAGTGTAATTTTTAAGGATTAATGAACTAAATGGGTGTAAATCAAATAGAAGCCTTTTTGGTAAATCTTTTTAGCAATAAATTAACTACACTCTGTGGTATATGTACTTAAAAATAGTTTTCTTAACTCTTTGGGGAACTTGAAACTTTAGAGTTTTACTAAGTTAAAGGACATGATGGATTTATTGAAAATCTAGATCATCTCCTAATAAGATAAAACACTGAAACTTTAATTGTTGAATAAGTCTAAGTTCATTTACCTTTTGCTTCCTGTTACAGAGAAACTGAAAGATAAATTTGGATCTGGTAATGAATATGTATTGTACTTTTTTGAGAAAGAATTATCTCTAAAAATTCTATAATGTATTTGCTAGTACAAGAACCTATGTTACTAGAGGTTATGAAATCTATTTATAAATTAGCTAATCTAGAGAAAGCTAATTGCTTACTTTTTAGTTTTCACTAGCTATTAAGTTTCCTAAGGGTTAAGAATTCTAATTAATAGGCAAGCAAGTAATATATGGAAATGCATATTTGAAGGCATTACAAGGAAAGTTGTAGAAGGTGTACAAAAAGAAATACTGAAAAAGGAAGTTTTTCCTGTGGTCAAGCAGAAAAATATTGGAACAAATTTAATTAAACGCATTTAAATATCATGTGTAAGCTGATACCAAATTAGACTTCTGTTGTCTCTTTCCACTTAAAGAACAAGTTTTTCTTGGACTATTTGTCTGATCATGTTCTGATACTATGAAAAATGTTTTGCCTAAAAAGGAAATATTTTGTGTTTTATGATAATGATTTCGTGTTCTCTGTATCATCAGGTCTTTGAATGTTCAGGTGAACCGAGTCTTCTTATATTAAAAGAGCTAAATTTTGTTTACAACTATTTAACTTTCCACATTTGTCTGCAAATTCTTTAGCTGTCATCATGATTAAATGGATCACTAAATATTGTTTCACAGTGACTTACGATCCTATCTAACCAAGTGTTTAAAATTTTTTTTGACATGTTTTATAATCTTCCCAAAATCCAAAATTAAATGGAAACTTTTAAAGATTGAAAATAAATGTAACATTTTCAGGAGAATTCCTGAAATATTTCAAAGGACATCTCTCTTTCTTTATAAAAAGGAAAATTAAAATAATTAGACCATTTGAAATACTAAAACTACATGGGAAGCATTGTTAACTAAGTAAGAATAGGTATGCATATATTACTGTTATTAATATAAATGTTCTAGAAAACATATACAATTTCCCAATATCTGAAATGTCATGATATAATGTTTTCATTGGCAAAATTAATTCTTTTCTTAAATTGTTTTATGTCAAAACAAAATTTCGTTGTCAATTGCATTATCTTTAAGCATGTGCAATTTACAGATTGAATTGTCTTCTACTGAAACTTTTGCAAATATGTTTCATCTTTAGAAAAATTCATGGAGAGGACTTTGACACTTACTTTAAAATACAGATTTCTTAAGTCAGACAGAAAAAGCAGAGAACCATATGATTTAACTGATATGTGGTATATAAACCAAAAACAACAAAAGAACAAGACAAACAAATGAGAAACAAAAACTCATAGACACAGACAATAGTTTAATGGTTACCAGAGGGTAAGGGGTAAGGCGGGTGGGAGATGAGGGTAAAGGGGGATCAAATACATGGTGATGGAAGGAGAACTGACTCTGGGTGATGAACACACAATGGGATTTATAGATGATGTAATACAGAGTTGTACACCTGAAATCTATGTAATTTTACTAATAACTGTCACCCCAATAAATAAATTAAAAAAAAAATACAGATTTCTGAGAAACTGTCAGATCACAGCATGAAACGAGGTAAACATTTGCAGAAGGATAGCTTCTGAAGACTGTTACCAGAAGATAAGATTTTTAAAATTTTATTATATAAGATTAAATGAACTGATGAGGATAATCATAATTTCTATGACTTTTTCTTTTGAATATCAGTGATTTTTAATCTTTTGATTTCCAGATATAAGGAAACTTGTTTCTCTTATAGTACCCATGACTTAAAGCAATTTGGTAAATTATACCATAATAAGCCAATTAAAACATTTATCTTTTTTCCCTGCCTGATATCTCCAGAATAGGGAAACACTTAATGCCTGAGTATTCTTATTTTCATGGCAATAAAGTTATTTGCGTAACTTCAAAACAGATCTGTTCTCCTTGTAACAGGACATAACTGGAATTATTGGTGATATTAGTAAGGTTTTGACTGCAATGTCATGTTTGAGAAACACTTACATAGTCTCAGAGGTGATCAGACAACGTGAAGGAACAAATACTGACTTATGGAACCTGCTTGAGAGAATTGTCCTGGTACCTGCTCTCAGGGTTCCCAGCAGCCTTACCAGGTCAGTCAGCCTATGTGCATTTAGCTTTTTCTGCTTTCGATATCCAGTTACGCAAAGGAGAGAAAGAAATTAAACACCACAATTTACAAGCAGGAAATTATGTATGTACTGAGAAAGACATTTCCAGAATGACTCTTTCCACCAAGATGGAAAGGACCCTTATCAGGATGTCTTAAAACAAATCTATGTGAAACAACAGAGGATTTTAAATTAAAAATTACTGGAAGTAAGGCAGATGGCGTCTGCTGCAGACAGCCAACCCAAGTTTCCAGACCAGGGCTGTATAATCTACACCTTCAGTATTCCTTTTCTTCTTACTTTAATTCTTTCTTATTTCCCAAATAATATGAGATGCCTAAAACTTACTATTATAGTTATTGTTTGCCTCTCTTTTTTTCCTTTGATTTCTGACTGGACAGATAACTCACTAGGGACATCATTTTTAAACTTATTCACAGTTCAAAATGTGCATCTGGTTGCACACATACTCCAGGGTATTTGATGCCTGGCAGTATCAACCCTGTGAATGTGCCAGATTCGAAAAAAAAAAAAAAAAAATTATTTGGGCAGGCATTGCAATGAGTGAATACCTAATTAAAAACTTATCAAAAAGCTTCGGGGAAATTGCTGGACACTACCACAAAGCAACAGCCAACCGAAGAAAGATTTTTAGTTCCCTGGCTTGGGTGGTTCTTGATAATAGAATTGCTTTAGCTCCTTTGCTGATAGGCCAAGGAGGAGTTTATGCCATAGCTAATGCCTCATGCTGTCCCTGAGTAGACACCTCACAACAAGAGAAATTAGAGACTGCTAAGTTATATAAACTAACAAAATCTTTAAGGGGACATATGAGCTTTGCCCCTGGATGGCTTAACTTTAAATTTTTCTGATTTTTTTACCTGGCTTCCTTCAGGACTTGGAGCCCACTTGTTTTCAGGTTTACAAATTATGCTGTTAATTATTAAATTAATTTGCCCACTATTTATCATTTTCAAGTTACTCATGCTATGTATAGCCCAGTGCTGTTCTGCTACTCAAAATGTCAAAATCATGGCCACTTAAAAGCTTGAAACCACTCATCGGGCCTATCCTCTGTCAATGAAAAATGCAACTTTACCTGATGCCAAGACCCCTAATTCCTCCAACCTCCTAGTTACTCAAATGAGGCCTTAAGATTCTCACACATCAGGTTTATTGAGCATGACAGATATTGACCAATCTTGGGACTTCCCCCTCTGAGGGACATGAGGACCTTGGGGAGGCTCCAGGCCACTCTGGCATTGCAACGGGAGGATAAGACTAAAAGGTTGATCATCAATGCTTTCTACACTGAAAGATATCAATAAAAAACGGGGAAATGACAACAGAAAATATAATGGAGTAAGCATTATTAAGAGAGTCGCTTAAAATTGAGTCAGGAGGATGTCGAGGAAATGGGGCCTGTGCACATCTTGTCTCAATTCTCAGAACTTCTGTTAAACAGCTGAATGTTCCTAAACTCAGCTCAATGCAGAGCAGAAAACCCACCCAGAATGAACATATATAGGCTCTCTGTCTAACAGTAGCCCTAGCAAAGAGAAAGGAGAAAGTTCTCTTTAATATAAAAAAAAGAAGTTAAGGGTAGGGGCTGCTATAACCATAGTTACTCCTGAAGGGCTTTTGTGGTGGACATAGAGTGAACGAGCTCCAACTACAGGCCCTCCTGATTCCTGTCTTGGTTAAGGTCTCTGTCAGTTGTTTTGACAACCTTCTCAATTCATAATCTGGAAGAAAATGAAATCTTTAATTTTCATGTCAGCAGGTGGTAAAGCAACATTTCCAGGGCCCAGGTCAGGGATATCATCTCGCATTCTATGACAACATTAAGGAAGGGGTTCCTTGGTTCCAATTCAGTCCCTTGGTTTCTAAGCCCTTGTACAATTCCTTGCTTTCAGTGTCATAGAAAGCTAAGAAAAAACACTATCTTTGATGGTGACACAATTTTGGTAATTCATTTAAAACAATTTTTAATCCATGAAGAACAAATTGATTTTAGAAGCTATATGGAAATTTAATGAACAAAAAAGTACTGGAAAGACTTAAGAAGAACAGAATTATAGAACTATGATAGCCAAGGAATGAATAAAAATATGTTTTCTATTCTTTGATACAGTTTTTTTCCTAAAAGTTGATTGTAATGTAGAATAAAATTTTTTCTGCATTGTTAAATTACATTTACAAATATGGTTTGGATGATCACATGAACTATTTTTTTAGTTTACGTCATGCAGACAATATTATTAATAAAAGCGACTTAATTTTGATATTAAAGGTAAAAAATAAAAAAAACGCACAGACTAATGACATTCTTAATACAAATGTATAACAATAAATAAAATATAAAATTTCATTCCACTTATAAAAACATTGTGACAAGATATAGTAAATTACAAGAATATTAGAAATTTGCTAGAATGGAAAAATATGTAGTGAAGCCAAAATTCTTCTCTACTCTTCTAGGTTCTTCTGGCCAAGCTAAGAATTAAATTGACATAGGCATTTTAAAATTTTTAGAAATTTAAAATTTTTAACAGGAAAAATATCAGTGTTTAATATGTACGAATGGATAATTCAAATAAGCATGAAAATTCCAAGACAATAGGTAAATGAGGTATATATGTTATTCTGGACTAAGAAGAAGAAGGGAAGCGTCTGAAAATTTAAAGGGAAGAAAGGCAATTCACAGGATGATAAAAAGATAATGTTTAGTATACAAATGTTTGCTGGTCCAAATTGAGACAAAAGGCTGCAGAGAGGACTTTAGTCAAATGGACCTTGCTAGATTCTTCTTGTCTATCATACCTAGTTCATATTATATTGTGGATTTCTATGATAATAGTTCTTCCCAGAAAGGCCTTCTGTATTAAATTCTTTCAGCCAGTTTGGAGGAAAGTGAAAAGATCTTCCTGAGTCTCTTGTTTCTTAAACACAAAATAATCCTGATGCCAGAGAGACATTTTCTTTTAGAGTGACAAATTTTGCTTCCCTAAAATTCTTCAATGTCAGAAAATATGTATGCATAAAATTGAGCCCCTTCCCACTTTTTGATACTGTATCACATTGATGTGGTTAAGAAGAACATTGGAAATGGTACAGAAGATCTTTGGGAAGGGTTGAGGACAATATAATTCCTGCCACATATACAAAATGGACCTGCAAAAACACCTTAGAATGTTGGTCTTTCTGCTACAAAGCTGTTGGAGGGAGGAGACATTTTTATGATGTTCTGAGTCAAGAATAGAAAGATTTTTTTTTCAAAGTATGGGTTGTGTGATGTGGTATAATTTGAGTTCATATTAAAAGATGTGGCTGGACCTCAGGGACATGGACAACAACCTTCTAAGCAACTGAATAGGAGCAAAGAGCATCCCAGGAGATGGCCAGTGAGAGAGGAGACATATGAGAGTGTACGGATCTTCTACATAAGAAGAAAAATGATTACAACAGACCCCTTTTTACCCCCTACAAAAAAGAAAAACCCACAGGTTTTACAATGTAAAACAAATTAAAAGTTACAAAGTCAGGGACTCAATGGTGAAGGTGATTTATATACAAAATGCTTTCCACATGGACAGCCTTCTAAGAAGAGCAGCTCTAGAGCCTTGTACATTTAACCATGGAGTTGACAATTCCCAGCTTCAGATTAAAACATTTTCAGTCATTTTGATAGATGTGTAAACGGAGCACAAAAGAGTCAGGAGGCTTTGGCTAGAAATAAACGGCAAAGATTTAGTCAAGGATCTTAGGGATTTGCAAACTGAAAAGACAACTAGGCAATACCCACTGTGTTCTGAAAAAGAAAGAAAAGCTAAGAGTTCTCAGAATAAAACTACATTATTGAGGTAAAAAATGAATTTTGTATTGTTAGCCCACAGATTAGCCCAGGGTGACAATCTTCCAGAAGTCCAGGGGTCTGGATAATGAATGCCAGGTGATCTGGATAATGAAACATTCCTTAAAACACGACAAGTGGTTGTCTATAAGAGGTATATATGAGTAATCTCCACCACATGAACATTCTTTCTTAAGTCCTTCAGGGGTTTAGCTATAACATTTCAATATATCCATATATGGGCACACAAATGAAATTTAAAACGTTGAAATTTTCAGGCTACTTAAAGCAAGAATAGAATAGTTTCCTCATATCTCAGCCTGCTTGGTTTTAATAATTTAGCAGCTTTACCATAATGACTCCATTTTATCTTTTCACTCTTTTCCTCAGATGATACAAAGATGTATGATCAAATTTTACATACCTGACTCATTCTTGATAAAGAAATGTCTTAGTAAACAAGGAATAGCATCAGAATATATGGTGACCATATAACTTTCACACTACCTGGGTCATTTGTGAGAATAAAAAGGTGATGCCATTAATGACAAAACTGGAAATCTACAGACAAAAAAAAAGGTAGAGTAACTCTCAGATACGACAACACAATGAGAGAAAAAGAGAGAACTGACAAAAAGTTAATATAGAAAATGAGAAAAACTTAACTTTTAAAATAATAAACGTCTAAATAAGAATAGAACTGGCCATGGAAACACTCCAATAAGCTGTGAGCATTCTCTACTGCACAGAGCACAAATAAGCATTGCATGCATTTGCTCCAAGGTATTAGCTCCTTCCCTTCTGCCCATGGCTCATAACATCTATTCTAAGAAACATATCAAGATAAAACCAGTATTTTACACCTATGTCTAGAGCATGGTATTTCACATAAGTCACAGTGATACCTGTATATTTATATGAAATTTTAAGTCTTGGAGAGTCATCTGACTTCCTGTCTTTCCTTATTCTTAGAAGGGAGACTCCCTATTTTTATTACAAACTCCTGGGCCCTGAGGACAAAAAAGAAGCACAAATATAGAGGTAGTTTTATCATACAAACCCTGGGGAAATGCTCTTTGGAACTGAATCTGAAGTCTCCACCTGATGTGAACACCTAGAAGGAACTGAGACGTACAAGGGCACTGGCTCTACATCTGCAAGTCCAGACCTGCCCAACCACTCACTAATTTACATATTTTTCCCCAGAGTCCATTTCTGCTCTTCAGAATCCTCATGAAAAAGGCTTCTCACTGATTCTGGGTGAGAAAAGAGCCTCAGGCACGGCCTGGATTGAACATGGGTGTCCTGACTCAACTCTCCTGGCTTCTACTCTTCTGGCCACCAGGTGAGGAGAGGTACACAGAGAATATCCCTGATATGATACAAATTCTCCCTTCCTAACTGTGAGGTCTTCCCAGGGTCTCAGTCGCCTCTGACTCATGTTCCCCTCAGAGACCCAAGTGCTCTCAGGCTAGGGAACCTGGCAGTTAGAATCACCTGGGAGGAAAATAGAACGGGATCTAGTTAACCATGGTGACTTTGCATTTTGCTTCCTTTTCAGCTGCCAGCGGGAACACTGTGTTGACTCAGGCTCCAGTCCTCCTCTCTGTGTCTCTAAGACAGAGTGCATCCATCACTTGCAGCGCCAATCAGAGCATTAGTGATTACCTAAGCTGGTACCAGCAAAAACCAGGCCAGGCACCTAAGATTCTCATCTATGATGCTGATGACCGATATCCTGGGGTCTCAGATAGGTTCACTGGAATTCAGTCAGGGACAGAATTGATTCTCACAATCAGCAAGGTAGAGGCTGATGATGTCGCCACTTATTACTGCCAGCAGGGTTATACAGCTCCTCTCACAGTGTTACAGCCCTGAACATAAACCATCCTCTCAGGCAGGTTATGTGGTGAGGATAGATGGCTCCAGCAGCTACAGTCTCGCATGGCCTGTTCTTCTGTGCGCGGTCCATTAGGGGAAAGATCTGCAAGGTTCATGGGTAAAGGACTGCATGAGACTTCAGTACTTCAAAAGCTTCCTTTCTTGATGATGGAAACCCCAAACCTTGTGTGGGGAATATAACCAATAATGTTCTATAGGTTATATAGGGCGCCAGATGGGTACTGGACTTGTAAGGGGCATCACTATATAGATTGTAAATGCCTGACCACTGTGCTGTACACCTGAAGCTGATGAAGAAAAATATCGAATGTCAGCCATAATTATGTATATATATGGTCACAGAATGTGGAGTACAGCATAGGGCATATAGTCAATTGTATAATAACACCTATATATGACATCAGAGGGCTAGCAGACTGGGAGGGGGTCATCACTTTGTGAGAGGTATAAATGTCTAATCATTATGTTGTATTGCACTCCTGAAACTAATTAAAAAAAATATTAAATAAACCCAAACCTCAATTAATTCTAAAAATGCGATTTCTACTCCAGGATTGCAAAGGAATTTGTTCACAGCATGATCTTTGAATCCCTTCTTTGAGAAACACTCTAAAAAGTGTTTTTAAAGATAGAGAACCAAGAGAAAAAGAAGCCCATGCCCAAAAAAATACTACTAGTACTACTATTGCTACTACCACTAATACTACTACAAACAATAGTAAACAGCACCAATAATTGCTCTTTGAATTGACATTTATTTAAGTATTGAAGACTTACCATGTGTTGAATACTGTACTAAGGGCTTATTCACTTGTTTTAATTAATCTCATAATAATCCTCTATAGATGATAAATTAGCAGTACTCAGAGCTTACATGAGTCAAGGTACCAGTGGTTGTAAGAAAAAAAAGACTGAAAAAGAATTTTAAGAAAATCCAAGATAGTGGAGTATGTTAATGCTGCATTTCCTTCCTATAGTAACAACATCAAAATTACAACTAAATTATCAAACAACCAACCTGGAGAACAGTCTGAAGCCTAGCTGAGCAGAAGTTTTATAACTAAGGATAAAAAGAAGAAGAAACATCGAGACGGGTAGGAAGGGCAGAGACGTACAGTGAGCTGGTCCAAAATCTGCATTTGGCTGTTGAGAATTGGGAGGGATATCTGAGTAGCAGAGGTCCCCCTGGAGGAGCAAGTATCCTCAGCCCTACACCAGGCTCCCTAGACCGGAGTACTGGTGCCAGAAAAAGAAGCCCCCACAACATCTGGCTGTGAAAAGCAGAAAGGATTCTGACCCTCCAGGTGAAACAAAGGGATGTGGGAAACAAAGACATCTTCTTAAGGCTTTCTGCACAGACTCACCAGCTCAGAGGCCCATACCCTGGGCTCCTTCAGAGGTACGGTGACTTAGGAGGAGTCAGAGACAGATTGGGAGAGACTGAGTTGTGTTGCTTCAGGGCGAGAACTGGAAGGACAGTGGCCAGTTTTCCTGTGTAGAATCCTCCTCTCCTGTAGCGGCAGACAGGAGTCATCTTTTCTGTGTTGAGTCCTTCCCCACATAGCCAAATCTCAATCTACTTTGGCCTAGTGAGCTCCATACGCTCCACCCTGATGACACCAGGGGACCCAGTGCTACCCAAATTGTGCGAGGCGGGAGGCTCTTTTTTAGCCAGAAAGCAGCTCTGCCTGTGTTGTACTCATTTGTGGACAACTCTCTGCAGCTCCTGGGCAACAGGCAGGCAGTGGCTGGTGGTATCCTTTGAGACTTCTGCTGAGTAGTTTGGGCTCATCCCTGGCACCAAACCAGAATTTACATTAACCTATTGAGCACCACTCATCCCATCCTAGCAACACCATGGGACCCTGTCTCATCCATTTTGCATATTTTCAAGGCTCCATTATTGGCTGAGCATTACAGGAGCCGGTACGCAACGGCAGGCTCAGGGTATCCTGGACTTTTTGCAGAGATACCCCAGGTCCGGTACTAGTAGCAGCCATCTTCAGTTCACAGTGTGGCTTCCCCCACCCGCCAGCAAGTCCGGTAAAATGAGCGACCAAGAGAGCATTGCTTTTTAGCTCCTACCAACTAGTCCCCGGCTGGTCACAGGCCATGGCTGAACAGGGCCTGCACTGGAGCCACTCCCAAGAGGTCCCAGAACCAACATTCCTTGAGATTGACATTGGACCCCAGCAGAGCACCACCCAATTAGCCCCACAAGTGGCACAACAAAAGTGTGATATCAGTAGACAACAGAGCCCACTGGGCAAACCATGCTCCATAGAAAATCATCCCCACACACACATAGCAGGCCATAAATTGTGGCCAAATCCCACAACCAGTTAGACTGAGAGTCCATTGTACCCACAGATTTGCAACAGGTATCAAGTCTCAACTATAACAGGAGGCACAAAAAACCCACAAGGAACACTCTTGGAGCACACAGTACAGGTGACCAGGGAGACTGTGCCATGGGACTCACAGGGTACCTATTATATAAGGCCACCCAGCCAAGATTAGGAGATATAGCAGATCTGCTGAAGATTTAGGGAAAACACAGAGAGGCAGCCAAAATGTGGAAACAAAGAAATATATTTCAAATGAAAGATCAGAAGAAAACTCCAGTAAAGGAATTAAACAAAATGGAAGCAAGCATCTTGCTAGATACAGAGTTGAAAACACTTGTTATAAGGATGCTCAGTGAACTTTGGAAAATAGATGAACTCAGTGAGAAGTTCAACAAGGAGATACAAAGCATAAAAAAGGACACAGAAACCATAAAACATAGCCAGTCAAAATCAAGACTACAATAACTGAAATGAAGAATGCACTACGAGGATACAGCAGCAGACTAGATGATGCAGAGGATCGAATCAATGATTTGGAAGATAACTTAGCAAAAATCTCCCAATCTGAACAGCAAAAAGAAAAGAAAAAACTAAATGAAAATAGTTTGAGAGACCCATGGGACAACACCATGTGTAACAACATTCACTATACTGGGTACCAGAAAAAGAAAAGGGTAAGCAAGGTATTGAGAACCTATTTGAAGAAACAATGACTGAAAACTTCAGGAATCTAGTGAAGGAAATAGACATACAGACCCAGGAAGTGCACAGTCCCTGAAACGATGAACACCAATAGGCTCACACCGAGACTCATTATAATTAAAATGCCAATAATTGCAAACAAAGAAAGAATACTAAAAGCAGCAAGAGAAAGGCAACAAGTTATGTACAAAGGTGTTCCCATAACATAGTCAGCAGTTTTCTCAGAGAAATATTGCAGGCAAGAAGGAATTGGCATGACTACCCAGCAAGTCTATTATGTAAAATTGAAGGAGAGATAAAGAGCTTCCCAGACAAGAGAAAGCTAAAGGACTTCATTGTGACCAAACTAGTATTACAAGAAATGTTGAAGGGACTTTTTTAAGAAGAAGAGGAAGAAAAATTTAAAATATGAATAATAAAACGACAAAACTACATATCGATCTAAAATTACTATAAATTAAATGGTTTAAATGCTCCAATCAAAACACATAGGGTGGGGGGCCAGCCCAATGGCTCAGGCAGTTAGAGCTCCATGCTCCTAACTACAAAGGCTGCCGGTTCGATTCCCACATGGGCCAGTGGGCTCTCAACCACAAGGTTGCCAGTTCAATCCCTCGAGTCCCGCAAGGGATGGTGGGCTCTGCCCCCTGCAACTAAGATTGCACAAAGCACCTTGAGCTGAGCTGCCGGTGAGCTCCTGGATGGCTCAGTTGGCTGGAGCTCATCCTCTCAACCACAAGGGTGCCAGTTCGATTCCTCGACTCCCGCAAGGGATGGTGGGCACCGCCCCCTGCAACTAACATTGAACATAGCACCTTGAGCTGAGCTGCCACTGAGCTCCCAGATGGCTCAGTTGGTTGAAGCACGTCCTATCAACCACAAGGTTGCCGATTCGACTCCCGCAAGGGATGGTGGGCTGTGCCCCCTGCAACTAGAAAACGGCAACTGGACCTGGAGCTGAGCTGCACCCTCCACAACTAAGACTGAAAGGACAACAATTTGAAGCTGAACGGCACCCTGCACAACTAACATTGAAAGGACAACAACTTGACTTGGAAAAAAGAGGCCTGGAAGTACACACTGTTCCCCAATAAAGTCCTGTTCCCCTTTCCCAATAAAATCTTAAAAAACAAAAAAAACACACATAGGGTGTCTGAATTGATAAGGAGACTAGTCTGATGCTATCTTCAGAGACCCACTCCATTGAAAGTAAGACTGAAAGAAACACTCAGACTGAAAGTAAAGTGATGGAAAAAGGTATTTCATGAGAATGGAAGTGTAAAACAACCTGGGTTAGTAATACCTATATCAGACAAAATGGACTTAAAAACAAAAGCTATAATAAAGACAAGAGATACATTACATAAGAAAGGGTCCATCCAATAAAAGGATATAACCCTTGTAAACATTTATATACCCAACATAGGAACACCAAAATACATAAAGCAAATATTGATCAATAAAAAAGGGAGAAAGTGACAGTAATACAATCATAGTAGGTGACTTTAACACCTCATTAACATCAATGGACACATCTTCCAGACAGAAAATCACAAGGAAATAGCAGCGTTAAATGACTCACCAGACCAAATGGATTTAATTGATATATTTAGAGTATTTCACCCCAAAGCAGAAGAATATACATTCCTTTCAAGTGCACATCGAACATTTTCCAAAATAGACCACCTGTTAAGCCACAAAACAAGTGTCAATGAATTTAAGAATATTCTAGCCATATTAAGTGTGTTTTCTGATTACAATGATATGAAACTAGAAATCAAATACAAAAAACAAAGGGAAAACATATAATACATGGAGGCTAAATAATAATATGCTTCTAAATAATGAATGGGTCAACAAGAAAATAAAAAAAGGAATCAAAAGATACCTGAGACAAATGAAAATGAAAACACAATGCCCCAAAATCAATGGAACACAGCAAAAGCAGTCCTAAAAGGGAAATTCATAGCAATACAGGCCTACCTGAAGAAACAAGAAAAATTCCAAATCGACAATCCAATTTTACACTTAAAGGAACAAGTCAAAGAACAACAAACAAAGCCCAAAGTGAGTAGAGGGAGGAAAGAATAAAAATCAAAGTGGAAATAATTTAAATAGAGTCTAAAAAAATACAAACGATTGGCAAAATAAGTTGTTAGGGTAAACAAAATGGTTAAACCTTTAACCAAACTCATCATGAAAAAAAGAGAGAGAACCAAAATGAATAAAATAATAAATGAAAGAGGCAAAGTAACAATTACACAACAGAAACACAAAACATTTTAAGAAAATGGTAGGAACAAATGTATTCCAACGTATTGAACAATCTGGAAGAAATGTATGAATTCCTAGAAAAACTCTATCATTCAAGACTGAATTAAAGAAAAAATAGAAAATCTGAACAGACCAAAAAATACCAACAAACTTGAATTTTAAAAACTTCCAAAAAATAAAAATCCTGGACTGGAAGTCTTCACAAGTAAATTTTACCAAATATTCAAAGAAGAATTAATACCTATCCATCTCCAACTATTACAAAAACATTTAAGAAGAGGGAAATTTCCTAAGATCAGTTTACAAAGCTAGGATTACCCTGATTCCAAAGCCAGGCAGAGATTTTAGAAAAAAATTAAATTACAGGCCAACAATCCTGATAAATATAGATGCAAATATCCTCACCAAAATATTAGCAAATGGAATTCAGCAATATATTTAAAAGATCATACAACATGATCAAGTGAGATTCATGTCTGGGATGCAAAGTTGGTTCAAAATCTGCAACCCAATTAATGTGATACAGCACATAACCAAAATGAAACATAAAAACCCTATGATCATATCAATAGATACACAAAGAGCATTTAATAAAATCCAGTTTTTATCCACATATGATAAAAACTCAGCAAAGTGGGAATAGAGGGAAAATACCTCAACTAAACAAAAGTCATATATTACAAACCCACAGCTAACATCATACTCAACAGTAGAATTATCCTTAAGATAAGGAGCAAGACATGTCTATTTTTATTCAACATAGTATAGGAGGTCCTGACTACAGTAATCAGACATGAAAAAGAAATAAAAGGCATCCAAATGGGAAAGGAAGAAGTAAAACTTACATTATTTGCAGATGACATGGTATTATATATAGAACAACCTGAACTTTCTACAAAAAAACTATTAGAACTGATAAACAAATTCAGTAAAGTAGCAGGATACAAAATTAATATTCAGAAATCAGTTGTATTTTTATACGCCAATAACAAACCAGACACTTGATAGTTGCCCCTACAAAAACACTATCTCAGAAAATGTGTCACCACATACTTAGGAATCACCTTTGTCACTGATGTTATAGGCCATCAACTTAGAGCTCCAGCTGTCTTGTTTCCTCCTTCACTAAAATACCTAAGATGTCACAGCTCCGCCTGGGGGTAAGAGGTACAACAGCTTCAGCACCCACATGCAGCTAGAACACACCTTTATTGTTCCTCAAAATGAAAATATATATATTTATAGAATTACCGAAATCACAGCATCATGAACTCTGCTAGGCATAGAGCATTTTAAATGAGTCAAACAGAAACTCTGACCTCATAGAGTTTTAATTTTAATCAAAGGGACAGATAGTAAGCAAACAACATGTCTGCGGCCACTCCCACCCCATGCTGTGCAGTATCTTAATCGAGACTCCAATTTAGGGTCATTCTCTTTAGTTGGAGGGGGAAAAAAAAACATAAAAATCCCCCAGCAATTTATGATGAAGCAATCAGGTCTAGGATCAATAGCCAGAACTTTCATGCTGTTGAAGTCAGGCCATAAGTAAAGAGAAGGGGTAGAATATGGAGGAGCCCAACTTAATAACAAGATGTTCCCTGTTTGTTTTGCTCTAAAATTGCGATCTATGGGTTTGGAAAATGATGTACTCATGACACACCTTTGAGGAAACATGATATTAATTATCCTGTGTGTCTGCAGTAAATCACTTGGCCCTATAATGATAATAAAAATGGTACTAAAAATGCTTTTTGATACCTTCAATACACTCTCGAGAACTGCTTTTTGTTCTTTTATAAAATTTCAAACAGCTTCACACTTACAGAAATGTTGTAGCACAGCACATAGTACTTTCCCTCCTACCTGTTAATCATTTGAGAGTAAGCTGATGACCTGGTAGCCCTACTCTCTAACACTTTATTATGTATTCCTTCAAAAAAATACATTCTCATACATAACCCAATACAGCCGTAAAATAAGAAAATCAGCATCAGTATATTAAACCATCTAGTCCTCAAGTACACTTCAAGTTTTGACAAATGTCTCACAACTATCTTTTATAACAAAAGAGTCCAATCCAGATTCCCATGTTGCCTTCACTTGTCTATATCCCTTTAGTCTCCTTCAGCCTGGAACAGTTCATCATTCTTTGCTTGAACTTAATGACCTTATCACTTTTGAAGATGAATACCAGTTATTTTGTAAGATGTCCCTCAATTTGGGTTTGTTTGATTTTCCCTCATGATCAGATTCAGATAATGCATCTTTGGCAGGGATATCTGAGTGTGATTGTCTGCTCTTCTCACTGCATCCTATTAAATGGTCCAATATTCCAATTCGCCCCATTACTGATGATGCCAATTCAACTCCAGGATCAAGGTGGTGTCTACAAGATTTCTGCTGCACAGCTGTCCTTTTGTCCTTTGAAATTAATCAGATTTTTTTGGGAAAAGTCCTTAATTCTTTACGAATATCGTATTCCTCATCAAAGCATCAGTATAAAATCATGGGTTCATATTTCCTTCAATGAGTTGCCATCATTATTGATTTTGAAACTCAAAATTCCACAGATTTGGCAGTGACAGTCCCATTCCAAATGGCTTTTCTTTGCCTCATCATTCCTTTTTTTAATGCTTTATTTTATTTTAGTTTATATTAGTTTCAGGTGTACAAAACAATGCCATAGTTAGACATTTCACCCCTCAAAAAGTGATAAACGCCACTACCAATATATTGCTCCTCTGACATCATATATATCTATTACAATTCCGTTTACTCTATTCCCTATGCTATGCTCCATATCCCGTGACTATATATATGTATATATATGTGTGTGTGTGTGTATATATATATATATATATATATATATATATACACACATATATATACATAGATACATATACATATATATACATATATACATACATATATATTAAATTATAGTCTTAAATGTAAGATCTGAAACCATTAAACTCGTAGAAGAAAATATAGGGAGTAAATTTGTAGACATTACTCTGAGTAATATTTTTATTGATATATCCCCTTGGGCAAAGGAAGCAAAAGAATAAAATTAAAATATGGGATTACATCAAACTAAAAACTTTTTTTACAGCAAAGGAAACCATCAATAAAGCAAAAAGGCATCCTATTGAATGAGAGAAGATAATTGTCAATGATACGTCTGATAAGGGGTTAACATCAAAAATTTATAAAACACTCATTCAGCTCAAACAAAAACACAAACAATGCAATTAAAAAATGAGCAGAGGACATGAAGACACATTTCTCTAAAGACGACATTCAGATGGTCAACAGACATACGAAAAAATACTCAACCTCACTAATCATCACAGAAATGCAAATAAAAACCACAATGAGATACCACCTCACTCCAGTCAGAATGGCTATCATGAATAAGTCATCAAACAAAACCTGCCGGCGAGGTTGTGGAGAAAAGGTATCCCTTGTGCACTGCTGGTGGGATTGCAGATTGGTGCAGCCACTATAGAAATCTGTATGGAGGAATCTCAAAAACTGAAAATGGAACTACCTTACGACCCAGCAATTCCTCTCTTAAGTATTTATGCAGAGAAATTCAAAGTGCTAATTCGAAAAAATATATGCACCCCTATGTTTATTGCAGTGCTATTTACAATAGCCAAAACTTGGAAACAACCAAAATGCCCATCGGTAGACAACGGGATTAAGAAACTGTGGTACATTTATGCAATGGATCATTACTCAGCTATAAAGAAGAATGAAATCTAACAGTTTGCAATGATATAGATGGACTTAGAGAACATTAAGCCAAGTGAAATAAGTCAGTCTTGAGCACTTCTTACTTTCTGGAGCAAACTGTCCAGAGTTCTTTTGTATTTTCTCTATTCTAGACCTGGACTGAGGCACTTCTCCAAGAACTACTGCTTTGTTTTAGTGGAAAATAGTATTTAGAAACCAAGATTTGGGCTCTGTGGGTGCTTCTTGGGACTTGAATGTCATAGTTACTAAGGTAGGGAAAATCTATTTCTCTATCTATCCATCATCTATATATTGACACACACTTTCATATCGAATCTATATATAATCCTCATATCTCCAATTTTAATCCCAAACCAGTTTATCCAAGAAGTTTTGTTTTCTGTATCTGGAACTACTTTCTTTTACAGTGAGAATATTTTCTCTACCGAACCTTAATACTTTGACTTATATGATCATCAATCCTCCTTAATGAAACCAATCTCCTGCTGTAACAGCCAACTATACCCCCTTGCACACAATGTCCTCCATACTTCCACCCACATACCCTATTCTGGTCTGATACACTTGTCAGGCCACTGCCAGCTTCGTACTCCTGCATGGGCGCCCTCCCCACCATGCGTGGGTTCTGACACCTACACTGAGTACCCCTACCAGGGGAATGTCGTCTTCTTGTACCTCTGCTTGATTAACACATGTACCGGATCAATAGTGCCACCATTGCTTTTGGGGACACTAGTCTTCACCCCACTCTAGCTCCATGCTGTGTTCTCCCTCTATCACACATGGATGCGATTTCCATACCATGTGGGCTCTAATACCCTGTGCAAGCCTCCCAACCTCACCTTCCTGTGTTTTTTTCTCATCACCCTGCTTGTGCCCAAGACCCTGCATCCAGCCACTGAGAAGTATATTCTCTTAGAAACTGGAAGAGATTTTGTTAATGGAGGAATATGCGGGTTTTGGGAACACAGTAGTGTCGGGGTTATACATAAGCATTTAGTCTAAGGAAGCCTTCAGCTTCTGAAAAGAATAGCTTGGGTTAAGAAGGGAGCGAGGCACAGGTAGTAACCCAAGGAGCTCAGGGACATGTAACATGGGCATGGGAAAGGCCTGCAGAGAGGAAAGGTGGCTGACACATGTCATTTGTGGAGGAGAGAAATCCCTGACTGGGGCTGGCCTAGATGCAAGTGGTGTGTCAGTGCACCCGGAAATGGAAAAGATAGATTACTAAGCTAGAGGTGACAAGTTACCAATGACAGATACTCAGTCACTGGGCACTTCCTTACAAATCATGACATTCAGATTTCTTTCAGTTGTTATTCTTATACCTCACTGCATCTCTAGTTGCTAATAGTGTTAATTTACCATATTAAAGGTTTTAAGAATTAAACCCAAAAGTAACTCCTCCTGTCTTCAACAGGGTGCTCACGTGCCAATGTAAAGAGCTGGCAAAACTATTTCCAAGTACTAGGTTATTGTCATACATGACAGATCCCTGTTTTAGATGGAGAAATAGCAGGAGAAGCTTGTCCTGAAATGTGAACAGAGCAAGAAAACTATACTCATAGGACGGCAGAATGATTCTTGTGACTGCCGAGGAGAAACACATTTCTTGCAGGCAAATGTGTGCTGCCCTGTGGGGCTGGGGCACCTGGCAGACACTGACTGTGCCGTGTTATTGAGACCAGTCAGCCCTGCAGCTGGGCCCAACCTGCCCCAACCCTGCTGATTTGCATGTTACTGGGGTGCAACCCACAGCCCTGGACACATTAATAGTGTGGTCACACCCTGTGCAGGAATCAGTCCCGGGCAGGACGTGGCATGGACATGAGGGTCCCGACTCAGCTCCTCAGCCTCCTGCTGCTGTGGCTCCCAGGTAAGGAAGGAAAACTGGGGATTTGCTCTGCCAGTGTGGTCAGTACCACTTAGACTGCAGGGTAGTTATAAGACCTGGTAACATCATTAAGCGTACGGATGTTTGCTTTCATGTTTCCCTTCTCAGGAGCCAGATGTGATATCCAGATGACCCAGTCTCCATCCTCTCTGTCTGCATCACTGGGAGACACAGTCACCATCAATTGCCGGGCCAGTCAGAGCATTAGCAGTTACTTAAACTGGTTTCAGCAGAAACCAGGGACAGCTCCTAAGCGTCTCATCTATGGGGCAACCAATTTGCAAACCGGTGTCCCTTCAAGGTTCAGTGGCCAAGGATCTGGGACAGATTTCACTCTCACCATCAGCAGCCTGCAGCCTGAAGATGTGGCAACTTATTACTGTCTACAGTATAGCAGTTACCCACTCACAGTGTTATGAGCCTGAACATAAACCACGAAGCAGACAGCTGAGAGCAGGCCGCCCCAGCTGCTCCTCTTGGGTCTCCATCAGCTGAGAGCATTTCTCAGATGCGACCACTTTTTGATGGTGACTGGAGGTTTTGGTAGAAGTATCCAGAGCGGCTCCTCTGCACCCTAACTCTCTTTGTGTCCCCTCAGCCTCCATAGCACATACAATGCCTCTCCTGATTTCATAAAGAACTGAGATCATCACACATGACCTGTCCCGGCTATGTTATCAGTCAGAGGTCATAAAGTGAAAGAGAAGCCACAGTGGGTATTCCAAGCAGGAATTGCTTAATATAGGGAATTAATTTCTAAAGTACATTGTTTCAGTGGCCTTGTAAATTAATAACAGGGGAAGCAGATAGTGGGAACAGGGTATTTCCTGGTGCTACCCCAGAAGCCAGAGAACATATGCCTTGGGAGATAGAGGCTGTCTATCCACGTTGTCCCCAGACCTGTAGGGGATGCCCAGGAGTGGGGGTGCTGATGCTCTCAGCTCACCAGTGATTCTCCAGTCCTCCTCTCTGCCTGCAGGACCTGATGGATAGTATTGAATCCTCCTCTTCTGACTTCCTCACTGAGCAAATTATGGAAAATCATAGAGAGCAAAGGGGTTCTGAGAAATGCTTCAACAAGGGAGAGTGATGGTGGGGAACTGACAGCAGACAGCCTGGATGATCATTCCTTTTACATGTCTCAGAATTATGCCAGTTACAATACACTTGGATTTGCTTTCAACCATCATTATCATTCATAATAAGGACTCTTTGTTAAATGAGAAAATAGAAAAATGAGGGAAATATTTCACATATATAGAAATAATTTGACAAAGAATGGAAGTCTTTTTTGATCAAAAAATCAAAACTTAAATGTGGATGGAGCATTCCTTGTCTTAAAATGAAACAATTTTGCTGTTCAAAATTTTCCTTGGTGCCAGAGCATCACTAATACCATGGGAGTTTATTACAAATGCAAAACAACAGGTTCCACCTTACACCTTCTTGAAGGGTCTTCATTTCCACACGATATCAGCAGATATGGATAAGGTTTAGGATGCTCTGTTTTAGAGGACATTTGCTTCAGTTAAATAGGCCTTTTTTCTCCTATTCCATTTAAGAAACTCTATTGAAATCCACATGTTAAAAACACATCCAACATTATTTTCAAAGTAAAACAAAATTAACTTACTTCAAGTGTATAAGTATAGAAAAAGTATAATATTTGTAAATGGCAGGATGAAATATATCAAAAATTGAACAAAGACATCATTTTTAGAGACTTGAAGAATTACAAAGATCTAAGAATGAATCAAAATGATATCTAATTGTATTAGAAATAATTGGACTTAAACTTACTTGTGCAGTTTATTTTGGGGGATTTTGTTCTTTCCTGCATTTTGCCCTGAGATTGATGTGCCTTGGGTTCAAACCTTCAGTCTTTGCCTCAAAGGAAACCATCCATAGTGGAGACCAACTCATATGCCTGCAGAAGAACCACACAGCTGAGCACTGCCTGGATCCTCCACCATTGTTAACACAAACATTTGTGAATACAGAAATGAATTCTTTGTATTATAAGCTATGAAATATTTGAGTGGTTCCTTACAAACCATTATTGCATAAAAACTGACTAATACAATATTTATACATCTGCATATAAAGATAGACAGATTTCACCAAAACTTTTGGCACAAAATAATACTTAGGAATCCATTTATAAAAAGATGGGAAACCATAAAAGATTTTAATATTTGAATAAAAAGAATACAATTTACATCATTTATGTAAACATCTCACATTATCCATATATGGCAGTGCTTGCATTAATAACAATAATTTCATAGATCATAAACTTAATGAAAATTATTACACCATAATTTCATTGCTAAAATTATACATCTGAATGTGTATATATGTATATGTATATATGTATGTATATATATATATATATATATATATATATATATATATATATATATATGATACATACCTGTGGATACATGTTTTTTGATAACTAATGTAATTACTTTATGAGTTCATGGGTTAGTATAACCCCAACTACTCCCCATAAAAACCTGGTATCCAAGACCTGATATAGTACCTTATGTGACTTGAGGCATTTTCTTTATAATCTTTCTGTCTAAATCACCCACCAACTGCTGTGCTTACTTGAAAATGAGTTTTCTAAGTGGAGGTCCAAAGAGTATAAATGAAGATATTTTTCCTACTGCAAAAAAAAAAATTCTTAGAGCCTATGGTAGTTTCATCATCTCTAGGTCCACAATCATGTTATGAGTTCCAGGTATGAGATGTTACTTAACTGATTTTTTTTTTTTTTTAATTTTATGGTGAAATCTGCTCGAGCTCTCATGACATAGGTCATACGTCTTTTGATGTATAGAGAAAATAACAACTAAATGAAACTTCTAATAACCAAGCACAAAATAGACAGAATGGCTGAAAAATTAATTCATGGATAATACCTCAAATAGTGTATAAGGGACACCATCAACTTAGAGGAAATATATCAGAATGTCACAGAGGGGCCAGTATGAAGTTTGCTCAGATTTATTTAATAGTCTATTTTAAAATCTCTTCAGCATTTGTTTATTAATTGCTGCAATATCTCTAAAATACTGACTGAGGGGCTACGCTAGCTGTTTGAGAAATCAAAAGACAAAATTATACTTTAGAAATGCATACTCAATATGTTAAAAATTTTAGACTTTCTTTAGGCAATCATTTCTCATGTTTTATAGATAATTGGTACTGAACAAACTTGGAAAACATGGAAACAATTTAACAGGTGTTATTTAGCCAAAACTGACCAAGACTGAAACAAGTCAACCTATGTCCTGATGAATTAAACACGAAGCCACACTGCATCAACCATTAGGGTACAGATTATTCCATGTCTTCATTTTCTAGGTAGAAATTTAGAAACTTAGACAAATTTTTACCAAGGATAAAATATTCACTAGTCAGGTGCCTAGGAATGAAAAAAACACAAAAGAACTGAGAGCTTTAAATTGCAGATTAATTCAGGTGTTTCCTTATGTTTACGAATTATTTGTGGAAGTGGGAATAAATTTATGCCTGAGATTTGCCAGAAACTTACACTGCACTGATGTCACATCATTTTCATACCCAAGTGCTTTCGAAGAACAGGAGTCAAAACAGTATGTAAAATTCAAAGGTTATAGCTGATGATCACTTTGAAATGAAAAATAGCGAATTCAATGATATAGACTCCTGGATTTAAGAAATTACCAGACTTTAGAAGAAACAAGGCTGAAAGGTTGGAGACACGGCTATTTGGGGAAACACTATGATTGGACCTTTGAAAATGGGCCAAGATTGAGGACAATGGCTTCCCAAGTGAAAGTTAAGCTAAGGGTCATTCTGAGCCAGAAGGTTCTCAATAATCAGATGACACATCGACGTCAGGCAGTTACTGCTATGGTTTGATTATTTGTCCCCCATTTGAATGTTGACGTCCTAATCCAGTTATGATTATATTGCAAGGTAAGATGCTTTTGTGGTGATGAGGTCACCATTGATTGGGATCAATGCCTTGTAAAGAGACCCACAGAGCTCCCTGAATACTTCTACCATGTGAGGACACAGCGAGAAAACTATCTATGACCAGAATGTGAGCCATCACCCGACACCAAATCTGCCAGCAACTTGAGTTTGGAATCCACAGCCTCTAGAATTGTGAGATATGTATTTATGTTGTTTACATCCTGCCCAGTATAAGGTATTTTTGCTATAGCAGCCTAAACATGCTGAGAAGTCACTTTTCAAAGCTTTCCCAGTGAGCCTAATGAACAGATATCATGACATCAGCAATGGCAGTTAAGGCATAGCCCAGGGGTATGGATTTCATCTAAGATTGACTTGTTACTTGCATGTGTTCTGTGATTGACTCAGTTGGCTATAAGAACAGACATGATGGCTGATTCCAGCAGAAAGGTGTTTATTATAATGGATTAGGAACATCACAAATGTTGAGAGAGGCCACATGAATGGGTTTTGAAAACTCAGTTCTAATCCTTCAAACCCCCTAGTGTTTTCTGTGATCAGAAAAGCTATTGCCATGGCAAAAGCAATCTGGAGAATCAGAAAGCCGTGTCCACCAGAATGTGTTGCCAGTCCAGGACCCACACCAGCAAACTGAGCACCTGTGGTCATGCATGTCCCCTCCCCTCACTCTGTTCTGACAACCACCCCTCAGGAATGCATCTGAGGGGCAGAGTCTAAGTCACATCTCTGATCAAGAGTGCAAGGCATGTGGTTTAGCCTTTTCAGAACCTCCCACACAGAAAGGAACACAGAGGATGAAAAATACTAAGGAAGCTGCTTTACAATAATTGCATAAGTCATGAACACATGTATGTACAATAAATAATTTCCTTTTCTCTAATTGCCTTTGCCATTAAATATATAAAGAAACAGCTGGGGTTTTTGTTTTGTTTTTTTTGTTTTTTTTTGTCACCCTTATAATTAGGACAGTAGTTTAAATGTGTGAGAAAATTAATAAAGAAGTCGTCAATCAAGATTGTATTGACAGGACCTGAAGGAGGAGTCTCATGCCTACGTCCATCTCCCAGCCCTACAAGAAGATCTCTGGTTATAACCACCCCTCCTAATGCCCTCTGTCCTTCTCTGAAGGAACTTCCTCTTCTTTTGCCCCTGTCTCGCCCTGGGTGCATGTTCCAGATCACAATTGTCTCTTTTCAAAAATTAACCATTTGTTGGAGAAATATCTAGTTGACTTTTTGTTTAAGGCCAACATTTTTGGTGCCTGTACAAGAGTCCAGAGAAGACCCCCGAGAACATCAGGGATGGTTGGTGAACAGGTGTGGCACCCACAGAGCCTTTGAGCTTGCTGTTTTTCTCACTGACTCAGGAGTTCTAAGGCTAAGTTTTTTCCTAGATTTCAACTTCCACTCTTTGTGTTTTGAAGCTCTTCTGACTCTATCCAATGTGTCAGAGGCTTTATACTTTTCTGCTAACGGCACTGTTTGTCTGCGAGTACTAGATTTGACACAACAGCCTGACACAACTTTTCTCCAAATTGGGAATGAATTTCTCCCTGTTCTACCCGATGCCTAACCAATGCTTTTGGTGTTCAACCCCAAGCTACAAAGCAGCCCTGCCTCAGTGTACTAAACAGTTCCAATAGTGGGGTCCCCAAATGACCCTCAAATGAGACCTGTCTCTGAAACTGTTCTTTTGGTTTAGGCTGTTTAAGAGTTATTCACCCTTTTCTCCTTAGTTCTCCGTCCCTACACATTTATTAAGCTGAGTCTTCTTAGAACAGCATCATGCTGGAATTTCTTTCTCCCAAAAGGGGAAATCTGTCTAGAATTTGACAGTAGCCATCACAACAGCAAAGCAGGTAAATTAAATGAACTTGTAGCATATTTCATTTGCTCTATTTCTGATGACAATATAGGTAAATGTGGGAGCATAAGTCATTTATCCCTATTGAATCACCTGTCATTCTCTTTCTGGGCAAAATCTTCAGCTGATATTGGCGTAATCCACAGTGTACCTCCTATCAAGATTCAAATACATTCCTTAAACCCTCATGCCAGAATCAATATCCCATAAGGGGTCTTTCAATGTATAAAGCCCACAATAGATTCCAAAACTCAGGACCTCATTCCTTTGCACTGGACCCTGTAACACTCCCACTTTTCCTGTGAGAAAACCCAAGGGATGGGAGTTGAGATTGTCCAGGACTTCTGAGCAATAAACAACATTGTTGTCTTTCAGAATCCTATATTTCTAGCCCTCACATACTATTAGCATTCTTCCCAACTGAAAGTAAATTTTCTAGTTTAATTGATTTTTGCAATCCTTTCTTCAGTATTCTAGCCAATGAACCTAGTCAACACCTTGTTGCCTTCATGTGGGAAGGAAAACAAGTTACCTGGACATTAATGCCTCAGGGTCTTACTGACAGCATTTTCTGTTTCTCACAAATTCTGAAGGCTGATCTAGATGGTATACATTTCTCTAGGAGTTCTACTTTGTTGCAATATGTGGATGACCTGCTTCCTTGCTCTTCTCACAGGAAGACAGCATCCACCTGCTAAAAGTTTTGGCCTTAAAAGAACATAGTCTCCAAAGAAAAGTGCCATTTACGGCAACCCCGGTTTGACATTTAAGACATCTGATATCCAAACGAGGGTTTCACCTAAATCCAGAAAGCTTCATGGTGTCCCAAGTTTCCCACAACTCAAAACTAAGCATGAGTTGAGAGGTTTTCTCAGTGGGTTATTATCATAATCGGAAACCAACTCTCACTCGTATGGCAAAAGCTGTATACTTCTAAAGCACAACAACCCTGACCCAACTTTGTGGGAAGAACAGATAAGCATTGCCTTTAAAAACTTAAAGGAGTGATTAACAAACCCACCTGTTTTAGGCATTACAATTAACAGATTGTTTTATTTTTCATTTGTGTATATGAAAAGGAAAAGTCACCCTCTCTGTTCTCCATCAAAAACATGTGGAAAACCATAGACCCATAGGGTATTATAGTCAGTAACCGGATTCTGAAGCATCGGATACCCCCTTCCCTTACAGTCATTACTGCCTCTGCTCTTTCTCCTTAAAGTCACTGAGGAGATTTATTTTTGTGGGATTCCTTTTAGCCATCTTTGTGCTCTACCCAGTGGAAGCCCTACTGAATTCTCATCACACCCAACATTTTTCAGTCAGTTGCCTCACTTTCTAAGAAATCCTTTTGTTAACTGCTCCTCACATAACACATTCATGTCATTAAAACCCTAACCCAGTTATATGTATCCTTTCAATATCTATAAACTCCTCGAAACTGCCTAACATTGATGGATGACTTCCTGACCCCTCATGATTTTTTGTAGGGAACTCCTCTGGGGAATGCTGATTTCTCATGGTTTTGTGATGGTTCTTATTTTAAAAATTAAACTGGCAAATAATGTGCTGAATATTTATTATCAACAGTCTTTGATATAATTGAAACAGTATCTTTATCTTTAGCTAATTCAGCCCAACAGGCTGAATTGTATGCCCTTATCTGGGTTTGTACTTTTTGCCAAGAGGAACACTGCCAACTTTATACTGACAGTAGATAATCTTTTTGAATAGCGCATGATTTGGGAATGTTGTGGAGCCAACATGGCATCCTGGTTCTAGAAGAAATGAAAAATTGTCCACATGTTCAGGAGTTATAGGATGCTATACCTTACATGCTGCTTTAGCCATTAAGATCCCTGGGAATTCTAAAACTTGACTCTCTGGAAGGTAGGGAAAAATCACATGCTGACACTTCTGTAAGCATGCTGCCCTTAAAGAAACCAGCAGCTCCAACCTCTGTCATGCTCTTTAGAGATATTTGCACAACTGATAACTTAGGAAAACTGGCTAGAGAAGCCCACCCATTGACCTCAAAAAGGATTTATAATATAACAACAGTTGGTTTGATAAAAAGAGAATACTCAACAAGATAAACAAATGAGAAACAGAAACTCATAGACGCAGACAATAGTTTAGTGGTTACCAGAGGGTAAGGGGGGTGGGGGGTGGGAGATGAGGGTAAAGAGGATCAAATATATGGTGATGGAAGGAGAAATGACTCTGGGTGGTGAACACACAATGGGATTTATAGATGATGTAATACAGAATTGTACACCTGAAATCTATGTAATTTTACAAACAATTGTCACCCCAATAAATTTTTAAAAAAAAGAGAGAGAATTCTCTACTAGAGTGGGCATTTGGGTGTAGGTAAAAAAGTGGAAGGAGTTAAGAAATACTAATTGGTTGTTATAAAGTAATCATGGGGTAGCATGTATAGCATAAGGAATACATTCAATAATATTGTAATAACTATGTATGGTGTCAGATCAGTTGTTAGATTTTGGAATCATAGATGGGAGGGTGGTTGGGGACACGGTCAAAAAGTGTAGGGATGAAGAGGTATAAATTGGGAGTTACAAAATAGTGACGGAGATGTAAGGGAGAAAACAGTGAATATCATCAATAATATGGTAATCAGCACAAAGAAAGCAACTGCTAACAGAGCTAAAAGGAGAAACTGACAAAAACACAATTAAAGTAGGGAACTTAAATACCCCTTTCACAACTATGGATAGATGATCGAAACAGAAAATCAATAAGGACATATTGGCCTTAAATGACACTTTAGACCAATAGGACACAATCAACATTTACAACCACATTCATCCCAGAACACCAGCTCCTCTGTAGTACACAAAGAACATACTCTCATTCTCAAGGATAGAACATTTGTTGGAACACAAAAGAAGCCTCAACGATTTAAGAACATTGAAATCATACCAAGAACATTCTTTGACAAAAATGCTTTGAAATTGGAGATCAAGTGTTAAACAGCAGGAAAAACCACAAATATGTAGAGATTTAGCAACATGCTACTAGAGAACCACTGGATCAAAGAATATATAATAGGACACACCAAAAGAGACATACAAACAAATGAGAATGAAAATACAGCCTATCAAAACTTCGGCAATACAGCAAAAGTGGTAATTAGAGGCAAGTTTATATTATTACAGGCCTATCGCAAGACAAAACAAAAATCACAAATAAACCACCTAACATTACATCTTAAAATACTAGAAAAAGAAGAACAAATAAAGCCCAAAACCATGAAAGGAAGGAAAAAATAAAAATTAAACCACAATTAAGTGAAATAGAAAACAAAACGGCAATAGAAAAAAATAATGCAAAAAAGATCTGGTTCCTTGAAAAAATTAATAACGTTGACAAACTCCTGGCTAGACTCACTAAGGAAACCAGAGAAAAGACACAAATAAACAGAACAAAAATGAAAGAAGTTACGATGCACACCACAGAAATACAAAGGATTATGCGAGAATACTATCAAACACTACATGCTACCAAATCAATAACCTAGAAGTAATGGACAAGTTCTTAGAAATAAACGAGTATAACCTCCCTAGACTGAATCACGGAAAACTGGAAAATCTAAATAGAGCAATCAACAGTAAGGAAATTGAAACAATCATTCAAAACCTCCCCAAAAGCAAAATTCCAGGACCTGATGGTTTCACTAGTGAATTCTACCAAATATTCAAAGATGATTTAATACCTGTCCTTTTCAAACTCTTCGAAAAAATTGATGAAGGGGCAATACTTACTAACTCATTTTATGAAGCCAAAATTACCCTGATACCAAAACCTCATAAGTACAACAACAAAAAAAGAAAATTACAGACCAATATTTCTGATATGTACAGATGCAAAAATCCTAAACAAAATACTAGCAATTCGAATACAACAATACATTAAAGAGATTATACATCACAATCAAGTGTGGCTCCTTCCATGGTGCAAGGATGGTTCAACATATGCAAATCGATCAAGGTGATAGGTCACATAAACAAAATAAAGGATAAAAATCATATGATCATATCAATAGATGTAGAAAAAGCATTTGACAAGATATAGCATTCATTTATTATAGGCAACAATGAAATGGGTATAGAAAGAAGGTATATCAACATAATAAAAGCCACATAAGAAAAACCTTCAGCTAATATCATACTTTGATGGTGAAAAAATGAAAACTTATCCTCTAAGTTCAGGAATAGAACAAGAATTTCTCACTCACCAGTTATTCAAGTGGGCAAGAGAAAGAATTAAAAGGCATCCAATTTGGGAATGAAGAAGTCAAATTGTCATTTTTTGCAGACGACATGAGTCCTTAAACAGAAAACCCTAAAGAATCTATAAAAAAAACTATTTGAAACAATAAACAAATACAGATAAATTGCAGGATACAAAATCAATGTACAAAAATCAACTGCAATTCTATACAGCAATAATGCAATCTCAGAAAAAGAATTGAAAAAAAAATATTTCTGCAGTTGCAAAAAAAAAGAATAAAGTATCTGGGAATAAACTTAACAAGGATGTAAAAGACCTATACACTGAAAACTACAAAAATTGTTAAAAGAACTTTAAGAAAACACAAAGAAATGGAAAGATATTCTGTGTGCATGGATTGGAAGAACCATTCCTAAAAGTGCAAATGATTTCTTGGAAACTAAGCAGGGTGGGGGGTGGAGGGTGGGTGATGAGGGTAAGGGGGATCGAATATATGGTGATGGAAGGAGAACTGACTCTGGGTGATGAACACACAATGGGATTTATAGATGATGTAATACAGAATTGTACACCTGAAATCTATGTAATTTTACTAACAATTGTCACCCCAATAAATTTAATTTTAAAAAAAAAAGAATTAAAAAAAAATCTTAAGTGCTTTCTCTACAAATATTAGGAACTCTGTTTATGTTCGTGATCTCTGATTGTGATCTATTTTGTGTTTGTTTGTCTGTATGTTTTCTGTATGATATGATGTTATAAATCATTTATAAAAGAGCTCCATTTAGACACTTGTCTCATTAGGGAGACCACCTCAGGGATGATGTAGATGCCTGATCACTGCACTGTACACCTGAAGCTGAAGCTGAACAATAACGAATGTCAACTGCAAGTATATATATATATGTGTGTGTGTATATATATATATATACATATATATATGTATATATGTATATATTTACAAGAAGCGGAGTACAGCATTTGGAATAGAGACAGTGGAAATGTAATGGTTCTGTGCGATGTCAGAGCAATAGAGGATGGGGGAGGGGGATTGACACAGTGTGAGGGATATAAATGATAAACGTGTAAGTATTACTTTGTCTTGTGCACCTGAAACTAATAAAAAACAAACAAAAAAAATCACACACAAAAAAAGAGCTCCATTTAAGGGACTTAAAGGAATTAAGCACTTAATGTAAGTTAAAGAATATAACAGAAACGAACCTAGATGCTTTTCAGGACCACATAATCTGAGAAAGTAGTTGATATTAATGTGGGTTGGTATTGGGTTTGATTAAATAAACATGTTTTTCAATAAGAGTAGATATAATATAAATTTACATTAAACATTTGTTTTAAATGTCATATTTTTATTTACTTGGGTTTACAAAAATAAATTAATATTATCTCTGTTACAAAATTTGTCAGCAGAAAAATAAGTCTGCAGTAATAATTAACTTTGATGTCTCATGTAGTTTTCTATGTGAGACAATCATGTAGAAATCTAAGTGTAATTGTTAAGGATTAATGAACTAAATGGACGTAAATCAAATAGAAGTCTTTTTTGTAAATCTTTTCAGCAGTAAATTAATTATACTGTGTGGTATATGTACTTAAAAATAGTTTTCCTAACTCTTTTGGGAACTTGAAACTTTAGTTTCACTAAGTTAAGGGAAATGATGGATTTATTAACTATCTAGATCATCTCCTAATAAGAGAAAGAAATAAAAGGCATCCAAATTGGGAATGAAGAAGTTAAATTGTCACTCTTTGCAGATGACGTGATGTTATACATAGAAAACCCTAAAGACTCCACCAAAAAGCTATTAGAAACATGTCAACGAATCAACGAATACAGTAAAGTTGCCGGCTACAAAATCAACGTAAAAAAGTCCATTGCATTCCTATATACTAACAATGAAATCTCAGAAAAAGAAATACAAAAAACAATTCCTTTTGCAATTGCAGCAAAAAGAATAAAATACCTAGGAATAAACTTAACCAAGGATGTGAAAGACCTATATGCTGAAAACTATAAGACATTTTTGAAAGAAATTGAAGAAGACACAAAGAAATGGAAAGACATTCCATGCTCATGGATTGGAAAAATCAACATAGTTAAAATGGCCATATTACCCAAAGCAATATACAGATTCAATGCAATCCCCATCAAAATCCCAATGGCATATTTTAAAGAAATAGAACAAAAAATCATCAGATTTGTTTGGAACCACAAAAGACCCCGAATAGCCAAAGCAATCTTAAGGAAAAAGAACAATAATGGAGGTATCACACTTCCTGACTTTGGCTTGTACTACAGGGCTACAATAATCAAAACAGCATGGCATTGGCAGAAAAACAGAAACTTAGACCAATGGAATAGAATTGAGAACCCAGAAATAAAACCACATAAATATGGACAGATAATTTTTGACACAGAAGCAAAAAACATACAATGGAAGAAAAGACAGCCTTTTCAATAAATGGTGCTGGGAGAATTGGATAGCCACGTGCAAAAGAATGAAACTGGACTGCTATCTGTCACCATGTACCAAAATTAATTCAAAATGGATTAAAGACTTAAGCATAAGACCTGACACTATAAACTGCATAGAAGAAAACATAGGTACTAAACTTATGGACCTTGGGTTCAAAGAGCATTTTATGAATTTGACTCCAAAGGCAATGGAAGTAAAAGCTGAAATAAACGAATGGGACTATATAAAACTTAAAAGCTTCTGCACAGCAAAAGAAACCATCGACAAAATAAAGAAGCAACCAACTGAATGGGAGAAGATTTTTGCAAACAGTGCCTCCGATAAGGACCTAATATCCAAAATATACAAGGCACTCATGCAACTCAACATCAAAAAAAACAAACAACCCAATTGAAAAATGGGCAGAGGACCTGACGAGACATTTCCCCGAAGAGGACATACAAATGGCAAATAGACAGATGAAAAAATGCTCAACATCACTAATCATCAGAGAAATGCAAATCAAAACCACAATGAGATATCACCTCACCCCAGTCAGAAAGGCTATCATCAACAAGACAAATAGTAACAAGTGTTGGAGAGGCTGTGGAGAAAAAGGAACTCTCATACACTGTTGGTGGGAATGCAGTCTGGTGCAGCCATTATGGAAGGCAGTGTGGAGGTTCCTCAAAAAATGATGAATAGAATTACCATATGACCTAGCAATCCCTCTCCTGGGTATCTACCCAAAAAATCTGAATACATTTATCCATAAAGACACGTGTGCTCCAATGTTCATTGCAGCTTTGTTTACGGTGGCCAAGACATGGAAACAACCAAAATGTCCTTTGATAGATGAATGGATAAAGAAGTTGTGGTATATATACACAATGGAATACTATTCGGCGGTAAGAAAAGATGATATAGGACCATTTGTGACAACATGGATGGATCTTGAGAGTGTAATGCTAAGCGAAGTAAGTCAGACTAAAAAAGCAGAGAACCATATGATTTCACTGATATGTGGTATATAAACCAAAAACAAAAAAGAACAAGACAAACAAATGAGAAACAAAAACCCATAGACAGACAATAGCTTAGTGGTTACCAAAGGGTAAGAGGGGTGGGGGGTGGGAGATGAGGGTAAGGGGTATCGAATATATGGTGATTGAAGGAGAACTGACTCTGGGTGGTGAACACACAATGGGATTTAGATTTATAGATGATGTAATACAGAATTGTACACCTGAAGTCTATGTAATTTTACTATCAATTGTCACCCCAATAAATTTTTTTAAAAAGCACGAATAAAAGAAATTTGTAGCAATGAGAGCTTTTGAAGACTGTTACCAAAAGATGAAGATTTTTTTAAATTAATTACATAAGATTAAAAGAACTGATGAGGACAATCATAATTTCTATGACCTTTTGTTTTGAATATCAGTGATTTTTAATCTTTTGATTTCCAGATATAAGGAAACTTGTTTCTCTTATAGTACCCATGACTTAAAGCAATATGGTAAATTATACCGTTGCAAGCCAATTAAAACATTTATCTTTTTTCCCTACCTGATATCTCCAGAATAGGGAAACACTTAATGCCTGAGTATTCTTATTTTCATGGCAATAAAGTTATTTGTCTAATTCAATAAGGATCTGTTCTCCTTATAAGAGGACATAACTGGAATTATTGGTGATATTACCAGGGTTTTGACTGCAATGTCATGTTTGAGAAAGACGTGCATAATCTCAGAGATGATCAGACAACATGAAGGAACAAATACTGACTTATGGAACCTGCTTGAGAGAATTGTCCTGGTACCTGCTCTCAGGGTTCCCAGCAGCCTTACCAGGTCAGTCAGCCTATGTGTTTAGCTTTTTCTGTTTTCGATATCCAGTTACGCAAAGGAGAGAAAGAAATTAAACACCACAATTTACAAGCAGGAAATTATATATGTACTGAGAAAAACATCTCCAGAATGACTCTTTCTACCAAGATGGAAAGGACCCTATCAAGATGTCTTAAAACAAATCCATGTGCGACAACAGAGGATTTGAAATTAAAAATTACTAGGAAGTAAGGCAGATGGCCTCTGCTGAGACAGCCAACCCAAGTTTCCAGACCAGGGCTGTATAATCTACACCTTCAGTATTCCTTTTTTTCTTACTTTAAATCTTTCTTATTTCCCAAATAATATGAGCAACCACACACGCAGTGTAATAGTTATTGTTTGCCTTTCTTTTTTTCTTTTGATTTCTGCTTGGAAAGATAACTCAGTATTAGACATCTATTTTAAACCTGTTCATAGGTCAAAATGTGCAGCTGGTTGCACACATACTCCAGGGTATTCTATGCCTGGCAGGATCAACCCTGTGAATGTGCCAGATTTAGAAAAAAAAATTTTCTTTGGGCAGGCATTGCAATGAATGAATAAATAAGTAGAAACTTATCAAAAAACTTAGAGGAAATTGCTGGACACTATAGCAAAGCAAGAGCCAACCAAAGAAAGATTTTTAGTTCCCGGGCTTGGGTGGTTCTTGATAACAGAATTCCTTTAGCTCCTTTGCTGATAGGCCAAGGAGGAGTTTATGCCATAGCTAATGCCTCATGCTGTCCCTGAGTTAACACTTCACAGCAAGTGAAATTAGGGGCCCATAAGGAAGTTACTTAAATTAGCAACATCTTCAAGGAGACATTTGAGCTTTACCCCAGAATGGCTTAACTTGAAAAATATCTGATTTTTTAGATGGCTTCCTTCAGGACCCGGAAGCCACTTGTGTTCAGATTTACAAATTATACTGTTAATTACTAAATTAATTTGTCCACTATTTATCATTTTCAAGTAACTCACGCTATGTATCTCTCAGTACTGTTCTGGCACGCAAAATGTCAAAATCATGGGCACTTAAAGTCTTGAAACCACTCTTCGGGCCTATCCTCTGTCAATGAAAAATGAAACTTTACCTGATGCCAAGAACCGTAATTCTTCAAACCTACTTGTTACTCAAATGTGGCCTTAAGATTCTCACACATTGCGTTTGTTGAACGTGATAGATATTGACCAACCTTTGGACTTCCCCCTCCGAGGGACATGATGGAACTGAGGTAGGCTCCAGGCCACTCTGGCATTGCAATGGGAGAATAAAACTAAAAGGTTGATCATCAATGCTGTTTACACTGAAAGATATCAATAAAAAAGGGGGAAATGACAACAGAAAATAAAATGGACTAAGCATTATTAAGAGAGTCGCTTAAAATGGAGTCAGGAGGACATTGAGGAAGTGGGGCCTGTGCACATCTTATGTCTCAATTCTCAGAACTGCAGTTAAACAGATGAATGTTGCTAAACTCAACTCAAGACAGAGCAGCAAACATCCATCCAAGATGAACATATATGGGCTTTCTGCCTAGCACTAGCCCTAACAGAGAAAAAGGAGAAAGTTGTCTTATAGAGGGGAAGAAGAAGTTAAGAGTAGGGGCTGCTATAACCATAGTGACTCCTGAAGGGCTTTTGTGGTGGACATAGAGTGAACGAGCTCCAACTACAGGCCCTCCTGATTCCTGTCTTGGTTAAGGTCTCTGTTTTGTCACCCTTCTCAATTCATAGTCTGGAAGCTAATGAAATCTTCAATTTTCATGTCAGCAGGTGGTAAAGCAACATTTCCAGGGCCCAAGTCAGGGATATCACTCTCGCATTCTATGACAACCATAGGAAGGGGTCCCAATTCAGTCCCTTGGTTTCTAAGCCCTTGTACAATTCCTTGCTTCCAGCATCATAGAAAGCTAAGAAAAAACACTATCTTTGATGGTGACACAATTTTGGTAATTCATTTAAAACACTTTTTAATCTAGAAGAAGTTGACTTTAGAAGCTATATGGAAATTTAATAGACAAATAAAAGTAATGGCAGGACTTAAGAAGAACAGAATTGTAGAACTATGATAGCCACAAAATGAATAAAAATATATTTCCTATTCTTTGGTACACTTTTTTTCTAAAAGTTGATTGTAATGTAGAATAAAATTGTTTCTGTATTGCACAAATTAGATTTATAAATATGGTTTGAATGATCACATGAACTATTTTTTTAGTTTAGATCATGCAGACAATATTTTTAATAAATGTGACTTAATTTTGATATTAAAAGGTAAAACATAATAAAAAACCAAACCAGACACTCTTAATACAAATATATAAACAATAAATAACATGTTAAAATTTTCTTCCACTTATGAAAACATTGTTACAAAATATAGTAAATTACAAGAATATTAGAAATTTGCAAGAATGAAAAAAATATGTAGTGAAGGAAGAAATTTTTCTCTACCCTTCTAGCTTCCTCTGGCCAGGCTAAGAATTAAATTGACATAGAAATTTTTAAATTTTTAAAAATTTAAAATTTTTAACAGAAAAAAGTCTCAGTGTTTAATATGTATCCATGAGTAATTCATATAAGCATGAAAATTCCAAAGAGAGTAAGGTAAGTGAAGTAAATATGTTATTCTGGACTAAGGAGAAGAAGGTAGGCATCTGCAAATTTAAAGGGAAGAAAGACAATTCACAGGGTAATAAAAAGATAATGTTTAGTACACAAATGTTTGCTGGTCCATCTAGAGACAAAGTGCCGCAGAGAGGACTTTAGTCAAATGGGCCTTGCTAGATTCCTTCTTGTCTACCTCACCTAGTTCGTGTTATATTATGGTTATCTACAGTAATAGTTCTTCCCAGAAAAGGCCCTCTGTCTAAAATTCTTTCAGTCAGTTTGGGGGAAGGTCAAAATATCTTCCTGAGTCTCTTGTTTCTTAAATACAAAATAATCCTGCTGCCACAGAGACACTTTTGTTTAGGGTGACAAATTTGCTTCCCTAGAAATATTTCAATGTTAGAAAATCTATATGAATAAAATGGAGTTTCTTTCCATTTTTTTGATACTGTATCACTTTGAGGTGGTTAGTAGAGCTTAGCAATAGTGCAGGAGGTGATTGGGAAGGGTTGAGGACAATATAGCCTCTGCTAAATATACAAAATGCACCTTCAGGAACACCCCAAAATGTTGTTGTTTTTTCTGCTCCAAAATGTTGAGAAGGAGAAGAGATTTTATAATGTTCTGAGGTCAGGAGTAGAAAGATGGTTTTTCAAAGTATGGGTTCTGCCGTGTGCTGTAATTGGAATTCATCTTAAAAGACGTGGCCGGACCTCAGGGACATGGACAGTCACCTTCTGAGCAACTGCATAGGAGCAAAGAGCATCCCATGAGACAGCCACTGAGAGAGGAGACATATGAGAGTCTATGGATCTTCAATATAAGATGAAAAATGATTAAAACAGACACCTGTTTCCTCCCCGCCCCCCAAAAAATACCTACAGATTTTACAATATAAAACACAAATAAAAAATTTGTGTTTTTCATTTGTCTGCTACTCAATGTTGAAGGTGATTTATAATCAAGATGCTTCCCACATGGTCTGCCTTCTAAGAAGAGCAGCGGTAGAGCCGTGTACATTTAATGCCTAGTTTCAGAATAAAACATTTTCAATCGTACAGATAGTTGTGTCAATGAGCATAAAAGAGTCAGGAGGCTTTGGCTAGAAAAATGGCAAAGACTTAGTCAAGGGCCTTAGGGATTTGCAAATTGGAAAGACAACTCGGCAATACCCAGTGTGTTCTGAAAAAGAAAGAAAAGCTAAGAGTTCTCAGAGTAAAAACTACATGATTGAGGAAAACAATGTATTTTGCATTGTTAGCCCACAGATTAGCTCAGGGTGATCATCTTCGAGATGTCCAGGGGTCTGGATAATGAATGCCAGGGGGTCTCGATAATGAAACATTCATTTTTAAACATGACAAGTGGTTGTCTATAAGCGCTATATACAAGTAATCACCACCACATGAACATTCTTTCTTAAATCCTTCAGGGGTTTAGCTATAAAATTTCGGTATATCCAGATACTGGCACACAACAGAAATTTCAAAAGTTTAAGTTCTCAGGCTACTTAAAGCAAGAATAGAATTGTTTCCTCACACCTCAGTCTGCTTGATTTTAATAATTTTCCAACTTTACCATAATGACTCTCCATTTTATCTTTTTTCACCTTTCCTGAGCTGGTATAAAGATATGTGGTCAAATTTTACATACACGACTCATTTTTGAATAAGAAATGTCTTAGTACACAAGGAAAATAATCAGAATAATACAAGGTGACAATATAACTTTTCACCCTACCTGGGTCATTTGTGAGAAAAAAGGTGATGCCATTAATGACAACACTGTAACAGGATCAGACAAAAGAGAAGGTCGAGTAACTCAGATATAAAACACAATGACAGAAAAATGAGAAATGAGGAAAAGTTAATATTGAAAATGAGGAAAACTTAACATTTAAAGGAATAAATGTCTAAATAAAGACTAGAACTGGCCATGGAAACACTCCAATAAGCTGTGAGCATTCTCTACTGCACAGAGCACAAATAAGCATTGCATACATTTGCTCCAAGGCATTAGCTCCTTCCCCTCTGCCCATGGCTCATAACATCTATTCTAAGAAACATATGAAGATAAAACCAGTATTTTACACCTACGTCTACAGCATGGTATTTCACATAAGTCACAGGGATACCTACATATTCATATTAAATTTTACGTCTTGAAGAGTCATCTAACTTCTTGTCTTTCCTTATTCTTAGAAGGGAGACCCCTTATTCTTATTACAAGATCTTAGACCCTGAGGACAAAAGAACCACAAATACAGAAGTAGTTTTATTGTATAAACCCTGGGGAAATGCTCCCCTAGGACTGAATCTGAAGCCTGCGCCTGCTGTGAACACCTAGGAGGAACTGAGACCTACAGGGCACTGGCTCTACATCTGCAAGTCCAGACCTGCCCAACCACTCACTAATTTGCATATTTCCCCCAGAGTCCATTTCTGCTCTTCAGAATCCTCATGAAAAAGGCTTCTCACTGATTCTGGGTGAGAAAAGAGCCTCAGGCACGGCCTGGATTGAACATGGGTGTCCTGACTCAACTCTCCTGGCTTCTACTCTTCTGGCCACCAGGTAAGGAGAGGAACACAGGGAATATTCCTGATATGATGGAAATTCTCCCTTCCTAACTGTGAGGTCTTCCCAGGGTCTCAGTCGCCTCTGACTCATCTTTCCCCTCAGAGACCCAAGTGCTCTCAGGCTAGGGAACCTGGCAGTTAGAATCACCTTGGAGGAAAACGGAACGGGATCTAGTTAACCATGGTGACTTTGCATTTTGCTTCCTTTTCAGCTGCCAGCGGGAACACTGTGTTGACTCAGGCTCCAGTCCTCCTCTCTGTGTCTCTAAGAGAGAGTGCATCCATCACTTGCAGCGCCAATCAGAGCATTAGTGATTACCTAAGCTGGTACCAGCAAAAACCAGGCCAGGCACCTAAGATTCTCATCTATGATGCTGATGACCGATTTCCTGGGGTCTCAGATAGGTTCACTGGAATTCAGTCAGGGACAGAATTTATTCTCACAATCAGCAAGGTAGAGGCTGATGATGTCGCCACTTATTACTGCCAGCAGGGTTATACAGCTCCTCTCACAGTGTTACAGCCCTGAACATAAACCATCCTCTCAGGCAGGTTATGCGGTGAGAATAAATGGTTCCAGCAGCTGCAGTCTCTCATTACCTGTTCATCTGTGCGGGGTTCATTAGGGGAAAGATCTGCAAGGTTCATGGGTAAAGGACTGCATGAGACTTTAGTACTTCAAAAGCTTCCTTTCTTGATGATGAAAACCCCAAACCTTGTGTGGGGAATATAACCAATAATGTTCTATAGGTTATATAGGGCGCCAGATGGGTACTGGACTTTTCAGAGGAATCACTTCATAGATTGTGTAAATACCTGACCACTGTGCTGTACACCTGAAGCTGACGTAGAATAATATTGCATGTCAGCCATAATTAAATATATATATTCACAGGATGTGGAGTCCAGCATAGGGAATATACTGAATTGTATGGTACCAGCTATATATGATGTCAGAGGGCTAGCAGACTGGGAGGGGGTTCATCACTTTGTGAGAGGTATAAATGTCTAATCATTATGTTGTTTTGTACTCCTGAAAGTAATTTTTAAAAACCTTAAAAAAAAAGTCAAACCTAAATTAAATTGAAAAATTGGATTTCTAGTCCAGGATTGCAAAGGAATTTGGTCACAGCATGGGTTTTGAATCTCTTCTCTGAGAAACACTCTAAAAAGTATTGATAAAGATAGAGAACCAGGGGGAAAGAAGCTCTTACCCAAGAAAATACTCCAACTAATACTACTATTGCTACCATTTTTCCCCGAAAATAAGACAGGGTCTTAAATTAATTTTTGCTCCAAAAGATGTATTAGGGCTTATTTTCAGAGGATGTCTTATTTTTTCATGTACAAAAATCTACATTTATTTTTTCTTTATTTCACACGAGTGCATTAAGTACATCTGTTATATCACACGACGTATTGAATTATGAAAATTCATATTAAACATACCTCATCTGTTCTTTATCAACTGCACAGGTTACTTATGCGCTGTGTCTGTACTCCAGTTGGTCATTCGGCAATAAGGTTCAATTTCATTTGTTTACACAGGTGTTTAACTTTCGTCCAAAGGCACCTGCTGGCTATTTACCAATACTTACCTATAATTTATATTATCATTTACTTTAAGTATTAATGTCGAGAAAATTATTAATTTTTATATTTAATTGTATATTAATATTATTATTTTGTTCTTTGATTCATCCGTCATGTGTTGCAATGAACATACTAAATGCATCCATCTGACTGACAGTCTTAACTGGAGCTTATTTTTTGGGTAGGGGTTATATTATGAGCATCCTGAAAAATCATGCTAGGGTTATTTTCTGATTAGGTGTTATTTTTGAGGAAATACGGTGCAACCAATAATACTAATACAAATAATAGTAAACAGCAACAATAATTGCTTTGTGAATTGACATTTACTCAAGTCTTGCAGACTTAGCATATGTTGAATACTGTACTAAGGGCTTATTCACTTATTGTAATTAATCTCATAACAATCCTCTATAAATTATAAATTAGCAGTACTCAGAGCTTACCTTACTCAGGGTACCAGTGTTTGTAATCAAAACTGATTGGTAAAGAATTTTAAGAAAATCCAAGATGGTCCAGTAGACAAATGCTGTTTCTCTCCTACAGTAACAACATTCAAATTACAACTAAATTCTAAAACAACCAAACTGCAGAATCATCTGAGCCTAGCTGAACAGAAGTTGTAAATTAGGATATAAAGAAGATACATTGAGATTGGTAGGAAGTGCAGAGATGGAGAACGGGCTGGTCCAAAACCTGCGTTGGGCTGTTGAGAACTGGGAGGGATATCTGACTTGCACACATCCCCCTGGAGAAGCAAGTATCCTCAGCCCTACACCAGGCTCCCTCGCTCAGGGTACGGTGCCAGGAAAAGAAGCCCCCACAACATCTGGCTGTGAAAAGCAATGGGGATTCTGACCCTCCAGGTGAAAAAGAAGGATGTGGAAAACAAGGACATCCTCTTAAAGGGCTTGAGCACAGACTCACCTGCTCACAGGTCACCCTGGGCTCCTTCACCTGTATGGTGACTTGGGAGGAGTCAGAGACAGATTGACAGACTGAGTTGCGTTGCTTCAGGGTGAGAACAGGAAGGACAGTGACCAGTTTTCCTGTGTGGAATCCTCCGCTCCTGCAGCTAGCCGGCGGGACTCATCTTTTCCATGTTGCGGCTTGCCCGACACAGCCAAATTTCAATCTACAATAGCCTGGTGAGGTCCACTCGCTCCACCCTGGTGACTCCCTGGGACCCAGTGCTACCCAAGTCATGCAAGGCAGGAGGCTCTTTCTTGGCCAGAAAGCAGCTCTGCCAGGGTTGTACTCAATTGAGGAAAACTCTCTGCGGTACCCGGGCCATAGGCAGGCAGTGGCTGGTGGTATCCTTTGAGACTTTTGCTGAGTAGCTGTAATGACGAGCGGGGAAGAGAAGGAGGAGGGACACAGTCTAGAATGGGGCTAATTGATTGTTTATTTAGTAATATCTAATCAACTTATTCAGCAATTTGCAATACCAAAAGACAAAGGCAATTAATAGAATATGCTAATGACAGAAAGTAAATGTGCTTAACACTAAACTACATACATTGATAACAATGTCATGTCCAAGGAGTATACATACTTATAAGTTTAAGAGATCCCAACATATGTTTACTAGTGATCAAAAATCACTTGGCAAAATACACAAATAACATCAGTAAGGAGTATCCAAAAGCATTACTGAGCTCTATAGGATAGTAACTATTACAGTAGATGTCAAAAGCTCACCAAAGCGGCGTGGGGAATGGCACTGGAAAAATCATAAATCAAAACCTTTCCAGATCTGTAGCTGAGAGAAACTCAGGCGTCTCCCACACCGCTGTTTGCTAGTTCCCAAGAATGCTCTGCTATTATCTTTGTTGTTGTTAGAAGTCAAGGAGTCTTCTGATGCTATAAGCTGTATATAAGTTTTCAAGGTGTTAACAATCTGAAAAATGTTGCTGTTGTTGTCATTGCTGTTGTTGTTGTTAGAAGTTAGGACGTCTTCTGATACTGCAAGCTGCAAGTTACATACAAGTTCCCAAACATGCTAGAATGATGACAATTCACCAACATAAGAAGTCTCTACTGTCCATTGAGGCAAGTTCTGATCACTTACCCTGAAACAATCCAATCCTGAAAAGCAGTCCTGAAACAGCAAATCTTCTGAATAACAATTTCTTCACAAAACAATCAATCCATATCAATCCACCTGAGGTCTGTCTTATATATCTCATTTAGATGCACCCCAGAGCCAAGTTTTATATTCCTGCCTCCCCTCTCAAGGAACGGTCAGTTCGGGATAGTCCTGCAGTTACTGATATGAATGCTGCCCATCTGGCCAAGGGCCAATTAATCCAGAGAACAGTATCTACTGTTCTTGCTTCGGACCATCAAACCAAGTTCTTCCAAAGCCTGGCACACACCTGTCACGACATCTTGATATAACTCAGCTACTTCTTTACTTCATCTGCTGATGTGGGTGAAACAGATAGGAAAAAGAGGGAATTCTCTCACCCTTGATCACGAATTTCTTTAACCCTAAGCTAACCATCACCTCACAACAAGACAGAACAACAAACATTATCTCATCTCTCCCCTACTCAAGAGAATGAGACCAAACAGAAAACCTCATCTCTTGTCTCCCCTGCTCGGGAGAATGACACCAAAAGGGGAATTTACTCAACCCCTGATCACAATACAGAAATCACCTCACATACAGGAACAGATAAAAGCTAATAGACAAAAGCTCACATCAACGAATGAAGGCAAATTTTCTTCAACATGTTCCCTCCAGTAGCTTGAGGCTCATCTCTGGCACCAAACCAGACTTTACATTAACCTGCTGAGCACCACTCATCCCTTTGTAGCAACTCACTGAGACCCCTGCCTTACCAATTTTACATATGCTCAAGGCTCCATTAGTAGCTGAGCCTTACAGGAGCTGGTAGGCAGCAGCAGCCTCAGGTATCCTGGCCTTATTGCAGAGCTACCCCAGGCCCGGTACTAATAGCAGCCATTCTCAGTTCACAGCATGACCTGTCCCACCTGCCAGCAGGCCCAGTATGAAGAGCTACCAAAAGGGCATTGCTTTGTAGTTCCTAGCAAGTAGTCCCCGGCTGGTTACAGGCCATGGTTAACCAAGGCTTGCAAGGAGCCAATGCCAAAAGGTCCCAGAACAGCATTCCTTGAGACTGATATTGGACCTCAGCAGAGCACCACCCATTTAGCCCCACAAGTGGCACAACCAAAGTGTAGTATCAGTAGAGAACAAAGCCTGCTGGGCAAACCCTGCTTCATAGAAAATCTCCCACATGCACACAGCAGGCCATAAATTGTAGACATGGCCAAACCCCACAGCCAGTTGGACTTAGAGTCAGTTGAACCCACAGATGTGCAACAGCTATCAAGGCTCAACTATAACAACAAAGCACAAAAATCCCACAAAAGACCTCCTGGAACACACAGTACAGGTGAACTGAAGACTGCGCCACTGGAACCCACAAGGCACTTATGATATAAGGCCACCAGGAAAGATTTGAAGATAGAGCAGATCTGCTTAAGATTTAAGAAAAACACAGAGAGTTAGCCAAAATGAGGAAACAAATGTGGGGAGCCATGGTTTCTTGCAGCCCTGAACCTTGCAGACTGGCTCGGTTTCTGCCCCCATAACATTGTCTCTGCCTTATCTGAGAAGCGCCTAACGGCTGCTGAGGAATGTGGTGAAAACGGCCAGTTCCCAGACACAGAAAACTAAGGGCTTTCTAGACAATTAGTAGAGTCTGTCTCCTTGAAATATTTACTTTTGTGAGTTTCAGTGACCTTGTATCTTCTATGTCAAAGTAAGGTTGAAGCTGGAAAGATTTACTTTCACTGAGATAATACATATCTTCTTCGTTTAACTGCACGTACTCAAATTGTATATATTGGTTAGAGATAATAAACTCAGGGCTTCAGCATGACTGAAGACCGGCCGCATTAGCATTTGTGTGTGTCTTTTATTTCATTCCCACTCCCCCATTCAGGTACTGATCGACTCGTGGCGGCTGGCCCGTCACACTTGGCGCCCGAACAGGGACCTGAATACGGGGGTAACAGTGAGGAACACCACGTGGCAAGGGCCCGGCTCGTAGAGAGCTTATCAGTGGATGCGTGGTGAGTAAGGCACAATACCCCTCGGTCGAATGAATGTGTGAGTAAGTGATAGTTCCACGACTTCTTGTCACGGAGCTTGATTGGGCCCTAATCTGCGGTTCCGGTTCTGTCATACGGCATAACGGCGACTGGGCTTTATAGTCCACCTGTCCGGGGGGTTATACCGGAGCGCCTTAGCCAAGACGGATTTGGCTCCGCGAGGGGCACGGCCAGACGGGCATCAGAGTGTTTTCTTTGTTTGAAAGAAGGGCCGAGTTAGGGTGAAGGATGGGTCACGCTAGCAGCAAGGACCTGTATGTTAGAGGACTTAAGAAATTGCTTGCCGCCCGTGGCAGTCGGGTGAGCAGAGAACAGTTAGATAAGTTTTTAGAATTTGTAAAAGAAGTTTGTCCATGGTTTCCAGAAAAAGGCACTGTCAGTCTGGAAACTTGGGAGAAAGTGGGAGAGCAGTTACAAGATTATTATGCTGCCCACGGACCTCAGCAGATCCCTGTAGAAACATTCGGGTTGTGGACCTTGATTAGAGATTGTTTAGATCTCAGGCGTAAGAGCTGTAAGCTAGAGAAAGTAAAACAAGCTGGCAATGAAGAAATTCTTTCATCTGCCGCTTCTCTGGCAGAGAGAGAAAAGGGGGAGGAAGCCAAACCCACAGAAGAACTTTTTAAAGATACAGAGCCTATTTATCAGGAACCTCCGATCGAGGACTGGGAAGATTTAGACTCTCAGGATCAGGAAGACTCAGAGGATGAAGCAGCCAAACATAATAGGAACAAATACCCTCCTTTGGTGGCTATGGCTCAAGAAGGCAGACAACCTACAGGCACTACACTTTCTTTTGCAGATCAGCTAAAAAAGATTCAGGGACAGCTGATTGAGCTTAAAGTTGCTGTGGATGGAGGAAATTGTCCTCGGAGTCCCCAGATTCCTTTTAGAAATCAATGGAATCCTCGGGGTAAAGATCCCCCTTGGAAGCAGAGGTGCAAAGATTACAAGCTGCACTCACTTCCCTCTCTGTTCAAATGCAGTTAGTTCAGGCTCGACAGACTGGGCCTTTATTAAAATCTCAATCAAAATAGAAGCCTAGGTTACAATTAAGCTCTCCTCCAAGTGTAGTTGCAGGGCTGGATCCACAGCCTGAGGCCCCTGTTGTAGCCCCTGTGACAATCAGACAATTACCAGGCGTAATAGATCAGAAGTCCCCCCTACAAAAGAGTTTACAAGCTGCTAGTACAGGACCAACTTTAAAAGGGACACATTGCTTCCTCCAATTCTCCCTGGAATTCTCCCATTTTTGTTATTAAAAAAAAAAAAAAAAAAAAAAATCTGGTAGATAGAGATTATTACAAGATTTACAAAAGGTTAATGAAACCATGAAATTAATGGGAGCCTTACAGCCAGGCTTGCCCTGTCCTGCAGCCATACCAAAAAACACATATAAAATTGTTTTAGACTTAAAAGATTGTTTTTATACTATACCTTTAAATCCTGATGACTGCCCTAGGTTTGCTTTCAGTGTTCCTTCTGTTAATTTACAAAAACCTTTTAAGAGATATCATTGGCTAGTGCTACCTCAGAGAATGGCTAATAGCCCTACATGATGTCAAAAATTTGTATCAGCTGCTATAAAACCTACCTAAAGGACATTTTCAGATATTTACATCATCCACTACATGGATGACATACTTCTTGCCCACTCTTGTGAACCAAAGTTGCTTGCTGCTTTTGCTCATTTACAAAAAAAAAAGCTCCACAATTATGGGCTAGTTATAGCCCCCCAAAAAAATTCAACAAGTGCCTCCTTACTCTTATCTGGGATATTGTTTAATGCCTCAGGCCATTGTGCCTCAAAAAATACAAATCCGGCGACATTGTTTAAAAACATTAAATGATTTCCAAAAGCTACTGGGAGACATTAACTGGATTAGACCTCAGTTGCGGTTGACAACCGGTGAATTACAACCTTTGTTTAAAATATTACGTGGGAAAGCTGATCCTACTTCTCCCCGCGAGATAACACGGGGAAGAGGCTTTGCTTGTATTTCTCCAGGTCCGGAAAAAAAACCTTTGTGAATTCCTGGTCGGTGTTAAACCATACCGTGAACGACAGCCCACAAAAGAAGAGACATCTATAGATACCCATCCACACCCCTAGGCTGTGAAAAAGCTCACTTTCCGCAGCTGCAGAAGGACTTTCCACTTCAGACCCTGTTAAATGGATAAAGACTTTGGGTAGAGGGTTTGCTGGAGATATTGCTATTCTGTTTATTGTTCTGTTTGTTTTACATAGTCCTCAGATGTGGACAAATAGCCCTCCAACGGGCTGTAAATGAAATAACTACACGTTCTGTGTTTCTCATGCTTCAAAAACAAAAAAGGGGGAGATGCAGTCACACAACAGCCTAGCCGACTGTCCCCCCCCATGTCTTTCCTTAAGGAAAGAAGAGCCTGTAAGACTGTGCCTTTTTAGGAACTTTGCTTATCTCTATATTTTACACCTTATGTCTCTCTGTCTGGTCCCCAAAAGATGGTTTGCAGCCAAAGACGGGTAAGATATCTCACGGGAGATACAACCTAAGCCAGGCAAAACCGAGTGGGGACCCCCAATGAGCTGCCTTAAAAGATCCAAAAAGGAGCCTTGCCTCCCCTTCCCCCTGCCTGGGAAAAGCCACTGCTGTCTCTGGCTTTCCTCACAGGAGATCGGTAGCCAATGACGGGTAATGATCAGTAAGCGTTTTTACAACCTAAGACAGGAGTCGATCGCTTTGATGATTGATATCCAATGACGGGTAAGTAAAAATGTCTGTACTGACTACCTAAGCCAGACACGATCTCAAAAATAAAAAATAAAAAAGGGGGATATGTAGGGAATTGGAGCATTAAGGGTTAAGAAAATGTAACTTCAAGCAGAGTTTGGGAGGATGGCTGAGGGAAACTCCGATAAGCATAAAAAACAGACACCTGCTGTTCTGGGGATGAGAAATTACCAAAGAGATAAAGACAGTCAGGGCCAAACTTTGAGAAAACATAACTAATCTGTACTTGCTGCCTCAGCTGCTCTATGTAATCTTGTTTCTGTGTGTATAAAAGAAAGCTGGCTTCATGATGAAATTCAAAGTATGAGAGAAGCTGAACCCTTAAAATTTGATGCAGCTCAGGCTGCCTCTGAGTTTGTTGATGTTCTTAGGAGTGTTTTGCCCTCTATGCCTTATATTACCCATTCTGTTATAATATTTCTTACATTGGGCATCTGTGTCTGCTTGGTTCTGTGCCTACTCCCTATCCTCATCAGATGTTTCATCAACAGGATGTTAGACTTACGAGCTGACATCCATCAGCTTGAGCTCAAGGCGAAGCCTTAAGTCTTTCTCCCCCATGCATTTAGAGGGGCGGGTTAGTCAACGACGGGCAAATACTTGGGAGCCGCTTCAACACCTAAGACAGGGCTTGTATTAATAAAATATGAGTACCAATGACGGGTAAGTTGAGGCAGGCGTCCTGGGATGCCTAAGTCAGGCACCGTCACCTCGCCATCCTGGCTGGATGGACTTTGCTTTTATAAAATAAAAAAGGGGGAGATGTGGGGAGCCATGGTTTCTTGCAGCCCTGAACCTTGCAGACTGGCTCGGTTTCTGCCCCCATAACATTGTCTCTGCCTTATCTGAGAAGCGCCTAATGGCTGCTGAGGAATGTGGTGAAAACGGCCAGTTCCCAGACACAGAAAACTAAGGGCTTTCTAGACAATTAGTAGAGTCTGTCTCCTTGAAATATTTACTTTTGTGAGTTTCAGTGACCTTGTATCTTCTATGTCAAAGTAAGGTTGAAGCTGGAAAGATTTACTTTCACTGAGATAATACATATCTTCTTCGTTTAACTGCACGTACTCAAATTGTATATATTGGTTAGAGATAATAAACTCAGGGCTTCAGCATGACTGAAGACCGGCCGCATTAGCATTTGTGTGTGTCTTTTATTTCATTCCCACTCCCCCATTCAGGTACTGATCGACTCGTGGCGGCTGGCCCGTCACAAACAAAGAAATAGGTTTCAAATGAAAGAACAGGAGAACACTCCAGTAAAGGCAGTAAACAAAATGGAAGCAAGCATCGTGCCAGATACAGAGTTGAAAACACTTATTATAAGGACGCTCAGTGAACTTAGGAAAACAGATGAACTCAGTGAGAATTTCAACAAGGAGATAGTGAGCATAAAAAAGGACACAGAAACCATAAAATATAACCAGTCAGAATCAAGAACACAATAACTGAAATGAAGAATGCACCCAGAAGGATATACTAACTGACTAGATGAAGCAGATGATTGAATCAATGATTTGGAAGATAACTTAGCCAAATCCGAATAGCAGAAAGTACAAAAAGGAAAAAAATTTAACGAAAATAGTTTGAGACCCATGCAAAAACATCAGGAGTTCAACATTAACTACACTGGGGTAGCAAAATGATAAAAGGGAAAGCAAGGGATTGAGAACCTATTTGAAGAAATAATGATTTAAAACTCCGTAACCTGGGCCGGCCCGGAGGCTCAGGCAGTTAGAGCTCCATGCTCCTAACTCCGAAGGCTGCCAGTTCGATTCCCACATGGGCCAGTGGGCTCTCAACCACAAGGTTGCCAGTTCAATTCCTTGTGTCCCGCAAGGGATGGTGGGCTGTGCCCCCTGCAACTAGCAACGGCAACTGCACCTGGAGCTGAGCTACGTCCTCCACAACTAAGATTGAAAGGACAACAACTTGAGTTGGAAATAAGGCCTGGAAGCACACACTGTTCCCCAATAAAGTCCTGTTCCCCTTCCCCAATAAAATCTTTTTAAAAAATACATAAAAAATAAAATAAAATAAATAAATCTGAAGCACCCTCCAAAAAAAAAAAAGATTAAAAACAAAACAAAACAAAACAAAAACACTCCATAGCCTGGTGAAGGAAACAGACATAAAGACCCAGGAAGTGCATAGTCCTTAACAAGAGGAACACAAACAGGCTCACACTGAGACACATTGTAATTAAAATGCCAACAATTACAAACAAAAAAAGAATCCTAAAAGCAACAAGAGAAAAGAAACAAATTATTTACAAGGGATCTCACATAACATAGCCAGCTGATTTCTCAACAGAAATATTGCAGGAAAGAAGGGATTGGCATGAAATATTCAAAGTAATTAAAAGACAGGACTTCCAGCCAAGACTACCCAGCAAATTGTAAAATTGAAGGAGAGATAAAAATCTTCCCAGACAAGAGAAAGCTAAAGGACTTAATCGTGACCAAACCAGTATTAGAAATGTTAAAGGGATATCTTTAAGAAGAATAAGAAGAGAAAGAAAAATAAAAACTATGAATAACAAAATGACAATAACTACATATCTATCTACAATTATTATAAATGCAAATGGTTTCAATGATCTAATCAAAACAAATATGGTGTCTGAATTAATAAGGAGAGAAGTCCGATACATAAGCTATCTTCAGAGGCCCACTTGATTGAAGGTAAGATTAAAAGATACACTCAGACTGAAAGTAAAATGATGGAAAAGATATTTCATGGGAATGGAAGTGAAAAAAGAAAAATGCTGGTGTAGTAATACTTATAACAGACAAAATAGACTTAAAAACAAAAGCTATAATAAAGACAAGAGATACATTACAGAAGAAGGGATCCATCCAATGAAGGATATAACCCTTGTAAATGTTTATGTACCCAACATAAGAGCACCTAAATACATAAATGAAATATTGAACAACATAAAGGGAGAGCGTGACAGAAATACAATCATAGTAGGGGACTGAAATGCCCCATTAACATCAATGGACAGATCTTCCAGGCAGAAAATCACAAGGAAATAGCAGCCTTAAATGACACACCAGACCACATGGATTTAATTGATATTTTTAGAGCATTTAACCCCAAAGCATCAGAATATACATTCTTTCAAGTGAACATTTTCAAAATAAGCCACATGTTAAGCCACAAAACAAGTGTCAATAAATTTAAGAAGATTCAAATCATATCAAGAGTCCTCTCTGATTACAATGGTATGATATGAGACATCACCTACAAAAAACAAAGGAAAAACATACAAACACATGGAGGCTAATTAATAACATGCTACTAAACAATGAGTGGGTCAACAAGAAAATCCAAAAAGAAATCGAAAGATACCTAAGACAAATGAGAATGAAAACACAATGTCCCAAAATCAATGGAACACAGCAAAAGCAGTCCTAAAGGGGAAATTCATAGTAATACAAGCCTATTTGAAGATACAAGAAAAATCTCAAATCAAAATTCCAATTTTACATCTAAAGGAACAATTTAATAATAAGAAACAAAGCCCAAAGTAAGTAGAAGGGAGGAAATAACAAAAGTCAAAGTGGAAATATTTAAATAGAGTCTAAAAAAAATACAAAACATTGATGAAATAAGAGCTGGTTCTTACTTAAGGTAAACAAAATTGATAAACCTTTAACCAGACACATCTTGGAAAAAAGAGAGAGACCAAAATGAATAAAATCACAAATGAAAGAGGCAAAGTGACAACTGACACCACAGAAATACAAAACATTTTAAGAAAATGGCAGGAATAAATGTATGGCAACATATTGAACAATCTGGGAGAAACATATGAATCCCTAGAAACTTTCTATCATTCAAGACTGACTTAATAAAAAAAACAGAAAATCTGAACAGACCAAAAAATACCAACAAACTTAAATTTAAAACACTTCCGAAAAATAAAAATACTGGACTGGATGGCTTCACAAGTAAATTTTATCAAATATTCAAAGAGAATTAACACCTGTCCATCTCAAACTATTCCAAAAAAATTGAAGAAGAAGGAAGTTTCCCAAGATCAGTTTACGAGTATAGCATTTTCCGTATTCCAAAGCCAGACACAGCTATTACCAAAAAAAGAAACTTATAGGCCAACAACCCTGATAAATACAGATGCAAATATCCTCAACAAAATATTAGTAAATGGAATCAGCAATATATCTGAAAGATCATACAACCCTATCAAGTGAGATTCATTTCTGGGATGCAAGTTTGTTTCAATATCTGCAAGTCAATTAATGTGATACAGCACATAACCAAAATGAAACACAAAAACACTATGATCATATCAATAGACACAGAAAGAGCTTTTGAAAAAATCCAGCATCCAGATATGATAAAAACTCAGCAAAGTGGGAATAGAGGAGAACACCTGAACTAAATAAACGCCATATATTACAAACCCACAGCTAGCATCCTACTCAACAGTAGCATTTTCCTTAAGATAAGGAAAAGACAATTATGTCCATTTTTATTCAACATAGTATAGGAGGTCCTGACTACAGAAATCAAATAAGAAAACAAATAAAGGGAATCTAAATGGGAAAGGAAGACGTAAAACTTACATTACTTGCACATAACATGGTATTATATGTAAACACCCTGAACTTTCTACCAAAAAACTATTAGAACTGATAAACAAATTCAGAAAAGTACCAGGATACAAAATTAAAATGCAGAAATTCGTTGCATTTTTATACATCAATAGCAAACTAGACACTTGATAGTTCCACCTACACAAACACTAAGAAAATGTGTCACACATACTTAGGAATCACCTTTGTCACTGATCTTTTAGGCCATCAACTTATAGCTCAAGTTCTCCTGTTTCCTCCTTCACTAACAGACCTAAGATGTCACAGCTCCTCCTGAGGGTAAGAGGTAAAATAGCTTTAGCACCCACACGCAGCTAGAGCACCCCTTCATTGTTCCTACTCAAAATGAAAATACATATGTTTATAGAATTACTGTAGTCATACCATTGAGAACACTGCTAGGCAGAGCACTTTAAACAAGTCAAACAGAAGCTCTGACCTCATCGAGTTTTAATTTTAATGGGAGAGACAGATAATAAGCAAATACAATGTCTGTGGCCACTCCCACCCTGTTCTGCAGAATCTTAATCGAGATTCCAATTTAGGGTCATTCTCTTTAGTTGGAGGGGACAAAAAAAAACACAGCAATTTATGCTGAGGTAATCAGGTCTAGCATCAATAGCCAGAGCTTTCATTCTGTTGAAGTAAGGCCAAAAGTCAAGAGTGAGAGTGGAATATGCAGGAGCCCAATTTAATAACAAGATGTTCCCTGTTTACTTCACTGTAAAATTAAGACCTGCGGGTTTGGAAAATGATGTATGTATGACACACCTTTGAGGAAACATGATATTACTTATCCTGTGTGTCTGCAGTAAATGATTTGGTCCTATAATGATAATAAGAATGGCACTAAAATGTTTTTTAATACCTTCAATATGCTCTGAAGAACTGCTTTCTGTACTTTTATAAAATTTCAAAACAACTTCACACTTACAGCAATGTTGTAGGCACAGCACATAGCACTTTCCCCCTACCCCGTAATCATTTCAGAGTAAGCTGATGACCTGGTAGCCCTACCCTCTAAGACTTTACTATGTATGTATTCCCTCAAAAAAAAACAACAACAACAAAAAAAAACAGACATTCTCATATATAACCCAATACAGCTGTGAAATAAGAAAATCAGCATTAATATATTAAAATGTCTAGAGCTCAGGTGCACTTCAAGTTTTGACAAATGTCCCACCACTATTTTTTATAACAAAAGGATCCAATCCGGATTCCCATCTTGCCTTTATTTGTCTCTATGCCTTTTTTTCCTGCAGGCTGGAAGAGTTCATCATTCTTTCCTTGAACTTAATGACCCTATCACTTTTGAAGAGGAATACCAGTTATCTTGTAGGATGTCCCTCAATTTGGATTTGCTTGATTTTCCCTCATGATCAGATTCCAATGATGCATCTTTGGCAGGGATATCTGAACGTGATTGTTTGCTCTTCTCACTGCATCCTATTAGGTGGTCCAATATTCCAATTTGCCCCATTGCTGATGATGTCACTTCAATTCCGAGATCAAGGTGGTGTCCACCAACTTCTCTGCTGCACAGCTGCTCTTTTGCCCTTTGAAATTAATCAGATTTTTTTGGAAAAGTCCTTAATACTTTACGAGTATCCTATTACTCATCAATGCATCAGTATAAAATCACTGGTTCATATTACTGATTTTGAAACTCAAAATTCCACAGATTTGGCAAATGATAGTCCCATTCCGAATGGCTTTTCTTTGCCTCATCATTCCTTTTTTTTTTTAATGCTGTATTTTATTTTATTTTATTTTATTTTATTTTATTTTATTTTATTTTATTTTATTTTATTTTGTATTAGTTGCATGTGTACAAAACAATGCAATAGTTAGACATTTCACCCCTCACAAAGTGATAACACCCACCACAAATATATTGCTCCTCTGACATCATATATATCTATTACAATTCCATTTTATCTATTTCCTATGCTATGCTCCATATCCCAAGACAATATGTATGTGCATATTAAATTATAGTCTTAAATGTAAGATCTGAAACCATTAAACTCATAAAGAAAATACAGGGAGCAAATTTGCAGACATTACTCTAACTAATATTTTTATTGATATGTCCTCATGGGAAAGGGAAGTGAAAGAAAAAAACAACCATATGGGATTACATCAAACTAAGAAGTGTTTTCACAGCAAAGGAAACCATCAATAAAACAAAAAGGCATCCTACGGAATGGGAGAAGATAATTGTCAGTGACACATCTGATAAGGGGTTAACATCCAAAACTTATAAAACACTCATTCAGCTCAACCAGAAACACAAGCAATGCAATTAAAAAACTGAGCAGAGGACATGAAGACACATTTCTCTAAAGACGACATTCAGATGGCCAATAGACATATGAAAAAATGCTCAACCTCACTAACCATCAGAGAAATGAAAATAAAAACCACAATGAGATACCACCGCACTCCAGTCAGAACGGCTATCACCAATAAGTCAACAGACAAAAACTGCTGGCGAGGTTGTAGAGAAAAGGTATCCCTTATGCACTGCTGGTGGGATTGCAGATTGGTGCAGCCAATATGGAAATCAGTATGGAGGTATCTCAAAGAATTATAAATGGAACTACCTTACTACCCGGCAATTCCTCTCTTAGGTATTTATCCAGAGAAATCCAAAACTCTAATTCGAAAAAATATATGCACCCGTATGTTTATTGCAGTGCTATTTCCAATAGCCAAGACTTGGAAACAACCAAAATGCCCATCGGTAGACAACTGGATTCAGAAACTGTGGTACATTTATACAATGGATCATTACTCAGCTATAAAGAAGAATGAAATCTAACAGTTTGCAATGATATAGATGGACTTAGAGAACATTAAGCCAAGTGAAATAAGTCAGTCTTGAGCACTTCTTAATTTCTGGCCCTGATTGTCCAGAGTTATTTTGTATTTTCTCTATTCTAGACCTGGACTGAGGCATTTCTCCAAGTACTGCTTTGTTTTAGTAGAAAATAGTATTCAGAAACCAAGATCTGGGCTCTGTGGGTGCTTCTTGGGACTTGGATGTCATTGGTACTAAGGTAGTGAAAATCTATTTATCTATCTATCCATTATCTATTTATATATCAACACACACTCTCATATCTAATCTATATGTAGCCCTCATGTCTCCAATTTCAATCCCAAACAAGTATATCCTAAGAGTTTCATTATCTGTATGTGGAACTACTTTCTCCAACAGTGAGAAGTTTGTCTCTACTGACCCTTAATACTTTGACTTATATGATCATCATCCCTCTGGAATAAAGCCAATCTCCTGCTGTAACAACTAACTACATCCCCTTGAACATAATGTCCTCCATACATCCACCCACATACCCTATTCTGGCTCTGATACACCTGTCAGGCCACTGCCAGCTTTGCACTCCTGCATGGGTGCCCTCCCCACCATGCGTGGGCTCTGACACCTACACTGAGAGTCCCTCCCTAGGTGAATGTCCCCTTCTTGCATGTCTGCTTGATTAACACACGTACTGGATCAACAGTGCCACCACTGCCTTTGAAGACACCAGTCCTCACCCCACTCTAGCTCCATGCTGTGTTCTCCCTCTATCACACATGGATGCCTTTTCCATACTTTGGGCGCTAACACCCTGTGCAAGCCTCCCAGCCTCACCTTCTTGAGTTTTTTTTTTTTTTTTCTCATCACCCTCACGTGCCCAAGACCCTGCATCCAGCCACTGAGAACTATATTGTCTAGAAACTGGAAGAGATTTTGTAATGGAGGAATATGCGAGTTTAAGGAACACAGTAGTGACAGGGTTATAAGTAAGCACTTAGTCTAGGGAAGCCTTCGGCTTCTGAAGACAATAGCTTGAGTTAAGAAGGAAGCGAGGCACATGTAATAACCCAAGGAGCTCTGGGACGTGTAACATGGTCATGGGAAAGGCCTGCAGAGAGGAAATGTGGCTGACACATTTCAGATGTGGAGGAGAGAAATCCGTGACGGAGGCTGTCCTAGATGTAAGTGGTGTGTCAGAGCACCCGGAAATGGAAAGGGACAGACCACTAAGCTGCAGATGACAAATTACAGATGAGAGTTACTGGACACTTCTTTACAAATCATGGCATTCACATTTTTTTTAGTTGTTTATTCTTTTACCTCATTGCATGTCTGGCTGCCAATGGTGTTAATGTACCATACCAAATGTTTTAAGAATTCAACCCAAAAGGAAGTCTCCCTGTCCTCAACAGGGTGCTCAGGTGCCAATGTAAAGAGATGGCAGAATTATTCCAAGTACTAGGTTAATGTCATACTGACAGACCCAGTTTTAAATGGAGAAATAGCAAGAGAAGCATGTCCTGAAATATGAACAGAGCAAGAATGGCAGAATGATTCTGTGACTGCCGAGGAGAAACACATTTCTTGCAGGTAAATGTGTGCTGCCCTGGGGGCTTGGGGCACCTGGTAGGCACTGACTGTGACGTGTTATTGAGACCAGTCAGCCCTGCAGCTGGACCCAACCTGCCCCAACCCTGCTTATTTGCATGTTACTGGGGTGCAACCCACAGCCCTGGACACATTAATAGTGTGGTCACACCCTGTGCAGGAATCAGTCCCGGGCAGGACGTAGCATGGACATGAGGGTCCCGACTCAGCTCCTCAGCCTCCTGCTGCTGTGGCTCCCAGGTAAGGAAGGAAAACTGGGGATTTGCTCTGCCAGTGTGGTCAGCACCACTTAGACTGCAGGGTAGTTATAAGACCTGGTAACACCATTAAGAGTATGGATTTTTTTTATGTGTTTCCCTTCTCAGGAGCCAGATGTGATATCCAGATGACCCAGTCTCCATCCTCTCTGTCTGCATCACTGGGAGACACAGTGACCATCAATTGCCGGGCCAGTCAGAGCATTAGCAGTTACTTAAACTGGTTTCAGCAGAAACCAGGGACAGCTCCTAAGCTCCTGATCTATAAGGCAAACAATTTGCAAACCGGTGTCCCTTCGAGGTTCAGTGGCCAAGGATCTGGGACAGATTTCACTCTCACCATCAGCAGCCTGCAGCCTGAAGATGTGGCAACTTATTACTGTCTACAGCATAGCGCTTGGCCTCTCACAGTGTTAGGAGCCTGAACATAAACCACGAAGCAGACAGCTGAGAGCAGGCCGCCCCAGCTGCTCCTCTTGGGCCTCCATCGGCTGACAGCATTTCTCAGAAGCAGCCACTCTTTGATGGTGACGGGAGGTTTTGGTAGAAGTTGCCAGAGAGGCTCCTGTGCACCCTAACTCTCTCTGTCTCTCCTCAGCCTCAGGGGCACATACAATACCTCTCCTGATTTCATAAAGAACTGAGATCATTCACAGACGAGACGTCTGGGTACTGTATCAGTCTGAGTTCATAACGTGAAAAAGAAACTATTCTATGTATTCCAAGCAGGAATTGTTGCATGTACAGAATTAATGTCTAAAGTACATGGTTTCAAATGTCTAGGCAGTCAACAACAGGAAAAGCAGATAGTGGAAATGGGATATTCACTGGTGCTCCCCAAGAAACCAGAGAACATATGCTGTTGCAGACAGAGACTGTCTAACCATGTGGTCCCCAGACCTTTAGGGGAGGCCCAGGAGTGGGGGTGCTGATGCTCTCAGCTCACCAGTGATTCTCCAGTCCTTCTCTCTGCCTGCAGGACCGGATGGATAGTACTGAATCCTCCTCTTTTGACATCCACATGTCAGGGAGGGCTCCTCACTGAACAACTCTGTGGGAAATCAGAGAAGGCAAAAGAGTTCTGAGAAATGTGCTTCCACAAGGGAGAGTGATGATGGGGAACTGACAGCAGACAGCCTGGATGGTCATTCTTTCTGCATCTCTCAGAATTTTGCCTGTTACAATTCACTCCGATGTGCTTTCAACCATCAGCATCAAGTCTGGAGTCATAACAAGAAATCTTTGCTAAATGATTGAAGAATACAAAAAAAAAATGAGGGAAATGTTTTGCATATATAGAAATAATTTGACAAAGAATGAAACCCTTTTTTATTATTATTAGGTTCAGGTGTACAAACAATGTAATGTAATTCAAGCTTTTTTGATTCAAAAACATCAAAACCTAAATGTGGGTGGAGCATTCTGTCTCTTCTATATGAAAATATCTTGCTTTTCAAAGTCATCCATGGAGCCAGAGCATCACCGACATCCCTGGCTGCTTATATAAAGGAAGATGTGAGTACACATGCATATGTATATGTGATATGTACATGTGGATATATTCTTTCTGATGATTACTGTAATTATTTTATAAATTAAATGGGTTAATCTGACTCCCATTACTCCCCGTCAAAACTGTGTGACCAGAACCAAATATAGCACCTTATCTGGCTTGAGGTATTTTCTTTACAGTCTTTGTTTTTAAATCACCCACCAACTGCTGTGCTCACTTGAAAATATGTTTTCTAAGTGTAGGTCCAAAGGGTATAAATGGAGATATTTTTCTTACTGCAAATAATTAAATTCTTACAGTCTATGGAACTCCCGTTATCTCTATATCCACAATCATGCTTTGAGTTCCGGGTATGAGGTATTACTTATGTGATTTTTTTAAAATAAAGTTTATTAATACTTATGTGATTTTTTTTAAATAAAGTTTATTGGGGTGACAATTAGTAGTAAAGTACATAGGTTTGAATATACAATTCTGTAATACATCATCTATATATCACGTTTTGTGTTATTTTCAAATTTATGGTGAAATCCACTGAGAATCTCCTGTCATAGGTCATGGATTCTGTGATTTATAGAGAAAATAACAACTAAATTAAACTGCTAGTAACAAGCACAGAATAGACTGAATGGCTAAAAATTAATTCATGGATAATGCCACTGGTCTTCAAATAGTGTCAAAGGGAAAACATCAGCCTAGTCTTAGAGGAACTATATCAGAATCTCATGGAAGGGTAAGCATAAAAGTTGGTCAAATTTATTTAATAGTCTCTCTAGCATTTGTTTATCAAGAGTTGCAATATCTCTTATGAAGTTATAAAGAAGAATGAAACCTTACCATTTGCAAGAATATGGATGGACCTAGAGAACATTATGTTAAGTGAAATAAGTCAGACAGAGAAAGACAAATACCATATGATCTCACTTATATGTGGAATCTAAAGAAAAAAACAAATGAATGAAGTAATCAGAAACAGTCTCCGAGACATAGAGGAAAATCTGAGGGTTGCTGGATGGGAGGGGGGTGAGGATAGGGGGAAGGTAAGGGGATTAGAAACAACAGTCAGTAACCTCAAGATTGCCACGGGGATATGAAAGTCAGTTCGGGGAATGTAATCAATAATGTTGTAAAGATATTGTAGGGTATTTGATGGACACTTGTCCCATTAGGGAGACCACCTCAGGGATGATGTAGATGCCTGATCACTGCACTGTAAACCTGAAGCTGAAGCTGAACAATAATGAATGTCAACTACAATTATATATATATATATATATATATATATATATATATATATATATATATATATTTACAAGAAGCGGAGTACAGCATTAGGAATAGAGATAGTGGAAATGTAATGACTGTGTGCGATGTCAGAGGGGTAGTGGATGAGGGGAGGGGGTTGTCACTGTGTGAGGGATATAAATGATAAATGTCTAACCATTACATTGTTTTGTGCACCTGAAACTAATACAAAAAAGTTAAAGAAAAAAAAAGAATAAATCGCTTCACCTAAGTTTTCAAAAAAAAAAAAAAAGAGTTGCAATATTTCTAAAATATTGACTGAGTGGCTACTCTGGCATTTTTGGCAAATCAGAGGACAAAAATTACACTTTAGAAATGCATACTCAATATGTTAAAATTTTTAGACTTTCTCCAGGTAATCATTTCACATATTTTATAAATAATTGATACTGAAGAAACTTGGAGAAAATGGGAACAATTTGACACATTGTTATTTAGCCAAAACTGACCAAGAGTGAAACAAATCAACCTATGTCCTAATGACTTTTAACACAGAGCCACACTGCATGAACCATTAGGGTATAGATTCCTCCATTTCTTCGTTTTCCAGGTAAAGAGACATAGAATCATAGAAAAACGTTTCCCAAGTATGAAATATTCACTAGTCAGCTGCCTGAGAATGAAAAACAAGCAAATAGAAAGCTTTAAATTGCAGATTAACTCTGGCAATTTCTTATGTTTATGACTTATTTTTGGAAATGGGAACAAATTTATGCCTGAGGTTTGTCAGAAAATTACACTACACTGATGTCACATCACTTTTATTTATTTATTTTTTTTTAAATGTATTGGGGTGACAATTGTTAGTAAAATTACATAGATTTCAGGTGTACAATTCTGTATTACATCATCTATAAATCCCATTGTGTGTTCACATCACTTTTATACCCAAGGGGTTTTGGGAGAAGGGGAGTCACAATGGTATGTAAAATTCAAGGGTTATATCTGATGATCACTTTGGAAGGAGAGATAGCTAATTCAATGGTACGAACTCCTGGTTTTAACAAATTAACCAACTTTTAGAAGAAACAAGGCTGAAAGATTGGAGACACAATTATGAGTATTTTTGGGAGCACTCTGATGGGACCTTTCTAAATAGGCCAATATTGAGAACAATCGCTTCCCAGGTGAATGTTAATCTAAGGGCCATTGCTGAGCAGAAGGTTCTCAATAATTACATGTCAGTCATTTACTACTACAGTCTGAATATTTGTCCACCCCAAAATTCATATGTTAAACTCCTAAACAGCAATGTGATAAGGTAGGACATTTTGTCGGTGATTAGGTCATGCGGGTGGAACACTGGTGAATGGGATCAGTGCCTTATAAACAGACCCACAGAGGAGCGTCTTCCTAGTTGCTTCTACCATGTGAGGACACAGTGAGAAAACTATTTATGAACCAGAATGTGAGCCATCATCAGACACCAAATCTTTAGCAAATCAAATGAGAATCCACAGTCTCTAGAATTGTGAGAAACACATTTCTGTTGTTTACAACCTGCCCAGTACATACAAGGTACTTTTGTTATAACAGCCCAAAAGTGCTAAGAAAGTCACTTTTCCAAGCTTTCCCAGTGAGCCTAATGAACAAACATCATGACATCAGAAATGGCAGTTCATGCATAGCCCAGGGATATGGATTTCATCCAACTAAGGCTGACTTGTTACTTGCACGTGTTAAGTGATTGAGTCAGTTGGACATGAGAAAAGACATGATGGCTGATTCCAGCACAAAGGTGTTTATTATCATGAAATAGGAAGATTACAAATGGAGAGAAAGACCACATGAATAGACTCTGGCAATGCCAAATTCTAATCCCTCAAATCCCCTAGTGTTTTCTGTGACAGAAAACTTATTGCCATGGCAACAGCAATCTGGAGAATCAGAAAGCTGTGTCCACCAGACTGTGTTGCCTGGCCAGGACCCACACTAGCAAACTGAGCACCTGTGGTCATGCATGTCCCCTCCCCTCACTCTGTTCTGACAACCACTCCTCAGGAACGCATCTGCTGGGCAGAGTGTTAATCATATCTCCGATCAAAGTGCCAAGACATATGGTTTAGCCTTTTCAGAACCTCCCACATAGAAAGACCTGAGGGAACACAGAGGATGGAAAATACTAAGGAAGCCGCTTCACAATAATTGCTTGAGTTATAAACACATGTATGTATGTTAAATAATTCTATTTTCTCTACTCTCCTTTCCTTTAAAATATATAAAGAGATGCCTGGGATTATTTTGTCACCCTTATGATTTAGTCAATATTTTAAATGTGTTAGAAAATTAATAAAGAAGTCATCAATGGGGCTGGCCTGGTGGCTCAGGTGGTTGGAGTGCTGTGCTCCTAATGCCAAGGTCACCGGTTTGATTCCCACATGTGCCAGTGAGCTGCGCCCTCTACAGCTAAGATTGTGAACAACAGCTCTCCCTGGACCTGGGCTGCAGTGAGCAGCTGGAGGTTGGCGTGAGCTGCTGTGTGCTGCCATGGGACACTGTGTGCCGCCATGAGCGGCGGGTGGCCAGTGTAAGTGGCAAGTAGTAGCCAGCGTGAGTGGCCAGCAGCCATCGTGAGTTGCTGTGTGCTGCCGTCGGCTACCATGTACTGCTGTGAGCTGCTCGCAGCCCGGCCAGAGCCGCCGTGAGTGAGTTGCTGTGAGCGGCTGCCTGATGGTTGGTGACCAACTGCCTCAGGCGGGGGGAGCACAGGCTCATAATACCAGCATGAACCAGAGAGTTGTGTCCTACAACTAGACTGAGAAACAACGGCTTGAACCAGAGTGGGGGGAGGGGAGACGGAAGAAAGGTGAAACAAATGAAAAAAAAGAAGTCGTCAATCAAGATTGTGTTGAGAGGCCCTAAAGGAGGAGTCTCATGCCTATGTCCGTCTCCAAGTCCCACAGGAAGATCTCTGGCTATAACCACCCTCCTAACGCCCTCTGTCCTTCTCTAAATGAACTTCCTCTTCTTGCCGTGGGTGCATATTCCAGATTGCAATTGTGTCTTTTTCCCAAATGAACCACTTGTTGGAGAAATATCAAGCTGACTTTTTGTTTAAGGCTAACATCTTTGGCGGCCTGTACAAGGTCCAGAGAAGACCCCCGAGGACACCAGGGACGGGGAACAAACAGGTGTGGCACCCACAAAGCTTTTGAGCTTGCTATTTTTCTCACTGACCCAGGAGTTCTAAGGGTAAGTTTCCTCCTGGATTTGAACTTCCACTCTTTGTGTTTTGAAGCTCTTGTGACACTATCCAATCTGTTCAGAGGCTTTGAACAGATTTTTCTGCTAAATTTTACTTTTCTGGTAAAGACCCTGTTTGTCTCTGAGTTCTGGATTTGACTGTAGACTGGCTAGCCTCTGCATTGATTCCCTTGGAACCGGACTATTTCTATGAAATTGGCTAAACATTGGTTCATATCTAGACTGAACTGTCTCACTGAAACACTGTTGTTAATCTTTCGGCTGATCCTCCCATGAGCAGGGTGTCAACCAGAGCTGCACTCTTCAGTGTCTGGCCTGATGACGTCATGACTGGGTTGTTTCTCTGACACTGCTGCTTCTGCCTTCAGCTCAGCCCCCTTGATATAAATGTGTTCTAGGTGACAGTGAGTGATTTAGTTCCAAACTGTTCTGGTCCTTAAAGCTTTTAAGCTATTTGGGATGTTTAACCCACTTAAGCTGGTTAAGTTGTCTGAGCAGTTTAGGCTCTTTGGGCCTTTGCTCTAGGAAAAAACCTCTAAAAATGGGTTTCAGTTATCTAGATAGTTCAGGTTCTCCTCCCTCAGGTACACACAGGGACCCTGGACAAATTTATTTGTAGAAACCGGTTATTCCTCATGGTCTTTTCTAACTAAAGAGACTGATTTGACCAAAGGTCACTCACAATACCAATGGCCGTTCTGAGGAACTTTGAGAGCCCCAATCTGCTTATCTTTAAACCAAACAGGGCGATCATGGCTCGGAAATGGGCAAAAATGAGTTGAGTTCCTATTTCTATTGGGATTTTTGTGCTTTGAAACATTGCCAGGAGTCTGACGTTGGCTCTTTGTTACATAAACTTTTAGGATTAACTGAGGAAAACAAAGATTTAAAGAAAGGTAAGATTGTTTCTGAAGCCTCGGTTTCCTCACCTCAGGTGGCATCTTGCCCTGCACCCTTGGTTCCTTGGCTCTGTCCCTGGTGCCATCCTCTTCCTCCTCTGAATCTATCGGTACCGACCCCTTTAAAGTTCAGCCTTCCGATGATACTATCAAACCTCAAATATTTTAGCAAATTCCTAGGACTCACTAGACACCTTCTCTGAGCACTTACATAGCATTTCCTAAGTCTGTTGGTTGGCACTAAATTTAAGCTGGAATAATGAAAAACCTGATGAACCTTTCCGTGATTATTATAATTGACTTCAGATTGTTTTTAACACAAATATGTATCTTCTGTCAGATTTTCATTTCATGTAGGCAGCCTTTAACTCTATGTTTACTAATGGGCTGAATAGAAACCCTTCCATTACAGTCCAAAGGATCAAAATGGAAAGGGAAACTACGTCTACCTCATATTTAGTGAATGTGAAAAATCAGCTTATTCACACCCGAGAGGAGTCAGTTCAAAAAGACTGCTAAAATTTGTAACTTTCAAGTCTGGCTAATGAAGGTCCACACACAAAACCAAAAACCCAGTTTGCATTATTATTGAAAAGTGCCAGGAGATTGGAAAAGAAATTGTCACAGTTTCAAGCACTTCACATACCCTCAGGATTCTGAACAATCTTTCCAATGTCCTTCTAATTCCAAAAGGCAGCGCTCTGAGGAACTATAGTGGTTCTTCCCAAACTTCTTTAATAATTGGCTCAGAGAAACTGTTCTCCAAATTGGGAAAGATTTCTCTCTGTCCTTATTGATACCAAAACTACAGACTTGGTGCTCAACCCCAGTGCTATACAGCAGCCCTGCCTCAGAGCACGAAAACTGTTCCAATAGTGGGGGTCTCAAATGGACCTCAGCTGGTTCCTGTCTCTGAAACTGTTCTTTTTCTGTACACCCTTTAAGAATTACTCACCCTTTTCTCCATATTTCCTCTGTCCCTCTTCATTTATTAACCTGAGACTTCTTAGAAAAGTATCATGGCTGGAGTTTCATTCTCCCAAAAGGGGGAAATAATTCTAGAATTTGACAGCATCAGCAAAATAACCCATCAGGTAAATTAAAAGAACTTCTAACATATTTTATTTCCTCCATTTCTGATGACACTATATTTGAATTTGGGAGCATAATTCATTTGTCCCTATTGAATCACCCGTCCTTCTCTTTCTGGGCAAAATCTCCAACTGATATTGGCACAATCCACAGGGTACCTCCTATCAAGATTCAAATATATTCCTTAAACCCTCATGCCACAATCAATATCCCATGAGAGTTCTTTCCAGGTATAAAGCCTAAAACTCAGGACCTCATTCCCATGCACTAGACCCTGTAACACTCCCACTTTTCCTGTGAAAAAACCCAAAGGATGGGAATTGAGATTGTCCAGGACCTCTGAGCAATAAACAACATTGTTATCTTTCAGAATCCTATTATTCCTAACCCCCACATACTACTAGCATCCATCCCAACTGAAAGTAAATTTCCTACTGTAATTGATTTATGCAATGCATTCTCCAGTATTCCAGCTAATGAAACTAGTCAACACCTTTTTGCCTTCATGTGGGAAGGAAAACAATTTTCCTGGACATTAATGCCTCAGGGTCTTACTGAGGGCACTTTTTGTTTCTCACAAATCCTGAAGGCTAATATAGATGGTATACATTTCCCTAGGAGTTCTCCTTTGCTGCAATATGTGGATGACCTGCTTCTTGATCTTCTCACAGGAAGACAGCATCCACCTGCTAAAAGTTTGGCCTTCAAAGAACATAGAGTCTCCAAAGAAAATTTGCAGTTTGCCCAAACCCAGGACTGACATTTAGGACATCTGTTTTCTGATGCAGGGCCTCACCAAAATCCAGAAATCTTAATGGTGTCCAAAGTTTCCCAAAACCCAAAACTAAGCATCAACTGAGCTGTTATCTCAGTGGATAATTGTCAGAATTGGAAACAATTCTCACTCTTATGGCAAAAACGGTGCGTTTCACTAAAGCACAACAACCCTGACCCAATTGTGTGGGAAGAACAGGGCAGCATAGCCTTTAAAAACTTAAAGGACAGTTCAATAAACCCACCTGTTTGGAGCATATGAAAAGGAAAATACATCCTCTCTGTTCTCAATAAAAAACGTGGAAAACCATAGACCCATAGGATATTATAATCAGTAACTGGATCCTGGGGCATCGGGGTACCCCCTTGCCTTAGAGCCATACTGTCCCTGCTCTTGTTTTGCTTTAAGCCACTGAGATTTTTTTGTGGAATTCCTTTTAACCATCTTTGTACTCTTCCCTACCTACTAAATTCTCATCACACCCAACATTTTTTCAGTCAGTTGCCTCACATTGTATGAAATTCTTTTGTTAACTGCTCCTCACATAACTCTTTCATGTAGTTACAACCTTAATTCAGTTATTTTTCATATGAACCCCTCAAAAACTGCCTAACATTCATGGATCAACTCCTGACCCCTCATGATTTTCAGTAAGGACCGCCTATGGGGAATGCTGATTTCCCATGGTTTTGTGATTTCTTATTTTAAAAAATAAAAATGGCATTTATTGTGCTGGATATTCACTATCACAGCCTTTGATGTAACTCATGTATCTTTACCATTAGCTACTTCGGCCCAACAGGCTGAATTATATGCTCTTATCTGGGCTTGTACTTAAGCCAAGTAAAACACTGCCAACCTTTATACTGATAGTAGATAATCTTTTGGAGTAGCGTAGGATTTGGGAATGTTGTGGAGCCTATGGCTTCCTTGGTTCTAGAGGAAATAAAAAATGGTCCACATATTCAGGAATTATTGGATGCTATAATTTACATGCTGCTTTAGCTATTAAGATCCCAGGGCTTTCTAAATCTGACTCTCTGGAAAGTAGGGAAAACCACATGCAGAAACTTCTGCAGGAATGCAGCCCTTAAAGAAACCAGCAGCGGTCCTACCTCTGTCATGGTCCAAAGAGATATTTGCCCAACTGATAACTAAGGAAAAGTGGCTAGAGAAGCCCAAACGAGGCCTCAGAAGTGGATTGATAATAAAACAATTGGTGGCTTGAAAAAAAGAGAATACTCTACCAGAGTGGGGGTCTAGTGAAAAAGTGGAAGCAGTTAAGAAGTACATACTGGTTGTTATAAAGTAGTCATGGGGATGTAGGGTATAGCATAAGGATTATAATCGATAATACTTTAATAACTCTGTGTGGTGTCATTGTGGTACTAGATTCATTGGAGTCATAGACGGGAGGGTATTTGGGGGGCAGGGTGAGAAAGGTGAAGGGATAAGAAGTATAAATAGGTAGTTACAAAATAGTCATGGAGATGTAAGGGAAAGCCAGGGAATATCATCAATGATATGGAAATAACTATATAAAAGCAACTACTAACAGAACTAAAGGGAGAAACTGACAGAACCCCATTATAGTAGGGGACCTGAATATCCCATTCACAGCAGCTCTTTTGCCCTTTGAAATTAATAAGATTTGGGGGGGAAAGTTCTTAGTACTTTATGAATATCCTATAACTCATCAAAGTGTCGGTATAAAATCATGGGTTCATATCTCCTTCAATGAGTTACCATCATAATTGATTTGGATTCCTAAAATCCCCCAGATTTGAAATGACAGTCCCATTCCAAATGGCTTCTCTACACCTGCTCATTCTTGAGCACTTCTTAATTTCTGGCCCATATTTCCAGAGTTATATTGTATTTTCTCTATTCTAGACATGTGATAGTGCATTTCTCCAAGGTCTACTGCTTTGTCCCAGTAAAAAGTAGTACTTAGAAAGCAACATGCGCACTGTGGGCGTTTCTAGGGACGTGGGTGTCATTGGTACTAGGTGAGGAAAAACCTATTTATTTATATAACTATCCATCATAGATTTATATATTAACACACACTTTCATATCTAACCTGTATATAACCCTGCTAACTCCAATTTCAATCCCAAACCAGTTTTTCCTAGGAGATACCTTTTCCTTATCTATAACTCCTTTCTCCAACAGTGAGAGAATTTAATCTCCAATTATCCTTAATATTTTGACTTATATGACCATCAATCCTCCTGAATGAAACCAATCTCCTGCTGTTACAGCCAACTACCATCCCCTTGCACGTAACTCCCCCTATATATCCACCCACTTACCCTGATCTGGCTCTTATACACTTGTCAGGCCACTGCCAGCTTTGCCCCCCCTGCATGAGTGCCCTCCGTACCATGTGTGGGCTCTGACACCTACACTGAGTGCCCCTGCATAGGTGAATGTCCTCTACTTGCTCTGGCCTTAACACATGCACTGGTCCAATAATGCGACCACTGCCACGTGGGGACAGCAGTCCTCACCCAACTCTCGCTCCATCCTGGGATCCCCCTCTATCACACATGGATGCCTTTTACATATGGTGTGGGCTCTAATACCCTGTGAAAGACTCCAACCCTCATCTTCCTGAGTGGTTTTCTCATCACTGCTTGAACCCAAGGCCCTGCATCCAGCCACTGAGAACTATGTTCTCTTTGAAACTGGAAAGGCTTTGGTGATGGAGAAATATGAGGGTTTGGGGAACACAGTAATTTCAGCGTTATACATATGCACTTAGTCTAGGGAAGGCTTCAGCTTCTGAAGAGAATAGCTTGGGTTAAGAAAAAAGCAAGGTCCACGTAGTAACCCAAGATGCTCAGGGAACATGTAGCATGGGGAAAGCCCTGCAGAGAGGAAAGGTGGCTGACATGTTTCATTTGTGGAGGAGAAAAATACCTGACCATGGCTGGCCTAGATACAAGAGGTGTGTCAGAGCCCTTGGATATGTAAAGGGACAGACCACTAAGCTAGAGATGACAGGTTAGCAATAACAGATACTCAGTCATGGGGCACTTCCTTACAAATCATGACACTCACATTTTTGGGGGTTCTTAACTATTATACATCATTAAATCTCTGGCTGCCAATAGTCTTAATTTACCATACCGACACTTTTAAGAATACAACTCCAAAGGAAGTCTCCCTGTCCTCAATAGGGTGCACAAGTACCAATGCAAAGAGCTGGCAAAATTTCTTCCAAGTACTAGGGTTATTTCATACTCGAAAGACCCAGTTTCAGATGGAGAAATAGCAAGAGAAGCATGTCCTGAAATTTGAACAGAGCAAGAACACTATACTCATAGGACGGTACGATGATTCTGTGACTGCCGAGGAGAAACACATTCCTTGCAGGCAAATGTGTGCTGCCCTGGGGGCTAGGGCACTTGGTAGACACTGACTGTGCTGTGTTACTGAGACCAGTCAGCTCTGCAGCTGGGCCCAACCTGCCCCAACCCTGCTTATTTGCATGTTACTGGGGTGCAACCCACAGCCCTGGACACATTAATAGTGTGCTCACACCCTGTGCAGGAATCAGTCCCGGGCAGGACGTAGCATGGACATGAGGGTCCCGACTCAGCTCCTCAGCCTCCTGCTGCTGTGGCTCCCAGGTAAGGAAGGAAAAGTGGGGATTTGTTTTGCCAGTGTGGTCAGTACCACTTAGACTGCAGGGTAGTTATAAGACCTGGTAACATCATTAAGAGTATGGATGTTTGCTTTCATGTTTCCCTTCTCAGGAGCCAGATGTGATATCCAGATGACCCAGTCTCCATCCTCTCTGTCTGCATCACTGGGAGACACAGTCACCATCACTTGCAGGGCCAGTCAGGGCATTAGCAGTTACTTAGCCTGGTATCAGCAGAAATCAGGGACAGCTCCTAAGCTCCTGATCAACTATGCGTCCACTTTGCAAACCGGTGTCCCTTCGAGGTTCAGTGGCCAAGGATCTGGGACAGATTTCACTCTCACCGTCAGCAGCCTGCAGCCTGAAGATGTGGCAACTTATTACTGTCAACAGCATAGTAGTACGCCTCTCACAATGTTATGATCCTGAACATAAACCACAAAGCAGACAGCTGAGAGCAGGCTGCCCCAGCTGCTCCTCTTGGGTCTGCATCGGCTGAGAGTATTTTCAGATGCATGCAGTTTTTGATGGTGACTGGAGGTTTTGGTAGAAGTGTCCAGAAAGGCTCCTCTGCACCCTAACTCTCTTTTTCTCTCCTCAGGCTCAATGGCACATACAACACCTCTCCTGATTTCATAAAGAATTGAGACCATCACACATGCTGTCTGGGCTACTGTGTCAGTCAGAGTTCATAAAGGGAAAGAGAAGCCACTCTATGTATTCCAACCAGGAATTGCTTAATATAGGGAATTAATTTCTAAAGTACATTGTTTCTAAGGCCATGGGAATTAACTACAGGAATCAGACAGTGGAAATGTGGGATTCCCTGGTGCTCCCCCAGAAATCAGAGAACATAAGCTGTTGTAGACAGAGTCTGTCTAATCTTGTGGTCCCCAGACATCTAGGAGAAGCCCTGGATTGGGGACTTGATGCTCTCAGCTCACCAGTGATTCTCCAGTCCTCCTTCTGCCTGCAGGAACTGATGGATAGTATTGAATCCTCCTCATCTGACTTCCACATGTCAGGGAGAGCCCCTCACTGAGCAAGTCTATGGGGAATCATAGAGAGCAAAGGGGTTCTAAGAAATGTGCTTCCACAAGGGATAGTGGTGATGGGGAACTGACAGCCTGGATTGTCATTCTTTTTACATCTCTCAGAATTTTGTCAGGTACAATTCACTAGGATGTGCTTTCAACCTTCATCATCCAGTCTGGATTCAGAACGAGGAATCTTTGTTAAATGTTGAGAAAATAGAAAAAAATGAGGGAAATGTTTTGCATCTACAAAAATAATTTGACAAAGAATGAAAGCCTTTTTTTGATTAAAAAATGAAAACTTGAGAGATGTCATCAAAACGGCGGCGTGAGGTGAGCCTCTGTAAAGCTCTCCTGGAATTTACAACTAATCGAACAACAATAACTCCACAAAGGACTCCCTGCACAGCAGACAGGCAAGACAAAAAGGCCCACTACTGAATTCACCTAAAGGTGGGAGAATCGCGCGAGCAGGGGAGGAGGGAAGGGAGCAGTGCGGAGACCCAGCGGCACAGGAGGAGAACACAGACCTAGCTCAGTGCTCCGAGCTCGCTGCTTCCCGCAACTACCGCAGCTGCGGGAGAGGGAAGAACTCGGACTGCTAGGGCTCCGCTTATGGCCCACAGGGCTGAGGGGACAGCATATAACACGGCTGAACCCAACGCTCACGGCAGAGACCTCGGAGAAAAGACTGAGGGTAGAAGGCTGAAAATTGTGATTTAAGCCCTCACTGCCAAGCAGAGAACGGAAGCCTTAGGCACTGAGACTAGCTGCCCCCTCCCTACCCTCCCAGAGCTCACCCCGCGCCCCCCTGCCCGGTGCTAGAAGCGGAACAGTAGCAGTGTCAGATCAAAAGAACAGAATATTTGCTGTTCTGAGAACTGTGGACTTCAGACACATTTTCGCAGCCCAACTAGTTCTGGCAAATGGGAGGGAGCTATGGAAACAGGACCAGCTGTGGTGGTGGTCTCCGCCATTGCTCTGGGCCACCTCTCACAACTCACCCCGCCCCTGGCCCCACCTATCTGGGCGGATCCCTGCAGGAGTAAACAGAACTGCTGAAACATACGGGCTCTGAATCTGGTGCAGAAAGAGCTTTGGAACTTCAAAAGCTCTTTGCATACCCACACAGACACTGTGCCCTGTGACCCAGGCGAACTATTAACAGAGGAGAAGCCGTGTGGGGACAGAGCCCCAGAAAGCAGTTTCCAGGCTCTTGGCCTCACATAGAAAGGTGCTGGCTCAGGTAGTAAATGGCCATCAACTGTGATGGTATGGCCATCAGCTGTGGCTAGTTGGCCGTCAGCTGTAACCAGTGAACCATTGGACACTAATATAACTGCTGTGGCTACACTAGCAAAAAAATGGGGGCTAGCAAGAAGATGGTGGCTGAGTCTGCAAGCGGAGCAATGAGGGTTGAGAATTGTGTGGCTCCTGTTTCCTGTTTCTCCAACCCAGCCACCAGCGAGAATATAGTGGTATGACTCCCCTACCTATGTCTCTGTGGATGTTCCTTTTTGGCCTCACCATGTCCTGCATTCTAATGTGGGGAGCAGAAGCTGAGACCCCACCTGGCACCCTGCACGACACATGGCGCAGCGAGCAGGGTCCCCTGCACGACACATTGCGTAGTCGGCAGTATACGGTACCAGCCAAAGCCCCCGAAAGGCCGTGGAGCAGTTTGTGCGTATGAACACTCAGTCTCAGGAAGACCAGCAGGAGCAGCTGCTGGAGAGCTGGACCCCCATGGAGGGGTGGGAAGACGTGGTCAGTTCCCCAACCAGCATACGCCAGAGAAAGCGAAGGTTGTTGCGGCCCTCTGGGCTGGGAAGTGCTTACTGAGGCAGCCCGGATGCGGGACTTGTCCCAGGAGGAAAGGCTTGCTGAGTCCTCCGTGGGAGATGAGGGTGAGGTCAAAGTCACCCCTCACCCCCAGGACAGCCCTAGTGAATGACTATGGACTATGGGGAATTGCCTTCCATCCCTAATTTAATGGACCGCTTGACTGTTTGGGAACATACCACCATGTAGTGGAACTGGCAGATATTTGCTTTTGTGTCTTGACTGGCCACCATTGAGAATATATTAGCACCTTGACTGTGAGCCGCTGTTGTTCCAGCACAGTACCCTGAGAGGCCCAGAGAAAGTGGCAGTGCCCTGAGAGCCCTGGCTGTGTCTGGGAAACTAGTGGTACCCTAAGAAGCCAAGGAAGTCTGGCTGTGCCCAGAAGTATTGGTGGTGCCCTGAGAAACCCTGGCTGTGCCCAGAGAGCCTGGCTGCGTCCAGGATATTGCATTCACCTCCAGGCTCCTCGCACAGGGCCCCTCGCAGAAGATGCTTGTCGCGTAGATTGTGAGGCGAGAGCCTGTAGGGGTGGAGTGTGGGGACAGAGCCCTAGAAAGCAGTTTCCAGGCTCTCAGCCTCACATAGAAAGGTGCCGGCTCAGGTAGTAAATGGCCATCAACTGTGATTGTATGGCCATCAGCTCTGGCTAGTTGGCTGTCAGCTGTAACCAGTGAGCCATTGGCCACTAATATAACTGTTGTGGCTAGGCTAGCAGAAAATGGGGGCTAGCAAGAAGATGGTGGCTGAGCCTGCAAGCGGTGCAGTGAGGGTTGCGAACAGTGTGGCTCCTGCTTCCTTTGTCTCCAACCCAGCTGCCAGCGAGAATATAGTAGTATGACTTCCCTACTTATGACTCCGTGGGTGTTCCTTTTTGGCCTCACCATGTCCTGCGTTCTTATGGGGGAGCAGGAGTAGACACCATGCAGGCCTCCCCGCACGACAAGCCATCTCCCAGGGAATCCCCCCATTGTGTGAGAAGCTAGAACAGCGCAGAGAAAACATAGCACTACAGTGTGAGAGAAAAAAAGGTTACAGTACGAGAGAAAATAAAACAGTCTACCAACAAGTACTGGAAAACAAAAGAAAGACCTCTTCCTATCAACCTGTTGCAGAAGTCACTCCTGTAGATATCTAGGAAGAGAAATAATAAATCAGTAATTGCCATGAATAACCAAGGCAACAAGACAGCTCAAAAAGAAAGTGAAAAGTCTCCAGAAAAAAAACTTAAAGACATGGAAATATGTAACTTAAATGACAGAGAACTCAAGATTACAGTTCTGAAAAAAACTCAACGAGATACAAGAAAACATAGAAAGGCAGTTTAATGAACTCAGAAACAAAACATGAGCATTTTATGAAAGAGATTGAAATTTTAAAAAAGAACCAAATAGAATTTCTGGAGATTAAGAACTCAATAGAAGAAATCAAGAATGAAACAACCAGCTTAGGTAGTAGAGTTGACCAGATGGAGGAAAGAATCAGTGACATCAAAGATAGAAACCTGGAAATCACACAGATGGAAGAAGAAAGAGACTTGAGGCTTAAAAGAAATGAAAGAACTCTACAAGAACTTTCTGACTCCATCAGAAAGAGCAATATAAGAATAATGGGCATACCAGAAGGAGAAGAAAGAGAGAAGGGAACAGAGAATATATTCCAACAAATTGTCGATGAGAACTTCCCAAAATTGTGGACAGAACTGGATTCTCGAATCCAAGAAGCAAATAGAACACCTAATTACCTCAATCCCAACAGGCCTTCTCCAAGGCACATTGTATTGAAGCTGTCTAAAATCAACGACAAAGAAAGAATCCTCAAGGCAGCCAAGGAAAAGAAGATGGTAACTTACAGAGGAAAGCCCATTAGATTATCATCAGATTTTTCAGTAGAAACTCTACAAGCCAGGAGGGAGTGGAACCAAATATTCAAACTATTGAAAGAGAGAAACCATGAGCCAAGAATAATATATCCAGCAAAGATATCCTTTAGATATGAAGGAGGAATAAAGACCTTTCCAGACATACAGAAGCTGAGGGAATTTTCTAATACACGACCTGCACTACAAGAAATACAAAAGGAGGCTATTCGACCACCATCAACAGGGACAATTTGTGGCAACCAAAACATAAAAAGGGGGAGAGTAAAGGCCTGAACTGGAATATGGGAATGGAGAAAGTAAGTGTGCTGAAGAAAATGGAATACTCTAAATATCAAACTTTCTTTTACATAAACTTAAGGGTAACCACTCAAAAAAAAAAAATCCAGAACTGAAATATATACTGCAATAAAAGAAGAATCAGAGGGAAACATCATAGATTACCACCACACAGAAAAAATAGACAACAACAAAAAGGCAAAGAAACAATAAAGACCCAGCCTTACCAGAAAACTAAAGCTAGAATGACAGGAAATCCTCACGTATCAATAATCACCCTAAATGTAAATGGACTGAACTCACCAATAAAAAGGCACAGAGTAGCAGATTGGATCAAAAAACTAAATCCAACCATATGCTGTCTCCGAGAGACACATCTCAGCTACCCGGACAAGCATAGACTCAAAGTGAAAGGGTGGAAATTGACACTCCAAGCAAATGGTACCCAGAGAAAATCAGGTGTAGCCATAATGATATCAGATGAAACAGACTTCAGGGTGAAAAAGTTAACAAGAGACACAGATGGACATTTCATAATGGTAAAGGGGATTATACAACAAGAAGACATAACAGTCATCAATATTTATGCCCCCAATCAGGGAGCACCGAAATATACCAAGCAACTACTAACAGAACTAAAGGGAGAAATTGACCAAAACACAATTATACCAGGGGACTTAAACACATCATTGACAGCTATGGATAGATCATCCAAACAGAAAATAAATAAGGAAACAGCAGCCCTAAATGACACATTAGATGAAATGGACATAATTGACATTTATAGAGCACTTCATCCTAAAACATCAGACTATACATTCTTTTCTAGTGCACACGGAACATTCTCAAGGATAGACCATATATTGGGACATAAAATCAGCCTCAGCAAATTTAAGAAGATTGAAATCATACCAAGCATATTCTCTGATGACAAGGCTTTGAAATTGGATATCAACTGCAAAAAGAAAGCAGGAAAAAACACAAATACATGGAGACTAAACAACATACTTTTAAAGAACGACTGGGTCAAAGAAGAAATTAGAGGAGAGATCAAAAGATACATAAAACAAATGACAATGAAAATACATCCTACCAACATTTTTGGGACGCAGCGAAAACAGTTTTAAGAGGGAAATTTATATCATTACAGGCCTATCTCAAGAAACAAGAAAAATCCCAAATAAATAACCTCATGTTACACTATAAAGAACTAGAAAAAGAAGAACAAATGAAACCCAAGGTCAGCAGACGAAAGGAAATAACAAAAATTAGAGCAGAACTAAATGAAATAAAGAACAAAAAGACAATAGAAAAAATTAATCTGACAAAGAGCTGGTTCTTTGAAAAGATTAACAAAATTGACAAACCCTTGGCTAGACTCACTAAGATAAAAAGAGAGAAAACACTAATTAACAAAATCAGAAATGAAAAAGGGGAAGTTATCACGGACACCACAGAAATACAAAGGATCATCCAAGAATACTATGAAGGACTATATGCCACCAAATTCAATAACCTAGAAGAAATGGACAAGTTCTGAGAAACATATAGCCTTCCAAGGCTGAACCATGAAGAACTGGAAAATCTAAACAGACCAATCACCAGTAACAAAATTGAATCAGTCATCCAAAACCTTCCTAAAAGCAAAAGTCTGGGACCAGATGGCTTCACTAGTGAATTCTACCAAACCTTCAAAGAGGATCTAATACCAATCCTGCTCAAACTCTTCCAAAAAATTGAAGAAGAGACAGTACTCCCTAACTCATTTTATGAGGCCAACATTACCCTGATACCAAAACCTGGTAAGGACAACACAGAAAAGAAAACTACAGACCAATATCTCTGATGAATATGGATGCAAAAATCCTAAATAAAATTCTAGCAAATCGAATACAACAATGCATTAAAAAGATTATTCATCACGACCAAGTGAGGTTCATCCCTGGGGTACAAGGATGGTTCCACATACGCAAATCCATCAATGTGTGATACATCACATAAACAAAATAAAGGACAAAAATCATATGATTATATCAATTGATGCAGAAAAAGCATTTGACAAGATACAACATCCATTTATGATTAAAACACTTAATAAAATAGGTATAGAAGGAAAATACCTTAACATAATAAATGCCATATATGACAAGCCCTCAGCTAATCTCATAATTAATGGTGAAAAACTGAAGCCCTTTGCTCTACGTTCAGGAACATGACAGGGCTGACTCCTATCACCTCTGCCTTTCAACATAGTGTTGGAGGCCCTTGCCAGAGCAGTCAGGCAAGTGAAGAAATGAAAGGCATCCAAATTGGGAATGAAGAAGTTAAATTATCACTCTTTGCAGATGACATGATGCTATATATAGAAAATCCTAAAGACTCCACCAAAAAGCTATTAGAAACAATCAACGAATACAGTAAAGTTGCTGGCTACAAAATCAACGTACAAAAGTCCATTGCATTCCTATATACTAACAATGAAATCTCAGAAAAAGAAATACAAAAAACAATTCCTTTTGCAATTGCAGCAAAAAGAATAAAATACCTAGGGATAAACTTAACCAAGGATGTGAAAGACCTATATGCTGAAAACTATAAGACATTTTTGAAAAAAATTGAAGAAGACAAAAAGAAATGGAAAGACATTCCATGCTCATGGATTGGAAGAATCAACATCGTTAAAATGGCCATATTACCCAAAGCAATATACAGATTTAATGCAATCCCCATCAAAATCCCAATAGCATTTTTTTAAAAAAAGGAACAAAATATCATGAGATTTGTTTGGAACCACAAATGACCCCGAATAGCCAAAGCAATCTTAAGAAAAAAGAACAATACTGGAGGTATCACACTCCCTGACTTTATTTTGTACTACAGGGCTACAATAAACAAAACAGCATGGTATTGGCAGAAAAACAGACACATAGACCAATGGAATAGAATTGAGAACCCAGAAATAAAACCACATAAATATGGACAAATAGTTTTTGACAAAGAAACTAAAAACATACAGTGGAGGAAAGACAGCCTCTTCAATAAATGGTGCTGGGAGAATTGGATAGCCACGTGCAAAAGAATGAAACTGGACTGCTATATGTCATCATGTACCAAAATTAATTCAAAATGGATCAAAGACTTAAGCATAAGACCTGACACAATAAACTGTGTAGAATAAAACATAGGTACTAAACTTAATGGACCTTGGGTTCAAAGAGCATTTTATGAATTTGACTCCAAAGGCAATGGAAGTAAAAGCTAAAATAAATGAATGGGACTATATGAAACTTAAAAGCTTCTGCACAGCAAAAGAAACCATCGACAAAATAAAGAGGCAACCAACTGAATGGGAGAGGATTTTTGCAAACAGTGCCTACAATAAGGGGCTAATATCAAAATTATACGAGGAACTCATGAAACGCAACAACAAAAAAACAAACAACCCAATTGAAAAATTGGCAGACAACCTGAAGAGACATTTCTCCAAAGAGGACATACAAATGGCAAATAGACATATGAAAAAATGCTCAACATCATTAATCATCAGAGAAATGCAAATAAAAAACCACAATGAGATATCACCTCACCCCAGTGAGAATAGCTATCATCACTAGACAAATAATAACAAATGTTGGCGAGGCTGTGGAGAAAAAGGAACCCTCATACACTGTTGGTGGGAATGCAGACTGGTGCAGCCGCTATGGAAGGCAGTGTGGCGGTTCCTCAAAAAATTATGAATAGAATTACCATATGACCCAGGAATCCCTCTCCTGGGTATCTACCTAAAAAATCTGAAAACATTTATACATAAAGAAACTCCAAAGCTCCAATGTTCATTGCAGCTTTATTTACAGGGGCCAAGACATGGAAACAACCAAAATGTCCTTCGATAGATGAATGGATAAAGAAGTTGCGGTAAATATATACACAATGGAATACTATTCGGCTGTAAGAAAAGATGAAATAGGACCATTTGTGACAACATGGATGGATCTTGAGATTATAATGCTAAGCAAAATAAGTCATACAGAAAAAGCAGAGAACCATATGATTTCACTGATATGTGGTATATAAACCAAAAACAACAAAAGAACAAGACAAACAAATGAGAAACAAAAACTCACAGACACAGACAATAGTTTAGTGGTTACCAGAGGGTAAGAGGGGTGGAGGGTGGGAGATGAGGGTAAGGGGGATCAAATACATGGTGATGGACGGAGAACTGACTGGGTGGTAAACACAAAATGGGATTTATAGATGATGTAATACAGAATTGTACACCTGAAATCTATGTAATTTCACTAACAATTGTCACCCCAATACATTTTTAAAAATGTAAACTTAAATATGGGTAGCGCATTCTGTCTCTCCAGTATGATAATATGTCACTGTTTAAAATTTTCCTTGGAGCCAGAGCAACACTGACATCCCTGGAGCTTATTACAAATGCAAAACAGCAGGTTCCACTTTACATCCACTTTTGAGGGTCTTCATTTTAACAAGATGTCAGGTCATATATATAAGGTTTAAGATCCTCTTTTCTAGAGGACTTTTATCTCAGTAAAATGGGTCTTTTTTGCCCATTTCCATTTAAGAGACTATTTAAATCCAAGTGTTGAAAACACATGCAACTTTATTTTGAAATTAACACAAAATTAACTTACTTTAAGATTGTAAGTATTGTACACCTGAAATCTATGTAATTTTACTAACAATTGTCACCCCAATAAATTTAATAAAATAAAAACAAAAAAAGATTGTAAGTATTGAAAAAATATAATTATTTGTAAAAGGCAGGATGAAATATGTTAAAATAAAAAAGAATAATGGTTTTTAGAAACTTGAAGAATTAGAAAGACCTAAGAATAAATCAAAATTTTATGTAATTGTGTTAGAAACAATTGGACTTAAACTTGCTGGTGCCATTGGTTTTTGGGATTTTGTTCATCCCACATTTTGCCCTGAGAATGATGCTTCTTGGGTTCACACCTTCAGTCTTGGCCCCAAAGGAAACAATTCGTAGCAGAGACCAGTTCATGTACCAGCAGAAGAACCACACAGCTAAGCACTGTCTGGATCATGTAACATTGTCAACATAAACATTATTGAATATCAAACTGAATTTTTAGGTTTTTAAGCCACTAAGTTTTTGAGTGGTTCCTTACAAACCATTATTGTGTAAATTCTAACTAACATAATATTTATATACTTACACATAGAGATACACTGATTTCACTAAAACTTATGACACAAAATAATACTTAGGAATTCATTCACAAGGAGACACAAAAACATAAAAGAAATGTTTTAATATTTAATAAAAAGAATAAAATTTACATCATTTATGTAAACATCTAATGTTATCCGAATATAGCAGTACTTCCAGTAATAATAATGGTAATTTTATACATCATACAGACTTAATAAAAATGATTACATCCAAATTTCATAAATGCAATGATATAGGAAGATGTGATTATATATGCATATATATGATACATACATGTGGGTATTATTTTCTGATGAGCAATGTAATTATTTTATGAACTAAATGGGTTAAACTGACTCCCGTTATTCCCCATCAAAATCTTGTGTCCAAGACCAGATATAGTACCTTATGCAGCTTGAGGTATTTTTTTTATAATCTTTGTTTCTAAATCATCCACCAAATGCTGTGCTCCTCACTTGAAAATATGCTTTCTAAGTGGAGGTCCAAAGGGTATAAATGGAGATATTTTTCCTACTGCAGTAAATTCAATTTTTAGGGCCTATGGAAGTCCCATTATCTCTATGTCCACCATCATGCTATGAGGTCCATATATGAGATATTACTTATGTGGATTTTTCGAAAAATAAAGTTTATTGGGGCTACAATTGTTAGTAAAGTTACATAGATTTCAAGTGGACAATTCCGTAACACATCATCTATATTTTATGTTGTGTGTGTGTGTTTTTAATTTAATGGTGAAATCTGCTTGAGACCCTCATGACATAAATCATAGGTCTTGTGATTTATAGAGAAAATAACAACTAAATTAATCTGCTAATAAACAAACACAGAATAGACTGAATGGCTAAGAAACATATTCATGGTTTACACCACTGGTCTTCAAATAGTGTATAATGGTCACTATCAGCCTGGTCAGGAAGTACATCATTATTTCATGGAGGGGCAATTATGAAGTTTGGTCAGATTTATTTAATAGCATATTTTAAAATCTCTCTAGCATTTGGTTATCAAGAGTTCCAATGTAATGGCTGTGTGCAATGTCAGAGGGAGAGTGGATGAGGGAAGGGGGGTTGACACAGTGTGAGGGATATAAATGATAAATGTCTAACTATTATTTTGTTTTGCGCACCTAAAACTAATAAAAAAAACAATGCTATTTCACACCTGGAAAAAAAAGGACTTGCAATGTCTCTAAAATATTGACCAAGTGGTTATTCGGGCCTTTTTGGCAAATCAGAGGACAAATTACACTTTAGAAATGCATACTCGACACGTTCAAATTTTTAGACATTATTTAGGTAATAATTTCTCATATTTTATAGATAATTGATGCTGAAGAAACTTGGAGAAAATGGGAACAATTTAACAAATTGTTATTTAATCAAAGCTGACCAAGAATGAAACAAGTGTATGCATGTTCTAATAACTTCTAACACAGTGCCACACAGCATGAACCATTAGGGCATATATGACTCCATTTCTTCAATTTCCAGGTAAAAAGGAGAGATAGAAACATAGAAAAATTTTTACCAAGAATGAAATAGTCACTACTCACGTGCCTGGGAATGAAAAAGAGAAACAAACAAAAAACACCCAAAACAAACAAATGACATGAGAGCTTTAAAATGCAGATTAATTCAAGTGTTGCCTTATGCTTATGAAGTATTTCTGGAATTGTGAAATTTATGCCTGTCGTTTGTCAGAGAAATACACTGGACTGAAGTCACATCACTTACATACCCAAGGGGGCTTTGGAAGAAGGGGAGTCACAACAGTAGGTAAAATTTGAGGATTATATCTGATGATCACTTTGGAAAAAGAGATAGCTAATTAAATCATATAGAGTCCTGGTTCTAACAAATAACCAGATTTTAGAAAAAACAAGGGTGAAAAGCTGGAGACAGAGTTAAAAGTATTTTGGGAAGCACTATGATTGGACCTTTCAAAATGGGCCAAGATTGAGAATAATGGCTTCCAAAGTGAACGTTAGTCTAAGAGCAATTGCAAAGCAGAAGTTTCTCAATAATTAGGTGTCAGTCAGTTACTGCTATGGTATGATTGTTTGGCCCCCCAAAATTCATATGTTGAAATCTTAAACACCAATTTGATTGTATTACAAGGGAGGATGTTTTCCGGTGATGAGATCATGAGGGTGGAACACTGGTGAATGGGATCAATGCCTCATTAAGGAGATCCCACATAGCTTCTTCCTAGTTGCTTCTACCATGTGAGGTCACAGAGAGAAAACTATCTATAAACCATCACCAGACACCAAATCTGCCAGCAACTTGAGCTTGGAATCCACAGCCTCTAGATTCTGAGAAATAGATTTCTGTTCTTTACAACTTGCTCAGTATAAGGTATTTTTGCTATAACAGCCCAAACATACTAAGAACTCACTTTTCCGATCTTTCCCAGTGAGCCAATGAAGAAACATCATGGCATCAGCAATGGCAGTTCATGCATAGCACAGGGGTATGGATTTCATCTAAGATTGACATGTTACTTGCATGTGTTCTGTGATTGACTCAGTTGGATATAAGAACAGACGTGATGGCTGATTCCAGCAGAAAGGGGTTTATTATACTGGATTAGGAACATTATAAATGTTGAGAAAGGCCACATGAATGGGTTTTGGCAACTCAGTTCTAATCCTTCAAACCCCCTAGAGTTTTCTGTGAGCAGAAAGGCTATTGCCATGGCAACAGCAATCTGGAGAATCAGAAAGCCGTGTCCACCAGAATGTGTTATCTGGCCAGGACCCACACCAGCAAACTGAGCACCTGTGGTCATGCATGTCCCTTCCCCTCACTCTGTTCTGACACCCACACCTCACGAACGCATCTGATGGGCAGAGTCTAAGTCACATCTCTGATCAAGAGTGCAAGGCATGTGGTTTAGCCTTTACAGAACCTCCCACACAGAAAGACCTGAGGGATCACAGAGGATGGAAAATACTAAGGAAGCTGCTTCACAGTAATTGCATGAGTCATGAACACATGTATGTATGTTAAATAATTTCCTTTTCTCTATTTGCCTTTTCTTTTAAATATATAAAGAAACAGCTGGGTGTTGTTGTTTTTTTGTTTTTTGTCACCCTTATAATTTGGACAGTAGCTTGAATGTGTAAGATAATTAATTAAAAATTCATCAACCAAGATTGTATTGAGAGGGTCTGAAGGAGGAGTCTCGTGCCTATGTCCGTCTCCAAGTCCCCCAGGTAGGACTCTGGTTATAACCACCCTTCTAACATCCTCTGTCCTTCTCTAAAGGAACTTCCTCTTCTTTTGTCTGTGTCTCATCCTGGGTGCATGTTCCAGATTACAATTGTCTCTTTTCAAAAATGAACCATCTGTTGGAGAAATAGATAGCTGACTTTTTGTTCAAGGTCAGCATTTTTGGTGGCCTGTACAAGAGTTGGGAGAAGACCCCCAAGAACATCAGGGATGGTAGGTGAACAGGTGTGGCACCCACAAAGCCTTTGACCTTGCTGTTTTTCTCACTGGCCCAGGAGTTCTAAGACTGTTTTTTCCTAGATTTCAACTTCCACTCTCTGTGTTTTGAAGCTCTTCTGACTTTATCCAATGTGTCAGAGGCTTTGTACTTTTCTGCTGATGGCCCTGTTTGTCTGCGAGTACTAGATTTGACACAACAGCCTGACACAACTTTTCTCCAAATTGGGAATGAATTACTCCCTGTTCTAATTGATGCCTAACCTATGCTTTTGGTGTTCAACCCCAAGCTACAAAGCAGCCCTGCCTCAGTGTACTAAACAGTTCCAATAGTGGGGTCCCCAAATGACCCTCAAATGAGACCTGTCTCTGAAACTGTTCTTTTGGTTTAGGCTGTTTAAGAGTTATTCACCCTTTTCTCCTTAGTTCTCTGTCCCTACTCATTTATTAAGCTGAACCTTCTTAGAACAACATCATGCTGGAATTTCTTTCTCCCAAAAGGGGAAAGTCTCTCTAAAACTTGACAGTAGCCATCACAACAGCAAAGCAGGTAAATTAAATGAACTTCTAGCTTATTTCATTTCCTCTATTTCTGATGACAATATAGGTAAATGTGGGAGCATAATTCATTTGTCCCTATTGGATCACCTGTCATTCACTTCCTGGGCAAAATCTTCAGCTGATATTGGCATAATCCACAGTGTACATCCTGTCAAGATTCAAACATATTCCTTGAACCCTCATGCCAGAATCAATATCCCATAAGGGGTCTTTCAATGTATAAAGCCCACAATAGATTCCAAAACTCAGGACCTCATTCCCTTTCACTGGACCCTGTAACACTCCCACTTTTCCTGTGAGAAAACCCAAGGGATGGGAGTTGAGATTGTCCAGGACCTCTGAGCAATAAACAAATTGTTATCTTTCAGAATCCTATTATTGCTACTCTCACATAGTATTTAGCATCCATCCCAACTGAATGTAAATTTCCTACTGTAGTTGATTTATGCAATGCATTCTTCAGTATTTCAGCCAGTGAAGCTGGTCAACACCTTTTTGCTTTCATGTGTGAAGGAAAACAGCTTACCTGGACATTATGCCTCAGAATTTCACTGAGAGCACTTTCTGTTTCTCACAAATCCTGAAGGCTAATCTAGATGGTACACATCTCCCTAGGAGTTCTACTTTGCTGCAATATGTGGATGACTTGCTTTAGGGAAGATGTTGAAGAAAATTTGTCTTTATTGGTTGATGTGAGATTTTGTCTATTAGCTTTTATCTGTTCCTGTATGTGAGGTGATTTCTGTGTTGTGATCAGGGGTTGAGTAAATTCCCCCTTTGGTCTCATTCTCCCGAGCAGGGAAGATATAAGATGGTGTTATTTTCTGGGTCTCATTTTCCTGAGCAGGGGAGATATCTGTCCGTGTTGTGAGCTGATGGTTAGCTTAGGGTTAAAGAAATTCTTGATCAGGGGTTGAGAGAATTCCCTCTTTGTTCTGTCTGTTTCACCCACATCAGCAGATGAAGTGAAGAAGTAGCTAAGTTATATCAGGACGACGTGACAGGCACATTGCCAGGCTCTGGAAGACCTTGGGCTGATGGTCCCAAGCAAGAACAGTAGATATTGCTTGTCTGGATGAATTGGCCCTTTGGCTGGATGGGCAGCATTCATATCAGTAATTGCCAGACCCTCCCGGAACTGGCCATTCCCGGAGGGGGAGGCAGGAACATAAAACTTAGCTCTAAGGTACATCTGAGAAAATATGTAAGACAGACCTCAGTTGACAGTAATATATATTAAATAATTATTATTTCATCATTTTGTCATTTTCTCATTGGTGAGTCTTCATCATTCTAACTTTGTGAAGACTTCCAGCAACATGCAGTTTACAACACCAGGGGATGTCCTGACTTCCAGCTGTGAACCTGGTGAGGTCAGGCTGGTTCCTGGCCTCTCCAGTGTTGTTCCCCATGATAAGCCTTCTTGAGAACTTGTTAGCATCTTGAAAACTTGTATGAGCTTGCAGCTTATAGCATCAAAAAACATATTAACTTCCAACAACAACGACAACAGCAACATTCTTCGAATTACTAACACCTTGAAAACTTACATGCAGTTTATAGCTTATACATCAAAAGACGCCTTGACTTCTAACAACAACAATGCCAACAGCAGCAGCATCTTGGGAACTAGCACATAGTGGTGTGGGAGACGCCTGAGTTTCTCTCAGCTGCAGACCTGGCGAGGTTTTGATTTATGACTTTTTCAGTGCTGTTCTCCCCCGGTTTGGTGAGCTTTTGTCATCGGCTGTAATAGTTACTATCCTATAGAGCTGCTTTTGGATACTCCTTCCTGATGTTATTTGTGTATTTAGCCAAGTAAATTTTGATCAATAGTAAACATGTGTTGGGATCTCTTAAACTTATACGTATGTGTACTCCTTTGATGTGACGTTGTTATCAATGTATATAGCTTAGTATTAACCACCTTTACTTTCTGTCGTTAGCACACTCTATTAATTGCCCTTGTCTTTTGCTATTGCATATTGCTAAATAAATTGACTAGATATTACTAAATAAATAATCAATTAGCCCCATTCCAGCCTGTGTTCCTCCTCCTTTTCCCCGCTCTTCATTACACTCATCGTTCCTGAGCACTTCTTAATTTCTGGCCCAGAGTTATTTTGCATTTTCTATATTCTAGACCTGGACGGAGGCATTTCTCCAGGAACTACTGCTTTGTTTGAGTGGAAATAGTATTTAGAAACCAAGATCTGGACATTGTGGCTGCTTCTTGGGACATGGGTGTCATTGGTTCTAGGTTAGAGAAAATATATTTATGTATCTATCCATCATCTATTTATATATCAACACACACTTTCACATCTAATCTATATGTAACCCTCTTAGCTCCGATTTCAATTGCAAACCAGTTTATCATAGGAGTTTTGTTTTCTGTATCTGGAAATACTTTCTCCAACAGTGAGAATTTTTGTCTCTACTGACCCTTAATATTTTGACTTATATGATCATCAACCCTCCTGAATGAAACCAATCTCCTGCTGTAACAGCCAACTACCATCCCCTTGCACATAACTTGCCCCATACATCCACCCACATACCCTGTTCTGGCTCTGATACACTTGTCAGGCCACTGCCAGCTTTGCACTCCTGCATGGGTGCCCTCCCCACCATGCGTGGGCTCTGACACCTACACTGAGAGCCCCTGCCGAGGTGAATGTCCCCTTCTTGCACCTCTGCTTATTAACACATATACTGGATCAACAGTGCCACCACTGCCTTGTGGGGACACCAGTCCGCACCCCACTCTTGTTCCATGCTGTGTTCTCTTTCTATCACACATGGATGCCTTTTCCATACGGTGTGGGCTCTAACACCCTGTGCAAGCCTCCCAGCCTCACCTTCCTGAGTTTATTTTTCTCCTCACCCTGCTTAGGCCCAAGACCCTGCATCCAGCCACTGAGAACTATATTCTCTTAGAAACTAGAAAAGATTTTGTAATGGAGGAATATGCGGGCTTAGGGAACACAGTAGTGTCAGGTTTATAAGTAAGCACTTAGCCTAGGGAAGCCTTCGGCTTCTGAAGACAATAGCTTGGGTTAAGAAGGAAGCAAGGCACATGTAGTAACCCAAGGAGCTCAGGGAACATGTAGCATAGGTGTGGGAAAGGCCTGCAGAGAGGAAAGGTGGCTGACACATTTCAGATGTGGAGGAGAGAAATCCCTGACTGTGGCTGGCCTAGATGCAAGTGGTGTGTCAGAGCACCCGGAAATGGAAAGGGACAGACCACTAAGCTGCGGATGACACGTTACAGATGACAGTCACTGGTCACTTCTTTACAAATCATGGCATTCACATTTTTTTTAGTTGCTTGTTCTTATACCTCATTGCATCTCTGGCTGCCAATAGTGTTAATTTACCATACGAAATAAAAATTCAACCCAAAAGGAAGTCTCCCTGTCCTCAACAGGGTGCTCAGGTACCAATGTAAAGACCTGGCAAAATTATTCCAAGTACTAGGTTAATGTCATACTTGACAGACCCCAGTATTAGATGGATAAATAGCAAGAGAAGTTTTTCCTGAAATGTGAACAGAGCAAGAACACTATACTCATAGGACGGCAGAATGACTCTGTGACTGCCGAGCAGAAATGCATTCCTTGCAGGCAAATGTGTGCTGCCCTGTGGGGCTGGGGCACCTGGTAGACACTGACTGTGCCGTGTTATTGAGACCAGTCAGCTCTGCAGTTGGGCCCAACCTGCTCGAACCCCTGCTTATTTGCATGTTACTGGGGTGCAACCCACAGCCCTGGACACATTAATAGTGTGGTCACACCCTGTGCAGGAATCAGTCCCGGGCAGGACGTAGCATGGACATGAGGGTCCCGACTCAGCTCCTCAGCCTCCTGCTGCTGTGGCTCCCAGGTAAGGAAGGAAAACTGGGGATTTGCTCTGTCAGTGTGGTCAGTACCACTTAGACTGCAGGGTAGTTATAAGACCTGGTAACACCATTAAGAGTATGGATGTTTGTTTTCATGTTTCTGTTCTCAGGAGCCAGATGTGATATCCAGGTGACCCAGTCTCCACCCTCTGTGTCTGCATCACTGGGAGACAAAGTCACCATCACTTGCCGGGCCAGTCAGGGCATTAGCAGTTACTTAAACTGGTATCAGCAGAAACCAGGGACAGCTCCTAAGCTCCTGATCTATTATGCAAACAGTTTGCAAAATGGTGTCCCTTTGAGGGTCAGTGGCCAAGGATCTGGGACAGATTACACTCTCACCATCAGCAGCCTGCAGTCAGAAGATGTGGCAACTTATTACTGTCAACAGTATTACAGTTACCCTCTCACAGTGTTATGAGCCTGAACATAAACCACGAAGCAGACAGCTGAGAGCAGGCCTCCCCAGCTGCTCCTCTTGGGTCTCCATTAGCTGAAAGCATTTTTCAGATGCAACCACTTTTTGATGGTGACTGGAGGTTTTGGTAGAAGTGCCCAGGGAGACTCCTCTGTACCCTAACTCTCTTTGTCTCCCCTGAGCCTCCGTAGCACATACAGCACCTCTCCTGATTTCATAAAGAACAGAGATCATCACACATGAGCTTTCTGGGCTACGGTATCAGTCAGAGTTCATAAAGCGAAGGAGAAGCCACAGTGGACATTCCAAGCATGTTTGCTTAATATAGAGAATTAATTTCTAAGTACATTGTTTCAATGGCCTTGGGAATTGGTAACAGGTGAAGCAGATAATAGAAACAGGGTATTCCCTGGTGCTCACCTAGAAACCAGAGAACATAGGCCATTGGAGACAGAGGCTGTCTAACTACGTGGTCCCTTGACCTGTGGGGAAGGCCCAGGAGTGGCGGTGCTGATGCTCTCAGCTCACCAGTGATTCTTAGTCCTCCTCTCTGCTTGAAGGAAATGACGGTAGTATTGATTCTCCTTGTCTCTACTTCCAAATCTTACTGAGAGCCCCTCACTGAGCAACTCTATGGGAAATCATAGAGGGCAAAGGGGTTCTGAGAAATGTGCTTCCACAGGGGAGAGTGATGATGGGGAACTGACAGCAGACAGCCTGGATGGTCACTCCTTTTACATGTCTCAGAATTATGCCAGTTACAATACACTTGCCTTTGCTTTCGATCGTAATCATCATCATCATCATTCATAATAAAGACTCTTTGTTAAATCAGAAAATAGAAAAATGAGGGAAGTGTTGCACATATATAGAAATAATTTGACAAAGAATGGAAATCTTTTTGATTAAAAAATCAAAACTTGAATGTGGATGGAGCATTCTTTGTCTTTAAATCAAAAATTTTGCTGTTCAAAATTTTCCTCGGAGCCAGAGCATCACTGATACCATGGGAGCTTATTACAAATGCAAAACAGCAGGTTCCACCTTACACCTTCTTGAAGGGTCTTCATTTCAACATGATATCAGCAGATATGGATAAGGTTTAAGATGCTTTGTTTTAGAGGACATTTACTTCAGTTAAATAGGCCTTTTTTCTCCTTTTCCATATAAGAAACTCTATTGAAATCCACATGTTAAAAACACATCCAACATTATTTTCAAATTAACACAAACTTAACTTACTTTAAGAGTATAAGTATAGAAAAAATATAATTATTTGTAAATGGCAGGGTGAAATATATTAAAAATTGAACAGAGTCATCATTTTAGAGACTTGAAGAATTACAAAGACCTAAGAATAAATCAAAATGATATCTAATTGTATTAGAAATAATTGGACTTAAACTTACTTGTGCAGCTTATTTGGGGGATTTTGTTCTTTCCTTCAATTTGCCCTGAGATTGATCTGCCTTGGGTTCACACCTTCAGTCTTTGTCCCAAAGGAAACCATCCACAGTGGAGACCAATTCATGTGCCTGCAGAGGAACCACACAGCTGAGCACTGTCTGGATCCTCCACCATTGTTAACACAAACATTTGTGAATACAGAAATGAATTCTTGGTATTATAAGCTATGAAATATTTGAGTGGTTCCTTACAAACCATTGTTGCATAAAAATTAATACAATATTTATACATCTGCATGTAGAGATAGAGAGATTTCACCAAAACTTATGGCACAAAATACTTCGGAATCCATTTGTAAAAAGATGGAAAACCATAAAAGAAAGATTTTAATATTTGAATAAAAAGAATAAAATTTACATCATTTATGTAAACATCTAACATTATCCATATGTGGCAGTACTTACATTAATAACAATAATTTTACAGATCAGAAACTAATTGAAAATTTTACGCCAAAATTTCATTACTAAAATTATACATCTGAATGTGTATATATGTATATATATATGATACATACAGGTGGATACATATTTTTTGATAACTAATGTAATTACTTTATGAGTTCATGGGTTAGTATAACTCCAGTTACTTACTACACATCAAAAACTGGTGTCAAGAACCAGACATATTATCTTATCTGGCTTGAGGCATTTTCTTTATAATCTTTGTTTCTAAATCATCACCATCTGCTGTGCTTACTCGAAAATGTGTTTTCTAAGTGGAGGTGTAAAGAGTATAAATAAAGATATTTTTCCTACTGCAAAAAAAATAAATTCTTAGAGCCTATGGAAGTTTCATCATCTCTAGGTCCACAATCAGGCTATGAGTTCCAGGTATGAGATGTTACTTATCTGATTTTTTAAAATTTTATGGTGAAATCTACTCGAGCTCTCATGACATAGGTCATACGTCTTTTGATTTATGGAGAAAATAACAATTAAATGAAACTTCTAATAACCAAGCACAAAATAGACAGAATGGCTTAAAAACTAATTCACGGATAATACGACTTGTCTTCAAATAGTGTATAAGGGACACCATCAGCCTAGAGGAAGTATATTAGAATCTCACAGAGGGGCCAGTATGAAGTTTGGTAAGATTCATTTAATAGTATATTTTAAAATCTCTCTGGCACTTGTTTATAAGGTTGCAATATCTCAAAAATACTGACTGAGTGGCTATGCTGGCTGTTTGACAAATCAGAAGACAGAATTACACTTTAGAAATGCATACACAATAGGTTAAAATTTTTAGATTTTCTTTAGGCAATCATTCCCATATTTTATACATAATTGATACTGATGAAACTTGGAAAATATGAGAACAATTTAACAGGTGTTATTTAGCCAAAACTGACCAAGAGTGAAACAAGTCAAACCATGTCCTGGTGAATTAAGCACAAAGCCATACTGCATCAACCATTAGGGTACAGATTATTCCATGTCTTCATTTTCCAGGTAGAAACTTAGAAACCTAGAAAAAATTTAACCAAGTATAAAATATTCACTAATCAGGTGCCTGGGAATGAAAAAAAAAAAAAAAAAAGAAAGAAAAGAAAAAAAAAGATGAACTGAGAGCTTTAAATTGAAGATTAATTCAGGTGTTTCCTTATGTTTATGAATTATTTGTGGAAGTGGAAACAAATTTATGCCTGAGATTTGCCAGAAAATTACACTGCACTGATGTCACATCACTTATATACCCAAGTGTTTTGGAAGAACAGGAGTCAAAACAGTATGTAAAATTCAAAGGTTATCGCTGATGATCACTTTGAAATGAAAAATAGCGAATTCAATGATATAGACTCCTGGATTTAAGAAATTACCAGGCTTTAGAAGAAACAAGGCTGAAAGGTTGGAGACACGGTTATTTGGGGAAACACTATAATTGGACCTTTAAAAATGGGCCAAGATTGAGGACAATGGCTTCCCAAGGGAAAGTTAAGCTAAGGGTCATTGCTGAGCAGAAGGTTCTCAATAATTAGATGACACATCGACGTCAAGCAGTTACTGCTATGGTCTGATTGTTTGTCCCCCCAAAGATTTATATGTTGACGTCCTAAACCCGATTATTATATTGCAAGGAAAGAAGTTCTGTTGGTGATGAGGTCATGAGGTTGGAGCACTGGTGATTGGGATCAGTCCCTTATAAATAGACCCACAGAGCTCGCTGGCTGCTTCTACCACGTGAGGACACAGCGAGAAAACTATCTAAGACCAGAATGTGAGCCCTCACCAGACACGAAATCTGCCAGCAACTTGAGCTTGGAATCCACAGCCTCTAGAATTGTGAGAAATGTATTTCTGTTGTGCACATGCAGCCCAGTATAAGGTATTTTTGCTATAGCAGCCTAAACATGCTGAGAAGTCACTTTTCCATGCTTTCCCTGTGAGCCTAATGAACAAACATCATGACATCTGCAGTGGCAGTACATGCATAGCTCAGGGGTATGGATTTCATCTAACTAAGGAAGACGTGTTAATTTTTGCTCCAAAAGATGCATTAGAGTTGATGGTCCAGCTAGGTCTTATTTTCGGGGTCCACGGTAACTAAGGCTGATGTGTTACTTGCCCGTGTTAAGTGATTGAGTCAGTTGGACATGAGACAAGATATGATGGCTGGTTTCAGCAGAAACGTGTTTATTATCATGGATTAAGAAGATTACAAATAGAGAGAAAGGTCACATGAACAGGCTTTGGCAACACAAAGTTTTAATCCTTCAAATTCCCTAGTGTTTTAAGAAAAGCTATTGCCATGGCAACAGCAATCTGGAGAATCACAAAGCCGTGTCCACCAGAATGTCTTGCCTGGCCAGGACCCACACCAGCAAACTGAGCACCTGTGGTCATACGTGTCCCCTCCCCTCACTCTGTTCTGACACCCACACCTCAGGAACGCATCTGATAGGCAGAGTGTTAATCACATCTCCAATCAACAGTGCCCAGGCATGTGGTTTAGCCTTTTCAGAACCTCCCACACAGAAAGACCTGAGGGAACACAGAGGATGAAAAATACTAAGGAAGCTGCTTCACAATAATTGCATGAGTCATGAATTCGTATACGTATGTTAAATAATTTCCTTTTCTCTACTTTCCTATAAAATATATAAAGAAATGGCTGACATTTTTTTTGTCACCCTTGTAATTTAGACAATAGTTTAAATGTGTTAGAAAATTAGTAAAGAAGATATCAAGCAAGATTGTATTGACAGGGCCTGAAGGAGGAGTCTCATGTCTCCGTCTGTGTCCAAAGCCCACAGGTAGGACTCTGGTTATAACCACCCTCCTAACGCCCTCTGTCCTTCTATAAAGGAATTTCCTCTTCTCTTGCAAATGTCTCGCCCTGGGTGCATGTTCCAGATCACAATTGTCTCTTTTCCCAAACGAACCACTGGTTCAAGAAATATCTAGCTGACTTTTTGTTTAAGGCTAACATATTTGGTGGCCTGCACAAGGGTCCAGAGAAGACCCCCGAGAACACCAGGGACGGTGAGCAAACAGGTGTGGCACCCACAGAGCCTTTTGAGCTTGCTGTTTTTCTCACTGGCCCAGGAGTTCTAAAGCTAAGTTTTCTCTTGGATTTGAACTTCTACTCTCTTTGGTGTTTTGAAGCTCTCGTGACTTTCCCAATCTGTCAGAGGCTTTGACTTTTCTGCTAAAGGCCCTGTTTGTCTGTGAGTACTCAATTTGACACAACAGTCTGATTTCTTCAATTTCAGGTTGTTTTGGAAAACTGGCTAGCCTGTGGCTTGACTCCTTGGAACCGTACTGTTTCTATGAAATTGGCTAACCATCTGTTCAATTCTAGACTGGTCTGTCTCAATGAAACACAGTTGTTCAGCTTTCGTCCTGTTCCTCCCATGAGCAGGGTGTCAACCAGAGCTGCACTGTTCAGTGTCTGGCCTGACAACGTCATGACTGGGTTATTTCTCTGACTCGCTGCTTCTGCCGTCAGCTCAGCCCCATGGAGATCAAAATGTTCTAGATTAGAATGACTGAATTTAGATGGCAAACTCTTTGGGCTCTTTAAGCTTTTAAGGTATTTGGCCTATTTAACCCCCTTAAACTGGTTAACTCGTTTGAGCTATTTAGGCTCTTTGGGACTTTGCCTAGGAAAAAAAATCCTCTAAAAATGGGATCTCAGTATTCTATGTATTTCAAGTGTTCCCCATCCTGATTCAAACAGGGACCCTTGACAAATTTATGTTTAGAAAACGTAGTTATTCTTCATGCTCATTTTTTTACTAAGTGGACTGATTTAACCAAAAATAATTCACAATACCAATGGCCATTACAAGGAATTTGAGATCCCCAATCTTATTTACCTTAAAACCAAACTGGTTATGTACCACATATCAGTGAAATTATATGGTTCTCTACTTTTGCTGTCTGACTCATTTTGCTTAGCATAATAATCTCAGGATCCATCTATGTTTTACCAAATGGCACTATTTCATTTTTGTTATGGCAGGATAGTATTCTATTGTGTGTATATATACCACATCTTCTCTATCCAATCATCTATCAAAGGACAGTTTGATTGATTCTATGTCTTGACCACCGTATATAAAGCTGCAATGAACATTGGAGTACATATGTCTTTACGGATAAATGTTTTCAGATTTTTAGGGTAGATACCCAAAAAAGGAATTGCTAGGTCACATGGGAATTCTATTCTTAATTTTTTGAGGAACCTCCACATTGCCTTCCATAGTGGCTGCACCAATCAGCATTCCCACCAACAGTGTATAGGTATATAAAACTGAACACAAGAAAGGAAAAAGACAAACAAATGAAAACTCATAGACACAGACAATATTTTAGTGGTTATGAGAGGCTAAGGAGGAAGAGGGATGGTAGATGAGAATAAAAGGGATCAAATATGAGATGATGGAAGGAGAACTGACTCTCACACAATGTGAGATATAAATGATGTATTACAGTCTTGTACACCTGAAACCTATGTAACTTTATTGCATTGTTATCCAAATAAACTTTAATTTAAAAAACATGAAAGAAAGATAAAGTGCCAGAAAATTGGAAAAGAAATTGTCACAATTTTAAGTACTTCACACACCCTCAGCATTCTAAGCAGTCTTTGCAATGCCCTTCTAATTCCAAATGGCAGCGCTCTGAGAAATGACAGAGGCTCTTCCCAATCTTCCTTATTAATTGGCTCAGGAAAACTTTTCTTCAAATTGGAAAAGAATTTCTCTCTGTCCTTATTGATACCGAAGCTACATCTTGGTGCTCAACCCCAGTGCTATACAGCAGCCCTGCCTCAGAGAACGAAAACTGTTCCAATAGTGGGGGTCTCAAACGGACCTCAACTGGTTCCTGTCTCTGAAAGTGTTCTTTTTCTGTACGCTCTTCAGAATTACCCTTTTCTCCATACTTCCTCTGTCCCTCTTCATTTATTAACCTGAGACTTCTTAGAAAAGTACCATGCTGGGGTTCCATTCTCCCAAAAAGGGGAAATATTCTAGAATTTGACAGCAGCCATCAAAAGAGCCAATCAGGTAAATTAAATGAACTACTACCATATTTTATTTGCCCCATTTCTGATGACACTATAGTTGAATATGGGAGTGTGGTTCATTTGTCCCCATTGCATCACCTGTCATTCGCTTTCTGGACAGTCTTAGCTGGTATTGGCAAAATCCACAGTGCACCTCCTATCAAGATTCAAGTATATTCCTAAAACCCATTGCCAGAATCAATACCTCATGAGAAGTCTTTCCAGGTATAAAGCCCACAATACAGACCAATGGAATAGAATCGAGAACCCAGCAATAAACCCACATAAATATGGACAGATAATTTTCGACAAACAAGACAAAAACATACAATGAAGAAAAGATAGGTTATTCAATACATGGTGCTGGAGGAATTGAAAAGCCACGTGTAAAAAAAAAAAAAAGAATCTAGTGTGCTGTCTGGCATCATGCACCAAAATTAACTCAAAATGAACCTAAGACCTAAACATAATCTGAAACAATAAAGTGTATACAAGAAAACAGACACTAAACTTATGGACTGTGGGTTCAAAGAGCATTTTATGAATATGACCCAAAGCTAAAATAAATGAATGGGATTATATTAAACAAAAAGCTTCTGCACAGCAAAAGAAACCATCGACAAAATAAAAAGGCAACCAACTGAATGGCAGAAGATTTTTGCAAACAACACCTCCAATAAGGAACTCATATAACTCAAGAACAACCAGAAAACAAACAGACCAATTAAAAAATGGGCAGAGGACCTGACTAGACATTTCTCCAAGAAGACATACAAATGACCAATAGACATATGAAAAATTGTTCAACATCACTAATCATCAGAGAAATGCAAATCAAGACCACAATGAGATATCACCTCACACCAGTTAGAATGGCTATCATCAGCAATACAAGTAGTAACAAGTGTTGAAGAGGCTGTGGAGTAACAGGAGCCCTCATGCACTGTTGGTGGGAATGCAGACTGGTGCAGCCGCTCTGGAAGGCAGTGTGGAGGTGCCTCAAAAAACTAAGAACAGAATTATCATATGACCCAACAATTCCTCTCCTGGGTATCTCCCCCCAAAATCTGAAAACGTTTCTCCGTAAAGACATATGTGCTCTGATGTTCATTGCAGCATTATATACAGTAGCCAAGACATGGAAACAATGAAAGTGTGCTTCGATAGATTGGATAAAGAAGTTGTGGGTATATATACACAATGGAATACGATTCTGCCACAAGAAAAGATGAAATAGTACCATTTGCGACAACATGGATAAATCTTGAGATTATTATACTGAACGAAATAAGTCAGACAGAAAAAGTTGAGAAGCATATGATTTCACTGATATGTGCTATATAAAACTGAAAATAACAAAAGAACAAGACAAACAAATGAAGAAATAAAAACTGATAGACACACACAATAGTTTAGCGGTTACCAGAGGGTAAGGAGGGATGGGATTGGTACACGAAGGTAAAGGGATCAAATATATGGTGATGGAAGGAAAACTGACCCTGGGTGGTGAACATACGTGATATATAGATGATGCATTACAGAATTGTACACCTGAAATCTATGTAACTTTACTAATAATTGTCACCCCAATAAACTGTAACAAAAAATAAAACAAGCCCACAGTAGATCTCAAGACTGAGGGCCTCATTCCCTTGCGCTAGATCCTGTAACACTCCCGCTTTTCCTGTGAGAAAACCCAAGGGATGGGAGTTGAGATTGTCCAGGACCTCTGAGCAATAAACAACATTGTTATCCTTCAGAATCCTACTATTCCTAACCCCACATACTACTAGCATCCATCCCAACTGAAAGTAAATTTCCTACTGTAATTGATTTATGCAATACATTCTTCAGTATTCCAGCTGTCGTGAGGGAGACCCTTCTCATTGCCCCACTTGTTGGGCAGGGCGGCCTGCAGGGTCTCAGCTCCCGCTCCCCACATAAGAACGCAGGATATGGTGAGGCCAAAAAGGAACACCGACAGAGCCATAGGTAGGGGAGTCATACCACTATATTCTCGCTGGCGGCTGGGTTAGAGACACAGGAACCAGGAGCAACACAATCCGCAACCCACCGTCCACTTGTCTCTGCCAACCAACCAACCACACTTGCTAGCTGCAATCCGCTGTGCTAACTGCAATCCGCTCTTACTAGCTCAGCCACCATCTTCTTGCTAGCTCCCATTTTCTTGCTAGCGTAGCCACAGCAGTTATATTAGTGGCCAATGGCTCACTGGTTACAGCTGATGGCCAACTAGCCACAGCTGATGGCCATCCAATCACAGTTGATGGCCATTTATTACCTGAGCCAGCACCTTTCTATGTAAGGCCGACAGCCTGGAAAACTGCTTTCTGGGGCTCTGTCCCCACACCAGCTAATGAAGCTAGTCAACACCTTTTTGCCTTCATGTGGTAAGGAAAACAATTTTCCTGGAATTTAATGCCTCAGGGTGTTACTGAGGGCACTTTTTGTTTCTCACAAATCCTGAAGGCTAATCTAGATGGTATACATCTCCCTAGGAGTTCTATTTTGCTGCAATATGTGGATGACTTTCTTCTTGCTCTTCGCACAGAAAAACAGCATCCACCTGTTAAAAGTTTTGGCCTTAAAAAACACAAAGTCTCCAAGAAGAGTTGTGGTTTACCCAAAACCACAACTAACATTTAGGACATCTGATATCTGAATGCGGGCCTCACCTAAATCCAGAAATCTTGATGGTGTCCCAACTTTCCCAAAACCCAAAACTAAGCATCAGCTGAGAAGTTTTCTCATGGATTACTGCCAGAATTGGAAACCAGGTCTCACTGTTACGGCAAAAACTGTATGTTTCACTAAAGCAAAACAGACCTGACCCAATTTTGGGGGAAGAACAGGGATGATAGCCATTAAAAACTTAAAGGAGAGTTTAATTAACCCACCTGTTTGGGGCATTTAACAGAGTCTTTCATTTTCCCTTTGTGTATATGAAAAGGAAACAGACACCCCTCTGTGTTCTCACCCAGAAACATGTGGAAAACCACTCACTCGTAGGGCATTATAGTCAGTAACTAGACCCTGGAGTATTGGGACATCCCCTTGTCTTAGAGCCATTACTGCCACTGCCCTTTTTCCTTTAAGCCACTGATTAGGTTTTTTTGTGGGATTCCTTTTAACCATCTTTATACTCTACCCAGATAAAAACCTACCGAATTCTTGTCAAACCCAACGTTTTTCAGTCAGTTGCCTCACTTTCTATGAAATTCTTTAGTTAACTGCACCTGACTTAACTCTTTCATGTTGTTATAACTTTAACCCAGTTATTTTTCATCCTTCTGATATCCATGCACCATCCAAACTGCCTAACTCTGATGGGTCACCTCCCGACCCCTCATGATTATCTGTAGGGAACTGCTCTGGGGCATGCTGATTTCTCATGGTTTTCTGATGGTTCTTATTTTAAAAAACAAAAATGAAAATATCGTGCTGGATATTCATTGTCAACAGCCTTTGAAGTAATTGAAATAGTATCTTTACCTTTAGCTACTTCAGCCCAACAGGGTGAATTTTATGCTCCTATCTGGGTTTGTAACTTAAACCAAGCAAACTACTGCCAACATTTATACTGATAGTAGATAATCTTTTGGAGTAGCGCATGATTTTGGAATGTTGTAGAGCCAACATGGCTTCCTTGCTTCCAGAGGAAATAAAAAAATGGTTCACATGTTCAGGAGTTATTAGATGCTATACTTTACATGCTGCTTTAGCTATTATTAAGATCCTAGGGCATTCTAAACTTGACTCTCTGGACGGTAAGAAAAATCACATGCTGACACATCTGCAGGAATGCTACCCTTAAAGAAACCAGCAGCAGTCCAACCTCTGTCATGACCCAAAGAGATATTTTCCCAACTGATAACTAAGGAAAACTGACTACAGAAGCCCAACCATTGGTGGCAGATAAAGATTGATAGTATAAGAATTGTTGGTTTGATAAAAAGAGAATATGCTACCAGAGTGGGGAACTGGTCAAACAGTGGAAGGGGTTAAGAAAGTACAAATTGTTATAAAGCAGTCATGAGGATGTAGGGTATAGCATAAGGAATATAGTGAATCATATTTTAATAACTACATATGGCGTCACATTTGTACTAGATTTATTGGGGCCATAGATGGTAGGATGTTTGGGGTCATGGTGAAAAAAGTGAAGAGGTTAAGAAATATAACTTGGTGGTTACAAAATAGTCATGGGGATGTAAGGGAAAGCACAGGGAGAATCATCAATAATATAGTAATAACTCTGTATAAAGCAAGTACTAAAAGAACTACAGGAAGAACCTGACAAAAACACAATTACAGTAGGGGACTTAAATACCGTATCCGTGTATGCTCTTTTGCTGTTTGAAATTAATAAGATTTTTGGGAAAAGTCCTTAATACTTGATGAATATCCTATTCTTCATCAAAGAGTCAGTATAAAATATGGGTTCATATTTCTTTCCATAAATTACCATCATTATTGATTTTGATACTCAAAATTCCCCACATTTGGCATATGATAGTCCCCTTCCAAATGGCTTCTCTTCACCTCATCATTCTTTTTTTTTTTTTTTTTAATGATTTTATTGGGAAAGGGGAACAGGAGTTTATTGGGGAACAGTGTGTACTTCCAGGACTTTTTTCCAAGTCAAGCTGTTGTCCTTTCAATCTTAGTTGTGGAGGGTGCAACTCAGCTCCAGGTCCACTTGCCATTGCTAGTTGCAGGGGGCACAGCCCACCATCTCTTGCAGTAGTTGAACCGTTAACCTTGTGGTTGAGAGGACACGCTCCAACCAACTGAGCCATCCAGGAGCCAGCGGCAGCTCAGCTCAAGGTGCCGTGTTCAATCTTAGTTGCAGGGGGCGCTGCCCACCATCCCTTGTGGGAGTCAAGGAATTGAACTGGCAACCTTGTGGTTGAGAGCCCACTGGCCCATGTGGGAATCGAACTGGCAGCCTTTGGAGTAAGGAGCATGGAGCTCCAACCACCTGAGCCACCGGACCGGCCCCACCTCATCATTCTTGAACACTTCTTAATTTCTTGGCCCACACTGTGCAGAGTTATTTTGTATTTTCCCCATTCTAGACCTGGAATGAGGCATTTATTCAAGAACTATTGCTTTGCTTTAGTAAAAAATACTATGTAGAAACCAAGATCTGGGCACTATGGGTGCTTCTTGAGACATGGGTGTCATTGGTACTACATGGGTAGAGAAAATCTGTTTATCTGTGTATCCATCATCTATTTGTATCAACACACACTTTCATATAAGACTTATGTCTAACCCTGATATCTCCAATTTCTATCCCAAACCAGTTTATCCTAGAAATTTCCTTTTCTATATTTATAATTCCTTTCTCCAACAGTGAGAATTTTTTCTCCAATTATCATTAATACTTTGACTTATGTAATCATCAACCCTCCTAAATGAAATGAATCTCGTCCTGTTAAAGCCAACTACAATCCCCTTGCACATGACTTCTCCGATACATCCACCCACATACTCTCTTGGCTCTGATACCCTTGTCAGGCCTCTGCAAACTTTGCACTCCTGCATGGATGCCCTATCCTCCATGCCTGGGCTCCACACCTACACTGAGTGCCACTGCCTGGGTGAATGTCCACAACTTGCTCTGAACTTAACACATGTACTGGTAAATAGTACCACCACTGCCACATGAGGACACCGGTCCTAAACCCCCTCTTGATCTATGATGGGGCCCCTCTATCACACATGGATGCCTTTTCCATACCATGTGTGCTTTAATACCCTGTGCAGGGCTTGCACCCTCACCTTCCTGTGTGGTTTTCTCATCACCCTGCTTAGGCCCAAGGTGTATTCCAACCACTGAGAACTATGTTCTCTTAGAAACCAGAAGAGCTTTGGTGATAGAAAACAGTAATATGAGGGTTTTACAAAAGCACTTATACTAGGAAACCTTCAACTTCTGAAGAGAATAGCTTGGGTTAAGAAGGAAGCGAGGCACAGGTAGTAACCCAAGGAGATCAGGGCACATGTAGCATAGGTGTGGGAAAGGCATGCAGAGAGGAAAGGTGACTGACACATTTCATTCATGGAGGACAAAAATCCCTGACTGTTGCTGGCCTAGATACAATTGGTGAGTCAGAGCACTCAGAAATGAAAAGGGACAGACCACTAAGCTGGAGGTGACAGGTTAGCAATGACAAATACTCAGTCACTGGGCACTTCATCCCAAATCATGACACGCACATTTATTGGGGTTGTTTACTCGTATACCTCATTGCATGTCTAGTTGTCAATTGTGTTAATTTACCAAACCAAAGTTTTTAAGAATTCATCCCTTACCCTCTGGCAAGCAACAAACCATTGTCTGTGTCTATGAGTTTCTGTTTCTCATTTGTAAGGGGGGTGGGGGGTGGGGGGTGGGAGATGAGGGTAAGGGTGATGGAAGGAGAACTGACTCTGGGTGGTGAACACACAATGGGATTTATAGATGATGTAATACAGAATTGTACACCTGAAATCTATGTAATTTTATTAACAATTGTCACCCCAATAAGTTTAATAAAATAAAATTAAAAATAAAATTCATCCCAAAAGGAAGTCTTCCTGTCCTCAACAGGATGCACAGGTACCAATGAAAAAAGTTGTCAAAATTTCTTGCAAGTACTAGGGTTGTGTTATACTCGAAACATTGTGTATTAGATGGAGAAATAGCAAGAGAAGCATGTCCTGAAATATGAACAAAGCAAGAACACTATACTCATAGGACGGTAGAATGATTCTGTGACTGCTGAGGAGAAACGCATTTCTTGCAGGCAAATGTGTGCTGCCTTGGGGGCTTGGGCACCTGGTAGACACTGACTGTGCTGTGTTATTGAGACCAGTCAGCCCTGCAGCTGGGCCCGACCTGCCCCAACCCTGCTGATTTGCATGTTACTGGGGTGCAACCCACAGCCCTGGACACATTAATAGTGTGGTCACACCCTGTGCAGGAATCAGTCCCAGGCAGGACATAGCATGGACATGAGGGTCCCGACTCAGCTCCTCAGCCTCCTGCTGCTGTGGCTCCCAGGTAAGGAAGGAAAACTGGGGATTTGCTCTGCCAGTGTGGTCAGTACCACTTAGACAGCAGGGTAGTTATAAGACCTGGTAACACCATTAACAGTATGGATGTCTGTTTTCATGTTTCCCTTCTCAGGAGCCAGATGTGATATCCAGATGACCCAGTCTCCGTCCTCTGTGTCTGCATCACTGGGAGACACAGTCACCATCACTTGCCGAGCCAGTCAGAGCATTAGCAATGAATTAAGCTGGTATCAGCACAAACCAGGGACAGCCCCTAAGCTCCTGATCTATGCGGCGTCCACTTTGCAAACCGGTGTCCCTTCGAGGTTCAGTGGCCAAGGATCTGGGACAGATTTCACTCTCACCATCAGCAGCCTGCAGCCTGAAGATGTGGCAACTTATTACTGTCTACAGGATTACAGTAGGCCTCTCACAGTGTTACAAGCCTGAACATAAACCACGAAGCAGACAGTGGAGAGCAGGCTGCGCCAGCTGCTCCTCTTGGGCCTCCATCGGCTGAGAGCATTTCTCAGAGGAACCCACTCTTTGATGGTGACTGTAGGTTTTGGTAGAAGTGTCCAGGGAGGCTTCTCTGCACCCTAACTGTCTGTCTCTCCTCAGCCTCAGGGGCACATACAACGCCTCTCCTGATTTCATAAAGAACAGAGATCACACATGAGCTGTCTGGGCTACTGTATTAGTCAGAGTTCATAAAGGGAAAGAGAAGCAGGAATTACTTAATATAGGGAATTAATGACTAAAATAGATTGTTTCGAAGGCCTAAGGAATTAGTAACAGGAGAAGCAGATCATCGAAATGCAGGATTCCTGGTGCTGCCCCAGAAACCAGAGTACATATGCTGTTGGAGACACAGGCTGTCTAACCATGTGGTCATCAGACCTGTGGGGGAGGCCCAGGAGTGGGGGTGCTGATGCTCTCAGCTCACCAGTGATTCTCCAGTCCTCCTCTCTGCCCACAGGAACTAATGGATAGTATTGAATTCTCCTCGTCTGACTTCCACATGTTAGGAAGGGCCACTCAGTGAGCAACTCTGGGAAATCATAGAGGGCAAAGGGGTTCTGAGAAATGCGCTTCCACAAGGGAGAGTGATGATGGGGAACTGAAAGCAGACAGCTAAGACTGTCATTGTTTTTACATGTCTGAGAATATAGCCAGTTACAATACACTTGGATGTGCTTCCAACCATCATCATCAAGTCTGGATTCATAACAGGAAATATTTGTTAAATGTTTGAGAAAATAGAAAAATTAGGGAAATGTTTTACATACAAGGAATAACTTGACAAAGAACGGGAGCCTTTTTTTGATTAAAGAAATCAAAACTTAAATGTGGGCGGAGCATTGTTTCTCTTCTACACGAAGATGTCTTGCTGTTCAAAATTTTCCCAGAAGTCAGAGCATCACTGACACCCCTGGGAATTATTACAAATGCAAAACACCAGATTTCACCTTACACCTTCTTTGAGGGTCTTCATTTTAACAAAGTATCAGGAGAAATGTATAAGGTTTAAGATGCTCTGTTTTAGAGGACATTCACTTCAGTTAAATGCATCTTATTTTTCCATTTCCATTTAAGAAACTCAATTGAAATCCACATGTTGAAAACACATCCAACTTTATTTTCAAATTAACACAAAATTAACTTCCTTTAAGATTGTAAGTATTGAAAAATATAATTACTTTTAAATAGCAGGATAAAATATGTTAAAAATTAGATAGAGTAATCGTTTTTAGAAACTCAAAGAATTACCAAGACCTAAGAATAAAGGAAAATTATATCTAATTGTGTTAGAAAAAATTGGACTTAAACCTGCTTGTGCCATTTATTTTGGGGATTTTGTTCCTTCCTGCAATTTGCCCTGAGAATGATGTTCCTTGGGTTCACACCTTCAGTCTTAGCCCCAAAGGAAACCATCCATAGGGGAGACCAATTCATGTGCCTGCAGAAGAACCACACAGCTGAGCACTGTCTGGATCATCCAACATTGTTAACATAAACATTCATGAATACAGAAATGAATTTTTAGTATTATAAGCCACTAAAGTTTTGAGTGGTTCCTTACAAACCATTATTGTGTAAAATCTGACTAATACAATATTTATATATCTGCATGTAGAGATAGACAGATATCACTAAAACTTATGGCATAAAATAATACTTAGGAATTAATTCATAAGGAGACAGAAAAACATAAAAGAAATGTTTTAATCTATGAATAGAAACAACAAAATTTACATCATTTATCAAAATACCGAATGTTATCCATACATAGCAGTACTACGAGTAATAATAATGATAATTTTATACATCATACAAACTTATTAAAAATGATTACATCTAAATTTAATAAATAAAATTATATAGAGGATGATGTGTGTACATATGCATATGTATATATGATACATAGATGTGGATATTTACTTTTTGATGACTAATGTACTTATTTTATGAATTAAATGGGTTAATATCACTCTAGTTATCCCCATCAAAAACTGGTGTCCAGGACCTGATATAGAACCTTATTAGGCTTGAGACGTTTTCTTCATAATCTTTGTTTCTAAGTCACTCATCAACTGCTATGCTGACTTGAAAATATGTTTCCTAAGTGGAGGTCCAAAGGGTATAAATGGAGATATTTTTCCTACTGCAAAAAGTTAAAATCTGATATGCTATGAAAGTCCCATTATCTCTAATACCACAATCTTGCTGTGAGTTCTAGGTGTAAGATATTACTTATGTGATTATTAAAAATTTTGTGGTAAAATCTACTTGAGACCCTCCTGACATAGGTCATAGGTCTTGTGATTTATAGAGAAAATAACAACTAAGTGAAACTTCTAATGAGCTAACACAGAATGGACTGAATGGCTGAAAAATTAATTCACGGATAATACGACTTGTCTTCAAATAGTGTGTGACAGACAGCATCACCCTAGAGGAAGTATATCAGAATGTTATGGAGGGGCCAGCATGAAGTTTGGTCAGATTTATTTAACAGCATATTGTAAAGTCTCTCTTTCATCCTACAAATATTATATTAACATCAGTTCATCAACAATTGCCTTGTCTCTCAGTCTAAAATATTGACTGAGTGACTGCTCGGGTCCTTTTTGAAAATCAGAAGAAAAAATTACCTTTATGTAGTGCCCATGTTTGTCTTTTAATATATTCTTCATTTTAAAGTCTGTTTTGTCAGATATAAGAATTGCTACTCCAGCTTTTTTCTCATTTGCATTTGCATGAAATATCTCACTCCATCCCTTCACTTTCAGCCTGTGTGTGTCTTTTGATCTGAGGTGAGCCTCTTGTATACAGCATATGCAAGGATCTTGTTTCCTTCTCCACTCAGCCACCCTATGTCTTTTGATTGGAGCATTTAATCTGTTCACATTTACAGTGATTATTGATAGGTACATAGTTATTGCCATTTTGTTATTTGTATTTCTGGTCTTCATTAGTTAAATTATTTTCATCTTTCTTCTGTTTACAGAAGACAAATAACATCGCCTGCATTGCTGGATTGGTGGTAATGAATTGCTTTAGCTATTCTTTTCTGGGAAGCGCTTTATCTCTCCTTCAATTTTAAATGACAGCCTTGCTAGATAAAGCAATCTTGGTTGTAGGGCTTTGTTTTTCCTCACTTTGAATACCTCCTGTCACTCCTTTCTGACCTGCAAAGTTTCTGTAGAAAAGTCACTTGATAGTTTTATAGGAGTTCCCTTGTATGTAACTCGCTGTCTTTCTCTTGCTGCTTTCAGGATTCTCTCTTTTTCTTTAACCTTTGCCATTTTAAGTATAATGTGTCTTGGTGTGGGCCTGTTTGGGTTCATCTTGGTTGGAACTCTCTGCACTTCCTGGGCTTGTATGTCGGTTTCCTTCACCAGGTTAGGGAAGTTTTCTGTCATTATTCAAATATGTTTCGATCCCTTGCTTCTTCTCTTCACCTTCTGGTATTTCTCTGATGCACATGTTGTTGCGTTTGATGTTATCCCAGAGGTCTCTTACACCATCTTCATTGTTTTTTATTCTTCTTTCTTTTTGTTCTGCAGGGTGATCTCTGCTAACTTGTCTTCTAAATCGCTGATTCGATCCCCTGCCTCACTTAACCTGCTGGTAATTTCTTCAAGTGTGTTCTTTATTTCAGTTATTGTATTTTTTAATTTTAACTGGTTGTTCTTTATGATTTCTCTATCCTTCCTTATGTCATCACTAAGCTCGTTAAACATTCTTATCATCAGTGATCTGAACTCTGTCTCTGATAGGTTGGTTACCTCTATTTCCTTTGGTTCCAATTCTGGACATTACTTCAATTCTTTTATTTGGGATATGTTTGTTTCGTCATTCTGGCTGACTCTTTGTGTTTGCTTTGACATATTAGGTAGATTCCCCCAAGGTTCTCATTCTTTGCTGGGTAGTCTTATGTAGTATGTATCCTTTATATTTGACTTGCACCACTTCCATATTCTCCTGTGCATGTGCTCCAAAAGTGACCCTTGTGTCGTGTGTATTCTCCTGTTAAAGTTGAGCTTTAATTACTATTCACTTGTCAGTAGGTGAGATTGACTCCCAGGCTGTCTAGTTATGAGAATTGGCTCTGTCCACAGTGGATGAGCTGCTGCATGAGGGTTGATGGCCCAGATGAGACTTGGCCCCTATGGACTCTTGTGCCTATAGAGAATTCCCTCTGGGTGTGTCACTTGTAGGTCAAACCCGGTAATATTCTGGTTTGGTCTGGAGTTGGCCTCTGGGTTTGTTGTAGGGCCCTAGTGTTGGGTAATTTCAGAACAAAACAAATCAACAAGCACAACAACAACAGCAAAGAAAAAAACAAACACACACATAAAAACAACCGATAACCCACACTCAACACAGGAAAAAATATCAATAATACACAGAGACACACACAAATAAAATCAATATAGAAAAATGTAAAGAGGGAGGAAAAGTAGGGCAGGGAAGAGAAAAAAGAAAGGAAGAGAGAGAGAAAGGGGAAAATGTATATATATAATATGCTAAAAATGATAGTAATACAAAAAAAAAAAAAAACAGCGCTACTCTTCGCTTAAGCCCACCGAACATACTCTATGTTGTCCACTGTTTTACAAACAGTCCTCTAAGTCTTGTGGAGGCAGATCTGGCCATCTGGCACCCAGAGTGACCCTGGCACTGCAGTTCTAGATGAGTGGCTCTATGAGGTGTGGTTGGTAGTTTCTACAAAGTCAGTGCAGTTTCTGCTCTCGCCTGCACATACGTGTGCTGAGAGCACCACAGCCAGCCACTGGGATGTGGGCTTCTTCCCTGTGCACAGGTCTCCTGAGTCTTAGGGCACTTCCTCCATTGGGGGACGTGGAGGGCTCGAGATTTCTGAGCTGCTGAAAGCCCAAGGCTGCCTCAGCCTCCTGCTGTTAACTCCTGTGTGTGTCTCTGCAGTTGTAATTTTCCTGCCACAGCAGCAGCCCAGAAAAGGTGGGGGCTGGGAAGGGAGGTGTCTGCTGTCTCCCAGCCCAGCAGTGTCACACTCTTCCCAGCCTCTTCCCTAGGTCACAGTTACAAAGCAGCTTTTTCCAGGTCCTGAGCATTACAGCCTCTCTGTCATCTGACATACTCTTCAGTTCAGGGAACAGCTTGAGATTCTGGAAAGGTGGGAGGCAGGATTGTTGTGGGAGAGTGGGGGGAGGTGCCCAGCTATGGCTTTTGCTTTTTGTTTGACCCAGGGCCCAGCTGGAGATCTCCGATGAGGTTACTGCCTCAAAAATGGGATAAGCTGCTCTCTCCACAGGAAAGATCAGCTGTGGGACACACAGAAAGAGCCCACCTCCTGGCTCTTGTGATCTCCGTTCTGTGTCCTGGGGCCCCACATCTCTGCAGCTGCGGATGAGGGCCATGTCTCCACACTTCTCCTTTTCCTCTTCCCCTGCTTGCCCTGTTTGCCCACCTTCAAGTAATCCTCATGGGAGTCTTAGCAGTTCTCTCTGGTGAGCAGAGAATCCTTTGATGGGTTATAGTGTTCAATTTGTGTAAGTTCCAGAGGAGAATTTAAGAAGCCCACCTCACTGCCACCATTCCTATCACTTCTCCCCTAAGAATAAACTTAACAAAAGATGTAAAAGGCCTATATACTGAAAACTACAAGACATTATTAAAAGGAATTGAAGAAGACAGAAGAAATGAAAAGATATTCCGTGTTCATGGATTGGAAGAACCATTCCTAAAAGTGCAAATGATTGGAAATTAGGTGCATGAAAAATCTTAAGTGCTTTCTCTACAAATATTAGTAACTGCTTATGTTCGTGACCTCTGATTGTGATCTGTTTTGTGTTTATCTGTATGTTTTGTGTATGATATGGTATTAAAAATAATTTATAAAAGAGTTCTATTTAATGGACTTAAAGGAATTTAGCACTTACATAAATTAATAAATACAACAGAAACTAACCAAATGCTTTTCAGGAACACAGAATCGGAGAAAATATTTGACATTAAAGTGTGTTGGCATAGTATTTGATTAAATAGACATGTCTTTAGTTATAAATAGATATAATATAAATTTATGTATAATATATTCAGAATAAATGTAATATTATTTTACTTGGGTTTACAAAAATAAATTGACATTATCTTTGTTACAAAATTTGTCAGCAGAAAAAACAGTTTGGGATAATAATTGACTTTGATGTCTCATACAGTTTTTATGGGCAATCTAAACATAACTGTTAAGGATTAATGAACTAAATAGACATAAATCGAATAGAAGACTTTCTGGTGAAACGTTTTAGCAATAAATTAATTATGCCATATGGTACATTTAAAAATCGTTTTCAAAACTCTTTTGGTAACTTGAAACTTTAGAGTTTTACTAAGTTAAGGGAAATGATAGATTTATTGAAAATCTAGATCACCTCCTAATAAGAGAAAAAACTGAAACTTGAATTGTTAAATAAGTCTAAGGTCACCTACCTTTCACATGCTGTCACAGAGAAGCTGAAAGATAAATTTGGATCTAGTAATGAATATATATTGTACTTTATTAAGAAAGCATTATCTCTACAAATTAAAAAATATATTTGCTGGTACAAGAACCTATATCTCTAGAGGTTATGAAATGTGTTCATAAGTTTGCTAATCTAAAGAATGGTAATTGCTTACTTTTTAGTTTTCACTAGCTATTAAGTTTTCTAAGGGTTAAGAATTTCAATTAATACGCAAGCAAGTAATATATGGAAATGCATATTTGAGGGAATTATAAGAAAAGTTGTAGAAGGTATATAAAAAGAAATATTGAAAGCGGAAAATTTTTTCTATGGTCAACCTGAATAATATTGGAATAAATTTAATTAAGTTAATTTAAATATCAAGAGTAAACAGATGGCAAATTGGACTTCTGTTGTCTCTTTCCATTTAAAGGACAAAGTTTCCTTGGATTGTTTGTCTGATCCTGATCAGATACTATGAAAAATGTTCTGTTTAAAAAGCAAAGATTTTGTGTTTTATTAGAATGATTTCATGATCTCTGTATTATCAGGTCTTTGAATGCTTAGGTAAACAGAGTCTCTTAATATTAAAAGACCTAAATTTTGTTTACAACTATGTAACTTTCCACATTTGTCTGCAAACTCTTTTGGTGTCATCATGATTAAATGGATCACTAAATATTGTTTCACAGTAACTTACGATCCTATCTAAAGAAGCGTTTTAAATTTTTTGACATGTTTGATAATCTTCCCAAAATCTAAAATTAAATAGAAACTTTTATAGGCTGAAAATAAACATAACACTTTCAGAAGAATTCCTGAAATATTTCAAAGCACAGGGCTCTCTCTTTATAAAAAAGGGGAAATTAAAATAATTACCATTTTCATGTACTAAAATTACATGGGAAGCATTGACAAATAATAATAGGTATGTTGTATTTATGTGCATACATTATTATTATTAAAATAAATGTTCTAGCAAATACATAAAATTTCCCAATATCTGAAATGTCCTGATATAATGTTTCCATTTGCAAAACTAGTTATGTTCTTAATTTGTTGTCTGTCAAAAGAAAATTTTTTGTCTATTGCATTCTCTTTAATCATGTACCATTTACATGTTATTTAATCACGTACAATTTACAGCATTATTGTCTTCTATTAACACTTTTGCAAATATGTTTTATCTTTAGAAAGATTCATGGAGAGGACTCTGACACTGACTTTAAAAAACACATTTCTGAACATCTTTCAGATCACCTTTAAACTGGGTAAAAATTTGCAGAAGTGATGGCTTCTTAAGACTGTTAACATATGTGTATTTGCCATTTGTATGTCCTCTTTGGAGATGGAAACAACCAAAATGTCCTTCAATAGATAAATAGATAAAAAAAAGTCGTGGTATATATACACAATGGAATACTATTTAACGGTGGGAAAAGATGAAATAGGACCATTTGCGACAACATGGATGGATCTTGAGATTATAATGCTAAGTGAAATAAGACAGAAAAAGTAGAGAACCATATGATTTCACCAATATGTGGTATACAAACCTGAAAACAACAAAAGAACAAGACAAAAAAATGAAGAAACAAAAACACATAGACATAGACAATAGTTTAGGGGTTACCAGAGGGTAAGCGGGGAGGAGGGCTCTAGAAGAGGGTAAATGGGTCATCAAAATGGCAGTGTGAGGTGAGCCTATGTAAAGCTCCCCTGGAATTTACAACTAATCGAACAACAATAACTCCACAAAGGACTCCCTCCATGCACAGCAGACAGGCAAGAAGAAGAGGCCCACTACTGAATTCACCTACAGATGGGATATTCACACGAGCGGGGGAGAAGGGAAGGGAGACATGTGGAGACGGAGCCGCGCGGGCGCAGGACGCAGACCCAGCTCAGTGCGCCGAGCTCGCTGCTTCCCGGAACTACCGCAACTGCGGGAGAGGGAAGAACTCGGACTGCTAGGGCTCCGCTTGTGGCCCACAGGGATGAGAGGGCAGGATAAAACATGGCTGAACCCAACGCTCACGGCAGAGACCTCAGAGAAAAGACTGAGGGAAAAAGGCTGAAACGGTGGTTTAAGCCCTCACTGCCGAGCAGAGAACGGAGCCTTAGGCACTGAGACTAGCCGCCCCCTCCCTCCCCTCCCAGAGCTCGCCCCACCCCCACCTGCCCAGTACTAGAAGCGGAACAGTAGCAGTGTCAGATCAAAAGAACAGAATATTTGCTGTTCTGAGAACTGTGGACCGCAGACACAGATTTGCAGCCCAACTAGTTCCGGCAAAGGGACGGGAGCTGTGGAAGCAGGACCAGCTGTGGTGGAGGTCACAGCCATTGCTCTGGGCCACCTCTCACAACTCACCCCACCCCAGCCCCACCGATCTGGGCAGATCCCTGCAGGAGTAAACAGAACTGCTGAAACACGGGCTCTGAATCTGGTGCAGGAAGAGCTTCGGAACTTCAAAAGCTCTCTGCATACCCACACGGATATTGCGCCCTATGACCCAGGAGAACTATTAACAGAGGAGAAGCCCATCTCCCAGGGAATCCCCCCATTGTGTGAGAAGCTGGAATAGTGCAGAGAAAACATAGCACTACAGTGTGAGAGAGAAAAAAAGGCTACAGTCTGAGAGAAAATAAAACAGTCTACCAACAAGTACTGGAAAACAAAAGAAAGATCTCTTCCTATCAACCTATTGCAGAAGTCACTCCTGTAGCTGTCTAGGAAGAGAAATAATAAATCAGTAATTGCCATGAATAACCAAGGCAACAAGACAGCTCAGAAAGAAAGTGAAAAGTCTCCAGAAAAGGAACTTAAAGATATGGAAATATGTGACTTTAATGATAGAGAATTCAAGATTGCAGTTCTGAAAAAACTCAACGAGATGCAAGAAAACACAGAGAGACAGTTTAATGAACTCAGAAACACAATCAAAGAACAACATGAGCATTTCACGAGAGAGATTGAAATTTTTAAAAAGAACCAAATAGAATTTCTGGAGATTAAGAACTCAATAGAAGAAATCAAGAATGAAATAACCAGCTTAGGTAGTAGAGTTGACCAGATGGGAGAAAAAAATCAGTGACATCGAAGATAGAAACCTGGAAATTACACAGATGGAAGAAGAAAGAGACTTGAGACTTAAAAGAAATGAAAGAACTCTACAAGAATTTTCTGATTCCATCAGAAAGAGCAATATTAGAGTAATGAGCATACCAGAAGGAGAAGAAAGAGAGAAGGGAACAGAGAATATATTCAAACAAATTATTGATGAGAACTTCCCAAACTTGTGGACAGAACTGGATCCTCAAATCCAAGAAGCAAATAGAACACCTAATTACCTCAATCCCAATAGGCCTTCTCCAAGGCACATTGTATTGAAGCTGTCTAAAATCAACGACAACGAAAGAATCCTCAAGGCAGCCAGGGAAAAGAAGACGGTAACTTACAAAGGAAAGCCCATTAGATTATCATCAGATTTTTCAGCAGAAACTCTACAAGCCAGAAGGGAGTGGAACCAAATATTCAAACTATTGAAAGAGAGAAATTATGAGCGAAGAATAATATATCCAGCAAAGATATCCTTTAGATATGAAGAAGAAATAAACCTTTCCGGACATACAGAAGCTGAGGGAATTTTCTAATAAACGACCTGCACTACAAGAAATACTAAAGGAAGCTATTCGATCACGATCAACAGGGACAATTTGTGGCAACCAAAACATAAAAAGGGGGAGAGTAAAGGCCTGAACTGGAATATGGGAATGGAGAAAGAAAGTATGCTGAAGAAAATGGAATACTCTAAATATCAAACTTTCTTTTACATAAACTTAAGGGTAACCACTCAAAAAAAATCCAGAACCGAAATATATACTGTAATAAAAGAAGAAACAGGGGGAAACGTCATAGAATACCACCACAGACAAATAATAGACAACAACAAAAAGGCAAAGAAACAATGGAGACACAGCCTTACCAGATAGGTAAGAATGAAGAAGATAGAATGACAGGAAATCCTCACATATTAATAATCACCCTAAATGTAAATGGAATGAACTCACCAATAAAAAGTCACAGAGTAGCAGAATGGATCAAAAAACTAAAGACAACCATATGCTGTCTCCAAGAGACACATCTCAGCTACAAGGACAAGCATAGACTCAAAGTGAAAGGGTGGAAATTGACATTCCAAGCAAATGGTACACAGAAAAAATCAGGTGTAGCCATAATGATATCAGATGAAACGGACGTCAAAGTGAAAAAGATAACAAGAGACAAAGATGGACATTTCATAATGGTGAAGGGGACTATACAACAAGAAGACATACCAGTCCTCGATATTTATGCCCCCAATCAGGGAGCACCGAAATATACCAAGCAACTACTAACAGAACTAAAGGGAGAAATTGACCAAAACACAATAATACTAGGGGACTTAAATACATCATTGACAGCTATGGATAGATCATCCAAACAGAAAATAAATAAGGAAATAGCAGCCCTAAATGACACATTAGATGAAATGGACATAATTGACATTTATAGAGCACTTCATCCTAAGACATCAGACTATACATTCTTTTCTAGTGTACATGGAACATTCTCAAGGATAGACCATATATTGGGACATAAAATCAGCCTCAGCAAATTTAAGAAGATTGAAATCATACCAAGCATATTCTCTGATCACAAGGCATTGAAATTGGATATTGACTGCAAAAAGAAAGTCGGAAAAAACACAAATACATGGAGATTAAACAACATACATTTAAAGAACAACTGGGTCAAAGAAGAAATTAGAGGAGAGATCAAAAGATACATAGAAACAAATAACAATGAAAATACATCCTACCAACATTTTTGGGACGCAGCGAAAGCAGTTTTAAGAGGGAAATTTATATCATTACAGACCTATCTCAAGAAACAAGAAAACTCCCAAATAAATAACCTCATGTTACACCTTAAAGAACTAGAAAAAGAAGAACAAGTGAAACACAAGGTCAGCAGAAGAAACGAAATAAAAAAAATCAGAGCAGAACTCAATGAAATAGAGAACAAAGAGACAATAGAAAAAAATTAATGAGACAAAGAGCTGGTTCTTTGAAAAGATTAACAAAATTGACAAACCCTTGGCTAGACTCACTAAGATAAAAAGAGAGATGACACTAATTAACAAAATCAGAAATGAATGCCTACAATAAGGGGCTAATATCAAAATTATACGAGGAACTCATGAAACGCAACAACAACAACAAAAAAAAACAACCCAATTGAAAAATTGGCAGACGACCTGAAGAGACATTTCTCCAAAGAGGACATACAAATGGCAAATAGATATATGAAAAAATGCTCAACATTATTAATCATCAGAGAAATGCAAATCAAAACTACAATGAGATATCACCTCACCCCAGTCAGAATGGCTATCATCAACAAGACAAATAGTAACAAGTGTTGGAGAGGCTGTAGAGAAAAAGGAACCCTCATACACTGTTGGTGGGAATGCAGACTGGTGTAGCCATTATGGAAGGCAGTGTGGAGGTTCCAAAAAAATTACGAATACAATTACCATATGACCCAGCAATCCCTCTCCTGGGTATCTACCCAAAGAATCTGAAAACATTTATACATAAAGACACGTGTGCTCCAATGTTCATTTGCTCCAAAGGCATTAGCTCCTTCCCCTCTGCCCATCGCTCATAACATCTATTCTAAGAAACATATGAACATAAAACTAGTATTTTACACCTATGTCTACAGCATGGTATTTCACATAAGTCACAGGGATACCTACATATTCATATTAAATTTTACGTCTTGAAGAGTCATCTAACTTCTTGTCTTTCCTTATTCTTAGAAGGGAGACCGCTTATTCTTATTACAAGCTCTTAGACCCTGAGGACAAAAGAACCACAAATACAGAAGTAGTTTTATTGTATAAACCCTGGGGAAATGCTCCCCTAGGACTGAATCTGAAGCCTGCGCCTGCTGTGAACACCTAGGAGGAACTGAGACCTACAGGGCACTGGCTCTACATCTGCAAGCTCAGATCTGCCCATCCCCTCACTAATTTGCATATTTCCCCCAGAGTCCATTTCTGCTCTTCAGAATCCTCATGAAAAAGGCTTCTCACTGATTCTGGGTGAGAAAAGAGCCTCAGGCACGGCCTGGATTGAACATGGGTGTCCTGACTCAACTCTTCTGCTTTCTGCTCTTCTGGCCACCAGGTAAGGAGAGGAACATAGGGAATATTCCTGATATGATGGAAATTCTCCCTTCCTAACTGTGAAGTATTCCCAGGGTCTCAGTCGCCTCTGACTCATGTTCTCCTCAGAGACCCAAGTGCTCTCAGGCTAGGGAACCTGGCAGTTAGAATCACCTTGGAGGAAAATGGAACGGGATCTAGTTAACCATGGTGACTTTGCATTTTGCTTCCTTTTCAGCTGCCAGCGGGAACACTGTGTTGACTCAGACTCCAGTCCTCCTCTCTGTGTCTCTAAGAGAGAGTTCATCCATCACTTGCAGCGCCAATCAGAGCATTAGTGATTACCTAAGCTGGTACCAGCAAAAACCAGGCCAGGCACCTAAGATTCTCATCTATGATGCTGATGACCGATATCCTGGGGTCTCAGATAGGTTCACTGGAATTCAGTCAGGGACAGAATTTATTCTCACAATCAGCAAGGTAGAGGCTGATGATGTCGCCACTTATTACTGCCAGCAGGGTTATACAGCTCCTCTCACAGTGTTACAGCCCTGAACATAAACCATCCTCTCAGGCAGGTTATGCGGTGAGGATAGATGGTTCCAGCATCTGCAGTCTCGCATGGCCTGTTCATCTGTGCGGGGTCCATTAGGGGAAAGATCTGCAAAGTTCATGGGTAAAGGACTGCATGAGACTTTAGTACTTCAAAAGCTTCCTTTCTTGATGATGAAAACCCCAAACCTTGTGTGGGGAATATAACCAATAATGTTCTATAGGTTATATAGGGCGCCAGATGGGTACTGGACTTTTCAGAGGAATCACTTCATAGATTGTGTAAATACCTGACCACTGTGCTGTACACCTGAAGCTGACGTAGAATAATATTGAATGTCAGCCATAATTAAATATATATATTCACAGGATGTGGAGTCCAGCATAGGGAATATACTGAATTGTATGGTACCAGCTATATATGATGTCAGAGGGCTAGCAGACTGGGAGGGGGTTCATCACTTTGTGAGAGGTATAAATGTCTAATCATTATGTGGTTTTGTACTCCTGAAAGTAATTTTTAAAAACCTTAAAAAAAAGTCAAACTTAAATTAAATTGAAAAATTGGATTTCTAGTCCAGGATTGCAAAGGAATTTGGTCACAGCATGGGTTTTGAATCTCTTCTCTGAGAAACACTCTAAAAAGTATTGATAAAGATAGAGAACCAGGGGGAAAGAAGCTCTTACCCAAGAAAATACTCCAACTAATACTACCATTTTTCCCCGAAAATAAGACAGGGTCTTAAATTAATTTTTGCTCCAAAAGATGTATTAGGGCTTATTTTCAGAGGATGTCTTATTTTTTCATGTACAAAAATCTACATTTATTTTTTCTTTATTTCACACGAGTGCATTAAGTACATCTGTTATATCACATGACGTATTGAATTATGAAAATTCATATTAAACATACCACATCTGTTCTTTATCAACTGCACAGATTATTTATGCGCTGTGTCTGTACTCCAGTTGGTCATTCGGCAATAAGGTTCAATTTCATTTGTTTACACAGGTGTTTAACTTTCTTCCAAAGGCACCTGCTGGCTATTTACCAATACTTACCTATAATTTATATTATCATTTACTTTAAGTATTAATGTCGATAAAATTATTTATTTATATTTAATTGTATATTAATATTATTATTTTGTTCTTTGATTCATCCGTCATGTGTTGCGACGATCATACTAAATGCGTCCATCTGGCTGACAGTCTTAACTGGAGCTTATTTTTGGGGTAGGGCTTATATTATGAGCATCCTGAAAAATCATGCTAGGGCTTATTTTCTGATTAGGTGTTATTTTTGAGGAAATACGGTACAACCAATAATAGTAATACAAATAATAGTAAACAGCAACAATAATTGCTTTGTGAATTGACATTTACTCAAGTCTTGAAGACTTAGCATATGTTGAATACTATACTAAGGGCTTATTCACTTATTGTAATTAATCTCATAACAATCCTCTATAAATTATAAATTAGCAGTACTCAGAGCTTACGTTACTCAGGGTACCAGTGTTTGTAATCAAAACTGATTGATAAAGAATTTTAAGAAAATCCAAGATGGTCCGGTAGATAAATGCTGTTTCTCTCCTACAGTAACAACATTCAAATTACAACTAAATTCTAAAACAACCAACTTGCAGAACCATCTGAGCCTACCTGAACAGAAGTTGTAAATTAGGATATAAAGAAGATACATTGAGATTGGTAGGAAGTGCAGAGATGGAGAACGGGCTGGTCCAAAACCTACATTTGGCTGTTGAGAATTGGGAGGGATATCTGACTGCACACGTCCCCATGGAGAAGCAAGTATCCTCAGCCCTACACCAGGCTCCCTCGCTCAGGGTACAGTGCCAGGAAAAGAAGCCCCCACAACATCTGGCTGTGAAAAGCAATGGGGATTCTGACCCTCCACGTGAAAAAGAAGGATGTGGAAAACAAGGACATCCTCTTAAAGGGCTTGAGCACAGACTCACCTGCTCACAGGGCACCCTGGGCTCCTTCAGCTGTATGGTGACTTGGGAGGAGTCAGAGACAGATTGACAGACTGAGTTGTGTTGCTTCAGGGTGAGAACAGGAAGAACAGAGGCCAGTTTTCCTGTGTGGAATCCTCCGCTCCTGCAGCTAGCCGGCGGGACTCAACTTTTCCATGTTGAGGCTTGCCCGACACAGCCAAATTTCAACCTACATTAGCCTGGTGAGGTCCACTCGCTCCACCCTGGTGACTCCCTGGGACCCAGTGCTACCCAAGTCGTGCAAGGCAGGAGGCTCTTTCTTGGCCAGAAAGCAGCTCTGCCAAGGTTGTACTCATTTGAGGAAAACTCTCTGCGGTACCCGGGCCATAGGCGGGCAGTGGCTGGTGGTATCCTTTGAGACTTTTGCTGAGTAGCTGTAATGACGAGCGGGGAAGAGATGGAGGAGGGACACAGCCTAGAATGGGGCTAATTAATTATTTATTTAGTAATATCTAATCAACTTATTTAGCAATTTGCAATACCAAAAGACAAAGGCAATTAATAGAATGTGCTAATGACAGAAAGTAAAGGTGCTTAACACTAAACTACATACATTGATAACAATGTCATGTCCAAGGAGTATACATACTTAAAAGTTTAAGAGATCCCAACATATGTTTACTAGTGATCAAAAATCACTTGGCAAAATACACAAATAACATCAGTAAGGAGTATCCAAAAGCATTACTGAGCTCTATAGGATAGTAACTATTACAGTAGATGTCAAAAGCTCACCAAATCGGCATGGGGAACTGCACTGGAAAAGTCATAAATCAAAACCTTTCCAGATCTGTAGCTGAGAGAAACTCAGGCGTCTCCCACACCGCGGTTTGCTAGTTCCCAAGAATGCTCTGCTGTTGTCTTTGTTGTTGTTAGAAATCAAGGAGTCTTCTGATGCTATAAGCTGTATATAAGTTTTCAAGGTGTTAACAATCTGAAAAATGTTGCTGTTGTTATTATTGCTGTTGTTGTTGTTAGAAGTTAGGACGTCTTCTGATACTGCAAGCTGCAAGTTACATACAAGTTCCCAAACATGCTAGAATGATGACAATTCACCAACAGAAGAAGTCTCTACTGTCCATTGAGGCAAGTTCCGAATGCTTGCTCTGAAACAATCCAATCCTGAAAAGCAGTCCTGAAACAGCAAATCTTCTGAATAGCAATTTCTTCACAAAACAATCAATCCATATCAATCCACCTGAGGTCTGTCTTATATATCTCATTTAGATGCACCCCAGAGACAAGTTGTATATTCCTGCCTCCCCTCTCAAGGAACGGTCAGTTCGAGATAGTCCTGCAGTTACTGATACGAATGCTGCCCATCTGGCCAAGGGCCAATTAATCCAGAGAACAGGATTTACTGTTCTTGCTTAGGACCATCAAACCAAGTTCTTCCAAAGCCTGGCACACACCTGTCACGACATCTTGATATAACTTAGCTACTTCTTTATTTCATCTGCTGATGTGGGTGAAACAGATAGGAAAAAGAGGGAATTCTCTCACCCCTGATCAAGAATTTCTTTAACCCTAAGCTAACCATCACCTCACAACACGACAGAACAACATACATTATCTCATCTCTCCCCTACTCAAGAGAATGAGATCAAACAGCAAACCTCATGTCTTGTCTCCCCTGCTTGGGAGAATGACACCAAAAAGGGAATTTACTCAACCCCTGATCACAGTATAGAAATAACCTCACATACAGGAACAGATAAAAGCTAATAGACAAAAACTCACATCAACCAATGAAGGCAAATTTTCTTCAACATGTTCCCTACAGTAGCTTGAGGCTCATCTCTGGCACCAAACCAGACTTTACATTAACCTGCTGAGCACCACTCATTCCATTGTAGCGACTCACTGAGACCCCTGCCTTACCAATTTTACATATGCTCAAGGCTCCATTAGTAGCTGAGCCTTACAGGAGCTGGTAGGCAGCAGCAGCCTCAGGTATCCTGGCCTTATTGCAGAGCTACCCCAGGCCCGGTACTAATAGCAGCCATTCTCAATTCACAGCATGGCCTCTCCCACCTGCCACCAGGCCCAGTATGAAGAGCTACCAAAAGGGCATTGCTTTGTAGCTCCTACCAACTAGTCCCCGGCTGGTTACAGGCCATGGCTAACCAGGGCATGCAAGGAGCCAATGCCAAGAGGTCCCAGAACAGCATTTCTTGAGACTGATATTGGACCTCAGCAGAGCACCACCCATTTAGCCCCACAAGTGGCACAACCAAAGTGTGGTATCTGTAGAGAACAAAGCCCATGGGCAAACCCTGCTTCATAGAAATTCTCCCACATGCACACAGCAGGCCATAAATTGTAGACATGGCCAAACCCCACAGCCAGTTGGACTTAGAGTCAGTTGAACCCACAGATGTGCAACAGCTATCAAGGCTCAACTATAACAGCAAAGCACAAAAAACCCACAAAAGACCTCCTGGAACACACAGTACAGGTGAACTGAAGACTGCGCCACTGAAACCCACAAGGCACCTATGATATAAGGCCACCCAGGAAAGATTTGAAGATAGAGCAGATCTACCTAAGATTTAAGAAAAACACGGAGAGGCAGCCAAAATGAGGAAACAAAGAAATAGGTTTCAAATGAAAGAACAGAACACTCCAGTAAAGGCAGTAAACAAAATGGAAGCAAGAATCGTGCCAGATACAGAGTTGAAAACACTTATTATAGGGATGCTCTGTGAACTTAGGAAAACAGATTAACTCAGTGAGAATTTCAACAAGGAGATAGTGAGCATAAAAAAGGACACAGAAACCATAAAACATAGCCAGTCAGAATCAAGAATACAATAACTGAGATGAAGAATGCACCCAGAAGGATATACTAACTGACTAGATGAAGCAGAGGATTGAATCAATGATTTGGAAGATAACTTAGCCAAATCTGAATAGCAGAAAGTACAAAAAAAAAAAAAAATTAACGAAAATAGTTTGAGACCCATGCGAAAACATCAGGAGTTCAACATTAACTACATTGGGGTAGCAAAATGATAAAAGGGAAAGCAAGGGATTGAGAACCTATTTGAAGAAATAATGATTTAAAACTCCGTAACCTGGGCCGGCCCGGTGGCTCAGGCAGTTAGAGCTCCGTGCTCCTAACTCCGAAGGCTGCCGGTTCGATTCCCACATGGGCCAGTGGGCTCTCAACCACAAGGTTGCCAGTTCAATTCCTCGAGTCCCACAAGGGATGGTGGGCTCTGTCCCCTGCAACTAAGATTCAACATGGCACCTTGAGCTGAGCTGCCTCCCGGATGGCTCAGTTGTTGGTTGGAGTGCGGGCTCTCAACCACAAGGTTGCCAGTTCAATTCCTTGAGTCCTGCAGGGATGGTGGGCTGTGCTCCCTGCAACTAGCAACGGCAACTGCACCTGGAGCTGAGCTACGCCCTCCACAACTAAGACTGGAAGAACAACAACTTGAAGCTGAACAGAACCCTCCACAACTAAGATTGAAAGGACAACAACTTGACTTGGAAAAAAGGCCTGGAAGCACACACTGTTCCCCAATAAAGTCCTGTTCCCCTTCCCCAATAAAATCTTTGAAAAGAATAAATAAAGAATAAAATAAAAAAAATAAATCTGAAACACCCTCAAAAAAAAAAAAAAAAAAACATTTAAAAAACAAAAACAAAAAACTCCGTAACCTGGTGAAGGAAACAGACATAAAGACCCAGGAAGTGCATAGTCCTTAATAAGAGGAACACAAACAGGCTCACACTGAGACACATTGTAATTAAAATGCCAACAATTACAAACGAAAAAAGAATCCTAAAAGCAACAAGAGAAAAGAAACAAATTATTTACAAGGGAGCTCACATAACATATCCAGCTGATTTCTCAACAGAAATATTGCAGGAAAGAAGGGATTGGCATGAAATATTCAAAGTAATTAAAAGCCCGGACTTCCAGCCAAGACTACCCAGCAAGTCTACTTTGTAAAATTGAAGGAGAGATAAAAATCTTCCCAGACAAGAGAAAGCTAAAGGACTTAATCGTGACCAAAACAGTATTAGAAATGTTAAAGGGATATCTTTAAGAAGAATAAGAAGAGAAAGAAAAATAAAAAACTATGAATAACAAAATGACAATAACTACATATCTATCTACAATTATTATAAATGCAAATGGTTTCAATGATCCAATCAAAACAAATATGGTGTCTGAATTGATAAGGAGAGAAGTCCGATACATATGCTATCTTCAGAGGCCCACTTGATTGAAGGTAAGATTGAAAGATACACTCAGACTGAAAGTAAAGTGATGGAAAAGATATTTCATGGGAATGGAAGTGAAAAAAGACAAATGCTGGTGTAGTAATACTTATAACAGACAAAATAGACTTAAAAACAAAAGCTATAATAAAGACAAGAGATACATTACAGAAGAAGGGATCCATCCAATGAAGGATATAACCCTTGTAAATGTTTATGTACCCAACATAAGAACACCTAAATACATAAAAGAAATATTGAACAACATAAAGTGAGAGCGTGACAGAAACACAATCATAGTAGGGGACTGAAATGCCCCATTAACATCAATGGACAGATCTTCCAGGCAGAAAATTACAAGGAAATAGCAGCCTTAAGTGACACACCAGCCCACATGAATTTAATTGATATTTTTAGAGCATTTAGCCCCAAAGCATCAGAATATACATTCTTTCAAGTGAACATTTTCAAAATAAGCCACATGTTAAGCCACAAAACAAGTGTCAATAAATTTAAGAAGATTAAAATCATATCAAGAGTCCTCTCTGATTACAATGGTATGATACGAGGCATCACCTACAAAAAACAAAGGAAAAACATACAAACACATGGAGGCTAATTAATAACATGCTACTAAACAATGAGTGGGTCAATAAGAAAATCCAAAAAGATATCGAAAGATACCTAAGACAAATGAGAATGAAAACACAATGTCCCAAAATCAATGGAACACAGCAAAAGCAGTACTAAAGGGGAAATTCATAGTAATACAAGCCTATTTGAAGATACAAGAAAAATCTCACATCAAAATTCCAATTTTACATCTAAAGGAACAATTTAATAATGAGAAACAAAGCCCAAAGTAAGTAGAAGGGAGGAAATAACAAAAATCAAAGTGGAAATATTTAAATAGAGTCTAAAAAAAAATACAAAACATTGATGAAATAAGAGCTGGTTCTTACTTAAGGTAAACAAAATTGATAAACCTTTAACCAGACACATCTTGGAAAAAAGAGAGAGACCAAAATGAATAAAATCAGAAATGAAAGAGGCAAAGTGACAACTGACACCACAGAAATACAAAACATTTTAAGAAAATGGCAGGAATAAATGTATGGCAACATATTGAACAATCTGGGAGAAATGTATGAATCCCTAGAAACTGTCTATCATTCAAGACTGAGTTAATAAAAAAAAACAGAAAATCTGAACAGACCAAAAAATACCAACAAAGTTGAATTTAAAACACTTCCGAAAAATAAAAATCCTGGACTGGATGGCTTCACAAGTAAATTTTACCAAATATTCAAAGAGAATTAACACCTATCAATCTCAAACTATTCCAAAAAAATTGAAGAAGAAGGAAGTTTCCCAAGATCAGTTTACGAGTATAGCATTTTCCGTATTCCAAAGCCAGACACAGCTATTACCAAAAAAAGAAACTTATAGGCCAACAACCCTGATAAATACAGATGCAAATATCCTCAACAAAATATTAGTAAATGGAATCAGCAATATATCTGAAAGATTATACAACCCTATCAAGTGAGATTCATTTCTGGGATGCAAGTTTGTTTCAATATCTGCAAATCAATTAATGTGATACAGCACATAACCAAAATGAAACATAAAAACACTATGATCATATCAATAAACACAGAAAGAGCTTTTGAAAAAATTCAGCATCCATATATGATAAAAACTCAGCAAAGTGAGAATAGAGGAAAACACCTGAACTAAATAAAGGCCATATATTACAAACCCACAGCTAGCATCCTACTCAACAGTAGCATTTTCCTTAAGATAAGGAAAAGACAAGTATGTCCATTTTTATTCAACATAGTATAGGAGGTCTTGACTACAGGAATCAGATAAGAAAACAAATAAAGGGAATCTAAATGGGAAAGGAAGACGTAAAACTTACATTACTTGCACATAACATGGTATTATATGTAAACACCCTGAACTTTCTACCAAAAAATTATTAGAACTGATAAACAAATTCAGAAAAGTAGCAGGATGCAAAATTAAAATGCAGAAATTAGTTGCATTTTTATACATCAATAGCAAACTAGACACTTGATAGTTCCACCTACACAAACACTAAGAAAATGTGTCACACATACTTAGGAATCACCTTTGTCACTGATCTTTTAGGCCATCAACTTATAGCTCAAGTTCTCCTGTTTCCTCCTTCACTAACAGACCTAAGATGTCACAGCTCCTCCTGGGGGTAAGAGGTAAAATAGCTTCAGCACCCACACGCAGCTAGAGCACCCCTTCATTGTTCCTACTCAAAATGAAAATACATATGTTTATAGAATTACTGTAGTCATACCATTGAGAACACTGCTAGGCAGAGCACTTTAAACAAGTCAAACAGAAGCTCTGACCTCATTGAGTTTTAATTTTAATGGGAGAGAGATAATAAGCAAATACAATGTCTGCGGCCACTCCCACCCTGTTCTACAGAATCTTAATCGAGATTCCAATTTAAGGTCATTCTCTTTAGTTGGAGGGGACAAAAATAACACAGCAATTTATGCTGAGGTAATCAGGTCTAGCATCAATAGCCAGAGCTTTCATGGTGTTGAAGTAAGGCCAAAAGTCAAGAGTGGGAGTGGAATATGCAGGAGCCCAATTTAATAACAAGATGTTCCCTGTTTACTTCACTATAAAATTAAGACCTGTGGGTTTGGAAAATGATGTACGTATGACACACCTTTGAGGAAACATGATATTACTTATCCTGTGTGTCTGCAGTAAATGACTTGGTCCTATAATGATAATAAGAATGGCACTAAAAATTTTTTTAATACCTTCAATATGCTCTGAAGAACTGCTTTCTGAACTTTTATAAAATTTCAAAACAACTTCACACTTACAGAAATGTTGTAGGCATAGCACATAGCACTTTCCCCCCTACCCCGTAATCATTTGAGAGTAAGCTGATGACCTCGTAGCCCTACCCTCTAAGACTTCACTATGTATGTATTCCCTCAAAAAAAAAAAAAAAAAAAAAAGACATTCTCATATATAATACAGCTGTGAAATAAGAAAATCAGCATTAGTATATTAAATCGTCTAGTCCTCAGGTGCACTTCAAGTTTTGACAAATGTCCCACCACTATTTTTTATAACAAAAGGATCCAATCCGGATTCCCATCTTGCCTTCATTTGTCTCTATGCCCTTTTTTCCTGCAGGCTGGAAGAGTTCATCATTCTTTCCTTGAACTTTTGACCCTATCACTTTTGAAGAGGAATACCAGTTATCTTGTAGGATGTCCCTCAATTTGGATTTGCTTGATTTTTCCCTCATGATCAGATTCTAATGATGCATCTTTGGCAGGGATATCTGAACGTGATTGTCTGTTCTTCTCACTGCATCCTATTAGGTGGTCCAATATTCCAATTTGCCCCATTGCTGATGATGTCACTTCAATTCCGGGATCAAGGTGGTGTCCACCAACTTCTCTGCTGCACAGATGCTCTTTTGCCCTTTGAAATTAATCAGATTTTTTTGGAAAAGTCCTTAATACTTTACGAGTATCCTATTACTCATGAATGCATCAGTATAAAATCACTGGTTCATATTACTGATTTTGCAACTCAAAATTCCACAGATTTTGCAAATGATAGTCCCATTCCAAATGGCTTTTCTTTGCCTCATCATTCCTTTTTTTTAATGCTTTATTTTATTTTATTTTGTATTAGTTGCATGTGTACAAAACAATGCAATAGTTAGACATTTCACCCCTCACAAAGTGATAACACCCACCACAAATATATTGCTCCTCAGACATCATATATATCTATTACAATTCCATTTTCTCTATTTCCTATGCTATGCTCCATATCCCAAGACAATATATATGTGCATATTAAATTATAGTCTTAAATGTAAGATCTGAAACAATTAAACTCATAGAAGAAAATATAGGGAGCAAATTTGCAGACATTACTCTAACTAATATTTTTATTGCTATGTCCTCATGGGAAAGGGAAGTGAAAGAAAAAAACAACCATATGGGATTACATCAAACTAAGAAGTTTTTTCACAGCAAAGGAAACCATCAATAAAACAAAAAGGCATCCTACGGAATGGGAGAAGATAATTGTCAATGACACTCTGATAAGGGGTTAACATCCAAAATTTATAAAACACTCATTCAGCTCAACCAAAAACACAAGCAATGCAATTAAAAAACTGAGCAGAGGACATGAAGACACATTTCTCTAAAGACAACATTCAGATGGCCAACAGACATATGAAAAAATGCTCAACCTCACTAACTATCAGAGTAATGAAAATAAAAACCACAATGAGATACCACCGCACTCCAGTCAGAATGGCTATCACCAATAAGTCAACAAACAAAAACTGCTGGCGAGGTTGTAGAGAAAAGGTATCCCTTATGCACTGCTGGTGGGATTGCAGATTGGTGCAGTCAATATGGAAATCAGTATGGAGGTATCTCAAAGAATTATAAATGGAACTACCTTACTACCCGGCAATTCCTCTCTTAGGTATTTATCCAGAGAAATCCAAAACTCTAATTCGAAAAAATATATGCACCCCTATGTTTATTGCAGTGCTATTTACAATAGTCAAGACTTGGAAACAACCAAAATGCCCATCGGTAGACAACGGGATTAAGAAACTGTGGTACATTTATGCAATGGATCATTACTCAGCTATAAAGAAGAATGAAATCTAACAGTTTGCAATGATATAGATGGACTTAGAGAACATTAAGCCAAGTGAAATAAGTCATTCTTGAGCACTTCTTAATTTCTGGCCCTGATTGTCCAGAGTTATTTTGTATTTTCTCTATTCTAGACCTGGACTGAGGCATTTCTCCAAGTACTGCTTTGTTTTAGTAGAAAATAGTATTCAGAAACCAAGATCTGGGCTCTGTGGGTGCTTCTTGGGACTTGGATGTCATTGCTACTAAGGTAGGGAAAATCTATTTATCTATCTATCCATTATCTATTTATATCAACACACACTCTCATATCTAATCTATATGTAGCCCTCATGTCTCCAATTTCAATCCCAAACAAGTATATCCTAAGAGTTTCATTATCTGTATGTGGAACTACTTTCTCCAACAGTGAGAATTTTGTCTCTACTGACCCTTAATACTTTGACTTATATGATCATCATCCCTCCGGAATAAAGCCAATCTCCTGCTGTAACAACCAACTACATCCCCTTGAACATAATGTCCTCCATACGTCCACCCACATACCCTATTCTGATCTCATACACTTGTCAGGCCACTGCCAGCTTTGCACTCCTGAATGGGTGACCTCCCCACCATGCATGGGCTCTGACACCTACACTGAGAGCCCCTCCCTAGGTGAATGTCCCCTTGTTGCACCTCTGCTTGATTAACATGTGTACTGGATCAACAGTGCCACCACTGCCTTTGAAGACACCAGTCCTCACCCCACTCTAGCTCCATGCTGTGTTTTCCCTCTATCACACATGGATGCCTTTTCCATACTTTGGACGCTAATACCCTGTGCAAGCCTCCCAGCCTCACCTTCCTGAGTTGTTTTTTTTTCTCATCACCCTGCACGTGCCCAAGACCCTGCATCCAGCCACTGAGAACTATATTCTCTTAGAAACTGGAAGAGATTTTGTAATGGAGGAATATGCGGGTTTAGGGAACACAGTAGTGTCAGGGTTATAAGTAAGCACTTAGTCTAGGGAAGCCTTCGGCTTCTGAAGACAATCGCTTGGGTTAAGAAGGAAGTGAGGCACAGGTAGTAACCCAAGGGGTTTAGGGAACATGTAGTCTGGGCATGGGAAAGGCCTGGAGAGAGGAAATGTGGCTGATACATTTCAGATGTGGAAGAGAGAAATCCATGACGGAGGCTGTCCTAGATGTAAGTGGTGTGTCAGAGCACCCGGAAATGGAAAGGGACAGACCACTAAGCTGCAGATGACACGTTACAGATGAGAGTTACTGGACACTTCTTTACAAATCATGGCATTCACATTTTTTTTAGTTCTTTATTCTTTTACCTCATTGCATGTCTGGCTGCCAATGGTGTTAATGTACCATACCAAATGTTTTAAGAATTCAACCCAAAAGGAAGTCCCCCTGTCCTCAACAGGGTGCTTAGGTACCAAAGTAAAGACCTGGCAAAATTATTCCAAGTACTAGGTTAATGTCATACTGACAGACCCAGTTTTAAATGGAGAAATAGCAAGAGAATCATGTCCTGAAATATGAACAGAGCAAGAACACTATACTCATAGGACGGCAGAATGATTCTTGTGACTGCTGAGGAGAAACACATTTCTTGCAGGTAAATGTGTGCTGCCCTGTGGGGCTGGGGCACCTGGTAGACACTGACTGTGCCGTGTTATTGAGACCAGTCAGCCCTGCAGCTGGGCCCAACCTGCCCCAACCCTGCTTATTTGCATGTTACTGGGGTGCAACCCACAGCCCTGGACACATTAATAGTGTGGTCACACCCTGTGCAGGAATCAGTCCCGGGCAGGACATAGCATGGACATGAGGGTCCCGACTCAGCTCCTCAGCCTCCTGCTGCTGTGGCTCCCAGGTAAGGAAGGAAAACTGGGGATTTGCTCTGCCAGTGTGGTCAGTACCACTTAGACTGCAGGGTAGTTATAAGACCTGGTAACATCATTAAGAGTATGGATTTTTTTTATGTGTTTCCATTCTCAGGAGCCAGATGTGATATCCAGATGACCCAGTCTCCATCCTCTCTGTCTGCATCACTGGGAGATACAGTCACCATCACTTGCCGGGCTAGTCAGGGCATTAGCAGTTACTTAAACTGGTTTCAGCAGAAACCAGGGACAGCTCCTAAGCTCCTGATTTATAATGCAAACAATTTGCAAACCGGTGTCCCTTCGAGGTTCAGTGGAAAAGGATCTGGGACAGATTTCACTCTCACCATCAGCAGCCTGCAGCCTGAAGATGTGGCAACTTATTATTGTCTACAGCATAACAGTTTACCTCTCACAGTGTTAGGAGCCTGAACATAAACCACGAAGCAGACAGCTGAGAGCAGGCCGCCCCAGCTGCTCCTCTTGGACCTCCATCGGCTGACAGCATTTCTCAGAAGCAGCCACTCTTTGATGGTGACTGGAGGTTTTGGTAGAAGTTGCCAGAGAGGCTCCTGTGCACCCTAACTCTCTCTGTCTCTCCTCAGCCTCAGGGGCACATACAATACCTCTCCTGATTTCATAAAGAACTGAGATCATTCACAGATGAGACGTCTGGGTACTGTATCAGTCTGAGTTGATAACGTGAAAAAGAAACTATTCTATGTATTCCAAGTAGGAATTGTTGCATGTACAGAATTAATTTCTAAAGTACATGGTTTCAAATGTCTAGGCAGTCAACAACAGGAAAAGCAGATAGTGGAAATGGGATATTCACTGGTGCTCCTCAAGAAACCAGAGAACATATGCTGTTGCAGACAGAGGCTGTCTAACCATGTGGTCCCAGGCCTGTAGGGGAGGCCCAGGAGTGGGGGTGCTGATGCTCTCAGCTCACCAGTGATTCTCCAGTCCTCCTCTCTGCCCGCAGCACAGGATGGATAGTACTGAATTCTCGTGTTTTGACATCCACATGTCAGGGAGGGCTCCTCACTGAGCAACTCTATGGAAAATCATAGAAGGCAAAGGGGTTCTGAGAAATGTGCTTCCACAAGGGAGAGTGATGATGGGGACTGACAGCAGACAGCCTGGATGGTCATTCTTTTTGCATCTCTCAGAATTTTGCCTGTTACAATTCACTCCAATGTGCTTTCAACCATCAGCATCAAGTCTGGATTCATAACAAGAAATCTTTGCTAAATGATTGAAAAATACAAAAAAAATGAGGGAAATGTTTTGCATATATAGAAAAAATTTGACAAAGAATGAAAGCCTTTTTTATTATTATTAGGTTCAGGTGTACAAACAATGTAATGCAATTCAAGCTTTTTTGATTTAAAAAAATCAAAACTTAAACATGGGTGGAGCATTCTGTCTCTTCTATATGAAAATATCTTGCTTTTCAAAGTCATCCATGGAGCCAGAGCATCACCGACATCCCTGGCTGCTTATATAAAGGAAGATGTGAGTACACACGCATATGTATATGTGATATGTACATGTGGATATATATTTTCGGATGATTAATGTAATTATTTTATAAATTAAGTGGGTTAATCTGACTCCCGTTACTCCCCGTCAAAATTGTGTGACCAGAACCAAATATAGCACCTTATCTGGCTTGAGGTATTTTCTTTACAGTCTTTGTTTTTAAATCACCCACCAACTGCTGTGCTCACTTAAAAATATGTTTTCTAAGTGTAGGTCCAAAGGGTATAAATGGAGATATTTTTCTTACTGCAAATAATTAAATTCTTACAGTCTATGGAACTCCTGTTATCTCTATATCCACAATCATGCTTTGAGTTCCGGGTATGAGGTAATACTTATGTGATTTTTTTAAAAATAAAGTTTATTAATACTTATGTGATTTTTTTTAAAATAAAGTTTATTGGGGTGACAGTTAGTAGTAAAGTACATAGGTTTGAATATACAATTCTGTAATACATCATCTATATATCATGTTTTGTGTTATTTTCAAATTTATGGTGAAATCCACTGAGAATCTCCTGTCATAGGTCATGGGTCCTGTGATTTATAGAGAAAATAACAACTAAATTAAACTGCTAGTAACAAGCACAGAATAGACTGAATGGCTAAAAAATTAATTCATTGATAATGCCACTAGTCTTCAAATAGTGTCAAAGGTGAAACATCAACCTAGTCTTAGAGGAACTATATCAGAATCTCATGGAAGGGTAAGCATAAAAGTTGGTCAGATTTATTTAATAGTCTCTCTAGCATTTGTTTATCAAGAGTTGCAATATCTCTTATGAAGTTATAAAGAAGAATGAAACCTTACCATTTGCAAGAATATGGATGGACCTAGAGAACATATGTTAAGTGAAATAAGTCAGACAGAGAAAAACAAATACCATATGATCTCACTTATATGTGGAATCTAAAGAAAAAAACAAATGAATGAAGTAATCAGAAACAGTCTCCGAGACATAGAGGAAAATCTGAGGGTTGCTGGATGGGAGGGGGGTGAGGGTAGGGGGAAAGTAAGGGGATTAGAAACAACAGTCAGTAACCACAAGATTGCCACGGGGATACGAAAGTCAGTTCGGGAATGTAATCAATAATGTTGTAAAGATATTGTAGGGTATTGGATGGACACTTGTCCCATTAGGGAGACCACCTCAGGGATGATGTAGATGCCTGATCACTGCACTGTACACCTGAAACTGAAGCTGAACAATAATGAATGTCAACTACATATATATATATATATATATATATATATATATATATATATATATATATTTACATAGTATTTACATATACTTATATATATATTTACATAGTATTTACATATACTTTTATATATATATATTTACATAAATATATATATATTTACAAGAAGCGGAGTACAGCATTAGGAATAGAGATAGTGGAAATGTAATGACTGTGTGCGATGTCAGAGGGGTAGTGGATGAGGGGAGGGGGTTGTCACTGTGTGAGGGATATAAATGATAAATGTCTAACTATTACATTGTTTTGTGCACCTGAAACTAATACAAAAAAGTTAAAGAAAAAAAAAGAATAAATCGCTTCACCTAAGTTTTCAAAAAAAAAAAAAAAAAGAGTTGCAATATCTCTAAAATATTGACTGAGTGGCTACTCTGGCATTTTTGGCAAATCAGAGGACAAAAATTACACTTTAGAAATGCATACTCAATATGTTAAAATTTTTAGACTTTCTCCAGGTAATCATTTCACATATTTTATACATAATTGATACTGAAGAAACTTGGAGAAAATGGGAACAATTTAACACATTGTTATTTAGCCAAAACTGACCAGGAGTGAAACAAATCAACCTATGTCCTAATGACTTTTAACACAGAGCCACACTGCATGAACCATTAGGGTATAGATTCCTTCATTTCTTCGTTTTCCAGGTAAAGAGACATAGAATCATAGAAAAACGTTTCCCAAGTATGAAATATTCACTAGTCAGCTGCCTGAAAATGAAAAACAAGCAAATAGAAAGCTTTAATTTGCAGATTAACTCTGGCAATTTCTTATGTTTATGACTTATTTTTGGAAATGGGAACAAATTTATGCCTGAGGTTTATCGGAAAATTACACTACACTGATGTCACATCACTTTTATTTATTTATTTATTTATTTTTTGTGGTTTTTTTTTTTTTTTATTAAATTTATTGGGGTGACAATTGTTAGTAAAATTACATAGATTTCAGGTGTACAATTCTGTATTACATCATCTATAAATCCCATTGTGTGTTCACATCACTTTTATACCCAAGGGGTTTTGGGAGAAGGGGAGTCACAATGGTATGTAAAATTCAAGGGTTATATCTGATGATCACTTTGGAAGGAGAGATAGCTAATTCAATGGTACACACTCTTGGTTTTAACAAATTAACCAACTTTTAGAAGAAACAAGGCTGAAAGTTTGGAGACACAATTATGAGTATTTTGGGGAGCACTCTGATGGGACCTTTCTAAATGGGCCAATATTGAGAACAATCGCTTCCCAGGTGAATGTTAATCTAAGGGCCATTGCCGAGCAGAAGGTTCTCAATAATTACATGTCAGTCATTTACTACTACAGTCTGAATATTTGTCCACCCCAAAATTCATATGTTAAAATCCTAAACAGCAATGTGATTATATTATAAGGTAGGACATTTTGTAGGTGACTAGGTCATGTGGGTAGAACACTGGTGAATGGGATCAGTGCCTTATAAACAGACCCACAGAGCTTCTCCCTAGTTGCTTCTACCATGTGAGGACACAGCGAGAAAACTATCTATGAACCAGAATGTGAGCCATCACCAGACACCAAATCTTTTAGCAAATCGAATGAGAATCCACAGCCTCTAGATTTGTGAGAAACACATTTCTGTTGTTTACAACCTGCCCAGTACATACAAGGTATTTTTGTTATAGCAGCCCAACATGCTAAGAGAGTCACTTTTCCAAGCTTTCCCAGTGAGCCTAATGAACAGACATCGTGACATCAGCAATGGCAGTTCATGCATAGCCCAGGGGTATGGATTTCATCTGACTAAGGCTGACTTGTTACTTGCATGTGTTAAGTGATTGAGTCAGTTAGACATGAGAAAAGACATGATGGCTGATTCCAGCACAAAGGTGTTTATTACCATGAAATAGGAAGACTACAAATGGAGAGAAAGACCACATGAATAGACTCTGGCAACTCCAAATTCTAATCCCTCAAATCCCCTAGTGTTTTCTGTGATCAGAAAACTTATTGCCATGGCAACAGCAATCTGGAGAATCAGAAAGCCGTGTCCACCAGACTGTGTTGCCTGGCCAGGACCCACACCAGCAAACTGAGCACCTGTGGTCATGCACGTCCCCTCCCCTCACTCTGTTCTGTGTTGGTACTAGATTCATTGGAGTCATAGGTGGGAGGGTGTTTGGGGGGCAGGGTGAGAAAGGTGAAGGGATAAGAAGTATAAATAGGTAGTTACAAAAGAGTCACGGAGATGTAAGGGAAAGCCAGGGAATATCATCAATGATATGGAAATAACTATATAAAAGCAACTACTAACAGAACTAAAGGGAGAAACTGACAGAACCCCATTATAGTAGGGGACCTGAATATCCCATTCACAGCAGCTCTTTTGCCCTTTGAAATTAATAAGATTTGGGGGGAAAAGTTCTTAGTACTTTATGAATATCCTATAACTCATCAAAGTGTCAGTATAAAATCATGGGTTCTTATCTCCTTCAATGGGTTAACATCATAATTAATTTTGATTCCTAAAATCCCCCAGATTTGAAATGACAGTCCCATTCCAAATGGCTTCTGTACACCTGCTCATTCTTGAGCACTTCTTAATTTCTGGCCCATATTTCCAGAGTTATATTGTATTTTCTCTATTCTGGACATGTGATAGTGCATTTCTCCAAGGTCTACTGCTTTGTCCTAGTAAAAAGTAGTACTTAGAAAGCAATGTGGGCACTGTGGGCGCTTCTAGGAATGTGGGTGTCATGGTACTAGGTGAGGAAAAACCTACTTATTTATATAACTATCCATCATCTATTTATATATTAACACATAGTTTTATATCTAACCTGTATATAACCCTGGTAACTCCAATTTTAATCCCAAACCAGCTTTCCTAGGAGATACCTTTTCCTTATCTATTACTCGTTTCTCCAACAGTGAGAGAATTTTATCTCCATTTATCCTTAATATTTTGACTCATATGATCATCAACCTTCCTAAATGAAACCAATCGCCTGCTGCTACAGCCAACTACAATCCCCTTGCACATAACTTCCCCCATACATCCACCCACTTACCCTGATCTGGCTCTGATACACTTGTCAGGCCACTGCCAGCTTTGCCCCCCCTGCATGAGTGCCCTCCGCACCATGTGTGGGCTCTGACACCTACACTGAGTGCCCCTGCATAGGTGAATGTCCTCTACTTGCTCTGGCCTTAACACATGCACTGGTCCAATAGTGCGACCACTGCCACGTGAGGACAGCAGTCCTCACCCGACTCTCGCTCCATCCTGGGATCCCCCTCTATCACACATGGATGCCTTTTCCGTACGGTGTGGGCTCTAATACCCTGTGAAAGACTCCAACCCTCATCTTCCTGAGTGATTTTCTCATCACTGTGCTTGAACCCAAGGCCCTGCATCCAGCCACTGAGAACTATGTTCTCTTTGAAACTGGAAAGGCTTTGGTGATGGAGGAATATGAGGGTTTGGGGAACACAGTAGTTTCAGCGTTATACATATGCACTTAGTCTAGGGAAGGCTTCAGCTTCTCAAGAGAATAGCTTGGGTTAAGAAAAAGGCAAGGTACATGTAGTAACCCAAGGAGCTCAGGGAACATGTAGCATTGGGAAAGCCCTGCAGAGAGGAAAGGTGGCTGACACGTTTCATTTGTGAGGAGAAAAATACCTGACCATGGCTGGCCTAGATGCAAGAGGTGTGTCAGAGCCCTTGGATATGTAAAGGGACAGACCACTAAGCTAGAGATGACAGGTTAGCAATAAGAGATACTCAGTCACTGGGCACTTCCTTACAAATCATGACACGCACATTTTGGGGGGTTCTAAACCATTATACCTCATTGCATCTCTGGTTGCCAATAGTATTAATTTACCATACCAACACTTTTAAGAATACAACCCCAAAGGAAGTCTCCCTGTCCTCAATAGGGTGCACAAGTACCAATGCAAAGAGCTGGCAAAATTTCTTCCAAGTACTAGTGGTATTTTGTACTCAAAACATTCAGTTTTAGATGGAGAAATAGCAAGAGAAGCATGTCCTGAAATTTGAACACAGCAAGAACACTGTACTCATAGGATGGTCGAATGATTCTTTTTTTTAATTAAACTTTATTGGGGTGACAATTGTTATTAAAGTTACATAGGTTTCAGGTGTACAATTCTGTAATACATCCTCTATATATTACGTTGTGTGCTTACCACCCAGAGTCAGTTCTCCTTCTATCACCATATATTTGAACCCCCTTACCCTCAGCTACCACCCCCCTCCCCCTTTACCCTCTGGTAACCACTAAACTATTGTCTGTGTCTATGAGATTTGTTTCTTCATTTGTTTGCTTGTCCTTTTGTTGTTTTCAGCTTTCTATCCCACATATCAGTGATATCATATTGTTCTTGACTTTTCTGTGTGACTTATTTCACTTAGTGTTATAATCTCAAGGTCCATCCATGTTGTCACAAATGGTATTAGTTCATCTTCTTATGGAAGAATAACATTCCAGTCTGTATATACACCTCATTTTCTTTATCCAATCATCTATCAAAGTACACTTTCTTGTGACTGCCGAGGAGAAAAGCATTCCTTGCAGGCAAATGTGTGCTGCCCTGGGGGCTGGGGCACCTGGTAGACACTGACTGTGACGTGTTATTGAGACCAGTCAGCCCTGCAGCTGGGCCCAACCTGCCCCAACCCTGCTGATTTGCATGTTACTGGGGTGCAACCCACAGCCCTGGACACATTAATAGTGTGGTCACACCCTGTGCAGGAATCAGTCCCGGGCAGGACGTAGCATGGACATGAGGGTCCCGACTCAGCTCCTCAGCCTCCTGCTGCTGTGGCTCCCAGGTAAGGAAGGAAAACTGGGGATTTGCTCTGCCAGTGTGGTCAGTACCACTTAGACTGCAGGGTAGTTATAAGACCTGGTAACATCATTAAGAGTATGGATTTTTTTTATGTGTTTCCCTTCTCAGGAGCCAGATGTGATATCCAGATGACCCAGTCTCCATCCTCTCTGTCTGCATCACTGGGAGACACAGTCACCATCACTTGCCAGGCCAGTCAGGGCATTAGCAGTTACTTAGCCTGGTATCAGCAGAAACCAGGGACAGCTCCTAAGCTCCTGATCTATAGTGCAAACAGTTTGCAAACTGGTGTCCCTTCGAGGTTCAGTGGCCAAAAATCTGGGACAGATTTCACTCTCACCATCAGCAGCCTGCAGCCTGAAGATGTGGCAACTTATTACTGTCAACAGTATTACAGTACCCCTCTCACAGTGTTATGAGCCTGAACATAAATCATGAAACAGACAGCTGAGAACAGGCCACCCCAGCTGCTGCTCTTGGGCCCCCATCCGCTGAGAGCATTTCTCAGATGCACCCACTCTTTGATGGTGACTGGAGGTTTTGGTAAAAGTGCCCAGGGAGGCTCCTCTGCACCCTAACTCTCTTTGTCTCCCCTGAGCCTCCGGGGCACATACAACGCCTCTCCTGATTTCATAAACTGAAACCATCACACATGCTGTCTGGGCTACTGTATCAGTCAGAGTTCATAAAGGGAAAGAGAAGCTACTCTATGTATTCCAAGCAGGAATTGCTTAATATAGGGAATTAATTTCTAAAGTACATTGTTTCAAAGGCCATGGGAATTAACCATGGGAATCAGACAGTGGAAATGTGGGATTCTCTGGTGCTCCCCCAGAAATCAGAGAACATAAGCTCTTGTAGACAGAGTCTGTCTAATCTTGTGGTCCCCAGACATCTAGGAGAAGCCCTGGATTGGGGACTTGATGCTCCCAGCTCACCAGTGATTCTCCAGTCCTCCTCTCTGCCTGCAGGACCTGATGGATAGTATTGAATCCTCCTTGTCTGATTTCCACATGTCAGGGAGGGCGCCTCACTGAGCAATTCTATGAGAAATCACAGAGGGTAGATCAGTTCTAAGAAATGTACTTTCACTAGTGATGATGGTGAACTGACAGCCTGGATGGTCATTCTTTTTGCATCTCTCAGAATTTTGCCAATTACAGTTCACTAGGATGTGCTTTCAACCTTCATCATCCTGTCTGGATTCAGAACAAGAAATCTTTGTTAAATGTTGAGAAAATAGAAAAAAATGAGGGAAATGTTTTGCATCTACAAAAATAATTTGACAAAGAATGAAAGCCTTTTTTGATTAAAAAATGAAAACTTAAATATGGGTGGAGCATTCTGTGTCTCCTATATGAAAATATCTCACTGTTCAAAATTTTCCTTGGAGCCAGAGCAACACTGACATCCCTGGAGCTTATTACAAATGCAAAACAGCAGGTTCCACTTCACATCCATTTTTGAGGGTTTTCATTTTAACAAGATATCAGGTGGTATATATAAGGTTTAAGATCCTCTGTTCTAGAGGACATTTACCTCAGTTAAGTGGATGATTTTTTCTTCCATTTCCATTTAAGAGACTCTATTTAAATCCACATGTTGAAAACACATGCAACTTTATTTTCAAATTAACACAAAATTAACTTACTTTAAGATTGTAAGCATTGAAAAAATATAATTATTTGTAAATGGCAGGATGAAATATGTTAAAATCAAATAGAATAATGGTTTTCAGAAACTTGAAGAATTACAAAGACCTAAGAATAAATCAAAATTTTATATAATTGTGTTAGAAACAATTGGACTTAAACTTGCTTGTGCCATTTGTTTTGGGGATATTGTTCATCCCACATTTTTCCCTGAGAATGATGTTTCTTGGGTTCACACCTTCAGTCTTGCCCCAAAGGAAACAATTGATAGCAGAGACCAATTCATGTACCAGCAGAAGAACCACACAGCTGAGCAACTGTCTGGATCATGCAACATGGTCAACATAAACATTATTGAATATGGAATGAATTTTCAGTTTTTGAAGCCACTAAGTTTTTGAGTGGTTCCCTACAAACCATTATTGTGTAAAATCTGACTAGCACAATATTTATATACTTACACATAGAGATACACAGTTTTCACTAAAACTTATGACACAAAATAATACTTAGAAATCCATTCATAAGGAGACACAAAAACATAAAAGAAATGTTTTAATATTTGATAAAAAGAATAAAATTTACATCATTTATGTAAACATCTAATGTTATCCAAATATAGCAGTACTTCCAGTAATAATAATGATAATTTTATACATCATACAGACTTAATAAAAATGATTACATCCAAATTTCATAAATACAATTATATAGGAAGATGTGATTATATATGCATATATATGATACATACATGTGGGTATTATTTTCTTTTGAGCAATGTAATTATTTTATGAACTAAATGGCTTAATCAGACTCCTGTTATTCCCCATCAAAATCTTGTGTCCAAGACCAGATATAGTACCTTATGCAGCTTGAGGACTTTTCTTTATAATCTTTGTTTCTAAATAACCCACCAAATGCTGTGCTCACTTGAAAATATGTTTTCTAAGTGGAGATCCAAAGGGTATAAATGGAGATATTTTTCCGACTGCAATAAATTAAATTTTTAGGGCCTGTGGAAGTCCAGTTATCTCTATGTCCACCATCATGCTATGAGGTCCAGGTATGAGATATTACTTATGTGGATTTTTCGAAAAATAAAGTTTATTGGGGTGACAATTTTTAGTAAAGTTACATAGGTTTCAAGTGGACAATTCCGTAACACATCATCTATATATCATGTTGTGTGTGTGTGTGCTTTTAATTTAATGGTGAAATCTGCTTGAGACCCTCATGACATAGGTCATAGATCTTGTGATTTATAGAGAAAATAACAACTTAATTAAACTGCTAATAAACAAGCACAGAATAGACTGAATGGCTAAGAAACATATTCATGGTTTACACCACTGGTCTTCAAATCGTGTATAATGGTCACTATCAGCCTGGTCTTAGAGGAAGTATATCATTATCTCATGGAGGGGCGATTATGAAGTTTAGTCAGATTTATTTAATAGCATATTTTAAAATCTGTCTGGCATTTGGTTATCAAGATTTGCAATGTAATGGCTGTGTGCAATGTCAGAGGGATAGTGGATGAGGGACAGGGGGTTGACACAGTGTGAGGGATATAAATGATAAATGTCTAACTATTACTTTGTTTTGTGCACCTAAAACTAATAAAAAACAATGCTATTTCACACCTAAAAAAAAAAAAAAAAAGGAGTTGCAATTTCTCTAAAATATTGACCAAGTGGTTACTCGGACCTTTTTGGCAAATCAGAGGACAAAATTACACTTTAGAAATGCATACTCGATATGTTCAAATTTTTAGACATTATTTAGGTAATATTTTCTCATATTTTATAGATAATTGATGCTGAAGAAACTTGGAGAAAATGGGAACAATTTAACAAGTTGTTATTTCATCAAAACTGACCAAGAGTAAAACAAGTCTATGTGTGTTCTAATAACTTCTAACACAGTGCCACACAGCATGAACCATTAGGGCATAGATGACTCCATTTCTTCATTTTCCAGGTAAAAAAGAGACATAGAAACATAGAAAAATTTTTACCAAGAATGAAATATTCACTACTCACGTGCCTGGGAATGAAAAAGACAAACAAACAAAAAACACCCAAAACAAACAAACCATCTGAGAGCTTTAAAATGCAGATTAATTCAGGTGTTGCCTTATGCTTATAAAGTATTTCTGGAATTGTGAAATTTATGCCTGTCATTTGTCAGAGAAATACACTGGACTGATGTCACATCACTTATATACCCAAGGGGGCTTTGGAAGAAAGGGAGTCACAACAGTATGTAAAATTCGAGTATTATATCTGATGATCACTTTGGAAAAAGAGATAGCTAATTGTGGGGACAGCCCCAGAAAACAGTTTCCAGGCTCTCGGCCTCGCACAGACAGGTGCTGGCACAGGTAGTAAATGGCCATCAACTGTGATTGCATGGCCATCAGCTGTGGCTAGTTGGCCATCAGCTGTAACCAGTGAGCCATTGGCCACTAATATAACTGCTGTGGCTACGCTAGCAGCAAAATGGGGGGCTAGCAAGAAGATGGTGGCTGAGCCTGCAAGAGGAGCAGAATTGTGTGGCTCCTGTTTCTTGTTTCTCCAACCCAGCCACCAGCGAGAATATAGTGGTATGACTCCCTTACCTATGGCTCTGTGGGTGTTCCTTTTTGGCCTCACCATGTCCTGCGTTCTTATGTGGGGAGCAGGAGCAGAGACCCCGCCGGCCGCCCCGCATGACAAATGGTGCAGCGAGCAGGGTATGGTGCCGGCCAAAGCTCTCCAAAGGATGATGGAGCAGTTTGTGTGTGTGAACACTGAGTCTCAGGAAGACCAGGAGGAGCAGCTACTGGAGAGCTGGACCCCAATGGAGGGGTGGGAAGATGTGGACGGTTCCCCAACCAGCATAAGCCGGAGAAAGCGAAGGTTGTTGTGGCCCTGTGGGCTGGGAAGTGTTTGCTGAGGCAGCCAGGATGCAGGAATTGTAGTCCCAGGAGGAAATGCTTGCTGAGTCCTCCGTGGGAGATGAGGGTGAGGTCAAGGTCGTCCCTCACCCCCAGGACAGCCCTGGCGAATGACTATGGATTATGGGGAATTGCCCTCCATCCCTAATTTAATGGACAGCTTGACTGTTTGCTTGGGAACACACCACCATGTAGTGGAACTAGGAGATATTTGCTTTTGTGTCTTGACCGGCCACCATTGAGAATATGTAAGCCTCTTGACTGTGAGCCGCTGTTGTTCCAGCATGGTACCCTGTGAGGCCCAGAGAGAGTGGCAGTGCCCTGAGAGCCCTGGCTGTACCCAGGTAAACTAGTGGTACCCTAAGAAGTCCAGGAAGTCTGGCCGTGCCCAGAAGTACTGGTGGTGCCCCGAAAACCCTGGCTGTGTCCGGGAAACTAGTGGTACCCTAAGAAGCCCAGGAAGTCTGGCTGTGCCCAGAAGTACTGGTGGTGCCCTGAGAAACCCTGGCTGTGCCCAGAGAGCCTGGCTGTGTCCAGGATATTGCATTCACCTCCAGGCTCCTCGCACAGGGCCCCTCGCGGAAGATGCTTGTCGCGTAGATTGTGAGGCGAGAGCCTGTAAGGGTGGAGTGTGGGGACAGAGCCCCAGAAAACAGTTTCCAGACTCTCAGCCTCACATAGACAGGTGCTGGCTCAGGTAGTAAATGGCCAACTGTGATTGCATGGCCATCAGCTGTGGCTAATTGGCCGTCAGCTGTAACCAGTGAGCCATTGGCCACAATATAACTGCTGTGGCTACGCTAGAAGAAAGAAGAGGAGAGAGAAGAATGGGGGCTAGCAAGAAGATGGCGGCTGGGCTGGCAAGTGTGGATGGCGGTTTGGGGACAGTGTGGATCCAGCCTCCAGTGAGAGTATAGTGCCGCCAGAGAGAATATAGTGGTATGACTACCCTACCTATGGCTCCGTGGGTGTTCCTTTTTGGCCTCACCATGTCCTGCATTCTTATGTGGGGAGCGGGAGCAGAGACCCTGCAAGCTGCCCCGCCTGACACCCTGCATGACACTAATTCAATCATATAGATTCCTGGTTCTAACAAATAACCAGACTTTAGAAAAAACAAGGGTGAAAGGCTGGAGACAGAGTTAAAAGTATTTTGGGAAGCTCTATGATTGGACCTTTCAAAATGGGCCAAGATTGAGAATAATGGCTTCCCAAGTGAATGTTAGTCTAAGAGCAATTGCACAGAAGAAGGTTCTCAATAATTAGGTGTCAGTCAGTTACTGCTATGGTATGATTGTTTGGCCCCCCCAAAATTCATATGTTGAAATCTTAAACACCAATTTGATTGTATTACAAGGGAGGATGTTTTCCGGTGATGAGATCATGAGGGTGGAACATTGGTGAATGGGATCAATGCCTTATGAAAGAGACCCAAAAGAGCTCTCTGGCTGCTTCTACCATGTGAGGACACAGAGAAAAACTATCTATAAACCATCACCAGACACGAAATCTACCAGCAACTTGAGCTTGGAATCCACAGCCTCTAGATTCTGGGAAATAGATTTCTGTTCTTTACAACCTGCTCAGTATAAGGTATTTTTGCTATAACAGCCCAAACGTGCTAAGAACTCACTTTTCTGATCTTTCCCAATGAGCCAATGAAGAAACATCATGGCATCAGTAATGGCAGTTCATGCATAGCCCAGGGGTATGGATTTCATATAAGGCTGATGTGTTACTTGCATGTATTCTGTGATTGAGTCACTTGGATATAAGAACAGACATGATGGCTGATTCCTGCAGAAAGGGGTTTATTATAATGGATTAGGAACATTATAAATGTTGAGAAAGGCCACATGAATGGGTTTTGGCAACTCAGTTCTAATCCTTCAAACCCCCTAGTGTTTTCTGTGATCAGAAAAGCTATTGCCATGGCAACAGCAATCTGGAGAATCAGAATTCTGTGTCCACTAGCATGTGTTGCCAGGCCAGGACCCACACCAGCAAACTGAGCACCTGTGGTCATGCATGTCCCCTCCCATCACTCTGTTCTGACAACCACCCCTCAGGAACACATCTGATGGGCAGAGTCTAAGTCACATCTCTGATCAAGAGTGCAAGTCATGTGGTTTAGCCTTTTCAGAACCTCCCACACAGAAAGACCTGAGGGAACACAGAGGATGGAAAATACTAAGGAAGCTGCTTCACAGTAATTGCATGAGTCAGGAATACATGTATGTATGTTAAACAATTTCCCTTTCTCTACTTTCCTTTCCTTTAAAATATACAAAGAAACAGCTGGGTGGTTTTTTTGTTTTTTTTGTCACCCTTATAATTTGGACAGTAGATTAAATGTGTAAGAAAATTAATAAAAAATTCATCAACCAAGATTGCATTGACAGGACCTGAAGGAGGAGTCTCATGTCTACGTCCGTCTCCAAGTCCCCCAGGAAGATCTCTGGTTATAACCACCCTCCTAACGCCCTCTGTCCTTCTCTAAAGGAACTTCCTCTTCATCTGCCTGTGTCTCACCCCGGGTGTGTGTTCCAGATTGCAATTGTCTCTTTTCAAAAATGAGCCATTCGTTGGAGAAATATCTAGCTGACTTTTTGTTTAAGGTCAACATCCTTGGTGGCCTGTACAAGAGTCCAGAAAAGACCCCCAAGAACATCAGGGATGGTAGGTGAACAGGGGTGGCACCCACAGAGCCTTTTGAGCTTGTTGTTTTTCTCACTGGCCCAGGAGTTCTAAGGCTAAATTTTCTCCTGTATTTGAACTTCTACTCTCTTTGTTTTGAAGCTCTCGTGACTTTATCCAATGTGTCAGAGGCTTTGTACGTTTCTCCTAATGGCCCTGTTTGTCTGCAACTATTCAATTTGACACAACAGCCTGACACAACTTTTCTCCAAATTGGGAACGAATTTCTATCTGTTCCAATTGATGCCTAACCTATGCTTTAGGTGTCCAAACTCAAGCTACAAAGGAGCCCTGCCTCCGTGTACTAAAACAGTTCCAATAGTGGGGGTACCAAACGATCCTCAAATGAGACCTGTCTCTGAAACTGTTCTTTTGGTTTAGGCTGTTTAAGAGTTAGTCACCCTTTTCTCCTTAGTTCTCTGTACCTACTCATTTATTAAGCTGAGCCTTCTTAGAACAGCATCATGCTGGAATTTCTTTCTCCCAAAAGGGGAAAATCTCTCTAGAACTTGACAGTAGCCATCAAAACAGCAAAGCAGGTAAATTAAATGAACTTCTAGCATATTTTATTTGTTCCATTTCTGATGACACTATAGATGAATCTGGGAGCATGATTCATTTGTCCCTATTGAATCACCTGTCATTCTCTTTCTGGGCAAAATCTTCAGCTGATATTGGCGTAATCCACAGGGTACCTCCTATCAAGATTCAAATATATCCCTTAAACCCTCATGCCAGAATCAATAGCCCACAAGGGGTCTTTCAATGTATAAAGCCTAAAATAGATTCCAAAACTCAGGACCTCATTCCCTTGCACTGGACCCTGTAATACTCCTACTTTTCCTGTGAGAAAACCCAAGGGATGGGAGTTGAGATTGTCCAGGACCTCTGAGCAATAAACAACATTGTTATCTTTCAGAATCCTATTATTGCTACCCTCACATAGTATTTAGCATCCATCCCAACTGAATGTAAATTTCCTACTGTAATTGATTTATGCAATGCATTCTTCAGTATTTCAGCCAATGAAGCTGGTCAACACATTTTTGCTTTCATGTGAGAAGGAAAACAACTTACCTGGACAGTAATGCCTCAGAATTTCACTGAGAGCACTGTTTCTCACAAATTCTGAAGGCTAATCTAGATGGTACACATCTCCCTAGGAGTTCTACTTTGCTGCAATATGTGGATGACTTGCTTTAGGGAAGATGTTGAAGAAAATTTGTCTTTATTGGTTGATGTGAGCTTTTGTCTATTAGCTTTTATCTGTTCCTGTATGTGAGGTGATTTCTGTGTTGTGATCAGGGGTTGAGTAAATTCCCCCTTTGGTCTCATTCTCCCGAGCAGGGAAGATATAAGATGGTGTTATTTTCTGGGTCTCATTCTCCAGAGCAGGGGACACACGAGATGAGGTTTTTTGTTTAGTCTCATTTTCTCGAATAGGGGAGATATGAGATGGCGTTTGTCGTTCTGTCCGTGTTGTGAGCTGATGGTGAGCTTAGGGTTAAAAAATTCTTGATCAGGGGTTGAGAGAATTCCCTCTTTGTTCTGTCTGTTTCACCCACATCAGCAGATGAAGTGAAGAAGAAGCTAAGTTATATCAGGACAAAGTGACAGGCACGTTGCCCGGCTCTGGAAGACCTTGGGCTGATGGTCCCAAGCAAGAACAGTAGATATTGCTCATCGGGATGAATTGGCCCTTTGGCTGGATGGGCAACATTCATAACAGTAACTGCCAGACCCTCCCGGAACTGGCCATTCCCGGAGGGGGAGGCAGGAACAAGAAACTTGACTCTAAGGTACATCTGAGAAAATATATAAGACAGACCTCAGTTGGCATTATTAATTAATAATTATTTCATCATTTGGTCATTTGTCATTGGTGATTCTCATCATTCTAACATGTTAAAGACTTCCAACAATATGCAGCTTACAACACCAGGGAATGTCCTGACTTCCAGCCGCGAACCTGGTGAGGTCTGGCTGGTTCCCGGCCTCTCCAGTGTTGTTCCCCATGATAAGCCTTCTTGAGAACTTGTTAGCATCTAAAAAACTTATATGGAGCTTACAGCTTATAGCATCAGAAGACATCTTAACTTCCAACAACAACAACAACAACGATAACAACAGCAACATTCTTCAAATTGTTAATACCTTGAAAACTTATATACAGCTTATAGCTTATACATCAAAAGACTCCTTGACTTCTAACAACAACAACAATGCCAACAGCAGCAGCATCTTGGGAACTAGCAAGCAGTGGTGTGGGAGATGCCTGAGTTTCTCTCAACTGCAGCCCTGGCAAGGTTTTCATATATGACTTTTTCAGCGCTGTTCTCCCCCAGATTAGTGAGCTTTTCTCATCGACTGTAATAGTTACTATCCTATAGAGCTGCTTTCGGATACTCCTTACTGATGTTATTTGTGTATTTAGCCAAGTAAATTTTGATCAATATAAACATGTGTTGGGATCTCTTAAACTTATACGTATGTGTACTCCTTTGATGTGACGTTGTTATCAATGTATATAGCTTAGTATTAACCACTTTTACTTTCTCTCATTAGCACACTCTATTAATTGCCCTTGACTTTTGCTATTGCATATTGCTAAACAAATTGACTAGATATTACTAAATAAATAATCAATTAACCCATTCTAGGCTGTATCCCTCCTCCTTTTCCCCGCTCTTCATTACACTCATCGTTCCTGAGCACTTCTTAATTTCTGGCCCAGAGTTATTTTGCATTTTCTCTATTCTAGACCTGGACTGAGGCATTTCTCCAGGAACTACTGCTTTGTTTTAGTGGAAAATAGTATTTAGAAACCAAGATCTGGGCATTGTGGCTGCTTCTTGGGACATGGGTGTCATTGGTTCTAGGTTAGAGAAAATATATTTATGTATCTATCCATCATCTATTTATATATCAACACACACTTTCATATCTAATCTATATGTAACCCTCTTAGCTCCGATTTCAATCGCAAACCAGTTTATCATAGGAGTTTTGTTTTCTGTATCTGGAACTACTTTCATCAACAGTGAGAATTTTTGTCTCTACTGACCCTTAATACTATGACTTACATGATCATCAACCCTCCTGAATGAAACCAATCTCCTGCTGTAACAGCCAACTATATCCCCTTGCACATAACTTGCCCCATACATCCACCCACATACTCTGTTCTGGCTCTGATACCCTTGTCAGGCCACTGCCAGCTTCGCACTCCTGCATGGGTGCCCCCCCCCCGCCATGTGCGGGCTCTGACACCTACAATGAGAGCCCCTGCCGAGGTGAATGTCCCCTTCTTACACCTCTGCTTGATTAACATGTGTCCTGGATCAACAGTGCCACCACTGCCTTTGGGGACACCAGTCCTCACCCCACTCTAGCTCCATGCTGTGTTCTCCCTCTATCACACATGGATGCCTTTTCCATATTTTGGACGCTAATACCCTGTGCAAGCCTCCCAGCCTCACCTTCCTGAGTTTATTTTTTCTCATCACCCTGCTTGTACCCGAAACCCTGCATCCAGCCACTGAGAACTATATTGTCTAGAAACTGGAAGAGATTTTGTGATGCAGGAATATGCGGGTTTAGGGAACACAGTAGTGACAGGGTTATAAGTAAGCACTTAGTCTAGAGAATCCTTCGGCTTCTGAAGACAATAGCTTGAGTTAAGAAGGAAGTGAGGCACAGGTAGTAACCCAAGGTGCTTAGGGAACATGTAGCATAGGCATGGGAAAGGCCTGCAGAGAGGAAAGGTGGCTGACACATTTCAGATGTGGAGGAGAGAAATCCCTGACGGAGGCTGTCCTCGATGCAAGTGGTGTGTCACAGCACCCGGAAATGGAAAGGGACAGACCACTAAGCTGCAGATGACATGTTACAGATGACAGTCACTGGGCACTTCTTTACAAATCATGACATTCACATTTTTTTTAGTTGCTTGTTCTTATACCTCATTGCATCTCTGGCTGGCAATAATATTAATTTACCATACCAGAGGTTTTAAGAATTCAACCCAAAAGGAAGTTCCCCTGTCCTCAACAGTGTGCTCAGGTGCCAATGTAAAGAGCTGGCAAAATTATTCCAAGTACTAGGTTAATGTCATACTGACAGACCCAGGTTTAAATGGAGAAATATCAAGAAAGGCATGTCCTGAAATATGAACAAAGCAAGAACACTATACTCAGGACGGTAGAATGATTCTGTGACTGCCGAGGAGAAAAGCATTCCTTGCAGGCAAATGTGTGCTGCCCTGTGGGGCTGGGGCACCTGGTAGACACTGACTGTGACGTGTTATTGAGACCAGTCAGCCCTGCAGCTGGGCCCAACCTGCCCCAACCCTGCTGATTTGCATGTTACTGGGGTGCAACCCACAGCCCTGGACACATTAATAGTGTGGTCACACCCTGTGCAGGAATCAGTCCCGGGCAGGACGTAGCATGGACATGAGGGTCCCGACTCAGCTCCTCAGCCTCCTGCTGCTGTGGCTCCCAGGTAAGGAAGGAAAACTGGGGATTTGCTCTGCCAGTGTGGTCAGCACCACTTAGACTGCAGGGTAGTTATAAGACCTGGTAACACCATTAAGAGTAAGGATGTTTGTTTTCATGTTTCCCTTCTCAGGAGCCAGATGTGATATCCAGATGACCCAGTCTCCATCCTCTCTGTCTGCATCAGTGGGAGACACAGTCACCATCACTTGCCGGGCCAGTCAGAGCATTAGCAGTTGGTTAGCCTGGTATCAGCAGAAACCAGGGACAGCTCCTAAGCTCCTGATCTATAATGCAAACAATTTGCAAACCGGTGTCCCTTCGAGGTTCAGTGGAAAAGGATCTGGGACAGATTTCACTCTCACCATCAGCAGCCTGCAGCCTGAAGATGTGGCAACTTATTACTGTCAACAGCATAACAGTTTACCGCTCACAGTGTTAGGAGCCTGAACATAAACCACGAAGCAGACAGCTGAGAGCAGGCCGCCCCAGCTGCTCCTCTTGAGCCTCCATCTGCTGAGAGCATTTCTCAGAGGAACCCAGTCTTTGATGGTGACGGGAGGTTTTGGTAGAAGTGTCCAGGGAGACTCCTCTGCACCCTAACTCTCTTTGTCTCTCCTCAGCCTCAGGGGCACATACAACGCCTCTCCTGATTTCATAAAGAACTGAGATCATTCACAGATGAGACGTCTGGGTACTGTATCAGTCTGAGTTCATAACATAAAAAAGAAGCTATTCTACATATTCCAAGCAGGAATTGTTTCATGTAGGGAATTAATGTTTAAAGTACATGGTTTCAAATGGCTAGGCAGTCAATAACAGGAAAAGCAGATAGTGGAAATGGGATATTCACTGGTGCTCCCCAAGAAACCAGAGAACATATGCTGTTGCAGACAGAGGCTCTCTAACCATGTGGTCCCAGAACCTGTGGGGGAAGCCCAGGAGTGGGGATGCTGATGCTCCCAGCTCACCAGTGAATCTCCAGTCCTCCTCTCTGCCTGCAGGACCGGATGGATAGTACTGAATCCTCCTCTTTTGACATCCACATGTCCGGGAGGGCTCCTCACTGAGCAAGTCTATGGAAAATCATAGAAGGCAAAGGGGTTCTGAGAAATGTGCTTCCACAAGGGAGAGTGATGATGGGGAACTGACAGCAGACAGCCTGGATGGTCATTCTTTTTGCATCTCTCAGAATTTTGCCTGTTACAATTCACTCCGATGTGTTTTCAACCATCGTCAAGTCTGGATTCATAACAAGGAATCTTTCCTAAATGATTGAAACATACAAAAAAAATGAGGGAAATGTTTTGCATATATAGAAAAAATTTGACAAAGAATGAAAGCCTTTTTTATTATTATTAGGTTCAGGTGTACAAACAATGTAATGCAATTCAAGCTTTTTTGATTTAAAAAAATCAAAACTTAAACGTGGGTGGAGCATTCTGTCTCTTCTATATGAAAATATCTTGCTTTTCAAAGTCATCCATGGAGCCAGAGCATCACCGACATCCCTGGCTGCTTATATAAAGGAAGATGTGAATACACACGCATATATATATATATGTGATATGTACATGTGGATATATATTTTCAGATGATTAATGTAATTATTTTATAAATTAAATAGGTTAATCTAACTCCCATTACTCCCCGTCAAAATTGTGTGACCAGAACAAAATATAGCACCTTATCTGGCTTGAGGTATTTTCTTTATAGTCTTTGTTTTTAAATCACCCACCAACTGCTGTGCTCACTTGAAAATATGTTTTCTAAGTGTAGGTCCAAAGGGTATAAATGGAGATATTTTTCTTACTGCAAAAAATTAAATTCTTACAGTCTATGGAAGTCCCATTATCTTTATATCCACAATCATGCTTTGAGTTTCGGGTATGAGGTAATACTTATGTGATTTTTTTCAAATAAAGTTTATTAATACTTATGTGATTTTTTTTAAAATAAAGTTTATTGGGGTGACAATTGGTAGTAAAGTACATAGGTTTAAATGTACAATTCTGTAATACATCATCTATATATCACGTTTTGTGTGTTTTTTCAAATTTATGCTGAAATTCATTGAGACGCTCCTGTCATAGGTCACGGGTCCGGTGATTTATAGAGAAAATAGCAACAAAATTAAACTGCTAGTAACAAGCACAGAATAGACTGAATGGCTAAAAAATTAATTCATGGATAATGCCACTGGTCTTCAAATAGTGTCGAAGGGAAAACATCAGCCTAGTCTTAGAGGAACTATATCAGAATCTCATGGAAGAGTAAGCATAAAAGTTGGTCAGATTTATTTAATAGTATAATTTAAAGTCTCTCTAGCATTTGTTTATCAAGAGTTGCAATATCTCTTATGCAGCCATAAAGAAGAATGAAGTCTTACCATTTTCAAGAATATGGATGGACCTAGAGAACATTATGTTAAGTGAAATAAGTCAGACAGAGAAAGACAAATACCATATGATCTCACTTATATGTGGAATCTAAAGAAAAAAATAAATGAATGAAGTAATCAGAAACAGTCTCAGAGACATAGAGTCACAATGAATCGTATGTAAAATTCAAGGGTTATATCTGATGGTCACTTTGGAAGGAGAGATACCTAATTCAATGGTACAAACTCCTGGTTTTAACAAATTAACCAACTTTTAGAAGAAGCAAGGCTGAAAGGTTGGAGATACAAGTATGAGTATTTTTGGGAGCACTCTGATGGGACCTTTCTAAATGGGCCAAGATTGAGAACAATGGCTTCCCAAGTGAATGTTAATCTAAGGGCCATTGCTGAGCAGAAGGTTCTCAATAATTACATGTCAGTCATTTACTGCTACGGTCTGATTATTTGTCCCCCCCAAAATTCATATGTTAAAATCCTAAGCAGCAATGTGATTATATTATAAGGTAGGATGTTTTGTAGGTGACTAGGTCATGCGGGTGGAACACTGGTAAATGGGATCAAAGCCTTATTAAAGAGACCCACAGAGCTTCTTCCTAGTTGCTTCTACCACGTGAGGTCACAGCGAGAAAACTATCTATGAACCAGAAGGTGAGCCATCACCAGACATCAAATCTTCCAGCAAATTGAATGAGAATCCACAGCCTCTAGAATTGTGAGAAATACATTTCTGTTGTTTACAACCTGCCCAGTACATACAAGGTATTTTTGTTATAGCAGCCCCAACGTGCTAAGAAAGTCACTTTTCCAAGCTTCCCAGTGAGCCTAATGAACAGACATCATGACATCAGCAATGGCAGTTCATGCATAGCCCAGGGGGTATGGATTTCGTCTAACTAAGGCTGACTTGTTACTTGCACGTGTTAAGTGATTGAGTCAGTTGGACATGAGAAAAGACATGATGGCTGATTCCAGCACAAAGGTGTTTATTATCATGAAATAGGAAGATTACAAATGGAGAGAAAGGCCACATGAATAGGCTCTGGCAACTCCAAATTCTAATCCCTCAAATCCCCTAGTGTTTTCTGTGATCAGAAAACTTATTGCCATGGCAACAGCAATCTGGAGAATTAGAAAGCTGTGTCCACCAGAATGTGTTGCCTGGCCAGGACCCACACCAGCAAACTGAGCACCTGTGGTCATGCACGTCCCCTCCCCTCACTCTGTTCTGACAACCACTCCTCAGGAACGCATCTGATGGGCAGAGTGTTAATCATATCTCTGATCAAAGTACCAAGGCATGTGGTTTAGCCTTTTCAGAACCTCCCACACAGAAAGACCTGAGGGAACACAGAAGATGGAAAATACTAAGGAAGCTGCTTCACTATAATTGCTTGAGCTATGAACACTTGTATGTATGTTAAATAATTTTATTTTCTCTACTCTCCTTTCCTTAAATTATATAAAGAGATGCCTGGGATTATTTTTGTCACCCTTATAATTTAGACAATAGTTTAAATGTGTTAGAAAATTAATAAAGAAGTCATCAATGGGGTTGGCCTGGTGGCTCAGGTGGTTGGAGTGCTGTGCTCCTAACGCCAAGGTCACCGGTTTGATTCCCACATGTGCCAGTGAGCTGCGCCCTCTACAGCTAAGATTGTGAACAACAGCTCTCCCTGGACCTGGGCTGCAGTGAGCAGCTGGAGGTTGGCGTGAGCTGCTGTGTGCTGCCATGGGACACTGTGTGCCGCCATGAGAGGCCCGTGGCCAGTGTGAATGGCCAGTAGTAGCCAGCCGAGCGGCCGGCAGCCATCGTGAGCTGCTGTGTGCTGCCGTCGGCTACCATGTACTGCCGTGAGCTGCTGGCAGCCCGGCGAGAGCTGCCGTGAGCTGCTTTGAGCTGCTGACCAATGGTTGGCAACCAACTGCCTCAGGCGGGGGGAGCGTAGGCTCATAATACCAGCATGAGCCAGAGAATTGTGTCCTACAACTAAACTGAGAAACAACGGCTTGAACCAGAGTGGGGGTGGGGGGAGATGGAAGAAAGATGAAACAAATGAAAAAAAAGAAGTCGTCAATCAAGATTGTGTTGAGAGGCCCTAAAGGAGGAGTCTCATGCCTATGTCTGTCTCCAATTCCCACAGGAAGATCTCTGGTTATAACCACCCTCCTAACGCCCTCTGTCCTTCTCTAAAGGAACTTCCTCTTCTTGCCCTGGGTGCATATTCCAGATTGCAATTGTCTCTTTTTCCCAAATGAACCACTTGTTGGAGAAATATCAAGCTGACTTCTTGTTTAAGGCTAACATCTTTGGCGGCCTGTACAAGGTCCAGAGAAGACCCCTGAGGACACCAGGGACGGGGAACAAACAGGTGTGGCACTGTCGTGCAGGAGACCCTGCTCGCTGCGCCATTTGTCGTGCGGGGTGTCATGCAGGGAGGCCTGCGAGGTCTCTGCTCCCGCTCCCCACATAAGAACGCAGGATATGGTGAGGCCAAAAAGGAACACCCACGGAGCCATAGATGGGGGAGTCATACCACTATACTCTCACTGGAGGCTGGATCCACACTGTCCGCAAACCGCCATCCACACTTGCCAGCCCAGCCGCCATCTTCTTGCTAGCCCCCTTTCTTCCTCCCTCTCTCTTCTCCTCCTCATAGCCACAGCAGTTATATTAGTGGCCAATGGCTCACTGGTTACAGCTGACGGCCAACTAGCCACAGCTGATGGCCATGCAATCACAGTTGGCCATTTACTACCTGAACCAGCACCTGTCTATGTGAGGCTGAGAGCCTGGAAACTACTCTCTGGGGCTCCGCCCCCACAGGCACCCACAAAGCTTTTGAGCTTGCTGTTTTTCTCACTGACCCAGGAGTTCTAAAGGTAAGTTTCCTCCTGGATTTGTATTTCCTCTCTCTTTGTGTTTTGAAGCTCTTGTGACCCTATCCAATCTGTTCAGAGGCTTTGAACAGATTTTTCTGCTAAATTTTACTTTTCTGGTAAAGACCTTGTTTGTCTCTGAGTACTGAATTTGACTGTAAGACTGGCTAGCCTCTGGCTTGATTCCCTTGGAACCGGACTATTTCTATGAAATTGGCTAACCTTCAGTTCATATCTAGACTGAACTCTCACTGAAACACTGTTGTTCATCTTTCAGCCTGATCCTCCCATGAGCAGGGTGTCAACCAGAGCTGCACTGTTCAGTCTCTGGCCTGATGACGTCATGACTGGGTTGTTTCTCTGACACTGCTGCTTCTGCCTTCAGCTCAGCCCCCTTGATATAAATGTGTTCTAGGTGACAGTGAGTGATTTAGTTCCAAACTGTTCTGGTCCTTTAAGCTTTTAAGCTATTTGGGATGTTTAACCCACTTAAGCTGGTTAAGTTGTCTGAGCAGTTTAGGCTCTTTGGGCCTTTGCTCTAGGAAATAACCACTAAAAATGGGATTTCAGTTATCTAAATATTTCAGATTCTCCTCCCTCAGGTACACACAGGGACCCTGGACAAATTTATCTGTAGAAACCGGTTATTCCTCATGCTCTTTTCTAACTAAAGAGACTGATTTGACCAAAGGTCACTCACAATACCAATGGCCATTATGAGGAACTTTTGAGATCCCCAATCTGCTTATCTTTAAACCAAACTGGGTGATCATGGCTCGGAAATGGGCAAACATGAGTTGAGTTCCTAATTCTATTGGGGTTTTGTACTTTCAAACATTTTCAGGAGTCTGACGTTGGCTCTTTGTTAAATAAACTTTTAGGATTAACTGGGGAAAACAAAGATTTAAAGAAAGGTAAGATTGTTTCTGAAGCCTCGGTTTCCTCACCTCAGGTGGCATCTTGCCCTGCACCCTTGGTTCCTTGGCTCTGTCCCTGGTGCCATCCTCTTCCTCCTCTGAATCTATCGGTACCGACCCCTTTAAAGTTCAGCCTTCCGATGATACTATCAAACCTCAAATTTTTTAGCAAATTCCTAGGACTCACTAGATACCTTCTCTGAGCACTTACATAGCATTTCCTAAGTCTGTTGGTTGGCACTAAATTTAAGTTGGAATAAAAGAAAACCTGATGAACCTTTTCGTGATTATTATAATTGACTTCAGATTGTTTTTAACACAAATTTGTGTCTTCTGTCAGATTTTAATTTCACTTGGCAGCCTTTAACTCTATGTTTACTAATGGGCTGAACAGAAACCTTTCCATTACAGTCCAAAGGATCAAAATGGAAAGGGAAACTATGTCTACCTCAGATTTAGTTAATGTGAAAAATCAGCTTATTCACACCCGAGAGGAGTCAGTTCAAATTAAGACTGCTAAAATTTGTAACTTTCAAATCTGGCTAATGCAGGTCCACACACAAAACCAAAAATCCAGTTTCTATTATTATTGAAGTGCCAGGAGATTGGAAAAGAAATTGTCACAATTTTAAGCACTTCACAAACCCTCAGGATTCTGAACAGTGTTTCCAATGTCCTTCTAATTCCAAAAGGCAGTGCTCTGAGGAACTATAGTGGTTCTTCCCAACCTTCTTTATTAATTGGCGCAGAGAAACTCTTCTCCAAATTGGGAAAGATTTCTCTCTGTCCTTATTGATACCAAAGCTACAGACTTGGTGCTCAACCCCAGTGCTATACAGCAGCCCTGCCTCAGAGCACGAAAACTGTTCCAATAGTGGGGGTCTCAAATGGACCTCAGCTGGTTCCTGTCTCTGAAACTGTTCCTTTTCTGTACGCTCTTTAAGAATTACCCTTTTCTCCATATTTCCTCTGTCCCTCTTCATGCATTAACCTGAGACGTCTTGGAAAAGTATCATGGCTGGAGTTTCATTCTCCCGAAAGGGGGAAATAATTCTAGAATTTGACAGCATCCATCAAAATAGTCAATCAGGTAAATTAAAGGAACTTCTAACACATTTTTATTTCCTCCATTTCTGATAACATTATATTTGAATTTGGGAGCATAATTCATTTGTCCCTATTGAATCACCTGTCATTCTTTTTCTGGGCAAAATCTTCAACTGATATTGGCACAATCCACAGAGTACCTCCTATCAAGATTCAAATATATTCCTTAAACACTCATGCCACAATCAATATCCCATGAGAGGTCTTTCCAGGTATAAAGCCCAAAACTCAGGGCCTCATTCCCATGCACTGGACCCTGTAACACTCCCACTTTTCCTGTGAAAAAACCCAAAGGATGGGAGTTGTGATTGTCCAGGACCTCTGAGCAACAAACAACATTGTTATCTTTCAGAATCCTATTATTCCTAACCCTCACATACTACTAGCATCCATCCCAACTGAAAGTAAATTTCCTACTGTAATTGATTTATGCAATGCATTTGAGGGGACAGAGCCCCAGAAAGTAGTTTCCAGGCTCTCGTCCTCACATAGACAGGTGCTGGCTCAGGTAGTAAATGGCCATCAACCATGATTGGATGGTCATCAGCTGTGGCTAGTTGGCCGTCAGTTGTAACCAGTGAGCCATTGGCCACTAATATAACTGCTGTGGCTACGCTAGCAGAAAAAAATGGGGGCTAGCAAGAAGATGGTGACTGAGCTAGCAAGAGCAGATTGCAGAGAGGTGGATGCCGCCAGTGAGACTATAGTGGTATGACTCCCCCATCTATGGCTCTGTGGGTGTTCCTTTTTGGCCTCACCATGTCCTGCGTTCTTATGTGGGGAGCGGGAGCAGAGACCCCGCAGGCCGCCCCACACGACATCTGTGTTCTTGTGCAGGGAGCGGGAGCAGAGACCCTGCATAACACCCTGCATGACAAATGGTGCAGCGAGCAGGGTCTCCTGGACGACAAATGGCATAGCAAGCAGGGTCTCCCGCATGACACATGGCATAGTCGGCAGGATATGGTGCCGGCCAAAACTCTCCGAAGGGCAGTGGAGCAGCTTGTGTGTATGAACACTCAGTCTCAGGAAGACCGGGAGGAGCAGCTGCCGGAGAGCTGGACCCCCATGGAGGGGTGGGAAGACGTGGACATTTCCCAACCAGCACAGGCCAAAGAAAGCAAAGGTTGTTATGGCCCTGTGGGCTGGGAAGTGTTTGCTGAGGCAGCCCGGATGCAGGACTTGTAGTCCCAGGAGGAAACACTTGCTGAGTCCTCTGTGGGAGATGAGGGTGAGGTCAAGGTCGTCCCTCACCCCCAGGACAGCCCTGGCGAATGACTATGGACTATGGGGAATTGCCTTCCATCGCTAATTTAATGGACCGCTTGACTGTTTGGGAACATACCACCATGTAGTGAAACTGGCAGATGTTTGCTTTTGTGTCTTGAGCGGCCACCATTGAGAATATGTAAGCACCTTGACTGTGAGTCACTGTTGTTCCAGCATGGTACCCTGTGAGGCCCAGAGAGAGTGGCAGTGCCCTGAGAGCCCTGGCTAAGTCCAGGAAGTCTGGCTGAGCCCAGAGAGAGTGGCAGTGCCCTGAGAGCTCTGGCTGAGTCCAGGAAGTCTGGCTGTGCCCAGAAGTATTGGTGGTGCCCTGAGAAACCCTGGCTATGCCCAGAGAGCCTGGCTGCGTCCAGGATATTGCACTCACCTCCAGGCTCCTCGCACAGGGCCCCTCGCGGAAGACACTTGTCGCGTAGATTGTGAGGCGAGAGCCTGTAGGGGTGGAGTGTGGGGACAGAGCCCCAGAAAACAGTTTCCAGGCTCTCGGCCTCACATAGACAGGTGCTGACTCAGGTAGTAAATGGCCATCAACCGTGATTGGATGGTCATCAGCTGTGGCTAGTTGGTCGTCAGCTGTAACCAGTGAGCCATTGGCCACTAATATAACTGCTGTGGCTACACTAGCAGAAAAAAATGGGGGCTAGCAAGAAGATGGTGGCTGAGCTAGCAAGAGCGGATTGCAGAGAGGCAGATGACGCCAGTGAGAATATAGTGGTATGACTCCCCTACCTATGGCTCCGTGGGTGTTCCTCTTTGGCCTCACCATGTCCTGCGTTCTTATGTGGGGAGCGGGAGCAGAGACCCTGCAGGCCGCCCTGCACGACACCTGTGTTCTTGTGCAGGGAGCAGGAGCAGAGACCCTGCATGACACCCTGCATGACAGCATTCTTCAGTATTCCAGCTAATGAAGCTAGTCAACACCTTTTCTGCCTTCATGTGGGAAGGAAAACAAGTTACCTGGACACTAATGCCTCAGGGTCTTACTGACAGCACTTTCTGTTTCTCACAAATCCTGAAGGCTAATCTAGATGGTATACATTTTCCCTAGGAGTTCTACTTTGCTGCAATATGCGGATGACCTGCTTCTTGCTATTCTCACAGGAAGACAGCATCCACCTGCTAAAAGTTTTGGCCTTCAAATAACATAGAGTCTCCAAAGAAAATATGCGGGTTTAGGGAACACAGTAGTGTCAGTGTTATAAGTAAGCACATAGTCTAGGGAAGCCTTCAGCTTCTGAAGAGAATAGCTTGGGTTAAGAAGGCCACAATGAGATATCACCTCACCCCAGTCAGAATGGCTTTCATCAACAAGATAAATAGTAACAAGTGTTGGAGAGGCTGTGGAGAAAAAGGAACCCTCATACAGTCTTGGTGGGAATGCAGACTGGTGCAGCCATTATGGAAGGCAGTGTGGAGGTTCCTCAAAAAATTACGAATAGACTTACCATATGACCCAGGAATCCCTCTCCTGGGTATCTACCCAAAAAAATGAAAACATTTATACATAAAGACATATGTGCTCCAATGTTCATTGCAGCTTTGTTTACGGTGGCCAAGATACGGAAACAACCAAAATGTCCTTCGCTAGATGAATGGATAAAGAAGTTGTGGTATATATACACAATGGAATACTATTCGGCAGTAAGAAAAGATGATATAGGAACATTTGTGACAACATGGATGGATCTTGAGATTATAATTCTAAGCAAAATAAGTCAGACAGAAAAAGCAGAGAACCACATGATTTCACTGATATGTGGTATATGAACCAAAAACAACAAAAGAACAAGAGAAACAAATGAGAAACAAAAACTCATAGACACAGCCTTTAGTTTATTGGTTACCAGAGGGTAAGGGGCAAGGGGGTGGTAGATGAGGGTAAAGGGGATCAAACATATGGTGATGGAAGGAGAACTGACTCTGGGTGGTGAACACACAATGGGATTTATAGATGATGTAATACAGAATTGTACACCTGAAATCTATGTAACTTTACTAACAATTGTCACCCTAATAAACTTTAATTTAAAAAAAAGAAGAAGAAGGAAGCGAGGCACAGGTAGTAACCCAAGGAGCTCAGGGCACATGTAGCATGGGCATGGGAAAGGCCTGCAGAGAGGAAAGGTGGCTGACACATTTCATTTGTGGAAGAGAAAAATCCCTGACCGTGACTGGCCTAGATGCAAGTGGTGTGTTATAGCCCTCAGAAATGGAAAGACAGATCACTAAGCTACAGATAACAGATTAGCAATGACAGATACTCAGTCACTGGGCACTTCTTTACAAATCATGACACTCACATTTTTTCAGTTGTTTATTCTTATACCTCATTGAATCTCTGGCTGTCAATAGTGTTAATTTACCATACCAAAGGTTTTAAGAATTCAACACAAAAGGAAGTTCCCCTGTCCTCAACACTGTGTTCAGGTACCAATGTAAAGAGCTGGCAAAATTATTTCCAAGTACTAGGTTAATGTCATACTTGACAGACCTCTGTATTAGATGGAGAAATAGCAAGAGAAGCATGTCCTGAAATTTGAACAGAGCAAGAACACTATACTCAGGACGGTAGAATGATTCCGTGACTGCCGAGGAGAAACGCATTCCTTGCAGGCAAATGTGTGCTGCCCTGGGGGCTGGGGCACCTGGTAGACACTGACTGTGACGTGTTATTGAGACCAGTCAGCCCTGCAGCTGGGCCCAACCTGCCCCAACCCTGCTGATTTGCATGTTACTGGGGTGCAACCCACAGCCCTGGACACATTAATAGTGTGGTCACACCCTGTGCAGGAATCAGTCCCGGGCAGGACGTAGCATGGACATGAGGGTCCCGACTCAGCTCCTCAGCCTCCTGCTGCTGTGGCTCCCAGGTAAGGAAGGAAAACTGGGGATTTGCTCTGCCAGTGCAGTCAGTACCACTTAGACTGCAGGGTAGTTATAAGACCTGGTAACACCATTAAGAGTATGGATGTTTGCCTTCATGTTTCCATTCTCAGGAGCCAGATGTGATATCCAGATGACCCAGTCTCCATCCTCTCTGTCTGCATCAGTGGGAGACACAGTCACCATCACTTGCCAGGCCAGTCAGAACATTGGCAGTAACTTAGCCTGGCATCAGCAGAAACCAGGGACAGCTCCTAAGCTCCTGATCTATTATGCAAACAGATTGCAAACTGGTGTCCCTTCGAGGTTCAGTGGCCAAGGATCTGGGAAAGATTTCACTCTCACCATCAGCAGCCTGCAGCCTGAAGATGTGGCAACTTATTACTGTCAACAGTATGACAATTGGCCTGTCACAGTGTTAGGAGCCTGAACATAAACCACAAAGCAGACAGCTGAGAGCAGGCCGCCCCAGCTGCTCCTCTTAGGCTTCCATCAGCTGAGAGCATTTCTCAGATGCAACCACTTTTTGATAGTGACTGGAGGTTTTGGTGGAAGTATCCAGAGAGGCTCCTCTGCACCCTAACTCTCTTTGTGTCCCCTCAGCCTTAGTGGCACATACAACACCTCTCCTGATTTCATAAAGAACAGAGATCATCACACATGAGCTGTCTAGGCTATGGTATCAGTCAGAGTTCATAAAGGGAAAGAGATGCCACTCTATGTATTCCAAGCTGCAATACCTAGTAACAGTGGAAGGAGATAGTGGAAATGAGGGGTTCCCTGGCTCCCCCAGAAACCAGAGAATATACGCTATAGGAGACAGAGGCTGTCTAACTATGTGGTCCCCAGACCTCTGGGGAAATCCCAAGAGTGGGATTGTTGATGTTCATTGCAGCTTATTTACAGTGGCCAAGACATGGAAACAACCAAAGTGTCCTTCAATAGATGACTGGATAAAGAAGTGTTTTATATATATATGTATATATATACACACACACAATGGAATACTACTCTGCTATAAGGAGAGAAGAAGTAGTGCCATTTACATGACTGAATCTTGAGATTTTAATGCTAAGCGAAATTAGTCAGACAGAGAAAGTTGAGAACCATATAATTTCACTGTTATGTGGGATATGAAACTAAAAACAACAAAGGAACAAGACAAACAAACGAAGAAACAAAAACTCATAGACACAGACAAGAGTTTAGTGGTTAACAGAGGGTAAGGGTGAGAGAGATGGTAGATGAGAGTAAAAGGGTTCAAATATATGGTGATGGAAGGAGACCTGACTTTGGGTCGTGAACACACAATGTTAGAAATAGATGATGCATTACAGAATTGTACTCCTGAAACCAATGTAACTTTACTAACCATTGTCACCCTAATAAACTTTAATTTTAAAAAATTGAGAGACTACATCAAGCTTTCCCTTAAGCTTTCCACACTGGATTTTTTTTCTTTTTTTTAAGAATGGTAAGTCAATATTTATTCAAGAGAGAGAGGGGCATCGTGACTGGTGTAGGAACCACTGCAATGGGGTCTTGCAGTGGAGGGTGGAGATTTGACTTAACTCTGATGTGTAAAAGGATAAGTGGTGATTAATACGCAAGGGACACAGTGGGATCAGTAAATGGAAAATTACTAAGAGAAAACATCAAAGCTAAAGAGGAGTTTTGTTAGATCAACTAACAGAATTCTTGTGAAGCCAGGACAGGGTGATAGGGTATCTAGAGTGGTGAGATACCAAGGATGGGGGATTTCACTAAATTGACTTGGCAGGATTCTTGCTCAAACTGGATTCTCCACAGACAAAGAGGCAAGTCCCAGTTCAGGCCCAGTCCAGCAGAGAGTCTTTGTCACTTACCCCTCTTGTTCAATGGAAGAAGAAATATTATTCTTTCCTTTGAATAATATGAAGGTCCACTTCTCATCTGGTTTTTCATTTGTTCATTAAGGACCAGCTGAATTATTTGTTGGGAGTTGGTTGTGGAGGATATTTACTGGATGCTTCAAGTATTTAGGCATTTAATTAGGGGAACTTCTATGAAAATAAAAAGAAAAACAAAGATTAATGGTTGGAACAAAAACCCAGTCTCAGTCTGGAAAGCAGTCCAGCAAGGTTTCTTGATGTTGGGCTCCAAGCATCTTTTGCGTTTTAAGTCTTTGCTGATGACATTGAGTGTTCTGATAAACTTGCTTCATGGAACACACAATACCAGGCAGAAAAGTTGTGTATATATCATCTGCTGTGGTGATTTCTTTGAACTTTATAAGTTTATAGTCAAATCATCCAGGTTCCATCATAGGGCTTCAGAAAATGGTAGTTTTAGTTCTTAGTGATTCCAAGTCAGAAGGGTGGGGGAAATTTGGAAACATTAGTTTGCAGATTTATGTCCAAACTAATTAGAGGAAACTAGAAGAATTCAGGATCCAGTCTGATTTGCAGGCACATATCGACACTTCCAACACAATAATCCAGGCTGGAACCTAATAAGGGGTACACCGTAATTTCTTATTGACATAATTTTCTCTCTATAGTCACCACCATTTCTATTAAGCATAGTCACAGAAAGGCTGATTGTAATCTCATTAAATTTTACCTATTTGTGTAAGTGCAACAGGAAGAGTGATGGATCACATAAGCTTTTTAAAAGTCTGCTTTGCTGGAACTTTCCATAAGGAATATCAGATTGACTTTAAAAAGCCTATTGAGCCTAGGAAACCAAGCCAAGAACTCGCCAGCAGACTTCCCCTGCAGAAACTATAGACCTGAGTGAACTCTCTTCTTGACATACCCAATAAATCTGGGCTAGCCAAAACACACTGGACTTTCATTTGTCTAGGTACACAAATACCCTTTATTATTTCATGCAATGTAAGTTGAGGTTTCTGCTCATAAAAACTGGAAATTTGCCAAATTATCCTGAAATCGTAACCAAACTAATTTGATAATGACATGAGGAACATTGCCATTTTATTTTTCACCCTACGATGCCAAGTACCAGAAAACATAAAAGAACCAGTGTTTTAAATAGGTCTGTCTTTAAGCTGGAATACCATGGAAAATGTAGGTCAAAATTGTACGTTAGCATTTTTTGAGGAGAAACTTCATGATTTCATAAGATTGTCACAATGTTTTTGTTTTAAATTGAATAAAAATCCTTAACCTCCTATTTAAATTCAATTTCTTTTATGTCAGTCACAAGCCTGAGATCCACTATGATCTTCTTTAAGAATGAGTATAGAAGATAGAAAGTTTCAAAACAGACACACACACACACACACTTTTTCATAGAAATAATACTAGCAAAATTGGTAACAGCAAGGGTATATATGTTTTGTTGAGCTATGATTTCATATTGATTTCACAATCTAGTCCTCCTCATAAATTATGAATTTATTTCCTAAATAAGAAGAATGCTAATTCTAATGGAGATTTTGAAAATGCATTTGGAAAACAAAGATATCAAAGGCATCAATTAATATTTATGTATGTAACAGCCGTTCCCTGTGCCATCATTGCCGTATCATGGAAGTCCGCTACCTCTGGGTACAAAAGCGTTCTCCTAGGCTGTGTGGGAGACACAGGACCTTTTTCTCTGTAGCCACCACATGAGGGTTTAAGGACTCTCTGCCTTGATACAATAATAACATGGCTGGGTTCATCTCTGTCTCCAGGTCCCCTTTCTTCCTGCCCTCTCTGACTTGCACAACAATTCCCCCAGGTGATATCACCTTGGTCTTCATTTTCCCATAAAGAGAATTGATCCTCAGAGGCTTTGAGGTAATCTAGGGCTTTAGGAATATCTTAATCCAGATTCCAATTTAAGGGTTATCCTCTTTAGCGGGAGGGATAAAACAAAACCACACAGCAATCTACGCCGAGGCAATCAGGTCTAGCTTCGACAGTCAGAGCTTCCTTGCTGCTGGTCTCTGAGAAGTGAGGCCAAAAGTCAGGAGAGGGTGGAGAATATGGAGGAGCCCAATCCATTAATAAGATACATCCCACTTAGTTCACTGAAAAATTGAGACCTATGGCTTTGGAAAGTGATGTGTGTGTGACACACCTTTGAGGAAACACAATATTAATTATCCTTGTGTATCTGCAGTAAATGACTTGGACCTGTAATAAGAAGAATGGTGTTAAAATGCTTTGTAACACCTTCAACAGGCTCCCAAGAACTGCTTTTTGTACTTTCATAATATTTTAACACAACTTCACACTTACAGAAATGTTGTAGTTACAGTACATAGTACTTTTACCGCCCTCTACTCGGAACTATTTGAGAGTAAGCTGATGACCTGATAGCCCTACCCTCTGAGACTTTACTGTGTATTCCCTCCAATAAAGGACATTCTCCGATATAACCCAATACAACCGTGAAATAAGGAAATCAGCATTAATATGTTAAACTGTCTAGTCCGCAGGCCATTTCAAATTTTGACAAATGTTCCACCACTATCTTTTATAACAAAAGGATCCAGTCCAGATTCTGGTGTTCCCTTAACTTGTATATATCACTTTAGTCTCCTTCAACCAGGAACAGTTCATCATTCTTTCCTTGAACTTAATGACCTTATCACTTTTGAAGATGAATACCAGTTATTTTGTAGGATGACCGTCAATTTCAATTTGTTTGATTTTCCCTCATGATCAGATTCAGCTACTGCATCTTTGGCAGGGATCTCTGAACGTGATTGTCTGCTCTTCTCACTGCATCCTATTAGATGGGCCAGTATTCCAATTCATCCCATTACTGATGATGCCACTTCAATTCCTGGATCAAGGTGGTGTCTACCAGACTTCTCACTGCACAGCTGCTCTTTTGTCCTTTGGAATTAATAAGATTCATCCTTTATAAATATTATATTCTTCATCAAATTGTCAGTATAAAAACATGGGTTCATTTTTTATTCAATGAGTTACCATCATAATTTATTTTGATTCCTAAAATGCCCTAGATTAGAAATGACAGTCCCATTCCAAATGGCTTCTCTACACCTCATCATTCTTGAGCATTTCTTAATTTCTGGCCCAAATTGTCCAGTTATTTTGCATTTTCTATACACTAGACCTGGAATGAGGTATTTCTCCAACAACTACTGATTTTTTTCAGTGGAAAATAGTAATTGGAAACCAAGATCTGGGCACTCTGGGTGCTTCTTGGGACATCAGTGTCATTGCTACTAGGCTACAGGAAATCCATTTACTCATCTACTGTGTTTCCCTGAAAATAAGACCTAACGGGAAAATAAGCGCTAGCATGATTTTTAATAAGACATCCCCTGAAAATAAGCCCTAATCCATGTTTCCCTGAAAATAAGACCAGGTCTTAAACTAAGCTTTGCACCAAAAGATGCAATAGGACTTATTTTCAGGGGATGTCTTCTTAAAATCATGCAAGGGCTCACTTTTCGGGTAGGTCGTATTCTCAGGGAAACAAGTACCTATTCATCATCATCTATTTATATATTAACACACACTTTCATATCTAAGGTACATGTGACTCTGATATCTCTAATTTCAATCCCAAACCAGTTTATCCTAGGAATTTCCTTTTCCTTACCGGTAACTCCTTTCTCCAAAACTAAGAATTTCATCTCTAATTATTCTTAATACTTTGACTTATATGATCATCAATCCTCTTGAATGAAGCCAATCTCCTGCTCTTACTACCAACTACAATCCCCTTGCACATAACTTCCCCCATACGTCTCTACCTACATACAGTGTTCTGGCTCCGATATACTTGTCAGGACACTGCCATCTTTGCACCTCGCTATGGGCACCATTCCCACCCTGCCTGGGCTCTGACACCAACACTGAGTGGCCCTGCCAACGTGAATGTCCTCTTCTTGCTCTGGCCTTAGCACATGTATTGGTCCAATAGTGCCACCACTGCCATTTGGGGACACCAGTCCTCATCCCACTCTAGCTCCATGCTGGATTCCCACTCTATCACACATGGATGCCTTTTCCATACTGTGTGGGCTCTAACACCGTGCGCAAGGCTCCCACTCTCACCTACTTGTGTGGCTTTCTCATCACTGTGCTTGCGCCCAAGGCCCTGCATCCAGCCACTGAGAACTATGTTCTCTTAGAAACTGGAAGAGATTTGGTGATGGAGGAATATGCGGGTTAAGGGAACACAGTAGTGTTGGGGTTATACATATGGACTTAAACTAGGGAAGCCTTCAGCTTCTGAAGAGAATAGCTTGGGTTAAGAAGGAAGCGAGGCACAGGTAGTAACCCAAGGAGCTCAGGGAACATGTAGCATGGGCATGGGAAAGGCCTGCAGAGAGGAAAGGTGGCTGACACATGTCATTTGTGGAAGAGAAAAATGCCTGACCATAGTTGACCTAGATGCAAGTGGTGTGTCAGAGCACTCAGAAATGGAAAGGGATAGACCACTAAGCTACAGATGACAGGTTAGCAATGACAGATACTCAGTCATTGGTCACTTCTTTACACATCATGACTTTAACTTTTTGTTTTAGTTGTTAACTCTTACACCTCATTGCATCTCTAGCTGACAATAGTGTTAATTTACCATACCAAAGCTTTTAAGAATTCAACCCAAAAGAAGTATTCTGTGCTCAGCAGGGTGCACAGGTGCCAGCAAAGAGCTGGCAAAATTATTCCAAGTACTAGGTTAATGTCATACTTGACAAACCCCTGTTTTAGATGGAGAAATAGCAAGAGAAGCTTGTCCTGAAATGTGAACAGAGCAAGAACACTATACTCATAGGACAGTAGAATGATTCTGTGGCTGCAGAGGAGAAACGCATTCCTTGCAGGCAAATGTGTGCTGCCCTGTGGGGCTGGGGCACCTGGTAGACACTGACTGTGCCGTGTTATTGAGACCAGTCAGCCCTGCAGCTGGGCCCAACCTGCCCCAACCCTGCTGATTTGCATGTTACTGGGGTGCAACCCACAGCCCTGGACACATTAATAGTGTGGTCACACCCTGTGCAGGAATCAGTCCCGGGCAGGACGTAGCATGGACATGAGGGTCCCGACTCAGCTCCTCAGCCTCCTGCTGCTGTGGCTCCCAGGTAAGGAAGGAAAACTGGGGATTTGCTCTGCCAGTGCGGTCAGTACCACTTAGACTGCAGGGTAGTTATAAGACCTGGTAACACCATTAAGAGTATGGATGTTTGCCTTCATGTTTCCCTTCTCAGGAGCCAGATGTGATATCCAGATGAGCCAGTCTCCATCCTCTCTGTCTGCATCACTGGGAGACAGCGTCACCATCACTTGCCGGGCCAGTCAGGGCATTAGCGATGACTTAGCCTGGTATCAGCAGAAACCAGGGACAGCTCCTAGGCTCCTGATCTATGAGGCATCCAGTTTGCAAACCGGTGTCCCTTCGAGGTTCAGTGGCCAAGGATCTGGGACAGATTTCACTCTCACCATCAGCAGCCTGCAGCCTGAAGATGTGGCAACTTTTTACTGTCAACAGTATTACAGTAACCCTCTCACAGTGTTAGGAGCCTGAACATAAACCACGAAGCACACAGTTAAGAGCAGGCCGCCCCAGCTGCTCCTCTTGGGCCTCCATCGGCTGAGAGCATTTCTCAGATGCACCCACTCTTTGATGGTGACTGAAGGTTTTGGTAGAAGTGGCCAGGAGGGAGCCTCTGCACCCTAACTCTCTTTTTCTCTTCTCAGCCTCAATCTCACATATAATGCTTCTCCTGCTTTCATAAAGAACAGAGATCAACACCCATGAGTCTGGGCTAAAGTATCAGTCAGAGTTCATATAGTGAAAGAGAAGCCACTCTATGTATTCCAAGCAGGAATTTCCTAATATAGGGAATGAATTTCTTACATACATTGTTTTGAAGACTTAGGGAATTAGTAACAGGGAAAGCAGATAGTGGAAATGCGGGGTTAGACAGAGGCTGTCTAACCATGTGGTCCCCAGACCTGTGGGAGAAGCCCTGGATTGGGGGGTGCTGATGCGCCCAGCTCACCAGTGATTCTCCAGTCCTCCTCTCTGCCTGCAGGACCTGATGGATAGTCTTGAATCCTCCTCTTCTGACTTCCAAATGTCAGGTAGCAACTCTATGGGAAACCATAGAGGGCAAAGGGGTTCTGAGAAATGTGCTTCCATAAGGGAGAGTGGTGATGGGGAACTGACAGCAGACAGCCTGGATGGTCATCCTTTTACATGTCTCAGTATTATGCCAGTTACAATACACTTGGATGTGCTCCAACCATCATCAAGTCTGGATTCATTACAAGAAGTCTTTGTTAAATGTTTGAGACAGTAGAAAAATGAGGAGAAATTTTTATATGGATACAATTTGATTAAGAATGGAAGCCTTTTGGGCCGGCCTGGTGGTTCAGGCGGTTAGAGCTCCATGCTCCTAACTCCAAAGGCTGTCGGTTCAATTCCCACATGGACCAGTGGGCTCTCAACCACAAGGTTGCCAGTTCAATTCCTTGAGTCCCGCAAGGGATGGTGGGCAGCACCCCCTGCAACTCATATTGAACACGGCACCTTGAGCTGAGCTGCCACTGAGCTCCTGGATGGCTCAGTTGGTTGGAATGCATTCTCTCATCCACAGGTTGCCGGTTCGATTCCTCAAGTCCCACAAGGGATGGTGGGCTGCGCCCGCTGCAACTAGCAACTGGCACCTGGACCTGGAGCTGAGTTGCGCCCTCCACAACTAAGACTGAAAGGACAACAACTTGAAGCTGAATGGCACCCTCCACAACTAAGATTGAAAGGACAACAACTTGACTTGGGAAAAAGTCCTGAACATGCACACTGTTCCCCAATAAAGCCCTGTTCCCCTTCCCCAATTAAAAAAAATCTTAAAAAAAAAAAAAAAAAGAATGGAAGCCTTTTTTCATTAAAAAAAATCAAACCTTAAATGTCGATGGAAACTTCTTTCTCTTCTATATGAAAATATCTTGCTGTTCAAAATTTTTCCAGGAGCCAGAGCATCACTGACATCCCTGGGAACTTATTATAAATGCAAAACTGCTGGTTCCACCTTCTTTGAGCATCTTCATTTTAGCAAGATGTCAGGAGGTATATATAAGGTTTCAGATGCTGTTTAGAGAACATTCACTTCAGTTAAATGGGTATTTTCCCCCCTTTTTCCATTTAACAAAATTGTTTAAATCCACATGCTAAAAAACATATCCAACTTTATTTTCTAATTAACAAAAAATTAAATCATAAACTTACTTTAAGATTGAAAAATGTAATTATTTGTGAATGGTATTATGAAATACCTTAAAAGTTAAATAGATAAATGTTTTTTATTTTTTTTTATTTTTAGAGTTTTTTTATTTTATTTTATTGGGGAATATTGGGGAACAGTGTATTTCTCCAGGGCCCATCAGCTCCAAGTTATTGTCCTTCAATCTAGTTGTGGAGGGTGCAGCTCAGCTCCAAGCAACCTTGTTGTTGAGAGCTCACACTCTAACCAACTGAGCCATCCCGCCACCCCCCTGGAAGCTCAGAGGCAGGTCATTGTCTTCAATCTAGTTGTGGAGGGTGCAGCTCAGCTCCAAGCAACCTTGTTGTTGAGAGCTCACACTCTAACCAACTGAGCCATCCCGCCACCCCCCTGGAAGCTCAGAGGCAGGTCATTGTCTTCAATCTAGTTGTGGAGGGTGCAGCTCACTGGCCCATGTGGGAATTGAACTGGCAACCTTGTTGTTCGGAGCTCGTGCTCTAACCAACTGAGCCATCTGGCCGGCCCAGAAATGATTTTTAAAAACTTGAAGTATTACAAAGACCTAAGAATAAATCAAAAGTATATTCAATTGTGTTAGAAATGATTGGACTTAAACTTGCTTGTGCAAGTTTTGATAATTTGTTCCTCACTACAATTTACCCTAAGAATTATGTGCCTTGGGTAGTCACCACACTTTCAGTCTTGGCACCAGAGGAAACTAGTAAGAGGTTCAGAAGACACACTGAAGCCAGATGCTGCTTGTTTCAGTTTTGTGAAATTTTTGAGAGACCCTAGGAAAGTCTGGCATGAGCCAAGACAGGCCTTTTGTATGAAAAAGCCATAGGAAGCAGCTTGGGTTGGACTGCAAGTTGGGAGGGGTGGGGGCCAGGGTGGTGGTGGTCTCAGGGAATCAACAAGGTGGGGCAGACAAATGTTGTTGGACAGGTTGATGGAAACTCCAGTATGGAGCTCACATGAGATTGCACACCCGTAGTGGGGAGGGCTCAACAAAGAAATAATGGATTTTGCCAACACTTCTGTCTGGGAGAAAGCTGCCCCTCCAGCCTTCACTTCAAAGCCAGACAATGAAGCCAGACAACTCATTTCATCCCCGGATGTCCCTGGCACATTTCGAGCTGGTGCCCCAGCACTGGAGCTCAGAGCGAGTGTTCATCAGTAAGTAAGTCCATGGGTGGTCCCTTTAAGAGGGACCCCCAAATTGGTAGCCTCAAAATAGTCATGGGGATGTGAAATACAGTATGGGGAATATAATCAATAATGTTGTATAGATTATGTAGGATGACAGATGGGTACTGGACTTACCAGGGCGAACATTTCATAGATTGTGTAAATCCCTGACCACTGTGCTAGGACACCTAAAGCTGATGTAAAATAATATCAAATGTCAAATACATATATATATATATATATATATATATATATATATATACACACACACACACACACACACATCCCATGACCACAAATATATATATATGTATATGTATATGTATATGTATATGTATATGTATATGTATATATATAATGTGTGTGTGTGTATATATATATATATATATATATATATATATATATATATATGGTGTGTGTGTGTGTGTGGTCATGGGATGTAAAGTACAGCATAGAGAATATAGTCAATGGTATAGTAACAGCTATATATGATGTCAGAGGGGTAGCAGAAGACTGGGAGGTGTTATCACTTTGTGAGAGTATCAATGTCTAATCATTATGCTGATGTATACACCTGAAACTAATAATAAAAATAAATAAACACACACACACACACACACACACACACACACACACAAGAGGAATGCTTGGAACTGTATCCACCCTCCAACTCACCAAGACACAATCTCTGCTTGTTTTCACAGCCAGAATTTATGGGGATTTCTCTCCCTGGAACTGGATCTCTGGGCTTGGAATCCTGGTGTGAGGCTGGAACCCCTTGCTCCTCTAGAGGGGACCACCACAGCTGAAATATCCCTCCCAATTTTTAATAGTCACACATCAGTGTGGGACCAGGTGGTTCCATATTACTGTCCCTCCTATCAGTCTTGAGGTAGCTTCTTCTGTATGTCTTTAGTTGTAGGACTTTGGTTCAGCTATACTTCAGGTGATTCTCAATGATGGCTGTTCTATAGTTTAGTTGTAATTTTGATATGGTCATGAGCGGAGGCAAGCACAGCATTTACCTACTCCATCATCTTGGCTGGAAAATCAAGAATCTCTTATTCTGATTTGATAATTCCTACTCATTAATTCCTCACTCATTTAAAAAGTTAGATACAATTAAGCACAGTAAAATGCATTTAGTGTATATAAAATTAACTTCAAATATACACCTGGATGAACATAAACATTTACCTTCCCCCCCACTAACCACCACCCAGATTAAGATATAAACTATCTCTAGCATCCCAAAAGGCTCCATCATTATCCTTTCCTGAAAATTCCATGCTTCCACCACCACCAGAGGCCATCATTGTTCTGTTTCTATCCATATTGATTTTCTCTTTTCTTGAACTTCATACAAGTGAAATCATGCATTATATACTTTTTCATCTCTCTCTTTTGATCAACTTGTCTTTCGAACTTCATCCCTGTCATTGGTGTGTCAGTAATTTGTTCCTTTTTACTGCAGCATAGTTCACTATTATGTAAATATATCTCAATCAATTTATTCATTCTCTAAATAATGAATTGTTTACAGTTTCAGGCTGTTATTAATAAAGTTCTTAGAAACATTCTTGCAATGTCTTTTGTGGACTTGTGCATTCACTTCCCTCTGGTGTATTCTTAGGAATTGAAGTGCTGAATCATAAGGTTGGCATAAATTTGGCTTTAGTGAACACTGCCAAATAGTTTTCTAAAATGATGAACATTAAAATCCACCAATCATGTGTAAAAATTCCAGTTGTAATAGTTAGTATTGTCAGGCTTTTTATTATATTTATATTGATAGATACTGAAGTAGTATTGTGGTTAAAATTTACATTTCCCTGATGATTAATGATGCTGAGTAACTTCTCATATACTTATATTTTATTAGCTGTTTGGATATTGTCTTTCATGGGAAGTTCTTGTTCAAACCATATTTTTTTTTTTCTTCAGGAGTTCTCTATATTTCTTTATTTCTCAATTTAAAGGTTTAAATTTTTAATTTTTCAATTATAGTTGATATTCAACATTATATTAGTTTCACATATACAGCATAGTGGTTAGACAAGTATATAATTTATGAAGTGATCCCCCTGACAAGTCTAGTGCCCACCTGGCACCATACATAATTATTGCAACATTATTGACTATTTCCTATGTGCTACTTTACAACCCCATGACTATTTTGTAAGTGCCAATTTGTACTTTTTAATTCCTGCAACTTTTTTACCCAGTCCCCCCAATGCCCTCGCATTTGGCAACACTCAGTTTGTTTGCTGTATCTGAGTTTTCTTTTTAGATTTCACAAGTAAGTGAAGATGTATAGTATTTGTTTTTCTCAGTATGACCTAGTCACTCATCATTATACCCTCTAGGGCCATCCATGTTGTTGCAAATAGTAAAATTTCACTCTTTTTTATGGCAGAGTGATATTCTATTTTGTATACTATGTACCACATATTCTTTAAGCATTCACTTTGTGTTTGGAGCATCTAGTCCATTTACATTAAAAGTAACTATTTATATATATGTATTAGGTTGGTGCAAACGTAACTGTGGTTTTTGCATTGTTGAAATTTGCTGCTTGATATTGGAATACATTCTTCAATAAATGTGGTTATATTATACATCATTTTAATGCACATTTCTCGCTTTATGTTTTTTTATAATGACTTATTACTTGCTGTTTATTTTACATTTATTTTAGACTATGGAAATGATGTTAGACAAAAAGCAAATACGAGAGATTTTCTTATTCGAGTTCAAAATGGGTCGTAAAGCAGTGGAGTCAATTCACAACATCAACAACGCATTTGGCCCAGGAACTGCTAACAAACGTACAGTATAGTGGTGGTTCAAGAAATTTTTCAAAGGAGACAAGAGCCTTGAAGATGAGGAGCGTAGTGGCCGGCCATCGGAAGTTGACAACCACCAACTGAGAGCAATCATCGAAGCTGATCCTCTTATGACTACATGAGAAGTTGCCAAAGAACTCAATGTTGACCATTCTATGGTCATTCAGCATTTAAGCAAATTGGAAAAGTGAAAAGTGGGTGCTTCAGGAGCTGACCACAAATAAAAAAAATTGTCGTTTTGAAGTGTCATCTTCTTTTATTCTACGCAACAACGAACCATTTCTTGATCAGATTGTGACATGCAATGAAAAGTGGATTTTATACAACAAATAGCAAATACCAGCTCAGTGGTTGGACCCAGAAGAAACTCCAAAGCACTTCCCAAAGCCAAACTTGCACCAAAAAAGGTCATGTTCACTGTTTGGTGGTCTGCTACTGGTCTGATCCACTACAGCTTACTGAATCCCAGTGAAACCATTACAGCTGAGAAGTATGCTCAGCAAATCGACGAGATGCACTGAAAACTGCAATGACTGCAGCTGGCATTGGTCAACAGAAAGGGCCCAATTCTTCTCTACAACAATGCCTGACCACACGTCGCACAACCAGTGCTTCAAAAGTTGAACAAATTGGGGTAGGAAGTTTTGCCTAATCCGCCATGTTCACCTGACCTCTTGCCAACAAATTACCACTTTTTCAAGGATTTTGACAACTTTTTGCAGGGAAAACGCTTCCACAACTAGCAGGATGCAGAAAATACTTTCCAAGAGTTCACTGAATCCCGAAGCACGGACTTCTATGCTACAGGAATAAACACACTTATTTCTCATTGGCAAAAATGTGTTGATTGTAATGGTTCCTATTTTGAATAATAAAGATGTGTTTGAGCCTAGTTATAAAGATTTAAACTTCATGGTCTGAAACAGCAATCATTTTTGCACCAACCTAACAGTTATTGCCGTATTATTATTATTATTATTATTATGTAGTTCTTCTCTGTTTCTTTCTTATTCTCTTGCTCTCTTCTCTTGTTTGTTAGTGACTTTCTGTAGTGTTGTGTTTTGATTCCTTTGTTTATTTCTTGCAGATTTTGGGTTTGTGGTTACCATGTGCTTTATATATACCAAGTTATGTTTATAGAAGTCTATTTTAAGTTCACAGTCACTTAAGTTGAACATATTCTAAAATCACTACCATTTTTTTTGTAATTAAAGTTTATTGGGGTGACAAAATCACTACCATTTTTACTCACCCTTTCCATGCTTATGTTTTTGTCATTATATTTTACTTCGTGTGTGTGTGTGTGTGCGTGTGTATCCCTTAATTTACTATTGTAATTATACTTGGTCTTACTTTTGCCTTGTAACCTTTGTACAAACTTTAATGTTAATTGATCCACTGCTTTTATGTATGTGTTTACCTTAATTCAGTGAGAATTTTTTTTGGTGGTATTTTCTTTCATATTTCTTTCTTCTTCTTCTTAAAGAATCTCCTTTTAACATTTCTTGTAATACTGATTTGGTGGTGATGAACTCTCAGCTTTTACTTTTCTGGGAAGTTCTTAATCTCTCCTTCAATTCTAAATGATAGCCTTGCTGGGTAGAATAATCTTGGTTGTAGGTCCTGGCTTTTCATCACTTTGAATATTTCGTGCCAATCCGTCTGGTCTGCAAAGTTTTGTTGACAAATCAGCTGATAGACTTGTGGGAGCTCCCTTGTAAGTAACTAACTGCTTTTCTCTTGCTGCTTTTCAGATTCTGTCTTTGCCATTTTATTATGATGTGTGTGTGGGTCTGTTTAGGTTCATCTTCTTTGGAACTCTCTACACTTCCTGGACTTGTATGTCTATTTCCTTCACCTGGTTAGGAAAGTTTCCCTTCATTATTTCTTCAAATATGTTTTCAATCCCTTGCTGTTTCTCTTCTCTTTCTGGTACCCCTATAATGTGAATGGTGGTATGCTTGATGTTGTCCCAGAAGTCCCTTAAACTATCCTCATTTTTAAAATTCTTTTTTCTTTTTGCTGTTCTAATTGGGTGTTTTCCACTACCTTGTCTTCCAAATCTCTGATTCAGTCCTCTGCTTCATCTAATCTGCTGTTGATTCCCTCTAATGTATTCTTCATTTCAGTTATTGTACTCGTCATTTCTGACTTTTTTTTTCATGTTTTATATCTCCTTTTTTATGTTTCCTATCTCTTTGTTGAAGTTCTCACTGAGTTCATCTATCCTAAGCTTCTCATTTACACTGCCGCTGTTCCAGGGTATCCTGCCTGATTTAGTGACTATGGGTCTGGGATAGATTTTACCCTCACAATCAGAAGCCTGGAGGCTGAAGATGTATTATTATTATTATCATCATCATCAACAACAACACCAGAAGTTGCCTCTCAAGTGTGACGACACTGAACAAAGAGAGTACACTGATCCAGCTACTTCCTCTTGTCCAGGTTTGTGATATATAGTTGGGAAAACCTGGTAGAAATCTCAGTGAAAGAGATTTTGAAACACTGCTTTAGCTCACCACAAAAGACAAGGACTTGAGGCACACACTCTTGATTGTAATTTTGTCTCTTTCACTTAATAGATTTGTGAATTTGGCAGGTTACTTAAAGTTTTTTCTCTTTGTTTATCCATTTATGATAAAGGACTAACTAAAACATAAGGCTGTTATGAGAATTAAATAACACAGAGAAGGTCCAAGATGGTGTATTAGGTAAACACTATGCCTTCTGCCTCCTAGGATCACACCAAAATTACAAGTAAGTTATAAAACAATCAACCTCAAGAATCACCTGAAGACTAGCTGAACAGAACCCCTATAATTAAGGGTATAAAAACGGGCCACATCGAGACTGGTAGGAGGGATAGAGATGTGAAACAGGCTGACCCCAAACTCACAGAGAGTGGTTGAATGTCAGGAGGGACACTTCCTTGATGGAGGTTCCCCCATAAGAAGGGAGGGTCCCTGCACCATGCCAGGCTCCGCAGCCCTGGGGTCCTGTGCTGAGAAGAGGAATTCCCACAACATCAGGCAGTGAAGATCAGCCAGGAGTCTGTCTGTCCATCCCAGTGAGACAGAAGGCAGCTGGAAACCCAGATGCCCTCTTAAGGGGACTGCACACAGGCCCATTCACTTGAGAGGTGGCATCTCAAGAGGCACCAGAGATATACAGGAAAAGACTCAATTGTGTGTCTTCAGGATGGAAACTGGGGAGGAGGGGCAGCCATTGTCCCTGTGTGGAGCCTGCCTTGCTTGTAGCCTACAGGAGCACACCATCTTTTCTGTGTTGTACCCTCTCCCAAAAGACAAAGTCTGGGACTGCATTCATCTGGTAAAATCCATGCCTTCGCACCACCTAGGTAATGCCCTGGGTCCCCACTCCCCCCCAGTTCCCACATAGGTGATGCTACATTGTCGGGGACACTATTGACTCTTGGGCTGCTGGCTCCACCCTACAGGCTGTGGGAACCTGTTTGCAGTAGGCTGATGACCCTCAATGGCTCGGGAAACATTTGCTGGTGGGTGGTAACGCAATACCTGTTCCACAGCGTCTCTTGGGCAGCTCTCAGGAACCTGTGAGCCTGAGACAGGCAGTGGCTAGCTGAGGTGTTCTAGGGGCATTTTTGTGGGGTGGTCACAGGCTCAGCACCAGTGCTGGAAGCAAGACTGCATTGACTTTGTAGAAACCACTGACCACACCCCTTAACTCCCTGGAACCCCGCCCTACCCATGTAGAGCTGCATTGTCAAGGACACTCTGGGTACCTGGGTAGCTGGCCCTGCCCCACAAGCCCCAGAGGCCTTTTGCAGCAGCAGATGGCCAATAATGTCTCAGGGAAAGAATAAACAAGCGGGACTGCATCAAACTAAAAGTTATTTCACAGTGAAGGAAACCATCAACAAAACAAAAAGACATCTCACTGAATGGAAGAAGATATTTGCCAATGATACATCTGATAAGGGATCAATATCCTAAATTTATTTTTAAAAATAAATAAATAAGCAACTCAACACCAAAAAACAAACAATACAATTGAAAAATAGGCAGAGGACCTGAATAGACATTTCTCCAAAGAGGACATACAGATGGCGAACAGACATAGGAAAAGATGCTCAACATCACTAATCATCAGGGAAATGCAAATTAAAACCACAGTGAGATTTCACCTAGTAAATCACAGAGAAAAGAGCTTAAATTAGAATGCTGAGGTATCCTGATGCTGAGAGTAGAGATGACAAGAAGGGATGAGTAAGAGCCATGTGGTCAGTGAGGCAAGAGGGAAGCCAGAAAAGTGTGGTGTCCTAGAGACCAAAAGAAATTAAAAGCCTTTGACTTATCTAACCTTAGGAAAGACCCTCTTAAAAGTATTATAGTATCCTAATACCTTCAAATTGAAAGTGTTTGCTATATTTTCCAAATTTTTTATCCTACCAATATACTATCTACACAGAATCAGTTATAGATAAAAGGTATCTCTCATATTATTTCAAAACCATAAGAGTATCAAACCATAAGAGTATCATGACATTATGACTATCAAGCAGCTCGGCATACACTTGATTATGGTCATGCACTTAAAGCAAGGCTATTTAGCATGAATATTCTTTTCCAAAAAGTGTCTGTTCCAAAAAATAATAGTAAGTATGTATTTTGGAGAGAGGAATGAGAAATAAAGTTGAACATTACACCAAGGAGTCAGTATAATAATGGCTAAGGATTCTAAGCTGAGTAAGGCAGTGAATAGGGGCACAAAGAGGAGAGTGGACAAAGAAACAAAGTACTGTATGTCCAACTAAGTGAAAAATTTTGGATTCAGAGAAATAAAAATGGAGACATCCTGAGGAACCCAAGGTGATAGTCAGAGAGTGAGATGATTGTAATCGAGATCTTGTTGGAGTGACAGCAATTAAGGTTTCATATAGACCTCATCTAGGGCATGCCTTGGGAATGGGGGACTGAGATGGGATAGACAAAAAATCATCACAGGCGAAGTCAGGAAGGTGTTAGATTGTCTGAACTGTTATTGAAATAATGAGAACACTGAAAGGGGTGATGGAGAGAAAGAGGTCTATTGGTTGCTAATGGCTTCAGTGAGTGAAGAAGGATAAAAGGATGAGCTAAACCAAAGTGAAAGAGTCTGGGGTAGGTGCTTCAAAAGACTTGGGGGTTTGGGGAATGAAGGAGAAATGATCATCAGAAAGAACCACTGGTTTGTGGATGTCAACAGTGAAAATAAAAAAAGACAGCAGTTTAGTACTTTAAAGGCTAAGAATGCCTGGAAAAGTACATAGAAACAATATTCCACAGTTCTGATTAGATTATGAAATAAAGGGAACATTCAGAAAAGTTTAAAATATAACGATTTGATAAGATTGATGTTTAAGGGCAAAAACCTGCAACAAGAAGTAGATAAGCCAAGAAAACTAATACACAGTATCATGAATACAGACCACAGTATTTTACTATAATTATGTGATGTTAAAAATATTACTATGACAACAATCATATTACAATATACAAATGTGTCAAAGTAACACTTTGTACACCTTACATTTATATTGTGTTTTATATCAAATGTAGTCAAGTTTATAAAAAGTCCAGGCCTCTTTGTAATAGTTCTGGATGTAACATACAGAGTATGATTATGAAAGTTTTATTCCCCAGGCAATACTGGAGACAGGAGACAGCACACCTCAGTAGTCCTAAGGTCTCTTCAGAGTACAGAACTGTCATATCAGTCAAGAGAGTATAAGTCTCCAGTGGTCTGGCCCCTCAGATGAGACGTCTTATCTTCCCTAACACTGAATTTTTCTTTCACTCGAAACTACCCAGACATCATATTCAGAAAATTTTCAGAAAACTTATCAGAGTTTGTTTATCTTGTCTAAGGAATCCTGGAGAGGACTTAAGCTTTGTGACATCTCACCATACTTCACAAGGAGAGAAGATTAAACTAACATGGTATCAAAATTCCCTAGTTTTCAGATCAGAGATGATACATTATTTCTCTTTGAATCGATTTATATAATCCATAAATGCATATTGATTGGACATTTGCCACTGGCTAATCTCTGCATATGCAATGGGGATTTAAAACATACAGGCTCCTAAGGTGTTTACATTATGATGGATTCCTTTCAAAGACTTGCAGCAGTTAGTAAGTGTTTATGAGATTGTCATACTGCCATATTCCCCTAGAATATAAGGAAGCCTATTCCCAAGCTACAGACACAGGACTACTTCCTGTTCTCAACCAAGTTTTATATCCCAAGTTCCTTTGAATATTTTCTCCTTGGAGACTGGGTTCACTTTTAAAGGGTCTCATAATGGAGCCTTGCTCTTTATTGTGTGGATGACAAACATCTCTTTGGTCAGAGACAGAAGGATTATTTTTTGGCTCCACTGCTCTGGATATTGGCTCTTAGGATTCCCTGTAAGAAATGGATAAGGGGATAGCTATAAAATAAATAAGTCCTGGGGATGTAATGTACAACATGGTGACTATAGTTCATAATACTCTATTGAATATTTAAAAGTTGCTGAGAGCCTTGATCTTAAAAGTTCTCATCACAAGGAAAAGAGTTTGTAATTATGTGTGGTGATGAATGTTTTGTGGTATTGCAGTAATCATTTTTCAATAAATACCAATATTGAGTCATTATGTTGTGTAACTAAAACTAATGTAATATTATATATCAATTATATCTCAATAATAAAACATATGAATGCTTTGCTATTAGTGTGTGTCGTGCGGGGTCTCTGGTCCTGCTCCCCACATAAGAACGCAGGATATGGTGAGGCCAAAAAGGAACACCCAGGGAGCCATAGAGGGGGGAGTCATACCACTATGGTCTCTGTGGGGGCGGAGCCCCAGAGAGTAGTTTCCAGGCTCTCGGCCTCACATAGACAGGTGCTGGCTCAGGTAGTAAATGGCCAACTGTGATTGCATGGCCATCAGCTGTGGCTAGTTGGCCGTCAGCTGTAACCAGTGAGCCATTGGCCACAATATAACTGCTGTGGCTAAGGAAGGAAGGAGAAGGAGAAGAAGGATGGGGCTAGCAAGGAGATGGCGGCTGGGCTGGCAAGCGTGGATGGCGGTTTGCGGACAGTGTGTATCCAGCCTCCAGTGAGAGTATAGTGCCGCCAGAGAGAATAAAGTGGTATGACTCCCCTATCTATGGCTCCGTGGGTGTTCCTTTTTGGCCTCACCATATCCTGCGTTCTTGTATGGAGAGCGGGAGCAGAGACCCCGCAGGCCTCCCAGCACGACAAATGGCGCAGCGAGCAGGGTCTCCCAACATGACACATGGCGTAGTCGGCAGGATACGGTGCCGGCCAAAGCTCTCCAAAGGACGGTGGAGCAGTTTGTGTGTATGAACACTCAGTCTGAGGAAGACCAGGAGGAGCAGCTGCCGGAGAGCTGGACCCTCGTGGAGGGGTGGGAGGACGTGGACGGTTCTCCCACCAGCACAGGAAAAGCCATGCAGCTGCTGGAGAGATGGAGCCCCGTGGAGAGGTGGAAAGATGTGGACGGTTCTCCCACCAGCACAGGAAAAGCCATGCAGCTGCTGCAGAGATGGAGCCCCGCGGAGAGGTGGAAAGATGTGGACGGTTCCCCAACCAGCACAGGCCGGAGAAAGCGAAGGTCGTTGCAGCCCTGTGGGCCGGGGAAGTTCCTGCTCAGGCAGCCCGGATGCAGGACTTACAGTCCCAGGAGGTAACGCTTGCTGAGTCCTCCGTGGGAGATGAGGGTGAGGTCAAGGTCATCCCTCACCCCCAGGACAGCCCTGGTGAATGACTATGGACTATGGGGAATTGCCTTCCATCCCTAATTTAATGGACCGCTTGACTGTTTGTTTGGGAACTGTAGTTAGTGGAACTGGGGGATATTTGCTTTTGTCTCTTGACTGGCCGCCATTGAGAATATGTAAGCACCTTGATTGTGAGTCGCTGTTGTTCCAGCAGGGTACCCTGAGAGGCACAGAGAGAGTGGCAGTGCGCTGAGAGGTCTGGCTGAGCCCTGAAGATACCCTGGCTGTGCCCAGGAAGTCGGGCTGTTCCCAGAGAGAGTAGTAGAGCCCTGAAGGTACCCTGGCTGTGCCCAGGAAGTCGGGCTGTTCCCAGAGAGAGTAGTAGAGCCCTGAAGGTACCCTGGCTGTGCCCAGGAAGTCGGGCTGTTCCCAGAGAGAGTGGCGGTGCCCTGAGAGCCCTGGCTGTGTCCAGGAAGTGTGGCTGTGCCCACAGAGAGTGGCGGTGCCCTGAGAAGCCCTGGCTGTGTCCAGGAAGTGTGGCTGTGCCCACAGAGAGTGGTGGTGCCCTGAGAAGCCCTGGCTGTGTCCAGGAAGTGTGGCTGTTCCCAGAGAGAGTGGCAGTGCCCTGAGAAATCCTAGCTGTGCCCGGGGAAACTAGTGGTACCCTAAGAAGTCCAGGAAGTCTGGCTGTGCCCAGGAGTACTGGTGGTGCCCTGAGAAACCCTGGCTGTGTCCGGGAAGACAGGTGGTACCCTAAGAAGTCCAGGAAGTCTGGCAGTGCCCAGGAGTACTGGTGGTGCCCTGAGAAACCCTGGCTGTGTCCGGGAAGACAGGTGGTACCCTAAGAAGTCCAGGAAGTCTGGCTGTGCCCAGGAGTACTGGTGGTGCCCTGAGAAACCCTGGCTGTGCCCAGAGAGCCTGGCTGTGTCCAGGATATTGCATTCACCCCCAGGCTCCTCGCACAGGTCCCCTCGCGGAAGACGCTTGTCGCGTAGATTGTGAGGCGAGAGCCTGTAGGGGTGGAGTGTGGGGGCGGAGCCCCAGAGAGTAGTTTCCAGGCTCTCGGCCTCACATAGACAGGTGCTGGCTCAGGTAGTAAATGGCCAACTGTGATTGCATGGCCATCAGCTGTGGCTAGTTGGCCGTCAGCTGTAACCAGTGAGCCATTGGCCACAATATAACTGCTGTGGCTAAGGAAGGAAGGAGAAGGAGAAGAAGGATGGGGCTAGCAAGGAGATGGCGGCTGGGCTGGCAAGCGTGGATGGCGGTTTGCGGACAGTGTGTATCCAGCCTCCAGTGAGAGTATAGTGCCGCCAGAGAGAATAAAGTGGTATGACTCCCCTACCTATGGCTCCGTGGGTGTTCCTTTTTGGCCTCACCATATCCTGCGTTCTTGTATGGAGAGCGGGAGCAGAGACCCCGCAGGCCTCCCAGCACGACAAATGGCGCAGCGAGCAGGGTCTCCCAACATGACAGTCTCACTGGCTGCATCCGCCTCTCTGCAATCCGCTCTTGCTAGCTCAGCCACCATCTTCTTGCTAGCCCCCATTTTCTGCTAGCGTAGCCACAGCAGTTATATTAGTGGCCAATGGCTCACTGATTACAGCTGACGGCCAACTAGCCACAGCTGATGGCCATGCAATCACAGTTGATGGCCATTTACTACCTAAGCCAGCACTTTTCCACCTGAGGCCAAGAGCCTGGAAACTGCACTCCTGGCTCTATCCCCACGATGTGACAGTAGAAGGAATGAAGTGCCATGAGGGCCTTCTATCATTATAGTTACAAGACCCTTCTATATAGAACTTCTATAGTTGACAGTACAGTAACATCATGAAGATGTGGGCCCATCATGTTAGGTAAAGATTGGTATCATTCAGTCTTTGAAAATGAATCCTTTCCATCTTGCAGTTGAGATTTAATGGCCAATCTAGGAGACTGAAAGAATAATTGAGTCACAAACAACAATCATTTCTGAGGATGACCTCCTACTTGAGCACTGCCTTTTTTTTTTTTTTTTAATTTATTCCTAGGCATTTTTTTTTTTTTTTTTTTTTTTTAAGATTTTATCGGGGAAGGGGAACGGTGTGTACTTCCAGGACTTTTTTTTTTTTCCAAGTCAAGTTGTTGTCCTTTCAATCTTAGTTGTGGAGGGTGCCATTCAGCTTCAAGTTGTTGTCCTGTCAGTCTTAGTTGTGGAGGGCGCAGCTCAGCTCCAGGTCCAAGTGCTGTTGCTAGTTGCAGGGGGCACAGCCCACCATCCCTTGCAGGAGTCAAACCAGCAACCTGGTGGTTGAGAGGACGCGCTCCAACTAACTGAGCCATCTGGAAGCTCAGCGGCAGCTCAGCTCAAGGTGCCGTGTTCAATCTTAGTTGCAGGGGGCACTGCCCACCATCCCTTGCGTGACTCAAGGACTTGAACTGGCAACCTTGTGGTTGAGAGCCTACTGGCTCACGTGGGAATCAAACTGGCAGCCTTCGGAGTTAGGAGAATGGAGCTCTAACCGCCTGAGCCACCGGGCCAGCCTGCCTCTTTTTTTTTTTAAGTTTATTGGGGTGACAGTGGTTAGTAAAGTTACATAGGTTTCAGGTGTACAATTCTGTAATACATCATTTATATATCACATTGTGTGTTCACCACTCAGAGTCAGTTCTCCTTCCATCACCATATATTTGATCCCACTTACCCTCATCTCCCACCCCCGCACCTCCCTTACCCTCTGGTAACCACTAAACTATTGTCTGTGTCTATGAGTTTTTGTTTCTCATTTGTTTGTCTTGTTCCTTTATTGTTTTCAGTTTTATATCCCATACATCAGTGAAATCATATCATTCTCAACTTTTTCTGTCTGACTTATTTTGCTTAGCATAATAATTTCAAGACCCATCCATGTAGTCACAAATGGCACTATTTCATCTTTTCTCATGGCAGAATAGTATTCCATTGTGTATGTATACCACATCTTCTTTATCCAATCATCTAAGACACTTTGCCTTTTGTGATTGATCTCAAGACAGAACACCTTTCCTGACAGGAAGTGATTAATTGGTTTCTAGATGTAAGATATCAGTACAATTATTCTCACTTTAAAAAAAAATTTACTGGATATAATTCAGGATGATCAAGGGTGATGCTCTGTATGCCAAGGTAGATCTATGAGAGAATACCTACCTTATTCTGAACAAAAATGTGAAGTAAAAAGTAAGCTCTTATCGACAAATAAGCAACTGAGTCCTGCCTTTTGCAGATTTTCTTGATCCTGACAGGTTTTTGCATGTTGGTTGTTTCTTGAATTTAGCAGCTCTGAAAGATATTTAGGTTACAGGGTTTCTGTTAACAGCGAGTCAAGAGAAGAATAAAAATTTGCTTAGCTGTCCAAGTAGATTCAAGGTACAAGGTTAAAATTTTTCTGAAAGCTGTCATCCATTTTCTGGAAATCCAGTGAGAAATAAATTGTTTGACTTAGCATCTAAGAGAAAATCAGATTAATAACAGGAAATAGTTTAAAATTATTTCTTTAGTAATGGCAGAGCATGGAATTCAAATTAAACTTTCCAATAAGGAAAATAAGAATATTTAAAAAATATTTTTTTAAAAACTACTTAGATATTTAGGAAGAAAATTACAGGGACAGAAAAAAGAAACAGGAAGAGAAATTTGGCATTTATGGATGATTTACTTTATTTATTTATTATTTATTTATAATTTTATAATTTTTTAAGGAGAAAAGTGCAAAATCTAAGCATAAACAATTCAATGAATTATCACAAAGTAAACAAATGTATGTAACTAACGACCCCTCCCAAACTCTAGATCCTCCTTTCTCCACAAAGGGTTACCATATCCTGAATCAAAAATCATAAATTATTTTTGCCTTTTTGCTTTTACATAAATAAAATAACATATGTTGGACAAAACACACACACACACACACACACACACACACACACACCTGTGGTTACCCTTTACTCTCACACTGCTACCATCATAACACTTCTACTACCATACGATGGGTTTTTCCCCCAAACCAAGCAACTCTCCACAACACGTGGGTGTCTTACAATTCAATTTAATTCTGACACTAACCAGAGTTAGTGTATATCCTAAAGATTAAGGACTCAATGCCACAAGACTGTCCCCCACTTCAGATGCCATTTGCAAGTATTATGTCTCAGGTTACTCACAACTTCTATCCAACTTGTGTACAAAGTGGAGGTTCCCATGACTTCTCTCCTTGGGTTTATTTACTAGAACACCTCACAGAACTTAGGAAAACACTTACTTTTGTTTGCCAGTTTATGATGTGGGTGCTAAAAAAAATACTACTTTTCCTCCCACCTTCTAAGTTCTTCTAGCTGCGCTAATAATCAAATTAACAGAAACAGATTAACAAGAGCAATCAAATTTTAATGCATGTACTTGGGGAATTCACATAAGCATGAAATTTCCAAAGACGGTGAGGCAACACTGGATATATATGACATTTTGGGTCAAAGGAAAAAAGGAGGGAAAAGAGTCTCAGATTTCAAAAGTCAGAATGGGTGATTTACAGGTAGTTAAGAAAGAACAGAACACACATGGCAGATAAATTTTTGCTGGGCAACTCAGAATGAGACACAAGGGATATCTAGTTAATAAGCCCCTGCCTGAAGCCCTCCTATTTAAACATTAGCCCATCTGATAGCAATGTAACAACAACACATAGAGATTTTATTTAGCATTTCCTTCATTACTGATGAGATTTATCACCTTTGCCTATGATTATTTACCATCTTTGCAAAAGTGACTGCTTATCATGTTTTTTTCCTTACTTATTTGTACTAATTATTTTTATAGTCTGATTAGAAGCCCTTTGATGATTATATGTGTTGCAAATATCTTCTCCTATATGCTTTACCTTAGTGATAGTTTTGAAATTTTTGACAATTTCAATGCAGTCCAAATTATCAATCTTTTATGGGTGGTACTCTTAATGTCTTATTTGAAGACTTATTTTATATCCTATGCTGATGAATATATTACTACTTATTATTTTCCTAAAGTTTTATCACTGTATTTTAGATCATCCTGGACTGAATTCTTTGATACGATGTGAAGTAGAGGGTAAGATTTATTTTTTTCTCAATATGAACAAATAGTTGATCTATCCCACCATATTAGAAAGAACATGCTTTTGCAAATTCTCTGAAAAGCCACATTTGCCACAAATCAAGTGTCCCAATAGGTACAGATCTGTTTATGGACTATGTTTCATTCCATTGGCCGGTTTGTCTATTTTTGTGGCAGTACTGCAGTTTCCTAATTACTATATCTTTAAATAAGTCTTTCATAGACAATAGAGTAATTCTCCCTACATTATACTTATTCTTCAAAATTGTCTTGGTTCTTCTTAGCTTTCTGAATTCCCTATACACTTTAGAATTTGCTTTATGAAAAAATAACTCTGGATTTTTACTGGGAGTACATTAAATCTATAGATTAATTGGTTGAGAATAGCCGTATTAAGTCTTCTGATCCATGAACATGTTATATTTCTCCATTTATTAAAATCTCCTTTAATTTCTCTGAGCAAAGTTTTATCATCTTCAAGTTTATATGATGCATGACCCCTGGTAAGTGTGTATGCAGTGAGTTTATGAACACATGTCCTCTCAAGTGTATGTTCAGCTTACAGCTTATCACTAATTGAAAATATAATAAAGTATACTTGATAAATTGTTGTTTTGAATACCTGTCTCCATTACTAAAATTCAATTGTCCATTAGGACAGGAATCTTTGGGTCTAGTTAACTTCTGCATCTTCAGGCCTCAATAAAATGGCTCCTTACAAATAGTAAATGCTCTATCCTTATTTATTCTCATGCTCCATGACTAATCAAACAGCTAGAATCATTCAGGATATTTGTTATGCTTTACCATCTTTCCTCTGAAATAGTACTCAGAGGTCTTTAAGTATCAAAAGAATATTAATCTCATGGGCAGGTATTTCCTCGTATGAAAGAACAATAAGGCCCTTCAGAAGAGGCACTCATGCTCCATGCATTATGAAGGGAGCAGCTGTGTCCTGAAGCTCTAAAAGTTTTGTTTAGGGATGTAACACTGTGGTGTCCTGGTCACTCATGGCAGTAGTAAGTAGCAGCATTAACTGTCTCCACGTTGCTGATGGTAAGAGTAAAATCTGTCCCAGAACCACGGCCACTGAACTGTGTTGGGACGCCTGCAGCCCGGGTGAATGTATCATAGACCAGGACTTGAGGAGTCTGTCCTGGTTTCTGTTGATACCCAGCAAACTTGGTTTTCTCATTGGGATTAGTTTTGCAGGTGATGATGATGCTGTCCCCTAGGGAGAAAGTCAGAGAGGCTGGAGATTGGACCACAGCATTGCCCATTTTCAAATCTGCAATCATAAGACATGCAAAAGTCAACATAAATACAAAACTTATTTAATCCATATAAATGTGTATAAACATTTGAATTTTCAAAAGAAGCATTTTTGGTGAAGTATCAGTTTTCCTTGAAGAAAGATTCCCTTTGGGTGCATACTTAACGTGATGAGACCTTCTGTGACGCCAATTTCCAGCTTCTTCAGGAAGGATACTCTAAGCATAATTTCCCCTCCTCCCTTCCTTTTCTCACCTGAGAGGTAGAGCAGCAGAAAGCACAAGAGCTGAGACAGAGTTCCCATCTTCCTCTGAGATCTGACCCACTCCAGCTGACCTGTCTCCCTTCTCGGGGATCCATTAATAGCATCTCTGAGAGATGAAGTCTCTCTAGAGCAGGACTATGCAAAGCAGATTCAGTTAGAGCAGAAACTGCCCGGTCATTCTTTTTTTCATTCTTCCTCATCAGCTGTAAAACACTGTAGTGATTTCATGGAGCACGGTGACAACCTAGACCAACAAGACTAGGGGAACTGATATGATGACTCCTCTCTGCACCATTCTAGCTACTCTGAAAGAAGAGGTCATTAAAATCCAGGGCCATCTTAGGAGGTAAGGCTGGAAAACCATAGTGACATGAGAATACAGCAATAGGAAATGTATCTAAAGAGGTGTCAGAATAGAAGGTTTGAACAGCAATTCTATGCCTTAGTTTTTTATCTTAAAGAAATTAAAGTAGAAGTTGTGATTCAAGGGGTGTGAGTCTCCTTACTTGAATACTCGTAGAAGCACAGCCCACTTTCTTTCTTTTGGAGTATGCTATGTAGGGCAGTTTTGGAAGAGGCTGTATGTTACCTGGGACATTCTAAGCTTCCTCTCATAAAGTCCAATTTTGTGGTCCCAGTTCCTCCATCAAAGATTACCTCGGTTATTATTTTTCCATTGAACTATATATTCTAATAATTTTGCTTTCAAAATTCTCATTCCCTCATTTCTGTTTCTATTTCTCATTCCCTCATTTTCTATTTCTATTTCTCATTCCCTCATTTCCTATTAATCTATGCCCTCTCTCAGAAATTAGTAACAGTGAATCGACTCACTGTTTAAATATAATTCCAACTAAAGACAATAAATTTGAATATTTTAAAACTCTGGGGTGGGGATAAGGGGAAGGTGAGAGGTTTTGGGAACGTACAGAGGGATAGTGGATGGGGGGAGAGGGGTTCACACAGTGTGAGGGATATAAATGATAAACGTCTAAGTTTTGCTTTGTCTTGTGCACCTGAAACTAATTAAAAAAATAAATAAATAAATAAATAAAAATTAAAAAAAAAAAAAAACTCTGTTGGTTTACAGATTTGTCATCAATAAAGGAAAATTCATGTTGAGCTTTTGAAACTGTGGACATAGTTTATTGATCACTTTTAGTTGTCTGGGAACTCTTGCAATCCCTGCCTCAGTTCCACACTACTGCATGAATTTCTGACACATTAGAAAAACCTGGATCTAAGGAGAACTCTATGTAGGCATTTCTCATAAAGAATCCTGGATCACTATATGATTAGCTAGATTTTCTCATGGGGATGCAAATATATATATATATATATATATATATCCACTACCTACCAATTTTCCCAGTTTAACTGCTGGGTGTCCTGAATCTACAGCTGGATTCAGAGAGAGTTTCTTGAGCTTCAGGTATGAATCTTGCCTATTTTTGCTGTTTCAGCAATGCAGGGTCCCATTCCTTCTCTCAACACCACACACAGCATATCTACCTACTGAGGCTGGTCCCTAATATTCTTATCTGAACACAAAGAGGGACCTTAATACTCATAATCATCTCTACTTTTCCTTAAAAACAGGACAACTGTAGACAGGTTGTAGGTATCAGAACAATTTGTCAATATGCTTCTGTGGTCATGGGATAGGAGTGAGTAAGAAGGAGGAAATAAAACTCAACCATCAGTGTAGGAATTGGATAAGAAGAATTTTGAACTCGGGTACAGTACTTATAAGCATACTTATAGTTGTTGCCTGTTGAAAGTCGTGTTTTTCAATTTGGGGCTGAAAGGGATCCTAGAAACAACAAAATTCAATCTAATTTCACAGGGGGGAAAAGACCAACAACAACAAGAAATATATATATATATATATATATATATATATATATATATATATATATATATATATATATACATACATATATATATATGTATATATATGACTCAGAGAGTGGCTTGTCAGGGATAATTTGGTAATGCAATGAAAATTAGTGTACAAGAGAAAAAATTCTTCATGATTTTTTTCCCCTTGATCCCTGCAAAATTGAAACTCCTTATGAAATTTCTCTGCTCTATCTGAAGAAACCATATAAGTGACTATCGATTGTTCCCCTTCTTTTTAGTTAATCGACCTTTGTAAGCAAAGTTTTATTTAGAAAGAAAGAAACTAGCTCACAGTTCCAAGCAGAATTCAGTTATTTATTTCCTAACAAGAACCTATAACTTCCAATAAATATCCTTTATTTTACATAAAATTCTCAGATGTCCTATTTCAAATTGTTAAATATGCAAATATTTTATATTATCAAAAAGTCCCCAAATGAGAAAAGGGCACAGAACAGCCTGGGCCCTCCCCGTCAGCCCAGAAGGAAGAGGGGTTGAAACCGCCCATGGCCAGCTCTCCACTGTATAAGCTTCCCCAAGAGCTCCCTTCCCACCCCAGCTGAGTGCTGTCCTGGAGTTGGTCATGGAATAGAACCAGATTTAAGGTCCTCCCTGAAACAAAGCTAAAAGTCATTATTCTTTCCCATAACAAAGTTTAAAATTTTCTCTAATATAAAAACAAAATCCTAGAGTGATAACAAACATAATATTATTGGCTATTCATGTTTTTAAGAAGGAGAAAAAATAAAAGTGAAAGTGAGGAGACCCAAGCAGAAGTTAGGGACCAATATAAAAGGGCGTGATTCTCAGACAATTGAGTCAGGGTGGTGTAACAAGGTACAGAATAAAGAGGAAGATATGATTATTGATAAGGGTCTGGCCCCGGTGTCCATATTCAGGTCAACTCTGGAAGCCATCGCAGCTCTTCAGCTCCCTGTGGAGTTGCTTAAAGCTCTTGTTAGACTGCATCACAGCTCATTTCTCTGCTGAGTCTTTCTCACTCTTTCCAGAGATGCTGATATCAAGAACATTCCCCAACAAGTGGGGAACTACATGCTAAATTCTGAGTCTGCTCCCCAGGAAACACAGCCTGTGAGAAATGGTATCAGAGAGTAGCACAGGCCAGGGTGCCATAATAACCTTTATAGGTTATTACATGTACATTTTCCAAAATGGACAGCAGAGGCAGAATGACATCAGAAGTAGGGATCAGTGGCAGTACATAATTAGCCATACGGTTATTAGAAATGAAATTAATGTGCAGATTCTGAGAGTACTTTATAACTGGAAAAACTCTAGGACATGTGAGCTCACCTGAAGTTACAGCTTCTGACTTATTCCTAGACCTAAGTCAGTTCACAGCCTGAGAGCTCACCAGAGAGCACCCAAAACCAAAGCCACAGTTTTTATAACCAGAAGTGATAGCCTATGACTGCTACTATATTCTGTTATTTAGAAGTGTGTCAATAAGCTTACTCCACACTCAAGAGGAAGGGCGTCAACAAGGCACGGATACATATAACAGGAGCCATCTTAGAGACTCCCTACCACAGTCTGCTTTTCTGGCACTAAGGGATTCACGTCTTGTCACATACAGAATATACCCATCCATTCCTAAGCTCCCCAAAGGCTCATAGCATTGCAGAATTGGCTAAAAGTCCAGGTAGCATCATCTAAATGAGATCCAGATAAGGACGAAGCTCCTCTGGTATTGTCCCTCAAGCGTAAGTCCTATAGTACAGTTCCTCTTGATCTGTATATGTGAGAAACTAAAGCGACGAAACATCAGCCCCACACACACCCAATATAAAAAGGTGAGGCAGGCACAGGATAATGACAATAGTCATTTTTGTTCAAACATGAGACAATGGGTGATAACAATGAGCAATACCTGGTCCTCAGAGATTCTGAAATTCAGCAAGACAAATGTTGGGAGCTCCTTGGTCAGGTCTCAAGCCTTGGGAATAATTTTCCACTGCTTTTGGCTTGACTCTCGGGTCCCTTGGCTCTTCTGTCTGAGTTATCCTTCCTTTTTCATAAAAAGTAATATTGGTTTGTAGCTGAGTGGCTTGTTTAACCCTTTTCCTTCCTGTAGAAGTCTGGGACTCAAAAGGCCTTTCCTCACTCTGTAAGTTCTGTGTCACTCTCTTCAGTGACTAGCATCGCGTGTACGGTTTGTGCACGTTATGTCTGTACTAGTTATCGATTACTGTGTAGTCATTTATCCAAATCTAAAAACTTAAAACTTTTAGTTAGATTTATTTATTTACTAAATATTACTAAAAATATATTTAGTATTTCTTTACTACACAGGAAAGGTACAAGTTATTTGGCACTATTTATCAATTCTCTATTCCTAGGAAAAATTATGATTGGCCCACGTTGAGTTGTCACCATATTTCAATGGTAAGTTTAGACAAATATGGCTGCCGAGGCTTCCACTACCTAGTCACCACTGAGGAATTTGCAGTTTGCAGAGCAAAGTGTTCATTTTTAAATGGCCAGACACTGCCCAAGAGGCATTATTCAAGCTAGGCACGGGAACTAAAGGTAACAATTCTGTATAATGCTGTATTTCCTTGGGGATTGTTTGTAAAAGTTTGGTTGAAAACCTTTTAAAATAAAGCATGATTTAAAAAGATAAAGCATGAAAGAAAAATTCATATTGTTTTAAACTCCTAAATCAAGATTAAACCAGAATGATTCTAAAAGAATTAATTAATGTATTTAAATATGAGATTGTTTTGAAATTTTCAATTATTTTAGTATTTCTTTACTACACAGAAAAGACCATAGTCTTCTTTTTTATGTACAAGACAGGCCATTTTGGTCTCCTCTGATTCTCTTCTGTCTTCTATCCCTTGAGCTGCTGACATTTTGGCCTGGGTCAGCAGGGATTAAATTCTGTCACCACAGGAGAGAAATTCCTCCCTAGGCTGAGCTCACAGCTTCTTCTGACATGACCACCTGGGGATGGCTTGCTCAAGCGTAGAAAAGAGGAGGCAAATGGGCTCAGCAGCTGGAAGCCCAGCTCGCCCCTCCCCCGCTGCTTTGCATGTTCCTCCCAGCCCACCCTGCTGACCAGGGCCCATATCAGTCCCCATATCTGGGGAAGATCTGCCTCCGTTAGGACACAGAGGGAACCATGGAAGCCCCAGCTCAGCTTCTCTGCCTCCTGTTACTCTGGCTCCCAGGTGAGAGGAACATGGGCTGGTTCTGTATTTCAGTGGAAACTTTGTCCATGTGGGGTCCTGTGACCCCACATTTGCTCAGCAAGTATAATAATGAAAGCTCAATGTAGAGCAACAATCTGGCTCTGCTGGGAAGACAATGGGTGTGATCTATGTTACACAGGTGACTTTTGTGTTTTGTTTCCCATCTCAGATACCACCGGAGAAATCGTGATGACCCAGTCTCCAGCCTCGCTGTCTTTGTCACTGGGTGAAAGAGCCACGCTCACCTGCAGGGCCAGTCAGACTGTTAGTAGCTACTTAGCCTGGTACCAGCAGAAACCTGGGCAGGTTCCCAAGCTCCTCATCTATGGTGCAACCACAAGGGCCAGCGGCGTCCCAGCCAGATTCAGTGGCAGTGGGTCTGGGACAGACTTTACCCTCACCATCAGCAGCCTGGAAGCGGAGGATGCTGCAGTTTACTACTGTCAGCAAGGCTACACACTAAAAGCACAGTGATTCCCTTCCCAACATAAACCTCACCAGACTCATCTGCCTTCACCCTCTTTCACCCCTGGGGAACAGCTGGTTCCTCCAGAGCACAGAGACAGTTCTTTAGCAGTTTTCTCTGTTCCCTCTAGCACACTGAGACTGTGAGAGCTAGAATCAGATCTTATGGAAGAAGCATAGCCTCTTAGACTCTCTTCCCCTCATAAAATGTCAGATACCGTGTCCCCCTGAAAATAAGACCTACCCCGAAAACAAGCCCCAGTTAAGATCATTAGCCAGATGGACACACTTAGTATGTTATGACGATGCTCCAGAAGAAGATGACATGACTGTATTTGAATAAGTGTAGATTGTTGTACATGAAAAAATAAGACATCCCCTGAAAATAAGTCCTAATGCGTCTTTTGGAGCAAAAATTAATAATATAACCCGGTCTTATTTTCTGGGAAACATGGTATTAAAGAGACCCGGAGAACACTATGCTCATGTTTATAAATTTTACCAGGAGAAAATTGAGGCTCAGGAAGAGTCATACATATCCCAAGTTCATGTAGAGAGTTGATAGTGAATATACAAGAGAAATCTTATTGCCCAGATTCTCTGTGAACATCCCATTTTGACCTGTGTAAGTGATGGCCTCATCCGTGAATGAACAGTTAATACACAGAAATTTCCTCTCAGTGACAGGAATAAAGAGTCGGAGACTCTCCTCCAAAACCTGACCCTAGAATCTAGATCTCAGTCCCTGTTTTCCTTGTGTTGTCAGCACAACACTCTTCTCTCAAATATCACAGCTAGAACAATTGTAAAGGAGCCCAGAGCTCCACTGAAGTGGGGATTGGGGGAAATTCAGGTGTTCCCACAACCTACGTTTGTGTGTTCATCCCATGTACCTAATGTCCAAACTGCACAGTTTGTATTTCTACTTCTGTTCTTATCCAGAATCCTGCTATTTGTTTGGACACTGAATGGAAAAGATTGTGTTCTGTTCTATTTTCATGGACAAGGTCCTAGTTCTCAGAAGGTGATCTTTGGAGTTGATGGACACTAGAGGCAATGAATCCTACTAGGTCTCTCCCTCATATAAATCTCTTTTTCCTGCAAAATGCTCCTACCTAACTCTTGCCATTGTATATATCCCTATTTCACTATATATGATGGGCACGGGTTCCCCTCCATTGCACGTTCACTTCTCCACGGGATGCAATGGTGCGCCTCTATGGGATTTATTTACTTATTTATTTATTCCAAGGAAAAAGAGAAAAAAAAAAGAAAGAAATGACAACAGTTGAGAAGTAATTCAGATTATACAAATGGAGATCAGGGCTTTGAAGGATCCAGATCATTCAATCTCATAAATGACCTGCTTCCCACAGGGTTTAGAGGTAACACACAAATTCAGAAGAGCAACACATTCGTAGGGCCTTCCCTGAGCTCCCTGTAAACCAGAGTATGCATGTATCCATGAATTTATCCTCTAGTGGGTGACCATTTGTAGTTATTTAGAAAAGGTGACCAGCTTCAATCACATGTCTCAGGAATCCACTCAGCAGACTCGAAGTTGGGGAAGCTCCCTCTGCTGTGTGGCTTGATCTCAATTTTCATGCAAAACAAATTTACCTTTAATTAAAAAAAAACCTCCCTTTTGGACCAGACAGGGTACAGCCTTCTGTGTGTCCCTCATCTTGGCCAAAGCAGTGTGGGTGTGAGCTGTCTGGGCTGAAACAATCTGTAGATCACAGTCTACAGAATGTAAACAGTATCACACTCATTATCCCACATACTCTGACCCAGGATAACAGACTCACACAATTCCAACAAGACATCTTCCCAAGTCAGACAAATCACACACTGGCTTACAGTTTTATGGACCCCAAACTAACAGCCTCTGGCACAGAGACAAAAATACAATAAAACCCACCTTCATTAGTCATTCCTCATTCAGTTGACTATGGTCAAGATTAGAGACTCACAGAGGCCTGCTCTCCACTTGGACCTAACAGAGATTATTCTTACACCCCTTAAAAACCCGTATTGTTTCTGTCCAGTGTGCAGTGACCAGCATTGGATGGGGTTAGTTTTGTTGTCTAGGCCACAGCTTAGGTTTCTAAACATGCAGGAGAAAGAGATTTCTGTTTAAAATTAGAAATACTGTTCCTTAAGTCTAGGTAATATGGGAAAATGTCAAAGCCTTTTTCAAATGAAAAAATAATTTTTATAAGTTTTTATATTTTCTGGATATTTTAGGGCAAGAAATTATGAGATAAGCAAGCAAGCCAAACAGAAGACTTTTAAGGTTTTAATGTTAAGTTTCACAGTAAATAGCAAAACTCCCTAACATTCAAGTGATCTAAAGAATACCTTTTTCAAAATAACATTTTCAAAAATTGATATATTGTAAAGAAACACGACAAATTAATTATTTTAGTCATTTTCCCACAAATCAAGTTTCCATAGAGGATAATTGGTAATGTGATTCTTAATTTAATACTTGTAATGAATAGTCCTTTAGACTCATTGTAAGCGTATAGTATTGTCTTCTTTGTTTGCATGTTTACATTTTTCTGTTTCATTTTTAGTTGCTTCTCTTTCTGGGTTTATTCACTATAAGGACTAATTAGGAGAGCTGGGATTTTTAAGACTAAGATGCAGAACTATATCGGCTAACACTAAGAAGAAAGATCAACTTAAATAACACACAAAAGGGTAAATAAATGTTAACGAGTGAAATATGGGACAGGGGGCATTCTACTCCTACCTCCTTACCAAAATTTGTCATCAGCAACCCCGAGTCCCACAGTGGAGTTCAGAGTTTAAGTTTTAACACCATTTTTTTTTTCAAATTAAAGTTTGTTGGGGTGACAATTGTTAGTAAAGTTACATAGATTTCAGGTGAACAATTCTGTATTACATCATCTATAAATCCCATTGTGTGTTCACCACCCAGAGTCAGTTCTCCTTCCATCACCATATATTTACCCTCATTTACCCTCAGGATCCCCTTTACCCTCATCTACCACCTCCCTCCCTCTTGCCCTCTGGTAACCACTAAACTATTGTCTGTGTCTATGAGCTTTTGTTTCTCATTTGTTTGTCTTGTTCTTTTGTTGTTTTTGGTTCATATACCACATATCAGTGAAATCATATGGTTCTCTGCTTTTTCTGTCTGACTTATTTCGCTTAGCATTATAATCTCAAGATCCATCCATGTTGTCACAAATGTTCCTATATCATCTTTTCTTACCGCCGAACAGTATTCCATTGTGTATATATACCACAACTTCTTTATCCATTCATCTATCGAAGGACATTTTGGTTGTTTCCATGTCTTGGCCACCATAACTAAAGCTGCAATGAACATTGGAGCACACATGTCTTTATGTATAAATGTTTTCAGATTTTTTGTGTAGATACCCAGGAGAGGGATTGCTGGATCATATGGTAATTCTATTTGTAATTTTTTGAGGAATCTCCACACTGCCTTCCATAGTGGCTGCATCAACCTACATTCCCACCAACAGTGTATGAGGGTTCCTTTTTCTCCACAGCCTCTCCAACACTTGTTACTATTTGTCTTGTTGATGATAGCCATTCTAACTAATGTGAGGTGCTATCTCATTGTGGTTTTTATTTGCATTTCTCTGATGATTAAGTTTTAACACCATTTTTTACACAATATTTCTTCCAACCTTGTTACAAAACCTGTTCTCGGAGGATTTCCTAGAAGATATACAGACCAAGCTTTTGTGTGGAATCCTACCTAGAATTGTATTTATTAGTTAGTTTTCTTGGTCAGCTCAACTTTGGGTTTAAATTACACAAGATTTAGTAGAACAAACTCCATTATTTCAATTTATCCAGGATTTTGTTTGCTGGACGGTGACTTATTTGTGAAGTGATTTGAAGTTGACACAATTCTCACAAACTATTTTACATGACCTACATCATGCTGACACCTGAAGAATGATAAGGTGTGTTCCTATTTTAATGAAGGATGGTTTGTAGACTGATGCCCCTGAGGATCTCTGACCCAGCAACTTATCCATAGTGACCATCTTTAAGTGGATGTCCAGGAAAATGTCAGTCATAGCTACAGATTACTCCAAGACATTAAAACAGTGATCCCAGGTCTTGATTCTCTCACATATGGAATCTCCTTTTCAACTGGAGACTCATAGCTGTTGACACTTAACATGCAAACCAAGTGAGAGACAGAGGCTGTCACACAGAGCTAACAAGAAACTGGAACCCCTGACAGAGACTGGATCTACATAATGAGAAAGACTCTGTATAGAAAGGGATTTTCTAAGTACCAATGACAAAAAACTAATATAAAATGAAACATTATAAAATGAAAGATGTTTATTCTGTCCCATCCTTTCAAGGAGTTCAATTAATATGGCATATTTCTATATATCTATATATTATATATAACATATGGTGGAACAGCAGGGTTCTCTGAGTGTAACTTTTCAGTATTTTCAGAGACTATATGAGTATCAAGACCAGGGCAAGAAGGTATTACCAGCAACACATGGAAGTCTCCAGGGACACCAAAATATCTTCCCAGAGTCTGAGAAAGAACAGGGGAAGGGCAGTTTTCAACTAACCCCCAATGCCAAGTAGTCATGCCTGGCTTCAGTCTCCACAGCTGGGCCTTTCTCACCTAGGTACAACTGGTTAGGGAAAGAAGTCCAGGCCTCTTTAAAATAGCTCTGGCTCTAACACCCAGAACATAACTACGGAAGTTTCATTCTCCAAGCATCATCAGAGACTTGAGACAACAAACCCCAGTAGTCCTAGGGTCTCTTCAGAGTACAGATCTATCACATCATTCAAAAGGGTATAAGTCCCTAGTGGTCTGGCCCCTCAGATGAGATGCCCTGTCTTCCCTGACACTGAAGTTTGCTTTGAGGAAACAATGAAGCTAGGGAATATATAAAATGGAGTTACTTTAACTAAGCTGCTAAAATTATTAATATTATGTAGGGTGAGGCATTCGGAAACATTCTATTCTTGTTCTAAATAAACTGGGAAATCAAACTTTTTGACCCTTCCAATCCTGTGTCAATGCCTGCATATACATCTAAACACACAGCAGACCTCCAGGTAACCCTCTGATGACCTGGACTCACATATGCAGATCTCCTGACAGCCATCTGGCGTTCATTATCCAGACCTCTGACTGCTGACTGACAACCCTCCTGGGCCAATCCTAGGGCTAAGAATGCAGGACTGATATTCTCAAGAAGGTACTTTTTACTATAAGAACTCTTAACTTTTCTGTCTTCTTTAGAAAACTTCTGGTTTTTGACTGTGGTCCAAATTTGCAAACTCTGAAACCTTTGAATAAGTTCTTATCCCTTATTTCTAGCCAAAGCTTCCAGACTTTGAGTTCGTTTAACAGCTTTCACTCAGGACTGACCAGACTGATTAGATGCAGAAAATTTGTGAGGAATTGTTTATCCTGTTTGGGAAATTCTACAATTGACAAACTGTTGGAAAGGATTGAAGAATTTTGGACATCAGACATTTATACTTTGCAAAGAACAAAAGATGGACACAGTGTCAAATGTCCTTTCTTCTTTAGATCAGAGATGGTAGTGATTTCTCTTTGAGTTGATTTATATAATACATAAATATGCATTTCTTGCACATTTGCCATGGGCCAGGCAATGGTGCTAATCTCTGCATATACAGTAGAAATAAAAAAATAAAAAAATAAAAAAAACAACAGGATGCACACCTTTAAGTTGCTTATTTTCTGGCACATTTTTTTTCAAAGCATTGCAGCAGTTTCTCAGTAGGTTTTTATAAGGTTGTCACCCTGCCATATCAACCGAGAACATAAGGAAGACTATTTCTGACCTACAGACAAAGGACCATTTTTTGTTATCAGTCAGGTGACTCTTTTATGTCCCAAGCTTCTTTGAATGTTTCCTTCCTAAAGATGGTGTTTACTTTTAGATGGTCTTATAAAGGAATCTTGCTCTTTAACAAACATTTTTCGGTCAGAGACAGAGGATGTTGTTGCTGGATCCATGCTCTAGGTGTTTGCACTCAGGATCCCTGGTAAGAAATGGGCAGGAGATAAACAGGAATTTATAGAGGTGTCAAAATATGATCCACAAGGATGGACTCCCATGAACATTGAAAGAAGCTTAAATATTATTCAAGCCCAAGTTTTATTCTTTAGTTCTAAATGGAAATGAATAATTAGGAAAAAAAGTATTTAAATTTTCTGTGTAACCTTGTATCTGTATTCTATTTTCTTGTAACCTCTGGGGGATAGATTGTCCTGACCCAGAGTCTAGCCTCCTGGTCTGTGTCCCAAGGATACAAAGTCACAATTGCCTGTAGGTGAGAGTAGGACTAACAAACATGGCATCTGACTACACTGGTATCAGCTGAAACCTGGGAAACCTGCTAAGGTTCTCATATACAAAGCCTCCAGAAACTGCCAAATGTTCAAAGTTAGAGTGAAAGACTGGGCATAATTTCCCCTCCTGCTTTTTTCTCACTTTGGAGGTAGAGCAGCAGAAAGCACAAGGGCTGAGACAGAATTCCCGTCTTGCTCTGAGATCTGACCCACTCCAGCTGACCTGTCTCCTCTCTTGGGGATCCATTAATAGCATCTCTGAGAGATGAAGTCTTTCTAAGGCAGGACTATGCAAAGCAGATTCAGTTAGAGCAGAAACTGCCCGGTCATCAGGCAGACATTCTTTTTTTCATTCTTCATCATCAGCTTTGTTATTAGATGTGGTTAAAAACATTTAGTGCTTTCCTGGGGCACAGTGACAACCTAGGCCAACCTGACCAGGGAAACTCCCCATTCTAGCTACTCTGAATGAAAAGGTCATTAAAATCCAGGGCCATTTTAGAGAACAAGGCTGGGAAAGCCATAGGGACATGAGAATATATGGTAAACAAATGTAGCCAAAGGGCTGTGAAGATGGAAAATTTGAGCAGCAATCCTGTGCCTTTTTCTTTATTTCTAAGACATTAAGAAGAGTGTGGTGTGATTATACATGTGTGCGTCTCATAATTTAAAAATAAATGCAAAACACTACTTTTGGCATCAGTCAGACAGGGTGGTTTTAGAAGGGGGTGTATATTCTCTGGGGTACACTAGAATTCCTTGAGAAAAGGCCAATTCTGTGGTCTAATATAGTTTCTCCAGCAAAGATCTCCTCTGTTATTCTTTTTCATTTGAACTATATATTCTAATTATTTTGCTTTGAAAACTATCTTGCTTTAGCTCCCTCTTTCTCTATGCCCTACACACAACTGTGAACTGGAAGACTGTTCAGTAAAATGACAAATAAAGCAGAGACATTTGGATATTTTCATCTCTGTAGATTTAGACTTTATCATGAATAAATGAAAATTCTTGTTGGCCTTTTGAAAGTCTTGACATAGTTTACTTATCACTCTTAGTTTTGGGGGTACTCTTGCATTTCTGTGACTCAGTTAGAAATCACTGCATGAATTTCTGGCACATCAGAAAAACTGGGATCTAAGAAGAAGGACTTTATTGAGACATCTTTCATAGAGAACCCTGGGTCACTATGTGATCAGCTAAATTTTCTTATGAGGAAGCAAAGAAAACCACTAGCTTCCAATTTTCCAACTTTAGCTTCTGGGTATCCTGATGCCACAGCTGGATTCAGCGAGTTTCTCCAGCTCCAGACATGACTCTCTCCTGTGCTCCTTGTGTCAGCAATGAGGGACCCCATTCCTCGGGTCATCAAAACACCCAGTGAATCTACCTGCTGAGGCCACTCCTTCCCACTCTCATATCAATGTAGGGAAGGTCCTTGACACTCATGATAATTCTCTGCTCTTAATTGTAGGCCAGTTGTAGACAAATTGCAAATGTCAGAGCAATGTGACACTCTGTTTCCATGGTCATGAGATGGGAGTGGGAGGAAAGAGGACATAAAACTCAACCACTGATAAGAAGGATTGGAGACCAGGAATTATGTGCAGGCATATAGCACCTGCAAGGATACTTACAGTTGTTTTTCAGTGGAATTTATATGTTTTCCAGTTTGGGGCTGAAAGAGATCATAGAAATTACCTAACTCTGTCTCCCTAATTTTCAGAGAAAAAAAAATATCTAGGGCTCAGACAGTGACTCAGACACGTCATTTGGTAAAACAATAAAAATTGTGGTACAAGAGACAAAAATCTTCATGATTTATTTTTTCATTCGATTCCTGCAAAATTAAAACTCCTTGTGAAATTTCTCTGCTTTATCTGAAGAGACCATACAAATGATCTTGATCATTCCCTTTCTTTTCAGTTAACTGACATTTATAAGCAAAGTTTTATTTAAAAAGAAAAAGAAATTAGCTTATAATTCCAAGCAGAATTCATTTATTTCCTAACAAGAACCTGTAACTTCCAGTGAATATTCTTTATTTTACATATAATTATCATATTCCCTATTTCCAATTGTTAAATATGCAAATCTATTTATATTATCAAAAAGTCCCCAAATGAGAAAAGGGCACAGGACAGCCTGGGCCCTCCCTGTCAGCCCAGAAGGAAGAGAGATTGAAGCCGCCCATGACCAGCTCTCCACTGTATAAGCTTCCCCAAGAGCTCCCTTCCCACCCCAGCTGAGTATTCCCACTGCTTGCTGTCCTGGAGTTTGTCATGGGGGGAGCCTTCCCTTACTGCTGGAGCCCCAGGCCCCCCAGCCACTGAAAGGATGATGGTCCTCCAGAGTTCCTGATTTACACCCATCTCCCCAACCCCACAATCTCAGTGTGGGTGCACCTGGGGATGAGAACCTGGACAGAGAAGGGAGAAGTCGACCCTACAGTCCTCCAGCACCCAGCCAGGGAACCCACGGTGCAGTCAGGGTGTGGAATCCAGGGGGTGTAGCTTCCTCGTGTGCCCCCTGCTGGTTAACACCAGGCACCAGGGCATGAGGGGTGTCTGGACAGGAAGGCAGCTTCACACCCAAGTCCCAGAGCCAGCGGTCGGCTCCTGTAAATCACCCCTGTTTAAAAACAACGTAAGTATTTAAAATACAAAAAAAAAAAAATTAGAGAAATAAATTCACAAGGACAAGAAGAACAGGGCAGGAGTTAACCGCAAAATATTAGGTTGAGTGCTAACCAACTTAACTGATCCATGAAGCTGAACAGAAAAGCTACAGGAAACAGAAAGCAGAGAGAGATCGAAATCCTGCTAAGGTGGGATCCAGATATATACATGGAAGGCATGAGACAGTGATCAGTAGTGAGCGGGAAAGGTCCAGAGCCCAGGCTCTCACCCAAGATGGCTGACTGGGAGGCCTGGGGAGCTGGGAGGGGGCAGTTCTGGGGGTGGCAGGCAAGGTGCTCAGTGCTGGGCCCTGAGCCAGAAGGGAGCAAAATAGTGTCGGTGTGGGACCTGAGGACTTTGATAGCAGAGAGGGCAAAAGTGTGAAGAGCCAAGCCTGATTTCATCGATTTCACAAACGCATTCAGAGCCAGCCAGTCAGTCGTCATCCATGATGGTAGGATGAGAGAGGACACAGGGCTGGATCCCAAGGAGACAGACAAGGTGGGCAGGGAACTCTAGGGTAGAGCTTGAGGGGCTTATCACTTGTGTAAAATCAGCCAGAAACCACTATGCTTCATATGTAAATCTCAGGGGCTGAGTCTTTCCAAGGGTAATAAGCCCTCACACAGTTGCTGCAGTTTTCCCTTTCACTCTAGGAAGTCAAAACAAACAAACAAACAAACAAAAAAACAAAAAAACCCTGCAGCCTTAATATCCTCTTGGAAACAAGATGAGTGTGTACAATTTCCAGAGTGTGACCAGCATCTTGGGTCACGTTTATGGCACACGCACCTGCACGTGGTTGGGCAAAGGACTCTGACTCTCCCAGCGCATCTTTGCTCAGAGATGAGTGGAAAGAGACATGGCTCCAGAAAGGAAGCAGTGATTTCTCACGTGACCTCTTCTGTCTCCCTCCTTCCCTGCTAATGGGGCCGGGGGATTCAGGACAGGTGACAATTTGTGGCACTGTAGCCACAAGATCAGCAGTTGCTCAAGTTCCAAGCACCACTGCATATGGGCCAAGAATTTTCTCCTCACCTTGTGGGACATGACAAACGTGATGATCCTAAGGAGGAGTCGAGCTGAAGTAAAAAGAATCCACCATGAGCTGGAAATAATATTGGCCCACAGATTTCAAGATGGATTATCCGACACAAATATTCCAGAGCCAGGTAAGATAAGATTGATTTACTGGGGAAAAGCAAAATGTCAATGAAATAGGCTGAGAGGTTCTTGGATTTAATGTACAAAAGTGATGAGAATAGAAAATCTGGGGGAGCATTCCAACAAACTCATTATTGAAGCTGCTTGCCATTTGGCCCCCTGCGAAGTTAGATTTTTAGAGTAAATTCTAAATTGCTTATGGAGTGAAGGGGGGGGATGAGTGGGGGGAGACTAAATGCACATCTATAAATCATCCTGGAAATTGTTGATAAGCTAGCTTATCAGTGTTCCTCAGGTCTGACATTGCAAGAAATACCAGTTTTGCTTTTTATTTGACATAATTAACTAGCCTATTTGGAGAGGTGTGCCTCACACCAGTAACTGAGTACATCACCCAGTGTGTCAGGGACAAAATTGTGTCAATGACACAATTTTGCTCTTTGCAAGGTTTGAGGGACCTTATGAAGGTCCACCATGGACACTGTAGAATGGTAGTTCCTGGCAGAGACTCACAGATGCTTCTGAGACATCCTGTGCCTTCAAGCAATAAACTACACACACATTAAGAATCACAACCACTTCTCAATAATCCTTTTTATGTTACAACAAACATCACAGCAACCATTTCTATCAATCACTACAGTGTGTAATCAATAAAATAGTTGTCACAATGGTTCTTATGATAATTGTGTTCTATTAGTAGCAAATACTGCTTTATAATAGTCATTAAGTTGGACTTTTCACATTAGATCTCAAATCTTACTTAGGAACCTATATCCCTGTACAGCTATTAATATATCATCGTTTTCATCCCCATTTTACAGCTCCACATCACCCCCTCATCTCCTCCATTTGTAAAAGGGTGTCTCCTATACAGAACCCGAACAACTACTTTTTTGCATTCTCAATTTAAAAATTATAGAAAAAGCATTTCACTGACAAAGAAAACTCACACGTGTATATATCATTTAAAAATTATACATTGCGCATGAATATTGAAGATTCTACTAGGAAATGTCAGAATTTACTTTTTACTAAAATTGGTAGTGCTTTATTGTTTCTGAAAACCACAAAATTAATATATCCACAGAATTTTTTAAAAAAAAATGAAATAATCTACAATAGGGTAGAAAGAGAAAGTGCCATTGCTCCTGTTTCTTCCACAGCAACACTCCTCTGAAATCCCAGGAGATAACTACTGAGCACAATTTGTTGTATTTCCTTCAGGAATTAACCTGTATTGATACGCATATATATTCGATTAAAATGAAGTCATGATATTATACAATACATACCATTCAGTGGCTTGTATTTTCATGAACACCTTCCACATGACTACAAAGACACCTACTTCATACTCTTATTGGCTGCTTTATGCTCCATTGCAAAACTCCATCATCATTAGTTTAATCAAACTCCTATTGATGAAGATTTCAGTTATTTTCCATTTTTTCACCTTGTAAACAACATTTCAATGACCAGTCTTATATACACATTTAAGCACACTCATCTACTCATTTCTAAACTTTGGACAGTCTAAGGAGTTTCCTTTTCCTTCCCCCATTCCAGCATTTTCTGCCATGCAGGCTGCTTCCATTGGGTGACTCTGCTCTCAGGATCAATTAAGCATGAGCTCCAAGTTCACACCCCAGCTCTGTCACTAGCTGTTATGAGCAAGTTACGTAACCTCTTTGCACTAAAGTCTTCATCTGCAAAACAGGGGACAACATTAACTTCTAGTTCCTAGATTTGGAGGGATGATTAAATGTGGTGATCCACGTGTAATGTCCAGCACTTTGTAAGTGCTCAATAGATGCTAACGATTATGACTAGTATCACTTGTATCTCTGCAGAGAATATCACTCTCTATCCTTTTTAGGATCCAGATTGACTATGTCCTCAGTCAACTATTCTGCAGTTAATTTCCACTTGTCAATTTCTCTCCTCCAGCTTTATTCCTCTCCTCCTCTTCTGGTGAGGTCTGCTGCTGGTTTTGCTATTCAAGGCAACTAGTAATGTTCCCAGTGACAGAATCAAAGAAATCCTCCCCTAATCTTCAGAATTAGTTATAATTTTTCTTGCAAAAGTTATTATTACAGTGGTATTAGCCGTTGGTCTATTATAATCTATCAGTTCTGATCTGTTATTGATTTTCAGTTATTCGTTGGGTGTTTTTTTTGGTTTGTTTGTTTGTTTGTTTGTTTTTAAATTAATTCTGCAAATGTTTGTTGAGCATTTGCCAAGTGAAAATACTGGACTGGGCCTTCCAAATACAAATAAGAAATGAAACAGCTTACAATCCAGTAAGATAGAAAGAATCTGACAGCAGATAAGAGACATTAGGTGTTCCGGGCCCAATGCCCTGCCTCTGGACTCTGCAAAGTTAGGTCACTTGCTGTGGGATAATCTGAGAGAAGGTCTTTCTTGAGTTGAGTCTTGAAAGACAATTAGTTGTTCACAAGCTAACATGTTTCCAAGCAGTAGGAGTGTTTTGTAAAGGTTGGAGGCCACAGAGGAACTGTAAGGAGCTTAGGATGGTGGGAGCAATGTATGCTGAAGTGAAGATAGAAGATGAAGAGAGAAGACTGCAGTGTGTGAAAACGTAATCAAAACAAACTGAGGTCATCAGTGTCTTTGAGGGGGTTACTATGGAAACACTAAGGCATGCTATGGTTCCCTGGCAGTTCCAAAGACAGCATGCACCTGGTTCAATTCAGACACCTGATGGGTACCCCTCTGAGCTCTCTACCTCTACTATGCAAATAGGTGATCAACCAAGTACCATCAGTTTTTCTACTATAATATCTTTGCTTTTGTTTCACATGTCATCTATAACTTCATTCCAAAATACATTTCAAAGTAAGACATGGACCTTGATTTAATATACATTTAGTCTAACTTTTTTGAAACAACATTGTTCCAAAGGAGAGGTTCAAATATAAAGACATTCTTTAATTATTATTAACTGAGAAAAGATAAAGGGTTCCATAATTGCATTGAATAAGTTTTATCATTTTCAAAAACTTTCCACCCCAGAAGAAGATATAAAGAAATGCAGTTTTAAAAATTTGCATGTTTTCTTTGTAATTTATATTCAGCCTACTTTCCAAAAAAAAAAAAAAAGATTTTAAAAAGCAGTCCAGGTGTAGTACCATCACGCCATACACATAAATATATCGTCTTCTAAGATTTTAGATCTCATGTGAGAAAGCAAACATTCTCTGTCAGCACATCCACACCTGCTTGAAAAGGGAGTGAAGCATCAGCAGCTGACTCAGGACTCTGTCAACCTTCAGTGAAATGTTTTTGTACAGAGACACAATGGAGAACTACCACTGTGGTGGACGTTCGGCCAAGGAACCAAGCTGGAAATCAAACGTGAGTAAAATCCAAACTTTCCTTCCTGAGTTGTCTGTATCTGGTGGTCCCTGCTTTTATGAAGCTGACTCTTTGAAACAGACTAACATCCTCCAAAGCAAAGATAAAGTCTGTAAACAAACTTGAGAAGTGATTGCACATTTTCTATGAAGAACAAGATGGGTAAGAATAATTTATCTAAGTGATAGTTTCAGAAACTCACTGGGGAGCAAATCATGTTCTGAACAGAGCTTTGCTCAATTGTCAGGAAGGGAAACTCAGTTTTTGTATAGGAGGGAGGTTAAGAGGAAACTCTGTGTGTACACTTTCGGCCAGGGGACCAAGTTGGATATCAAACGTAAGTAGCATTTTTTCAACTGATTTTTCTGTTTCTAGTTAACTTACTTTTTGTTCCTTTTTGTGTGTTTCATTAGATAGATAGATAGATGTAAAGGATAAAACACATTTCATATCCAGATTAGGTATAGAGGAATGAAAATTGTTCCAGGGAAAGATAGGTGACGACGAATTTTCAAGATTTCCAAATCAAAATAACTTAATTGGGGGAAGGGGTTTGCTACCCTTTTAGGGCAGGTTTTTGTAGAGATGTAGAGTTAAGAAGAACCACTGTGGCTCACTTTTGGCCAAGGGACCAAACTGGATCTAAAACGTAAGTACATTTTTGCTTAATTATTTGTGAGGTTTTTGACCCATTGTATTATTTGTGCAGGTTTGTGACATTTTGGTTAAATGAGTCATTCCTGGTAAACCAAAAGTAAAATAGCAGAAAATAGCTGTCTTTTAAGCTGAGCAAACAAATTGTTCAGTTTGTGATGAGAGTAGAGTAGGATTTATGAGGAGAACGGGAAGGAAAAAGCTGGATATTTCCCTGACTTAGCCTTTCTCATATGAATTGATCTCTGAAGGAGGTTTTTGTTGAGGTGTTAGAACGCTTACTGTGGCTTACTTTCAGCCAGGGGAGCATAAGCGAGAACCAAATATAAGTGCACTTTTCTAATCCTTTTTCTTATAAAGTCGTGAAATTTGGGGGTTTTCATGTTTGGAATGTGAGTTGAGGTCAATTCTGAAAAGAATGAGATTCTTCCAAAAATCAGATGAGTAAGGGACTCAAAATCAGTTCATCTCAAAGAGCAAAGAGCTAGTTAGTTGATGTGGCATCTAAATTGCCAGATTTTCTCTGTATCTGTCAATCTAATGAGGTTGGCAGCAAAAGGAAGTTTTTGTTGAGAGCAAAGTAATTGAGCTAAACCTGTGAATCACCTTTGGCCAAGGGATACGTCTAAAGATGAAATGTAAGTCATTTTTCTCTATTAACTTCTGAAATGTGGGTCTAAATGCCAGTAACTGACTTTTAGAGGCTTAAGTGTGAGATTTGTGGAGATGAGTAAGTGAGAACACTTCAGATTTATCATCAGTTTCAACAGCTAAACTCAGCTCCAAAAATAGATTTGTAGACCAAAAAAATTAATCTAAATCAAATGAGTCAAAGAGAAAAAAAATAGTGTAGATGAAAAAGAAATCTTTGCAGCTCTAAAGAACAAAAGTGAATTCATTTCCATTGACTTTTGTAAATATTGTATCAATGTTTACTCTTTATGTAGGACACAGAAGAGTAGAGAAATGTATTTCTTAGTCTGTTTTCTCTCTTCTGCCTGATAAATTATTTTATAGCGATAAAAATCAATAGGACACACTAACAATCAGTAAGAAGTTAGAAAAGTATACCTGTTTGACATGTGAAAGATGCAGCTTAACTGAGAATCAGCAACCGTGTCATTTTTACAGTCTAAAATGAGTGATGAACTGTCAGTATTCAGAAATTCTACAGAGATTTCATATCTTGACAGATATCTCCTTTTTAAAAATCTAATTTCTATATTAAACTAGCCTTGAAATGATCTCTTATCATAATGGTGGAAAGATGGCTGTCCCCAAAAGCTCAGATTTAAAGAATTTTTTTATGTAGAAAAATTTAAAAATTGCATTTTTAAATGCCGCTGGACTTGTAGAAAAACAGTAAATATTTTAATGAGTATCTTCTTTTATTTACTTCAGTCATTACTTGGCCATGTTTTTATATTGTGAACGAGTCATGGCACAGCTAGCGTGGAAGGTAGACTTCATGACGGTCTTTTTCGCGATCGCATGACTTGCGTGGCCAGGTCTCCGCGCTCTTGCTGCAGCGAGCCTGGGCGCTACAGGCCAGGGCAATACTGCATTCGCTTAACTGCCATGGTCTGCTTTCCTGACACAGTGATACGAATAATGCCACTAACGAAAGAGAATAGAAATGTGGCGGGCACTGAACTAACAAAGGAAAAACAGGGAGATGCCTGATTTATTAGAGATTTTAGAAATAAAATTCACATTCATTATTATATCCTCAATGAAAATTTACATTAGGCGACTATAAAGAGCTTAAAACTATATTTTTTTCAGTGATTTGGAATTATTTCAATATCTACTCATCAAATGTATTATTTAAATACATTTAAATAATACTTTTAAATAATACATTTGATGTATTATTTGGAGTCAGAAATTTCAACTCAAAGTTTATAACTTACAGGGTAAAATTTCCACCAGAAAAAAATTTAATTTAAGGCCATCTGGCTTCTCAGGTTTCGATCAATTAACTTGTACTGAGTTCACATTAAATAACATTGAGGTATATTAATTGATTAAAGGTAAGATAAATTTTTGGAATGTTTTTAATTTTCAAAAATATAATAGCTTGTGTAGGATTATATTTCAGTTGCACACAATATCAATCATATATAAATGTCACTAATAAAAACTTAATATAAACATATTTTCCAATACCTTTATACTGTGATACAAAATTTTTTATCTGGGTATTTTAATTCCATACCCTCTAAAATAGTTCAGTAATTTGTTGTTTACTTCAACATTTAAGAAAAGTTATTTTTGGTGTGCAGCAATTTCACAGGACTATTTTAGAGCTGTTTAAAAACTCTTTTAAAATTCAAAATTGTTTAAAACTATTTAAAGTAAGTTTTTAAAACAATTTAAAAACTATTTTATGGCCGTTGAAGAACTCTTTTAGAGAATTTTAAATGCCATTAAAAGCTAACAAGATGTTTTACTAGAATTTCCATATCAAAGATGTTAATTATTTAATACTTTAATGCTGGATGGAAAATTTAAAGCTATCAAGGATTTACCCAGATAGGACTATCTTCATAGACTGTTTCTCCTCCTTTCTTTCTAGAATTCACATTATTTTGCTCCCAAGGTTATTTCATAAACTTCTCTGGAAAAAAATTAGTAATGAAAGTTAAAAGAAAAGAAAACATCAAAACATAAGATGTTCAGTATCTTATGCTCAACTGCTTGGTAAACATGGAGGTTAGCTTTATAAAAACTGGTTCACTTATCTGTTGAGCAAAGGATTTTTTTTAATTAAATTTATTGGGGTGACAATGGTTAGTAAAATTACATTTTTACTAACAATTCTAAAATACATCATTTATCACATTGTGTGTTCACCACCCAAAGTCAGTTCTCCTTGATTTGTTGTTTTAACTCTTGCTCTCCTACCTGAGGGCTTGGATGCCCCCACAGAGGGGATTTCCAGGAGGCCATCTGGCAGTTGCTCACAGTCAGAAGTGAAGCGAACCAGTTCCTCCTAGGCAGGTGGCCAAAATTACAGTTGATCCCTCCTGGCCTGACTGAACATTGCCCCATATGGTGACAGCCATCAGACCAGGGCCCAGGTCTCCCTTTGAGGCTCTTGTGAGGGGTGGGAGAGTTGCTGGCTTGAACACAGAGGGTGAAGGGGCTGAACCCCACCCAGGCACAGACATTGACCTGGGACCCACTCTGCATGGTGGTGTGGCCCCAACACTCCCAAAGGGAAAGTCAGCCTGATATCACTGCACAGTACTAAGAGGTGCACAGAGGAAATTATCTTCTGAGTAGAGGGGCCAAGATTTGTTCTTGTTTCTAAATTCTAAGAAGGGTGAGTTGAAGTGACCTTTGTTTCTTGGCCTGAAGCACTGAGTTACTGCAGGAAGCTGGGAACACAGTTGAAGGAAAGATAGGTAAAGTCAGAAAAACATACATAAAGCATTTAAGAATGGCTGTAAAGACTTCAAAGAAAAATTTTTAAGAGGTAGGGAGCAGCCAGGGAGAAACTCAAAATCATGGAGATTATAGATATGCTTCCTGGCCTCCCTAATTGCTACAATTACATAGAATGAGCAAGTTACTCTCCGTATGTTTGTCCCTTACGGGCTCTGGGATTGTCTACAAACAATGCACCCAAGTGGAGAACTTCCTTGTTATTTAAACACTATTCTCTGTGCTTTCTTCCTCAGGGTCTCAGGCTAAACCATCCGTCTTCATCTTCCAACCATCTTCAGACCAGTTAAAAACTGGAAGTGCCTCTGTTGTGTGCTTGCTGAATGGCTTCTACCCCAAGGAAGTCGATGTCAAGTGGAAAGTAGATGGCGTTGTCCAAACCCGTGGCATCCAGAACAGTGCTACAGAGCAGGATAGCAAAGACAACACCTACAGCCTCAGCAGTACCCTGACACTGTCCAGTTCAGAGTATGAAAGTCATGATGTCTATGCATGTGAAGTCACCCACGCGAGCCTAACTTCTGCCCTTGCCAAGAGCTTCGATAGGAAAAGCTGTTGAGAGAGAGGCCTACCAGGCCCCATCATCTGTGCCTTAGTCTTAGCCTTCCCTCTTCCCCTCCTCAGGCCTTGGGCCCGTTTCCCAAGAGACCTACCCATACTACAGTACCCCAACCCCTCTTCCCACCATATCCCCCCATCACTTTGGCTTTAATCATGCTAATATTTGGGGGGAAATGAATAAATAAAGTGAATCTTTGCACATGTGCTTGCTCCTTCCTGATTTAATGGTTGTTAATATTGGTTTTCCAGTTACCAAGTTTATCATCTAAGAAAGTAAATATTGAGTTGCTATAAAATACATCATTATTTATAAAACTCTTCAACCTCTCTGTGTGGATTCAGAGTGAGGGATGGAATGTAGGCACCATTTTCCTTGTGTGGGGTCCTACTCCCATGCAGCTGGCAGGTGGGCACCATCTTTCCTGTGTTGAGCCCTCCCCTCATTCCCATCTGAATTGTTCTGGTGAGCTCGGCTTTCTTCACCCTCATTACTCACTGAGACATACCCCCACACACACACACACTCACACACAACTCCATATTGCACAAGGCTTTATCAGCAGCGGAACCTTACTGGAGCTGGCAACCAGCAGCAGGCCTCAGTGTGTCCTGGCTTTTTGTGGAGCTACCCCCGACCCAGTACTGGTGGCAGCCATCCTTGGTTCACAGCGTGGCCTCTCCCACACACCTACAGGTCCAGCACAGGCAGCAACCAACTGTGGATCACTTTGTAGCTCCTACCAGGTAGAGCCCGACTGGTCACAAGCAGTGATTAACCTGGGCCTGCACTGGAGCCCCTCCCAAGAGGCCCCAGAACAAACATACTTGGAGATTGGCTTCAGATCATAACAGAGCACCACTGAATTAACCCCACAAGTGGCACACAAAAAGGGTGGTCTAACAGGCACCAGAACCTGCCAGGCAGAATCCTGCTCCATGTGGTAAGCTGCCCACACAGCAGCCCATAAGCTGTGGACATGGCCAAACCCACAGCCAGTCAGCCTGAGGGTCAATCCCATCTACTTGTGTGGCAAAAACAATCAAGGTTCAAATATAACAGAAGAACCCACATGACCCACACAAGGGGCACTCTTGGAGCACCCAGTCCAGGAACCAGGGAGACTGTGCCACTGGGCCCCACAGGGCACCTACTATGTTAAGCCACCTGGCAAAACTGGGAGATGTAGCAGATCTACCCAATACACAGAAACAAACACAGAGAGGCAGCCAAAATGAGGAAACAAAGAAATACATCTCAAATGAAAAAACAGAAGCAAACTCCAGAAAAAGAAATAAACAAAATGGAGGTAAGCACCTACCAAAAACAGAGTTCAAACCATTGGTTGGAAGGATGCTCGAGGAACTTAGTGAGAACTTCAACAAAGAGATAGCAATCATTTAAAAAATGACATAGAAACCATAAAAAAGAACCAGTCAGAAGTGAAGAATGCAATAACTGAAATGAAGAATGCACTAGAAGGAATCACCAGCAGACTAGAGGAAGCAGAGGATCGAATCATTGATTTGGAAGATAAGGTAGCAGAAAACTCCCAATTGGAACAGCAAAAAGACAAAATAATTTTTTTTAAAAACTGAGGATAGTTTAAGAGACCTCTGAGACAACATCAAGTATAAGAATATTTGCATCACAGAGGTGCCAGAAGGAGAAGAGAAAAGCAAGGGATTGAGAATCTATTTGAAGGAATAATGACTGAAAACTTCCCTAACCTGCCGAAGGAAATAGACATACAAGACCAGGAAGTGCAGAGAGTCCCAAACAAGATGAGCCAAAACAGGCCCACACCAAGACACATAATTAAAATGGCAAAAGTGAAAGACAAAGAGACAATCCTAAAAGCAGCAAGAGAAAAGCAATTAGTAACTTATAAGGGAGCTCCCATAAGATTGTTAACTGATTTCTCTACAGAAACTTTGCAGGGATTGGCATGAAATATTCAAACTAATTAAAAGTAAGCTTCTACAACCAAGATTACTCTATCCAGCAAAGCAATCATTTAGAATCAAAAGACAGATAAAGAGCTTCCCTGACAAGAAAAAGCTAAAGGAATTCATCACCGTTTACCCAGTATTACAAGGAATTTTAGTGAGACTTCCGTAAGATGAAAAAAAAAAAGATAAAAAATGTGAATAATACAATGGTAATAGTTACATATCTATCAATGATTACTTTCAATGTAAATGGCTTAAATGCTCCAATCAAAAAATAGGGTGGCTGAATGGATAAGAAAACAAAACCTCTTACATATGCTGCCTATAAGGGACTCACTTCAGGTTGAAAGATATACACAGACAGCAAGTAAAGGAGATAGAAAAAACATATTTCATGAAAATGGAAGCCAAAAAAAAGAAAAGAAAAGAAACAAAAAAAGCTGGATAACAATGCTTATACCAGACAAAGTAGACTTTAAAACAAGGGCCTTTAAAGTGACAAGTGATTTTAAAACAAGTGACAAAGAAGGACCCAGTAATCCCACTTCTGGGTATTTATCTGAAGAAACTCAAAACACTACTTCAAGGGTATATGTGCATCTATATTTCCACTGCAGTATTGTTTACAATGGCCAAGATGTGGAGGCAGCCTGGATTCCATCAATGGATGAATGGATAAAGAGGAAGGGGTATATATAGACAATAGAATGTTTTTTGGCCATGGAAAGGAATGGGTTCTTGCCATCTGTAGTGGCATGGATAGACCTGGAGTGTGTTGTGCTGAGTGGAGTATGTCAGACAGAGAAAGAGAGATGCAATATGATTTCACTTATATGTGGACTCTAAAAAACAAAAGAAACAAACACACACAAGGGAAAGAAGCTCATAGATACAGAGAACATTTTGATGGTTGCCAGATTGGAGGGGGGTTTAGGGATGTAGGTGAAAAAAAGGGAAAGGATTAAGAAGTCAAAATTGGTTTTTACAAAGCAGTTTTGTGGATGTAGGGTATAGCACAAGGAATATAGTCGATAATATTGTAATAACTATGTATCATGTCAGATGCGTACTAGATTTATTGGAGTGGTAGATGGGAGGGGGTTGGGGGGCAGGATGAAAAAAGTGAAGGGATTAAGAAGTAAAAATTGGTAATTACAAATCAGTCATGGGGATGTAAAGTAAAGCACAGGGAATATAGTCAATAATATGGTAATAACTATGTATGGTGTCAGGTGAGTACTAGACTAGCCAGGGGGATCACTTCTTAAATCATACAAATGTCTAACCACTATGTTTACAACTGAAATTAATATAAAATAATATTGAATGTTAACTGTAATAGAAAAATTAGAAAGTGGGAGGAAAGGTGAAGGAGAATAAGAGGTTAAAATTTCCAGGTATAAAACAAATAAGTCATGGGGATGTAATGTACAGCGTGGGGAATATAGTCAATAATATTGTGATAGCGTGGTACAGTGTCAGATGGTTGCCGGACTTACAGTGATCACTTCTTTAGGTATATAAATGTTGAACAACTATAATGTACATCTAAAACTGATATAATGTTGTATGTTAGCTATATTTCCTAATAAAAATCTTTAAAAAACCATCATCCTCTGTTCTCCCCCTAACCTCTGTCATCTACAAGATACTCCTCCATGAAACCCATAAGCCACCTGTGTTCACACCCCATTCCCGTGGTATGAGAGGCTTGCTTCCTTGTTTCTCCTCCTTAGTGGGCCCCAAAGTCCTTTTAAGGTGACAGTTGTACAGTCACATGTCCTGTGATCCAGTTGAGCCTACTTGAGAATTTACCAAGAGCAAATTAAAAAAAAAAAAAAAAAAGAAAGAAACAGCTATAAAGAGAGTCATTCATTGCAACATTATATACAATAATTAAAAATGAAACAAAAACAACCTAGATAAACAAGCAATAGGGAAATGTTTAAGTCCGTTATGGCACTTTGACTTACTGGAATATTATGCCTTCATTATATTTTTAAACATGTACCAAGGGCCTCCTATCTGCCCAAGACCATGCTGAGCACTTTATAACCTAATTTAATTAACAGTATACTGCAAGGTTAAAAGTGTTCACCAAAATGTTGGGCAGGTCCTCTAAAGCTGAGAGATGTTCTCTTTCTATTACCCAGCAATCCCACTCCTAGATGACTGCATCCCTGCCCACCAAAACACTTATGCAAGAATTTTCAGAGTGGCTTCATTTATACAAGCCAAAAAACTAGAAATAATCCAAAAACTCCAAATGCTGAAGGAACAGACCTTCAGGTTAAAGGACAGAATTAACCTGGGCCAGATCTCGGGATCCCATTTAGGAAAGGTTGTATGTTTGGGAAGTAGAAGGGGAGGGAAGCATATATGAAACCAGCTTTGACTCTCCTCCCTCACTCCTGCATGGGCATCCCCGCCCTTCCCCTCTCGTCTACTCATCCATCCAAAAAACACTTACTGAGCACCTTGCTCAGTCTATACTCTGAAGGAGATACAAAAATAACATACACTGTATCCTTTCCCTCAATAAACATATAATCTAGTTTTTCTACTTTCTTTCCTTTCGCTTGTCAGTACTGGAGCATTGAAAAGGACAGTCATGGAAAAACAGGATAAGGAAACAGCATTGACATTCTACCTCCTGAGAATATTCCTTGTTATCAAAACTTTGAAATTTTGCAATTCTGAGTAGAGTTCAGAAAGACTCAGTAATATACCTTCAAATGATATAAACTTGCTCACCCATCCTTAGCGGCAAATTCAACAATCAAGGGCACTTCTAATCCGGTTATGAAATCAAAGCAAGCCCCTTGTCATAAAGCAAAGCTCTGAAGTCAGACACAACGTGACCCAGGAAGGGAAGACAGGTGTCTGTCAAAAAGATATGCTCATGTGTCCACTCCCAGTCCCTATAAATGTGACCTCATTTGGGAACGGGGTCTTCAGAAATGTAATAAAGTTAAGATGAGGTCATACTAGAATGCTGGTAAAGATGTAATTGAAACTGGATTATTCATAAAGTGCTGGTGGGAATGTGAAATGGTACAGTTACTTTGTAAAAAAGTTGTCAGTTTCAGGAAAAAATAAACAAAACACACCTAACCAAATGACCCAGCAATTACACCCCTGGGCACTTATCCCCAAGAAATGAAAAATTATGCTCACACAAAAATCTCTGCATAATTGTTGAGAGCAGCTTTATGTGTAATAGTCAAAAACTGGAAACAACAAACATGTCCCTGAATAAGTGAATGGCTAAACAAAGTGTGATACATCCATACCATGGAATACTACGTAGCAATAAAAAGAAACAAAGTACTGATGCATGTAACTTGGATGATTCTGAAGTGCATTATACTGAGTGAAAAAAGCCAACCCCAACAGGTCATATACCATATTATTTTTATACAACATTCTTGAAATGACAAAATTATAGAGATGGAGATTACTGGTTGCCAGAGGTTAGGGATGGTGGGGGAAAGGAGAGAGAATGTGACTATGAAAGGAGTAGCAAAAGGAAAGTCTTGGTGGTAATGGAATAATCTTGTTTCTTGATTGCAGTGGTGGTTCCATACATCTAAACATGTAATAAAATTGCCTAAAACTATACACACGTTGTACCAATGTCAAATTGCTGGTTTTGATATTGTATTATAATTATGTAAGAAGTAACCATCAGGGGAAACTAAGTGACAGGCACACCAAACTTCTCTGTTCTATTTTTGCACCTTCCTGTGAATCTATAATTATTTCAAAACAAAAAGTTAAACAGAAAAAGATAAGGTCATATTGGATTAGGATGGGCCCTAAATTCAGTGACTGGTATCCTGATGTGAAGAGGGAGATTAGAGGTGCAGAGACAGGCAGTGCCACGGGTCGATAGAGGCAGTAATTGGAGGGATGTAGCTGCAAGTTTAGGAACATCAAGGGTTGCCGGGAAGCTACCAGAGTTAGGGAAGAGGCAGGGAGGGCTTCTCCCTCAGAGCCTCGGGAAGGAGCCACCTTGACTTCAGAGTTCTGGCCTCCAAAACTGTGAGAGAATTAATTTCTGTTGTTTTAATCCGCCCAGTTTACGGTACTTGGTTACCACAACTGAAGCAAGCTAATATAACAGTGATGACAGAGATGAGAGTTCTGTTCTTAACAAACTTCCGTCTATACTAACAAGTTGGCCTCAGCAAGTGTTCATACTCCCCAGAGATGGCTGGCCAAACACCCACAGAGAAATGCGATGCTATGGGTCTGAGATTTCCATGAATCCAAAAAGTTCAGGGAAACATGCGTTAAAGGCTAAACAGATAAGAGATCCGGGCTGCTTCTCGTGGGACTTCCGGCATACTTTTTTGGCTCTGAAAATGAACTTTGGAGTTAGAAAGCCCCCGCTTGACCAGTAACTGGCTGTGTGACTCTGAGAAATTTCCTAACTTCTGTGGGCCTCGCTTTCTCGCCTGTAAGCTGCAGCTAATGATGGCAGCTTGATTGGTATAAAGGTATAAAGATTACAAGACATAGCACATGTAAAGAGCTCAGCACACTGTCTGGTACATATCAAAGCTCAGTGAGGGCTGCCTATTGAATGAGCACACGGTGCTGTCACTGATCTTCAGAATGAGCTAACTCTTTGGCTCCAAAGTCCTCTAGGCCCCACGGTAGATCTAAGGCAAAAATGAGGAAAGAAAAGCAAAAAATAAAGAAAAGGAAAAGAGGAGAAATTCAAGAGAAAGGAATGAAAAGGGAAGAGAAAAAAGAAAGAATGAGAAAAGGTTTGTCAAGGAAAACTTGGAGGGCTCTGGAATGACCTGCCCCCACCTGTGGCATGGTTGGTACTTTCTCCAGGGCAGAGCTAGAGTGTCAGCACACTTCCAGGCTTACCACGTGTGGAACAGCAATCATTCCTGAGGGAGAGGAGGCCCACACTCACGGCGCAGAGCTGGGCATCAACTGTGAGGGAGTGAAAATGCCTGGACATCTTGGAAGCAATATATGGATTATATGTAGACTAAGACATAGTAAGAAAAATTAAAACTTCCTGGTGGTTGGCAGTGGGTTTAAAATAATAATAAATGTTTAACATCACAAAATTGGGGCAGTCCAACTGTTAACCAATCCCCTGCACCTGCCACTCTTGTGGGACCCCACACCCTCCCAAGTACCTTTGGGCACACCGTGTGCCCTCTGTGCCTCCTTTGCCCTGTCTGTAAGGCAAAGGTCTGGAGTGGGGACTGTGAAGTCTTTTTCCAGCCCTAATGTCTATATGTTAGAGTGGGATTCTTTGTGGCTTCAAAAATGGGCTATAGTTTTCTATTAGCTTTTTTTCTCCAAAAGGAGAATTTTTCAGAATTAACCATGTGTTTTAGAGTTGGTACCGAGACGTTTCCCACAAGTCCCTAAGCAACTCAACATGTTAAACATATTATTTTGGAGAAAAGGGAAAGGGAGTAGAAAGGATAAGTAAAGAAATGCTTTTAAAATATCAGGAAATAGAAGATGGAGAGAAAGAAATTAACAAGAGATGGGGAGACAGAGGAGGAAGAAGAAGCAAAGGATTAATAGAGAATAAGAAGTAAAAGAGGAAGGGGAAAGAGGAAGTAGAGACAGCTGTTTGTTTGTCTTTTTACACTGTGCCTTGTTCCAAGTACTGACAATTCCAAGAGCCAGCTCTTCAATTGTGTCCCCAACCTGACAACTCTTTGTTCTTTCTTGAAACCTCAAACCCCAGCGAGCTCATGTTCATGCCAAGCCTTTTCATCTTTCTGTAGAAAGTACCACTTGGGCTGGGTACCTGTACTGGGGGAGGAGGAGGAAGGTTGTTATAAAAGTTAACAAGGTGGAACCTAACATTTTACAAAACTAAATTGGTGGCCAGAGTAGCCACTGGAAGACCTCAGGTTTAGTCTTGAAGAAACAGGCCAGGGGCTCTGCATCCTGACCCCACTGGGTGAGCACAGGTGAGTTAGCACCAGGGGTCATTACCATGAGCCTGGGGAGATACAGTGGACACATGATTGGGCTGTTTTCCCCACATAGCTGTTTGTGTATCATTGCCTGAGAAAATATACTCACAAGTCACAATAGCAAGTTATTTGACTTTTGTGCCTTAGTTTTTTTCATATGAAAGGGAGGGGGTCTTACTTATAAGGTTGTTGTATTAAATGAAATAATTCATGTAAAGTATTAGGCACCCAGCTAGAACATAGTAAAGGAGGTACAAATGTTAGTCATCATTGTAATGGAAGGAGTAGCTCAATTTGGCTACTGTTAGATTTCCTTCAAGGAGCTCCTCGAACTTATTCTTCAGTCACATTCTTTCAGCCCCAAAGTATTTAACTCTTGCATTAACTCCAGCGTTATTCATGGTGGCCAAGACATGGAAACAACCAAAGTGTGTTTAAATACACGATTGGGTAAAGATGTGGTACATATATACAATGGAATATTACTCAGCCATAAGAAAAGATAAAATACTGCCATTTGCAACAACATGGAAGGATCTTGAGATTATCATGCTGACTGCAATAAGTCAGACAGAAAAAATCGAGACCCATATAACTTCACTCATACGTAGAATATAAAACTGAAAGCAACAAGCGAACAAGACAAAAAAAACTCATAGACATAGACAACAGTTTAGTGGTTACCAGAAGGCGGGTAAAGGGTCAAATATACGGTGATGGAAGGAAAACTGGCTTTGGGTGGTGAACACACAATGCAATATATAAGTGATGTATTATAGAATTGTACACTTAAAACCTACATAATTTCTCACCCCAATAAATTTAACATAAATAAATAAATAAATAAATAAATAAATAAATAAATAAATATCTTGCATTAATTCATGTATGTTCCAGACCTGTGCTGTCCAACACAGCAATGACTAGCCACACGTGGTTATTGAGGTCTTGAGATGATGCAAGTTCATACTGAGATGTTCTATACCTGCAAAGAAAATGCATCAAATTTTGAAGATTTAGTATAACAAATATGTATAAAATATCTCATTAATAATTTTCATATTGATGATGTGTTTAGATGGTAATACTTTTAGATATACTGGGTTAAATCTAATATACTATCAAAGTTAGTTTCACAGGTTTCTTTTTGTTTATTAAAGTTATTGGGATAACAATGGTTAATAACATTACATAAATTTCAGGTGTACAACTTTATAATACATCTGTATACTCTTGAGTAATATTGTGTGCTTACCACCTAAAGTCTAGTTTCCTTCTGTCATCATATATTTGATCCCCTTTACCCTCTTTGTCCTCCCCCCATCCCCCTTACCCTCTAGTAATCACCATTCTGCTGTATGTATCTATGAGTTTTCTTTCATTTGTTTGTTTGTTTATTTTGTTTGTTCACTTGTTGCTTTTTGGTTGATATCCCATATATGGGTAAAATCATATAGTTCTTGTCCTTTTCCGTCTGACTTATTTCACTTAGTACAGTATGCTGTACTTAGCATCATACTATCAAGATCCATCCATGTTGTTGCAAATGGCAATATTTCATCTTTTTGTGGCTGAGTAGTATTCCATTGTGTAGTGTGTGTGTGTGTATGTGTGTGTGTGTGTGTGTCACATCTTCTTTATCCTATCATCCACCAAAGGACACTTAGGTTGTTTCCATGTCTTGAATATTATAAATAATGCTGTAATGAACACAGGAGATATATATATATATATATATATATATATATATATATATATGGATAAGTGTTTTCAAATTTTGGGAGTAGATACCCTGAAAATGGTAGCTCTATTCTTAATTTTTTGAGGAAGCTTCATACTGTTTTCCATAGTGATTACAACAATTTATATTCCTACCAGCAATATATGAGGGTTACTTTTTCTCCACATCCTCTCCAACACTTGTTATTTCTTGTCTTTTGATAATAGACATTCTAATGGGTGTTATGTGGTATTTCATTGGAGTTCTGATTTTCATTTTCCTTATAACTAGTGATGTTCATATATCTGTTCACTATCTGTCTATTGGAAAATTGTCTATTCAGTTCTTCTGCCCATTTTAAAAATCTGATTGTTTGGTTTTTGTGCTGTTGAGTTGTGTAAGTTCTTTATATGTTTTGGATATTAGCCCCTTATTGGAGATATCATTTGAGAATATCTTTTCCCATTCAGTTGGTTACCTATTTGCTTTGTTAATGGTTTATTTTGCCATACAGAAGTTGTTTAGTTTTATATAGTCCCATTCTCTTTTTTTTTTTTTTTTTTTTTTTTTTTTGCTTTTACTTCTCTTGTCTTTGGAGTCAAGTTCACAAGAGCCATCTGAGACCAAGGTCCATAAGTTTAGTGCCTCTATTTTTTCTTCTATGTGTTTTATAGTTTCAAGCCTTATATTCAAGTCTTTGTTTCATCTTTGAGTTAATTTTTGTGTATGGTGTAAGAGAGTGGTCTAGTTTCATTCTTTTGCATGAGGCTGTTCAATTTTCCCAACACTGTTTATTGAAGAGAATTTCCTTTCTCCATTCTATATCCTTGGCTCCTCTGTCAAAAAGTAATTGTCCATATATGCCTAGATTTATTTCTGGACTCTCAATTCTGTCCCATATTTCTGTGTGTCTCTTTTTCTGCCATCATACTATTTTGATTACTATAGCTTTGTAGTATGGCTTGAAGTCAGGGAGTGTGATATTGCCTGCTTTGTTCCTTTTTTTCAGGATTTCATTGGCTATTTGAGGTTCCATACAAATTTGAGACTTTTTTTGTTCTATTTCTGTTTTTTTTTTTTTTTTTTTTTTAAGTGCTATTGGGATTTTGATGGGGATTGCATTAATCTGTATATTGCTTTAGGTAATATGGACATTTTAACAATGTTAATTCTTCCAGCCCAGGAATGTGGAATATTTTTCCATTTATTTGTGTCTTCTTCAATTTCGTTTAACAGTATCTTGCAGTTTTTAGTGTATAGGTCCTTCAACTCTTTTGTTAAGTATATTCCTAGGTTTATCATTCTTTTCATTGCAATTGTAACTATGATTGTTTTCTTCATTTCTCTTTCTGAGATTTTGTTGTTAGTATATAGGAATGCAACAGAATTTTGTATATTGATTTTGTATCCTGCAACTTTACTGTATTTGTTTATTATTTCTAATAGTTTTTTGGAAAGTCTTTAGGGTTTTCTATATCTAGAATCACACCATCTGCAAACAGTGATCGTTTTACTTCTTCCTGTCCAAAGATGGGTGAATTTTATTTCTTTTTCCTGCCTAATCTCTCTGGTTAGGTCTTCTAGTACCACGTTAAGTAACAGTGGTGAAAGCGAGCATCCTTGTTCCTGATATTAAAGGAAAAGCTTTCAGTTTTTCACCATTGAATATGATGATAGCTGAGGGTTTGTCAAAAATGGCCTTTATTATGTTGAGGTACTTTTCTTCTATACCTATTTTATTGAGTGGTTTTTGTTTGTTTGTTTGTTTGTTTGTTTACGATGAATAGATGTTGTATCTTGCTAAATGCTTTTCTGCATCTATTGAGATGGTCATATGATTTTTACCTTTTATTTTGTTAATGTGGTGTATTACACTGGTTGATTTGCAGATGTTGAACCATCCTTAAATCCCTGGAATGCATCCCACTTGATCATGATGTATGATCTTTTTAATGTATTGTTGTATTCAATTTGCTAGTATTTGTTTAGGTTTTTTGCCTCTTTGTTCATCAGAGATATTGGCCTGTAATTTTCTTTTTCTGTGATGTCCTTCTCTGGTTTTAGTATCAGGGGAATGTTGTCATTATAAAATGACAACAATTTTTTGGAAGATCATAATCTTTGAATGTTGGTAAAATTCACCAGCAAAAACATCTGGTCCTGAACTTTCTTTCTTTTTTTTTTTTTTTTTTTTTTTTTTTTTTTTTTTTTTTTTGGAGGTTTGTTCATTACTGTTTCAATTTCTTTACTAGCAGTTGTTCTATTTAAGTTTTCCAATTCTTCATAGTTCCATCCAGGAAGGTTGCATACTTCTAAGTATTTGTTTGTTTATTCTATGTTATCAAATTTGGTGGCATATAGCCTTTCATAGTATTCTTGTATGAGCCTTCATATGGCTACTAGAGAATTTAAAATTATGTATGTGGCATATATTTCTATCATGTGTGGCTATTAGAGAATTTAAAATTATGTGCGTGACTCACATATTTATAACATGAAAGGCTGTCTAAACTACAAAATATATCCTGAAAATGGTCCCAAGCTTTACAGAAGGGTTTTGGAACTTGACATTAAGCTGCCCATGGAGAAATAAAATGAAGTTTTCCTGAACTCATACCCTAAACCTTAGGAAAGATTAGAATAAATATTAATGGAAGGACTTTCTCATTGTACAGATGAGAAAACTGGAAGAAAGACCCTGGCTTCAGATTTTCCAGCTACTAAGAGGCTGAGCTTGTGTATCCTGACAGTTTATTATTAATTGCTTTTTACCACTCTATTTCCTCCTAATCACTTACCCTTCAGAAAAGTTTTCTCAACAATATTTCTTATAAGTGTGGGCATATAAGTTATGACAATGTAAATCATAATTGCATAACTTCCCAGGAATATAGGTATACTAGGACTCAAATATTTATGAAACATTTTGTAGATAGAAGGAGGTCGACCTCATATATTTATAATGCTCATATATTTACTTGATATGACGTATAATGTAGGTATTTGGAAGAAAATAAGCCACTACTACATACCCTTCACAATGCTAGCAATAGTGGAGAATACAAAGTGGTATGAGAAAAGATCCACGGTTCTTACCATTAACGCTCTTACACCCTAATCAGACAGTCAATTGATATACAAAAAAATTGAACCAGTCCCATAAAACAAGAGCATCACATAGGTGGTGGTCACTGGTGAACTAGATTACAGCACTTTCTATAGAATGGCAGGGGCAAAAGTCTGATCAGAATGAGTTAAAAAGAAAATGGGAGGAAAGAGAGTGGAGGCAGTGTGCATGGACAATTCTTTCAAGGAAGGAGTTGGAAAAGGGAAGGGGAGAGTGAGGCAGCATCTAAAAGGAGCAGAGAAATGACAGCACTTTTTTAATGCTAATGAAAATGATCCAGTAGAGAAGAAAACCAGGTCCTGAAGGAGAGAGAAAAGAAATTTGCTGGAGCGGTGTTCATGAGTGGGTGAGACAATGTGGACAGAGCACAATGTGGACAGAGCACATCAGTGTTACTAGGAACACTGCTGGTCACTCAGTAAGAAAAGAGAAGGGAGTGCTCACAGGCACGAATGCAGAGAGGTCCACAATGTGCTGGAAATTGCTCATGACTTCGTCAATAAATGTGCATCACTTCGGTTGTGTAGGTTTAAAAGTTGGAGAAGACTTTGTAGATTGAAGTCAGTAAGTAAAGGCTCTGGGTAGGATTCAACTAAAAGGCCTGGGAAGAAGAATGAAATAAACAAGGGAGTCCCCTTACCATCTGTCCCTTCCTTTCCCCTTAGCTCCAACTTTTTCCCTGAGTTCTTAGAGACTGTTGGCATGGAAAAGTACCCATCCCCCTCCCCCAAATAACACCCAAAGACATCACCTGATTTTTCAGAAAAAACTGCTTTTTCTGATTTCTCCCCATCCTATCATTCTCTCTCCTTCCCATTTCTTCCTCTTGCTCCTTTCCCATTCTCAGATACACGTCTTTCCTTCTCCCTCCCTATCTCCTTCCATCTTCCCTGTCTCTCTCCTTAGTTACTCTCAGCCTTTCTACTCCTCCATTTACTGACCAATCTCTTCTCAGGATTTGAATAGCCCTTACTACTTATCTCTCTATATGAAGATTTTATCTCCCAATTCTGATTGCAACCTTTTGTATCACTGAAACCAGCAAGATTCTCTGCTAGAAAAGGGACGATGGAGCAGAGAGAGGCAGTGGAGTGGGGAAGGCAGAGGAGAGGAGGATGGGTACGGACATCTGCTAGTATTATCACCTGTATGGCCACCTTTGATTCTCATACTCCCCACTGAGGTATTTCTTATTAACCCTGCTTCATAGATGAGGAAACTAAGGCTAAGAAAAGTTATGTAACATACTTAGGAGTACAGAGCTCATAAGAGGTAGAACCATGACTTCAACCAAGGCTCTCATGCCCAAACTATCATGTCTTTCCCATAGCTTTGCACATGGCAGGTTCTGTGTAGATATTTAATAATATTGGTTTATAATAGTAAGAGTTAGGCCTCAATCAATTTTTCTAAGTCTAATAAAAGGGTTGGACTGGATGGTGAATGAGGGTCTTCCCTCTCTGTGAGTCTTTCTCAAGAAAATATAAAAGCTTTTATTTTACCATGGGCTCAAAGAGTAAATGAGGAACAACCTCCAACCTATGACAGTAATAAAATGTTGACGGTCAAGGTTGGAAACAAAAAAATACATAGAGAAGACCTTCTGTAATATTGCTGATAGCTCAACACATGCCAACTTGTAACAGGTGTTTATAGTAATAGTAATGGATACCATGTCTCAACAGTGACAGAGGTCATGTCACCAAATCCTCCAACAAATCCTAGACTGTATTATAAGAAAACTAAGACTTAGAGAGAAAAAAATACTGTACCCAAGGTCATACAATCAGTAAATACCAAAGTCAGGTTTCAAACTTAGGCGGCCTGATCAAGAGCCCTAACTCTAAAATACAGGGCTGTTCCCTTAATAAATACTTTTCATGGTTGCCATTTTCATGGGCAAAGAAGCAATAAATCTTAGAGTGAGAAAGAACCTTAGAAATCATATCTCTCATTAACACACAAGGAGACTGAAGAGCAAAGGTTGAATGGCATTGTCTGGTCACTTAGACACAGAATTGAGATTTGCAGCCAGTGCACTTCCTAACTGTTATGCTTTCACTAGATGCAATAACGAGCTAATTACAGACATCTCAGGAGAGCAACCATGATCCTTTGCCAAAATAGAGTCAACCAAGCCTAAGACAACTAAGAGTATTGATCTAGTTTGGAAAAATAACTAGCTAGCCAAAGGTCCCTCTTGGCAGCCCAACATCTTCCACCATCACAGTGCTCAGGCCCCAACCATCCCCGCCCCAGAGTTGTTATTACCAAGTTTCATGGTGATTGGCCTGAGAAGATTAAAAAAGTAATACCACACTTTGAGGGAGAGTCCCAGGGACTAAGATAGCAACTGCTATAGCAACGGTCATACTGCATTAGTCAAGGGGAAGGTTTTTGGGGAACTGAAAACAGAACCTTGAGCACATCTGCTGGTTTCATTCCCATCCTCCTCCAATCGGCTGGGTGGTGCACTACACACCCTTTCAGAAGTTTCCATGGGCCCCTGCACCTGGTGCCCATGTCCTCCCAGCACCTGACCAAGTCTGTGTCCAGCACTGGAATGGAAGTAACACCAACTCTAACCTTGTTTGATACCATTCCAGCTAAACCCACCGACACATTTCTAGCACTAGGATTCTCTTACTGGAAAACCTCAGCCTAGATAGTCAGCATCCTCTAAGAGGTCTCATATGGTAACAGGACCCATACAGCAAGAAAGAAATAGTGAGCAAGCAGTTTCTTCATGTGGCTCACAGATTACCTCAAATTATTTGAGAGCAGCAAGAAACAATTCATGTTAAATAGTTTGAGCATCCCAGGGATAGGAGGTTGGGAAGGATAAGGATGAGATATAATATTTCAGTAAACTTCCTAGTGCCCATGACAGAAGCATTCTCTCTTACTGTACCCCCCTTCCATGGATGCATATAGCCATTCACACATCCATTCACCCATGCTTTGGTCCTTACCCAAGTCACAGAATTAGTTCTTTGCTCATCTACACAAAGGAACTGTAACTACTACGGACAAAACTTGTTTGCATGATTGGATGTATGGATGCCCACCTTCATTCATTACACAGAAATTGATTAGCATCTTCATGTACCTAGCTCTGTACTATGTTCTGCAAATAACATAGTGAACAAGATAGACCTCTCAATCTCAAGAAGGTCCCTGCCTAGTGTAGAAACAAGTAAGCAGAAATTGTATCATGAAGCAATGGGGTGAAAGGTGGGGTATCTAGAGAGCTCTATGGAATCATACTAGAGGGGCACATAACCACTAGTTGGAGGTCAGGGAAAATACATACCTTCACACTCCTGCCCAAACCTTAGCCAACCTGAGATGTACCTGACAACAAGAGTATCTTCATAAATCACTACAGTGCTCCAGGCCTGTGACTGCAAAGCCATGGGTTAATGAGCTCTGACATGAGGACTCATTACTTACAAACTTATGTACCCTCTCTTTGTCTGAGGTTCTTTGTCTATAATAAAGCAAAACTAATAGAACTATCACTCTGAACATTAAATGAAATATTGTACATAATCCACTTAGTACAGGCCATGTCACAGAATATGTGTTTAATCCATGACCTTTTCTTAGTCTTAATTATTAATAGGTTCTTGGATTCCATGGCTGACCTCAATGGATGTTCTTCCCATAGTGATTCCACAAGGAAGCCTTTTTAAGTTTGGTCTGAAACCTTCATTTCTTCCAATTTGCAATAATATATCACAGTCCTTTTGTTCCTCTCTACTTATTTGACATGTCAGGAGAAGGAAAATCTCTCAATCTGAAAGAAGGAGAAACTGAGGCACAAAGTGAACGTACTATTTGTTGATACAATATCTCCCCTGCAGGGCTAAGGATCAAGGATCAAGTTCAGTTCAGTGTATTTCCCCTCAGCCCATCCTGCCTGACGCCATAATGGAACGTACATGATGCTGCAGGTTAAAGAAGAAGGTGCATATCCCCAAAGAATAATGTTTCAAAACGAAAGGAAGGAAGGAAGGAAGCAAGGAAGGAAGGAAGGAAGGAAGGAAGGAAGGAAGGAAGGAAGGAAGGAAGGAAGGAAGGAAATATATTTATCGCCAGTCATTAGCATGTGATTTCAAGTGGTCCAACCATCCAGCTATCTTCCCAACCAGAAGGACAGTGAACTTAGTGTGGGCTCAGATCCTTGAGGAAAAGAGTCTCTGAAATCTGAGACATCACAGACTCTTCTTGGACTCCATGACTGAGACCTGCCTTCCCAGCCATGTAGTTGGTTCATGGGCAGGCAAGTGATGGCTCATTTTCTAAAGTCTTCTAATGGCTGGAACTGATTTTATTTTTCTTCCCTCCGCTGTGCGAAAAGACAAATAACAAGGAAAAACTAATATCACAGATAGAGTAGAATAAGAAAATAAATAGATAAATAACTTTGGGAATCAGAATCTATTCGACCCAGTCTCTTAATAACTTCTGACCCCACACATATTCCCGGAATCTTTCATTCCATAGATATTTATGAGCAGCTGGTCTGTGGTCGAGGGGCTGGGAGGTGGACGAGGAAAGGTGCACAGGAAAGAGGAGGACACAGCACTCCCTGTCCTCACGGGGCTGCAGCATGGCCTCCACTCACCTGAGCCCTTTAAGATTCTTAATCACCAAACACAAGCTCAAATCTGTTTCCTGGGTCCACATAAAATGCGAAGGACCTCTTATCTACTCCCATTCAACTTTCACTGTGCTCTCCATAGGCTCAAGGATCCACTATATATTTTGTTGTTGTTCACCAAAGACAATCTCAACATGAAGAAATTCTGGCTTGAGAATCACCTATCCCATCTTCCCTGACTTCTACATTGTAGAGATTTTTTAATTTTTGTCTTAATTTTTAAGAAAGAGAAAATATTATCTGTGTGTGTATGCAGCATTTTATTTAACAAAGTAATGTTTATAATTTAATATCAGTGTGTTCAATTAAAGTAAATTTAAAAGAGGATTCAATAGAAAAGGATAATAAAGAGAGCTGGAAGAAAAACAGAAGATAATAGAGATGGCAATAATAAGGAAGGAGAGAAAAAGACAGAGAAACAGAGAATCCGGGTAGGCTCTGAAGAGAGTTCTAATCAGGTCTTTCCCCTGAGCACCTGAGCTGTGTGGTCTTCAGAAAATTGCCATGTGTTGGGACGTTGATCAGCTGGTCTGCCAGTCACTGTTCCAGAGTCCCACTGCTAGAGTATACAATTCCAAAGGGTCTCCACTGACTATAGCAACCAGAGCAGCCCACCTAAGGATGGAAAGGTTTCCTCCTATTGCTGCAATAGTAAAGAGAGACACCTCAGTCAAAGGGCTAGATGTGTCTGAGGCTACGAGTGCTTATGTTAGCTTGTCTTTTCCTCCCTTCTGCCTCCCCACTCTTTTAAAGTTGTTAATGCTTGAGGACATAAACAGTGTCTCCTAAACGGACTGTAAAAAACCAAAGTCCTTGAAACAGGAGAAGCTAAATAGACATGTGAAAAATGACACAACCCAACCCTTATTGTCCATGCCCACACATAACATATACACACATAGACACATGCTTCTGTCTAGAGAGTTCCTCACCCCTGCAACTTGCTCTCTCCACCCTCAACCTCAGTTTGGTTTTCTAATATGCATTGTTGTGCAGAAATATTGTAACCCCTGATTTTTATGTAAAAATAAATAAATACACTTCTTTCAATTACTGTATTCTGTAGTAAGAGTTAGTAAGTGAAATTAAACACATTCTAACACTTATGTTTTTACTAGGCCTATTTGATGTGACAGTTGCAAATAATATTTTCATCCATATTGTCAGATTCCTGACACCTCCAAAATAATGAGGCATGAATGGCTTGTTAAATGTAACAATATCAAATTTGTTAACCTCATAGCTCTTCCTAGCTATTTATCTGCGGGTATGTCTGAACATCAGTGAAAGTTTGGCTCTATTTCCAGCTGACCTGAAGAAATCCCACCTCTTCCAAGAGATCATTTGTGAATAATAAGAAAGTCTGCTGATGTCACCCAGAGTCCACTCTCTCTTGACTCCCCATATCACCGAATTCACTGTGTATCACCCATCACGTATGTATTTGATTTGCGTGAGCCCCAAGTAACTCTGTCTTTATTGCCCATCAAAATATAAGCTCCCAAAAGGCAGAGCCTTTCGTCAATTGTAAAGAAACTGGCACAGTTTCACTTGGAAACCATGCATCAAAACAACATTTAAGGATCATAATAGTAACTGAACGACCTCTAGAGAGTCGTTCTTTATTTCCATGCTTCGGTTTATGATTCCTCTACCATTTACTAAGGACACAAACTAAAATTTTACACCTTGATCTTTATACAGTTTTATGCTCATTGCAGTGCTTAGCACAAAACACGGTGCCTTGGTTGTACAGGCATTTGTTGAATAAATAAACAAGTGAATGAATAATAAATTGTTGATGATTTGCCAAAAAAATGTATACACATTTTTAAACATGTATAACACTTTGGTCAATGTTACTCAAGCCATAGTTTGCCATAATCAGAAGTGTCTGGACGCTGATGGTAACCACTTTGAGCACCTCTTGTAATTGCAGGAGTCAAACGTGACTTGTATTCATCTTTTGTTATCGGTATATATTGAGTATTACAATTAACACAGTTTTTTCCTTCCTTAAAATGTGTATACATTTTTTGGCACCCTCTGCATGTTTGTAAAACTATTATAGGGGTTGTTTTTCTGTGTCTGTGGTTTGTTTGTTTGTTTGTTATTTTGATGCATCAATTCACAGAGCATGACCTATTAGCCCAGTTTACAGATGAAGAAACAGGAGATGAAAAGACTTGCCCAAGTGGAAAAGCCATCTCTCAGGTACCTGTCTGCTGATTTCAAGCCCATTGATCCTTTTGCTCCACACAACTGCCCACCTGAAACAATACCTTTGGATCTAATAGTCCAGGTCTTCTTAGAGAGTGTCGCTACACTTTTAAGCTACTTTCCAACTATGAGCTTCAAAGACTGGTCTTCTTATTTCTTTGCTGCCCTTGTACAGCATGCCTGCTCTATGCTGTCTTCAGTTCCAAGGAATGGTTCATGTAAAGATAGGAGATTGCACCTTCTGGAGCCAGCCAGCTAGAAGTAGGTGTCATTTCTCATGACCCTGCATGAGAAATCTAGTCCAACTCCACCAATACCACCCTTATCCAGCACCATGGCTACTCTCAACAACTCTGTGAGTGCAAGGTGGGCACATCTAACTAGAGCAGAGAGATTAAGTCCACTTGGGGGTAAAATGGTTTGACTAGAGGCAAAAAGTAATTGCTGACAGGAAATAGGTGCATATTTGCACTGAATAACTTAGAATTATTGCTCCTTTACAGCTCAAAAGGAGTGTGTGTGTGTGTGTGTGTGTGTGTGTGTGTGTGTGTACAAATTTACCAAACAACCTCATTTAGTTATAAGAATAAGATCTCTTTAAAAATTTTTTTGTAAAGTTATTTCTAACATTTGCTCAATATCACTAATCATCAGGGAAATGCAAATAAAAACCACAATGAAATCTCACCTCACACCTGTCAGAACGGTTATCATCAATAGATCAACAAACAAAAGTGCTGACGTGGATGGGGAGAAAAGGGAATCCTTGTGCACTGTTGGTGGGATTGAAAATTGGTGCAGCCACTATGGAAATCAGTATGGAGGTTCCTCAAAAAATTAAAAATAGAATTACCTTATGACCCAGCAATTCCACTCCTGGGTATTTATCCAAAGAAATCCAAAACATTACTTCAAGGAAGTATATGCACCCTTATGTTCATTGAAACATTATTTACAATAGCCAAGATATGGAAGTAACCTAAGTGTCCATTAATAGATGAATGGATAAAGAAGAAGTGGTCCATATGATTTAATTTATATGTGAAATCTAAAAAAAAAAAAAAAAAAAAAAAAATCAACAAACAAACAAAACAGAAACAAACTCATAGATTCAGAGAAGAAATTGATGGTCATCAGATGGGAGAGGTTTTGGGGGGATAGGTGAAAAAGATGAAGGAATTCAGAAGTTCATCCATGTGACTAAAAATAGTCACAGGGATGTAAAGTACAGCACAGGGAATATAGTCAATAATACAGTAATAGCTATATGTGGTGTCGGATGGGTACTAGACTTATCAGGATGATCACTTTGTAAGTTATATAAATGTCTAATCACTACGTTGCATACCAGAAACTAATATAATATTGTATGTCAATTGTAATTGAAAAAAAGTAGATGCTAAAAGAAAGGATAGAATCACCAAGAATGTTTTTTAACAATTGCCCCAAGAATCACTGTGCCTCACAGGTCACTGTGAGGAGATATAAGGGCATGGGTGTTATAAGTCTTATCCTCAAGGAGTCTGTGTAAAAAAATAAATAGATAATCCTTCCCCCTTCAAAAAAAAAAAAAAAAAAAAAGCAACAACAACCATGAGTTGAGTACAACCAAAGGAAAATTACAGTAGTCCCAAATCAGGCCCTAATGCTCTGAGAAGAGCAAACTAAAAGTATTAGAGTGATTGGGATTTGATTTGAATTAATCAAGAAGATACAAGAGATGAATTCATAGACTACTAGGACTGGAGAGAAGTGACCAGAAAAGTCAGACTACCCTCTTTAATTTAATAAATAAGAAGACTAAGGCCTAGAAAGGTTGGCTGTGTTACTCCACACTGTTAGACTAGAAGCCAGGTCTTGAGACTTTCTGTCCAGTTCTCCTTCTTCTACTCTACATTCTCAAGCAAATTTAGGCAAGGAGGCCTTGAGGTGTTGTCACATAGAATGAGTGAAAAAGGTCTCCAGGCTTTCCTGTGGCGGCAAGAAACACTAGAGGACAAGTTGAGCCATGTTGCTGAGTTAATTTCTAATTCAGGAACAAATGATTGATTGATCCTTAGATTCATTGGCACAAAAATCCACGTGCTTTTTGGACTGGTTAGATTGGACCAGTTTGCATTGAATTGGCTTACATAGGGTTGAATTGATTTGACAAATAAAATTGAAAGCTGGAAGATCACTGAGGGCACAGCTGTATTGTGTCTCCTCAGATTCTTCCTCTTTACAAGAAGCCACCTACTCAAGCTGTGAAAGAGCCATCCCTAAGTATACATCACGACCAACAGGGTAAATCACTGATTGGAATCAATGTGTTTCTGAAAAGTCAATATCTTTTTAAGGGACATTCATGGGGAATCTTTCTGAAAATGAAGGGTCCATCTGCCAAAACAAAATGTAAATCATCTCCCGAATTATCCATTCACCCAGTTAACTATTGTTATATTGTTTTTAATTGAAATGATACATGCCTCTACTGGGGCTGAAAGAACCTGGCATTTGCTAGAGAAGTAGCAAGACAAATCCCTGAAGCTCAAAGTCAGATTTCCCAGGGCCTCTCCCTTCCTTTAGATTCACCTCAGGTTGTAGGGGATGAGAAGGAAGATCCACAGAAATTTAAAGGGAAGAGGACTCTATAACCTACGGTATTTATTGTGCTTTTTTCTCTTTAAAAAAATTGAAGTCATTCAGAAATCACAATGAATTCCAGAGAGGAAGTCCTGCCTCAGAGAAGGATGGAGCATTTACCCAGGGACTGGTGTAATATTCAATACAAGTCATAATTCAGCATGAAATTATTCAAAATGTTCGGTCTACATCAATTATTAAAAATGACAACCTACTCAAAGAAATTTTTGGGAAATTCATCCATATATCCATAACCCTAGTGCATGTATTGTTTTCATTTCTCACCTCACATCCTTTTCTAATGTTTACCTACATATCTTCATACATAGCTACAGGGGACATTCACACCATGGCCACAATTTTGTGTTCAACTTCTTCCACTTGTTACTTCACAGCACTTCTCTTTTCTACTTATTATAAATATCATAGGATCATTTTGAATGATACACCTAATTCTCTCTTATTGACAGCATATAACTTTCCTTAGCCATTTCCTCATTGTTGAAACCCAGTGTGTGATCTTGACTCTTTCTTAGGATGGTAAGCTGGGCTGGCACACCGCTCTTCTGGAAAGTTTGACTCAGAGATCATCACTGTTAGAATCCGCTCTGTTAGGGGTACATTGCTCCAAGAGCAGCAACTGGTCATGTCCTAACTTAAGATGTTCACTAATTATTTCACATGTATTCATTTTGTCTTACTAAAATATTGCCAGCTTCTTGAGATCTGAGGGAATTTTTCAGCCTCAAGGCTAATCAATAGCTAGCACTCATGAGCAGAAAAAATGGAAGTTACTATTTGACCCTAAGTGAACAAGCAATTTCTGAGTGCCTAATATGTGTTGGATACCTGCTAGCAGTGCCACATTATTTTCTTCATTTAATTCCCATAACAATCCCATGAAGGAGATATTATTATTCCTAATTTACAAAGAAAGAGACTAAGACTCAAGATCGGTTTACCTATCAGAAAAAAGCCAGAGGAGTTTAATAAATATTAATTTCTTAAAGTCTAGTCTCTTAAGATTTAGAAGTTTTGAAGAGTCCTTAATTTGTCATGGTAGTAACCTCCCTGGTGTTAAATGAAGTCACGTATTGTTTTCTGTGATCCCAAGCACATATCAGGATTAGGATTTAATCAAGCTTTTAGGTGGTGCTTGGCATCTGCTTTAGAGAGGGTTGCTGATGTAGAGCCAATGCAATGTCAAGATGGTGGGCTGATGTACTTTAACCAATAAGAATGATTTTAGTCCCAGCTATTCCTGCTAGAATAATATTGCTGGGAGAATTAAGCAAGATACACATGGTGAATCCCAAAATCTGAGCCCTGGTCTGAAACACGGACACAGAATATTAGAGCAAGGAAGGATCCTTGAGATTACCAAGAATAAGTTTCGTATTTTACAAGTGAAGAAATTAGAGTTCAAATGACAAATGAAAGGTCCCACAGAAACCAGGAAAATGCTGTAATGAGGTGACAGATCTTCACCATTTCATTAATCTGAACAACAGGTGAAGAAGTAAGGGGGTTTCCATAGAGCCACGTTGCAAAGGCTTCTATTTTAAGTCTAGCCCTGCACCTGCCCTATCCAGATGGGCTTGGCAAAAGAAGAAATGAAAACAGGCTTTTCTCACTACAGGGCTGGCGTTAGCGTACAGGTCACAGGTTGTTTAAGCCACAATGGAAGATGTGCACCCCATGGGGGTGGGGCCCTTTCCTCCTGTTTCCCAATTCAGTTACTACAGAGCTTGTCCCCAAAACACCAAGGGAAAAGTAGGGCAAAATCAGAGGAAAGAACTCTTTACTCCTCTGGCTCATGCGAAGCCCCCTGCAACCGCCCATGTGCTGATTGAGCAGAAGGAACAGGAAGCATGAGAAGGTCCAGTCCAGCCATAGGTTAGAAGCAGGGGAGTTAAGAGCCCATGCTCCCTACTCTGAGTGTCCAGAAAAGGGAAATTGTTAGATCTTGGAATAAATTGCCAAGAAAAGCAGAATATTTGAATCATAGTTTCTTCAGTATAATAATAACAGGGCAGTGGAAAGCTTGCAGACATTAGACCCAGGCAGACCTGACTTTGAATCCAGCTCTGCCTCTGTCTTGGTTGACGGGCCTTGAGCAAGTACCTAACACCATCAAAACGTCAGTTTCCTCATCCATAATTTTAGGATAATAACACAGCACCTCTTTGAAGATTGTTGTAAGGACAGTGACAACGTGAAAGCCCTTAGCGCAGGGCCTGGATAAGATAACTGCCCTTGTTATTTTCATCAACCTACACGTGAACATGGCTTTACAATTTTCAACGCTTTGACAAGATGTTTCACTACTTTGTTTCTTCATTTCAGAACAGAAGCAATCAATCCTTCCTCCCGGCTCCCTAATGACACAGAGTCCTCTGGGCATCTTCCTTCTCCTAAGAATCTGCTATTCAAACCCAAAGGATCCTGTGAATTTTAATGTAAATCATGTCACTAGACCTCCTTGCTCTACCAAAACCTGAGGATTTCAAATCTTTTGTGTGCAGTTATCAAAATCCACAAACTCTTTTTCTTTAGCAAAAGGTGAAATATACAACACAGGGCTATGGAATTTGCCAAAATTTGTTAAGTAACCTCAGCAAACTCCCTGTTAGCTGCCTTCCTTGAGGAATATGGGTTGTTCTAGTTAAAATAAATTGAATAGATTTTCAAAGGTCATGACAAAAGTGAAATAAACCAGTAGATCTGGTTTCCTTTTTTATTAATATTCTTTCTTTGATAATTCAGAAGGCACTTCAGAATCTCATAACAAACTACTGCAGTACTACGAAGGGACAAAAATGTTGGCCAGTTAAGAATTTGTTTCATGAAATAACAATTTTTTTATGCATTTATACCTTTGCATGTGCAAGAGCTTTATAAATGTAAAGGACTTCACAGTTGTAAGGGGGTCCTGTGGTTATGTTTATTATCTGCCTCTGATTTCTGAACTAGGACATTTCTCCTTTTGCCTGCTCCCCTTTTGTAGAATAGCAAACATTGGATGCTCGTTATGCTGACTTTAAAAATGGTGGGCTGGAGTCTGAAGATGCACTGGGTCCTTCCTCAGCCACCACCTTCTCACAATCTTGGGCAAGTCCCCAGGCCTCGGTTTCCCAGTCTGTGGCATGAGGGGGCTGGACCGGCTGATTGTGAAGGTCCCTGCCACATCTAAACTGCTAGGATTCCTATATGGAGACATGAAGAATTTTTAAGGGCCTTCCTTTGAACATGATTTGCTATTTATAATGTGGAAATAACCACTTTAATATGAAAAGAGGCCTTGCAGTATTTCTTTTAGAGAAGATTTTTAATCTTTCACCAAATGAAAAGGCATATGAAGAGGCACTGCTGTAAGAAAGAGAACTGGCCGAAGAGAAACTAGATAATAGCTCCACCAGAGATGGACTGGGCCCACCTATGACGCCCCCAATGTGTGGGCCTTGTCAGGCCTCCACAGACCTGTAGGAATGTACTTCCTGAAACACGCGCTCACCCACGTGAATGATGGGAATATGTCTATAGGGTCCCAGGGCGAGAGAAGGAAACAATCCAGATTATTTAAACAATGTAGTCAGAAGGAAACAAATTAAATCTAGAAATCGCTGAGTATCTTTTTTGAGTGTCAACACTGGATAAAACTGCCAACCAAGGTAACTAATCTAGTTTTCCCTTCATCTGTGCTGTGGCTGTTGATTGAGAGATTTCTACCTTCACATGGCATGCTTTTAAATAGTCAAGTGGCCTAAAATGGAACTAAATCCCAGGAAACCAACACTGGATTTGAAAACAGACTTGTAGCTGGCTCTGGTTCTGGTTCTGCTGCTGTGTGATGCTGAGTCACTCAGCCCACCTAAAATAAACCACAGCATAAAACTGAGAATAGAAACACCTGCTTCTGTTCTACACAATGTTGAGTGATGACCACACAAAACTTGGTCAAGAAAATTCTTGGCAAGCTTATTGTACATAACCTTCCAAAGGACAGCTCCCAGGGAAGAGAGCAGAGTTCATTTTTTGAAAGGTAACATGATACGCCTTCCTACTCTCGCCAGCAAAGTGAAATGAAACTGTTCTCTCTATGTGTGATAGGCTCGCAGACCTGCTCTCCTTACGGACTCCATGTTGAGTATATACTTAGTACTCCATAATTAGACAGTAGGAACAATTTCCCTCCACTCCCTCTTTCTGGAGAGACACCTGCAATCAAAGTCAGAAACAGAAACTCAAAGTTTCCACTTTACTGTTCAGGGTTTGAGACAAAAAGTGTACAGAATCAGGCTATGAAATAGGAACTAATACCAGACTTGAGGCCTGAAGCTAAGTAGGTTATTTCTGTATTTCTCAGTGAGATAATATCTGTAGAATTTAGTATCTGAAGCTTAGACATTCACAGTAAGCATACATGTATGTATGTCTGTGTCCATCCTCATTCACCCTCAGGCACTTTTTGTTTGCTGGCTGGAGAGGAGGGATATATAATAGATGTGTGGAAATAAATTGTAAAATAATCCTTCTATGATTGAAAACGTGTGAAACACTTAGTTGCCACTGTAAATTTGTATAACCTTTGGAAAAGGAATTTAGTAACACATATCAAAAGCCCCTAAAATTCCATTGCCTTGAACTCATACATAATTTCAAGAAGTCTAAAAGTCAAACATTAGAAAAATCTTAAATGCCCAACAATAGTAGAAATAACAGAGAAAATCATAGAAAGACAACCCAATGGACTAACTTAGGTCAATTGAGAGGAGGCTTCTGAGGTCTATGTGGCAACATGGAAAACTCAATTAATGAGCATTTGAAAAGTAAAGTGTGGAATTCTGTATGCCTCACGATTAGCACTATGTAAAAAATATGTGCATATGAACAAAGATTGGAAAGAAAACATAGCCAAAAAGTGCAATTGTGATGTTTCTTCCTTTGACATTTTTGTTATTAGAATATCATTTTTCCAATAATTCAGGAACAGGAAAAGTGGGGGGTTGGGGGGGGAACGACCTGCCAACATGGCATAGTGGAGTCAGAAATAAACCATTGTCTTGTTTCCTGATTCAGATACAGCCAATCCCTCCCAACACCAGCTGTGTGCCAGGCCCCGGGCAGATCGTTCCACAGCCCTGGAGACTCTGCCCCAGCACCTAGAGTAGAGCACCGTTACTTAACCAGCAGAACATGAGAGCTAAGTGCTTCCTAACAGTTTGAACTAAACGATCTGGAAGGTAAAATTTCACCGGTTAGAGCAAATATGTCTCAGGATCTTAAATTATCTTATAGTTCCAAATGATATGTGAACCATAAAAATACTTTTAGCCATTCTGGATTGAGAACTGAAAGGACTTTAGATTTAGACAATTGTCTAAATCAACAAGGGTATGTCGGGGGACTGATGCATGCTTTAATTAAGTCACTTCTCTCCAATTTCTCACATCCATTTGTCTAGTTCCATTCCTGAAAGTATTTAAAAGAGCAAAGGTATGTTAATGAAAAACACTAGAGTGCATCAAATATTTTACTGACTTGATTACTAAAAATTTTTCCATTTAATTTTTGGAAAGGTAATATATGCACTTGGTAAAACATTCAAACAGTACAAAGAATAATTGTGGGAAGTAATTCTCTCTCTAATACCCCATATCCCCTTGATTAAGAAATTTTTGACAAAGTATTTTGGCTCTAAAGTAGTTTTTTTAATAAAAGTGGACTGAAACCAAAAACTAGTGTGTTAGAAAAGACATAACAAGAAGTTAGGCTTAGAGAAACAAATTGTAAAAGCTCTCCTTGTAGAGAAAAATAATTCTTGAACTACTTCTAAAACCAAAACGTTTGAAATTCGTTTAGAATTATCATTACTATAAAATTTGGATTATGAAAGTGTTAATTCTTTTAATTACAGAAAATTATTCAGAAAAATAAGTTCTAGTAATTCAGTAAATACATCAGTCTTTTATTTGGATAAATATTTTGAATCATTTATTTACTCATTGCCATTATTTACACTCTGACATACGCTCAAAAATAGAAATGATCTAAAGTGGTTCCTATAGAAAGAGGAACACAGAAAATATACTTTGCCCCGTGAAATGAATTTATAGTTAATGAGTACTTGCCACATGTGATCAATGAAAAACAAAATCTACAAGTTTACTTAGAAACACAAGGATTTGTCTTTTCTCCTCAAAACTTTTAAACATACATATAAAACTCCCTACACACAGCTCATAAAATAGTGATTATTTTAAGAATTAGAATGCATTGTGGTGAATTTTATTGTATGTGAATTATATATTTATGAAAAATGAGAATGATTTAATAAAACCCACAAGAATTGTACTTAACAGAAAGGAGCTGATCTGAGGCATCTCAGCTCTGTAAAGTATTTACAGGAATTTCCAATTTGCAGGCATTGTTGGCTTGAGTTAATGCTTATTCAGAGACCCAACTTTTCATATCTGAAAGTTTACTTTGATGAAATCATTGTTTATTTTTCACCATTAAAATCGCATCCATTGCCCTCTTTATCCTTAATAATTGTATTTTGCTTACACAGTCTCTTTATTTACATTTCACCAAAGCTATCTTTTCCTTTAAGAGGTTTGAACTCATTTCCCAAAACAGAAAAGCACAAAGTTGTAAAGCATTCTGTACTTATGTAGGGGAGCCGGGATAAGCGCCACACAAATAAAAGCACAGTCTTAGGGAATAAGGAGGAAGAGGATGCTTGGGAAAAAACAACTACCTGGAATTACAAGAATAATTATTCTCCCACCTCATTGGACCTGTCTTGGATTTTCCAACAATACACACACACACGTAGCAAACTGATGGGCAAACAGCCTGGGTAGGACTCCAGGACCCAGCTCTTACCCCAGAGTTTCTGTACAGGCAGCAGGTTGGCAATGCTCACTGTGGGAGCCCTAGTGGCAGCCGGGCTGGCTCCTTGTGAAGCTGAAGGTGCCTCCAATACCAGAGCCCTGTTACAGTTTTGCAACGTCCACTATTCAGAGCTTGACCCATTCTCCCCCAGGAAAGCTTCCCAACTCCCTAGAACAGTCTCCTGTGATCCCTGAGGACCTGTATGTAGATGTCCACGGAAAACTGTCTGCCTGAAGAGTGCATGGAGGAGGTTCAGGCAGGCAAGAATTCTAGCTCAGACCAGCCTGCACCTTCAGCCGTGGGAAAGCTTTGTGTACCCAGGAAAGCAAAGATAAGAGTTAGAGCAGAGGTACCAGTCATCATACACACCTTAACTGCAGATAAATGTGCTCTGGACACTTAGGAATGCAGCCGTAACTACTCCTGGCACTTTTTGAGTTAACTGGCTGAAACTGATCTCCCAGAGTCAGTCACTTTGGGTGAGAGGCCTTGAAGAAACAACAGAAACTGCAAACTATGCGGCCTTCATTCATCAATTTGAAGTAATTATTTAGGGAAAAACCAAGATGGTTTTAGAGAGCATTTGCCCTTATATGGCACCTAGGGCTGAAAGCTCTAACCAGTGACCACGGACACTTCCATGCAAGTTCCTTTAGGCCAAGCATAACCGATATAGTGAGGCTCCAAGTTCAATGGACACACATGCCAAACACCCCAAAGGGACAAGTAAGGACCCTCGAGTTCCGGTGGTGCTTGGCTGTATCATGATCCTGGCAAGAGCTTGTCTAAAACGGAAGGAAGGGCAGCTCTGAAATCAGACTGACAGAGACAAACCTCTGGGGCCTTGGGAGAGCAGACAACGCAACATCTCCCCTAGGCTCCCGCCCTGCAATGGCCTCGGTTATTTCCAGCCTGTCAGCCACAGCTGGGGAGGCCTTGGTGTGCTGGCCTGGAGCGCCCCCTGCTGGCCTGCGAAGAGAGCACACCCAGCCCTTGGACGGACGCTGACTGAAGTCTGGAGCTTAATGAGACCCAGCATCTAAAACAGTTGACTGCATCATATTCATTCTCACATATATGTTATCTTTGTAAATTTTTATTTGGCATCTCCCCGGCACACACCCGCCATTTTTTATTTTGATAATATTGTTCTGGTTCTTCAGAAAAACATATATAATCCTACCAGCAAAAACAACTACTACTACTTTTAACATCATTTAATAAGCACAATTTTTACCTAGTCGAGATCATGCTGTGTGGCGGTCATTGCTTATCTACTATCAGATCCATTTCCTGCCCTTGGCTCCATTACCGACTTTTGGCTCGTTGGCAAAAGGTTGGAGAATGGTAAGAAGAGTTAAGCCAAGGTATTTGTCCCTCTTTGCTTTGGGGAGGGATTTTCCAGCGGTGGCTGCATCTCCTCTGTGGTTCTAGTTTCCACCGAGGGCCCTGTATTTTGGAAACACCACTGCCTTCTTCAGCCCTGAGAGTGGAGTGGCTTCCTGCTATTGCTCGTGTCTGAGTTGCCTCAACAAAATGACTGGCTTCTCCACCCTTCTGCCACCTGTGAACCATTTCTCATAATAAATTCCCTTTGTTTGAAATACGTAAAATGGTTTACTTTCCTGACTAGACTACAGTTGATACATGTGACATCAATAACTTTTGATTAATTTATCACTCAATATGACTTTATAAAGGTTTGCCTGTATCTTAGTTCTGTCCAGGCCTTTAATGGCTGCATGGTATCTTGTTACATCACAACTTAATTGACTCACATCATTCATGTTTCCAATGTGTGCTAAAATTTGACACTGGTACGAACATCTTTGTGCATACATTTATACCCGCACTTCTAAGTATTTGCTTAGACGAGTCTTAGAGTTGACTTAAAAGTAATGATGCATTTTAAGATTCTTGGTAAATATTGCCCAAAAGATCCCCAGAAAGAAAGGTTAGACCAGTTTACAATCCCACCTAAGGTCTAGAAGAGCTTGTCTCACCATGCCTTCTGCAACTCTGATTACTACATTAATTTGTTTGCTAATAATATAGGCAAAAAAAGAGAGCATCTGGTTGTTACTGTTTTAATTTAGATGTTTTCTTTATATTGTTAGTGAGGTAGAACATTTTTCAGGTGTTTATTAGCTGTGTGCATTTCCTCTGGTAAATTATTTTACTGTACAGTCCTTGGTGATTCTTATTGACATCCTGTATCATTGACCCTGTATCATTCAGGGTTCTTAAGATGCAAATAATAGCAGTTGGCTTTGGCTAAATTAAGCAGAAATGGGATTTACTGAAAGCATATCATTCAGCTCCAAAGTGGATGGGAAGGCTAGAAAATTAGATTCAGGAAATAGATGGAACCAAGGAAACCTGGTAAACTGGAAATATGGTTAAAACCCCACCCGAAAATGGTCTGAATAAGATGCCACTATTGATGCTGCCACCCACCATTGAATACTGGATGCCACGGGCAGAATATTAAACTCTTCTTACATCTTTGTCATTCCTTGTAATAACTTGCAAACTCTGCACGAATTCCTTCCTTCATCACGAAGTAGTCTATTTCTCCACCTCTTTAAGTCTGAGCCGGCATTTTGACTTGCTTTGAATGGCATTGTACAATTTCTGAGGAAGCCTGGCAGCTTCCACAAAAATGCTCCTTCTGAGAATCCAGCCGCCATGCTATGAGGAAGCCCAAGATAGGCTATGGAGACAGGCCTGGGCATCCCCCCAGATATCCCAGCCTCAGCCATGTTGCCCCTGCTGAAGTCACATGTAACAGAGATGAGCCATCCCCACCAAGTTCTGCTTAATTGGGAGGACTTGAGCAAATGAATGGTGGTGGTGGTTGTTTAAAGCCACTAAGTTTTGGGGTGGTTTGTCATGGGGTGGCAGCAACAGATAACCATGACACTTCTTTAAGATTCAAACCCTGGGCAGGAAGAGCCAATTCGCCGAGGCTTGCCAGAGCCAGCATTATTTGTTAGCCATACACAACTCCTCCAAGCTAGCGGTATCCACCAGGTCCTCACCAACCCTGTCTTTGCACATTCTGTTCCCTTCATGGAATGCTTCTTTCCACCTCTCTCGTCTCCCACCCACCACTGCCTGCCTGGTGGTCTTCTCCTCTTCTTTCAAGTTTCAACAACTAGAGCAACCATTAAGAAAGTCACTAAAATATACACAGTTAAAAAAAAAACAACAACAGAGGAATTAGAATGGTATGCTAAGATATTTATTTAAATCAAAAGAAGGTAGTAAAGAAGGAAGAAAGGAACAAGAAAAAAGACAGGAGACAATGCAAACAAACATCTATTTATATATTCATATAAAAAACTTGTAAATGAATGTTCATAGCAGCATTATTCATGAAAAGTGGAAATAATCCAAATGTCCATCAACTAATGAATGGACAAATACAATGTTGTACATACATACAATGAAACAGTATTTGGCAATAAAAAAAGAGTTAAGTACTGATACATGCTACATGGATGAACCTTAAAAACATGCTAAGTAAAAGAAGATACAATAATAAATGATTCAATTTATATGAAATGTCCAGAAAAGGCAAATCTATATAAATAGAAAGTAAATTCATGATTAGCTAAGACTGGGGGGTGGAGGTGGGAGGCAATGGGAAAAAAAATAGGAAATAATTGCTAATGAACATGGGTTTCTCTTTGAGTTGATGAAAACGTTCTAGAATTCATTATGGTGATGATTGTACTGTGAATATACTAAAAGCCACTGAATTGTACACTTTAAATGGGTGAACTGTATGGTATGTGAATTACATCTCAATAAAGCTGATGCAAAATTTTAACTAAAAAAGTTTAAATATTCAGGTAAATGACCAACTACTCTACAAGGCTTTCCCTGACTTCCCCAAGCAGAATACACACACACACGCGCGCGCACACACACACACACACACACACACACACACACACACACCTCAAGTAAACCTATATGGCACTTCAAGGGGGCATATAAAATTATTGTAACAATTTCTTCTTTCAGCAAATTCTAGAACAAATGTTCGCAAAGCCATTTTAGGAGAACTTCCATTATGAAAAATATCACATACATAAAAGTAGAGAACAGTGAACCTCCATTTCCTCGTCCCTGTGACTCAGCTCATGGTTTCCCCATCCACTGCCCACCCCACCCCAATTATTTTCAGCAAGCCATTTTGCACATCCAGTGCTCTTAAATCCTAAGGGCCAATGAACCTAGAAAACGTAAGTCCACAGCAGTCTAATAGTAAGTTAGCATTTATTAAGTGTTTAATGTGCCAATAACTTGTTCTAAGCACTTGGAATGAATTAACTCAATTTAATCCTCAAAACAATCCTAAAAGATAAAGTTGTTATACCCACTTTACCCTAAGGAAATCAAGGCTTAGAAGTGAAATAACTTCTCCAAAAGCTAGTAAGTGGAAAAATGGAATTTCAAACCGAGGTTACTATCTTAATCATATTTACCTCTCCCCCAAAAAATAATTCAACCAAAATAATCACTTAAATTAGAACCTGAAAGGTGTTCTCCTTCCTGGACTTAAGACCGCTTATAAGGTCAAGGTCATTTGCTTGAAATACAGATGGTCTCAGTCAAAACTAGGGCTACTGAGTGGACCCCCCTGGGGAGCCCTGCATTTGACTTAACTCTCTGTGGGCTCTAAGAACCATCCAAGGCCACCAAAGGACCCCAAGCTCCAGGAAATCAAGAGCCTTTAAAAAGCCAGAATAATGACAGCATCAGAGTCCCTCCTGACTTCTAGAACTTTCTTTCCAATATGGCAGCCACTCACCAGTGTGCCTATTGAGCACTTGAAACATGGCCAGTTCAAAGTGAGATGTGCCGAAGTAAAAAATACACTGTATTTTGAATAGTACCAAGAAAACAATGTAAAATATTGATTATATGTTAAAATAGTAATATTTTAGATACATTGGGTTAAATAAAATATTTTATTAAAATCAATCTCACGTTTCTTTGTACCTTTTCAGTGTGGCTAAAGGAGGCACATTTAAAGTTACGTATGTGGCTCCCGTTCCCACTGGGCAGTGCTGTTCCTGATTACACCTGTGCTGCCCCAGAGGCCAGCTCCTTGTAGGCTCTCACCTTGTCAGTGCGTCTCAGGGGTTTGCAAAGAAATGGGGCAGCACTATTGGCACAGAGGAACCCTGGCCAAGCGTAGCTTAAATTCAGAGATCAGAGCTCTGGAACCCCCAGAACTCATCAGTGACTGGACATGGGCCTAACCCTCCACCTAGAAGAGCTTCTGAAATGATGAGAACACCTCTCCTATTTGAAACTTGGGTGGGCACACCCCTGGACCTCGGTACTCCCTCAAAATGTAGCTCTCTCTGTCACCAGGGAGTCTTTCCGGGATCCTGGTGCCACTGGGATGAGGCTGACAGAGACGCAGCCAGCCAGGGCTTCCGTCCTGAGATATAGCTGCTTCCTCTTCCACTACTGCTGAGCAGAAACGTTCTCAGGAGTCCAACATAAGAGAATGGGTTTCAAAGCTCAATTTATTTCATTCATCAGTCTGCACCGTCCCCAGAACACTGGGGTTGCCTTTCCAGGGAAGCCCTCTCCCTCTCTCTGCATTCCACCTCCAGCCCCTGCCCACACTAACCATCACACGTCCATCCCTCTCGAAGCACCATTACAGATGTTTGTTTGCTAGTCAACTTGGGCACATGTGAATGCTAGGCTATGCTGGAATGTTTTGCTGTCCTGCAGTACAACTCAGTCACTCAAAAAGCAAAGGCACTGAACCTAGGTCAAAAACAGCATCTGATTACTGGGTTAGTGAAGAGTGAAGGCTGATGAAATCCTAAATCCGGCTGCATCAGCTGCTAGGTGTGACAGGAAGTGAGCTAAACCAGGCATGTGAGGAGAAGTCATGAGAAGCGGTTGTCATGGCACCAGTGAAGCCTTTGAAGTCTGGAGGCACATCATTAGGTAACTGGCCTGAGTCCTCACCTGTGGCTGAGGGCCCCGTGTACAGCAAGTACTCAATACCCATTAGTCAAAGGGAAAGGGAGTTGGTTACAGAATGCTCAGGCCCTCTGGATCCTGGGGTCAGCATATCCTGAGAAGGAAAAACACAGCCCCCTGACAGCGGGAACTGGCCCCGCTCTAGTCAAGCCCTGGTGTTGCTACAAGCTGGCTGGGCCACTCCAGTGACACTGCTGTGTTCTCCTGTGGAACATAAATAATGTCACAGAACACTATCAGACAAGGCCACTCTGTGACCGTGATGCAGACAAAAACCAGACGACTCAGTAATCACATCTCCACAGACAAAACATGACCATTGTCCGAACCACACAAAGGACCAGACATCCCCCACCCGGCTAATAAGTGGCTGCTGCTGCTTCACCCAGCCGGGCCTTAGCCTCACTCCATCCTTCTCACCTGCTCGGTAAAAATCAGGACAACCCAACACAGAATTCTCCCGCTTCCTGACCACGTCCAATCCAGAGCAAAGCCCAGCTTCTCTGAGCCCTCCTCCAAAGCCCCAGACATAAGCTCGAACCCTGCAAGTCCTCACACCCTCTGATTGGGACGTCCTGCAGCTCCCCATGGCATGTAAGTTCCGTCATTCAACGGTTCAATAAACCTAATAACTGTTCAATTCTGTGCTCCTGGAGGGTCTTTGGCTACAGGGAACTAACAACCCTTGGCCATAAACATCCCTCCCTAGGCTATGGTTGCCACTGTGCCTATATCCCCAGGCCTGGGAAGGGGGGAAAAGCAAATGAGCACAGGAGAGGTCGGTGGTGGCAGACAGGATGACTTCTACACAGGGCACTTCCAGTGGCCAACGCTAGGCTGTGCAAGGTTCTACCCCTTCCTCCCACTAAAGCAAGCCCATCAGACAACAGAAATTAACATGAAGGGATTACTCATGAGCCTACACACACATATAAACTATTTCACTAACTTCAATACTTTCACCAATTATTTGTGACTCAAGGTACAAGTGATGGACAATGAAGGAACACGATGTACTCAGGCCTACAGCCACCTGGAATTGGGAGGGAGCCCGCAGCCTGAGAAGTCTGGCCTGCTTTCCAGCGTGTGGCCTGAACAAGTCACTCAAACTAAGCCTGTTTCTCACTCTGCTAATTAAGAGAATGCCATCGAGACAACAGGCCCAAGGCCCAGAACAGCACCAGGCACACAGGATGCAATGCCAGCTAGGACCCTATAGCCAGTCGCTGGAAACCACTTTTCACACCTCACGGCCCACCTCCCTTCCCCACTGTGCTGACAATTCCTCCGTGATGCTCCCTGGCCTCCCTGTCACCCTGTCTCGCCCAACAGGCTGGAAGCATCTGGCTAGAGCACAGGTGCTTACTCATGTCTCACCCCACCTCCCACTGGCCCCCTAGGAATTGGCACATCATGGGGACTCAGGAAAAGTCTGATGAGTGAAGAGTATAAAAACTTTGTATGAGTTATAGCTGAAACCAAAATTGTTTAGGTTTTATTCACGTCCGAGTGATTTCTCCTTTGATACTTCCCAGAAATGTGGCAGTTTAATGGAGGTGATAACCATTCCTGAACACGACGTACTTACAGCTTTGCCCTCTGCCAGTCAAATTGATCATGAGCCTATAAACCTCTTCCATCCAACTTGTCACCCACAAGATCACATTTAATAACAATTTTATGGAAGTAACTTTCATCAGAATTTACCTCAGGAACAAACAGCTGTATATGTGCCTAAACCATAGCAAGTGTTTTGTTTTCTTCAAGAAAAGAAAAACCTCACATTAGCACTTAAAGGAACTGCAGTTTGGTCGCAGGTGCGAATGTGCCTGTGAAACCCGCTGGGAATTTACATGTGATGTAGAGCTTGCAGGTGTTTTTCAGAAACCCAGTTTAACTTTGTTGTTTCTCTTGATTCCTGAATTTATGTAATCCATGTCACAAGAGCTTTAAAGGATCATTTCAAACATCAGTTCTCAAGTTTTCTCAGCTAAGACCTAGTGCCCATTTTGTGCAAAAATTACCTATCACCCAGACCAAAATAGTCTGGAAGAAAAAGCACTCCTAACAATAGGTTTCCTAACAATGTGTGCGACAACTATTTTTAAAAAGCACCTTGAGAGTGAAGAAAAAGAGAAGGAATTCAGCAAGAAAAAGGAAGCCTCTTCCATGCTCAGTCCTGATTCACTTATTCTGCAACTTAATTTAGCAGGAATTTAGATGCCAGCAAGTTTGGCAGCTCTAATCCAAGCTTCAAAACAGAGGGCAAGCCTAGTGAAATGACTGTTCCAAGTATTGTGCAAAGTCAGCTCGAGGGAGATTAGGGTTCTCAGCATAAACACCTTCACAATAGGATGGATTCCTGAGTCCCTTCTAGAATTAGTACTGAGCTGATGACAGCCTTTCCTTTCTCTGTCTATGAAGCTTTCTGAACAATTCACTGCTCATTAGGCATACTTGTGACAACTGCAGAGTGGAGAGAATAAAGATGCAATTTAGGTCAGCCATGTTACTGCTTGTCAGCTTCCATGACTAAAGGTTTGACAAACATAAAACTTGGGAATAATTCGTGACTTTTGTTCAGCTGTGTTATCCTCCACTGACAAAGAAAATTAATGTGTTGTTTGACATTTGTTTGCCAAAGGTCTATAGAATAAAACTGACGTCAAGCTCTCTCAGAAACATGTACCTACTCTTTGGATCAAGAGTTCTTGAGTAAATTCCACCCCTCCTCAGAAATCCAATGTAAACATGGTGAGCAAAATTGGTTCTTTTTTACCGCAAAATTGCTGCAAATTCTGTAGGAAAGACAAAGAGTAAAAATGGCACCATACTGTTTTATTTCAACTCTTAAACAATATAAAGAGGTGACAACTTTTGATGCTGAGTCATGCAGGGACTAACAAAGAAATGGATAAAATATTAACAACCAAAAAGACAATCATGTAGGTGTTTCACGTTTCACAGCAGAGCTTTGGCAGTACTGGCAAGTATTTCTGGTTGAGTGCTACCAACAGCAGGGGTGTGTGAATGAACGCCCTGATCACAGAAGCCCCCCATTTTCTCCCTGACAGTTTACACTCTGAGTCACCACATCACACACCACACTGCTACACTCACCAGACTTGTAAACCTCATCTTAAAATGCCTAACTAGGTATTGTGCATGTTCACAACAAAAATTAAAAACCAAACTACAGAGTGGTAGAAACGTAAACCCTAATGTGTCCAGTAAGGCACCAGGGGATCACAGCTGGCTGGGCCCTTCACTTTACCAATTTAAAGAAAAGATCCGATTTACATTATTCAGCAAACTCAATATTCTGAAGCTTAACCAGCAGGCTCAAGTTAAAAGTTTAAAAGACAATTCCCTTCTCTTTTTTTTTTTTTTTTTTTTTTTTTTGGTAAATGTTTCATATAAAACATGAAATCAAGTTCTATTTTATATAAAAGACAACTGAGTAATTTTAATAGTAAAAATATATATGTTTATATTTCTCTTTTTTAAAAAAACAAGACATTTAGTAACAATACTTCAGAAGACTGGATTTAACTCCCCAACCCCCAATCCTGCCAGCTGCCCCCTGGCACAGATACATTAAGGCAAAGGCTCCTGGAGAGGCATGTCCACCTCGGCTGTGGGCCGGGGACTCGAGTTGAACACACTCCACTGTTGTAGGGTCAACAGAACGGCTTCTTCTCCTTTATGTTCACGGAGCCGTCCTGCATCCCGAAGTAGACTCTCTCAGCCATGTTGATAAACAGCCCTGTGTCCACCACACCTGCAGGACAAAGGATGGAAGGAAGCATTCAGTTCCAGCTTCCCAAGGCAAGAAAAGAAACAAGGATCACAGGGCCGGTAGGAGCACCTATCATTAGCAACACTGGACAAATGAAGAGAGATTATTTTTATTTCATTTCTCCCCTGCCTCTTGGCTTTCTTTCTATGCCCATATGTGCTAAACTTTTTCCTGCCTCAGGGCGTTTGCTCATGCTTCTACCGTTGTCTGGACTAGTAGTCATCTTTGAGAGCTTCAAGGGGCGAGTTCTTTTCTGTCCTTCAGATAGCACATGCCAAGTCATCTTTTCAGAAAGGTGCTCCATGACTGCTCTAAGTAACCTGCACTCCCAGTTAGTCTCCATCACACTGTGAGCCATAGAAGTTTTGCCCACAGAGCCCAAGAAGATATTTATTTGCAATGTGTATACCCAACCAAGGACCCCCATCAAAATATATAAACAACTCTCTAAATCAGTAAGATAGACAACCTACTGGAAAAATGGGTAAAAGACTTAGAGGCCCTCCAAAAGAGGCTATCCAAAACGGTTAATAAACATAAAATAATGGTGCTCAAACTAGTCAAAAGGAAATGCCAATTAAAACCACGAGACACCGCTCGCTACAGGCTCAGCAGAAAGAGGATAATGAACTCTGACGAGGATGAAAGGACACTCCTACACAGTGACAATGGGAGTAAACTGGCAAAACCACTTTGGAAAATGCTTGTTAATACATCTTTTAACACCGAACATACTCATACCTAGTGACTCAGCAACTCTAAGTACATGAGCCACTGTTAGGCATACATATGGTTATCAAGAGGCATGTACAAAAATGTTCACAGCAGTACTTTTCCTAATAGCTAAAAACTGGAAACACCCAAATGCCCATCAAAAGTAGAACGGATATACAAGCTTTTTCCACATACATAAATAGGATGGAACACTATTCAGCAATGAGAATTAACTATAACTGCAAAGGAACATTTACTGAAAATATTTACATACACAGTTAACCCTTAAATAACTTGGGGGTTTAGGGCACTGACCTCCCTTGCAGTTGAAAATGGCGTGTAAGGACAACCGGCCCTCCACACATGCAGATTCCCAACCGTGGAGTTGACTCTTGAGCAACAGGTTTGAACTGCACAGGCCAATTGAAAAATCTGTGTATAAGTGGCCCTGCGCAGTTCAAACCCCATGTTGTTCAAGGGTCAGCTGTATGCACACATACCACAATGAGATAACACTGTTCAACTATCAGAACAAAGCTTGATGGACTCTGTGCAGGGAAAGGAGCACTTGCACACATAGCTGGTAGACGGGTAACCTGGTGCCATCCATGCAGGGCTACTTAACACCATCGGGCAACATGAGATACACTTATCCTCTGATCTATGAACTCCCTTCTAGCAAAGGACTGCAAACAAACATCCGCTAGTGGAGAGCGCGTTAAATACATTATGTGATAGCCATAAAATGGAATGCCTTGCAGTTATCTTGAAAAGAAGAAAAAGGAAGCTCTTTTGTGACCCATTATGTACTAGTCTCCAAGACAGGAAAAACTAGAAGCAAAGTGTGTATGCAGGGTGCTGCCCCGCTTGTGTAAAAAGGGCTGGAGTCAGGGGAGAGTTGATCTGTTTACAAAAGACCAACTCAAGGACACTGAGCTGGTAACACTGGCTGCCTCCAGACAAAGTTGGCAGGTGGAAGGAAGACACTGCACTGTTAACTCTTATAATATTAAACTATGTAAATCCAAAAGGATAAATAAAATGAAAACTTCCAAAGATAGTCCCCAATACATAAACAACAACAAAATCATTTGTTGACAATGAAAAACCATCTGGTAGAGGGAAAATGTGCTGAAACAGAGGTCCTTGGCACCAAACTGTGCCAACGTAACTGGAGCCTCCCAAAGAGAATCAAAGTGGCCACTCAAGACCCATCCTTTTCAAAAATTCTGTAAGAGGAGGTGACAGCTTCCAACCAATCCAATAGAAAGTCAAACCAGGTTCAGAAAAGGTTCCACAGAAAGAGCAACCTCTCCTCAGGTTACTGAGATGGAGGGAGTGACTGACCACCCACCCCCACTCCCCCAAACAGTGGAAAGGACAGAGGTGGCTCAATGTGAACATGGGGCAAAGAACCCCAACAGCTTTGACCCTTCTACAGAGTGTCTGCTCTGGGCGTAACCCAATGGGACACCCAAGAGAGTGCACCAATTTAGCTGTCCCAACTGTCCTCACATTCATGAATGTACATGGGACAATGGCAGGGTGACAGGGATATTCAGAGAAACTTGCCCTGATTCTGCTCCCTGGCTCTTGGTCCAGCAGCAAGTGTGATAATGGGCCAAATCGGGAGGAGAAAAAACACATCTCACCGATGACCCTGGTGGCACTCTACTAGATGATTTAATATCTAGCCTCTTTTTTACATTTTCTTCACTTCAAGTTCTTAATAAAACTCTGAATTTCTCTAGGATGTAACTTGTAGTTATTGAGGTGGAGAACAAAGTATGGAACAAATTTTCTCACGAAGGACATCTCAATGTCTCAATAAGCTAAGGAAGGTCTCAGCAGGAGCAACAGAGCTACCTAGTGGGCACTGCAAGAAATCCACCTACAGAGGAAGAGTGCCGACCCTGGGCAGCTGTTTCCTTCCCCAGGGGCGTCTGCATTATCATTAATGCAAATCCCTTCATTTTATTAACAGTGTGCGACCCGTGTGTTCTCTTCCTCCTGCCTCCTTGGCTCTTCAGTTCTTCCACTAAAAGGTAACACTAAGTAAGAGAATAAGCATAATTCAACTCATCGTTTTGATTTAAGAAATCTGGTAAAAGGGGCGGCCGGTTAGCTCAGTTGGTTAGAGCGTGGTGCTAATAACACCAAGGTTGCCGGTTTGATCCCCACATGGGCCACTGTGAGCTGCGCCCTCCTTAAAAACAAAAATAAATTAATTTTAAAAAAAGAAAGAAATGTGGTAAAAGATTGTCAATGGAAGACTAAAACTGCAAACTAAAGCAAGGTTGGAAGAATTAGCGCTTTACCACCTGGCATATATTCATACCACTTTCATTCCCAAACAGCATGGATAACTTAGAATCTAGCATATTTAATCAGTGTTGAAGACAGTATCCTTTCTTCCTAGGGATATAGTCATTCAACAAATACTCTCTTGTGTGCTGGGCACCGTTTTAACTCATTTAATCCTCTCAACAATCCTATGAGGTAGGTACTAAAATTAGCCTTTTACAGAGGAAGAAACTGAGACACAGAATAGTAACTAACTGCAAAGGTCACACTGAGAGCAAGGCTGGCTTAGGAGCCTTACTTACGCAGTCCGCTCCAGGGCCTACTCTTAGCCACTGCAATCTGCTAAACTGACCTTACCTGCCCCATTAGCCAGTTCTGGCCCAATATTCCAATAAGTCATGGAATATTCCCACTTAGAATCTTAGCCTCTCACTAGCATAAAACTGATGCTTCTCACCTCTCCCTCCTCCTTTTCATCCCCTTATGAGCCCTTAATACCTCCTCTGCCCACCCAGCCTTCCCCCAGCGCCCCAGGGCGCTGGCACAAGCTGTATTAGAGACGCTCCATGGCTCCAAATGTTCATGTCACACCATCTCTCTGCAACTTGGCTCCTGAAGAAGTAAGGACTAAAAGCGCAGGGTCTAGAGGCACCTTAGGGCTCCCGTCTTAGTGCTGCGGCCCTTGGGCAAATCCTCTACCCTTCCCTCAATCTGTGTCCTGTCTACAACTATGGAATCAAACTGGGGACTCAAAGGAGACATGTTTGAACAGGTAGTGCAGTATGCAGATAACACCCTGCTGAGGCACAGATCCAAAGCCACCTCTCTGCCACGGAGCTTCCCCCACACTCCCCCAAGGAAGAACTTCTGTGCCCTCTAGACTCCTGGTATTCCTCGAGCAGAATTTGGCACATTCCATCTTATTTGTGGGCAGGGTTTCCACACAGCCACACACAGCCTTCCCGTGTTTACATCAACTCTCCATGAGGACAGATTTCATTCTCTAGATGGAGCACCTCCTGTGACACGTGGCACAGTATCTTGCCTGTGGTCTGGAGCTAATGCATGAGGGTGAACTGAGTTCTTTTTCCCTGCGGCCTAAGGAAGGGTCCTGAAAGGAAAGGCTCTATGCACAGGGTGAACGCCACCCACACTACCTGGGATCATTTTGATAGCTGTGTTTACGTCACTCCATTTGTGCACCCGGTCAAACTTCCAGTCCAGGATAAAATTCCCGTTATCTGTCACCACGGGACCCTAGAAGATAATTTTCCATATTTACCGCAGAAGTAGATACAGGTCGGTAGAGAGGGTCAGGATAGTGAAGGTGATAACTGAAGGCAAGTATCCTAATTAACTTGCTCTGCCAATACTCCCGCCTCCTGCTTTCTAGAAGGCAGGGCTGTGAAGCAGTGATGAGCAAGAGCTGTGGAGTTGGGATCTGAGTCCTGCTGCCACAGAAGTATTGACCTCAGAGGAGCCATTAACTTCTGTGAGCCTCAGATTCCTCAACTGCAAAAAGGGGATGGTAATAATACCCACACATACTTATCAGGCAGCTTATGTATAACCCATATGGGTAAGCATTTACCACAGCGAGTGCTCAGTGAGAGATCAACAACTCTTAGCTATCATTACACTGAAAATCTACAGCAGCAGAACAGGCTACCAACGTGGCCCAATATTCTCACCGCTTCACATTAAGTACCATAAATAATGTAAAATAAACCAATGGCCATTTCACCCATCAACAAAGTAGTCCCATCAGAAAGACAGGAAGCAGACAGAGATGGGTTCTGAGGTCAAACAGGAAGGGGGTAGTTTTAGTTAATAAAGGCAGAATTCCTCAACAGCTTTGGGCCTAGAAAGCATTTAGGACGCAAATTCCTGACAGAACACTGCAGTCAAAGGCAAGGAAACCAGGAGTCCCCTGCAGACTGGCGGAGAAGGGGTGGGAGCTCAGTTAGAGCCCCCTGAAGGCGGGATGCTGAGGCTGTGTGTGGAACAACCCCAGCTATGACAGAACTTCCAATCATCCCCCTGCGTCAGAGCTCTGCACAACCACGGGATTTGGACGGTGGTTATAAAAAGTCACAAAACACCAGGAAGAAAACACATCAAAATAAAAATGTATCCAGGAAGAGTTATTTTCTATTATTTCCCAAACTTTTTATATAGTTATAACTATAGTTAGTTTTTAGATCATTACTCTTTCTTATTTATTTATTTTTGGGTAAAAAAAATAAAAGTTCTGTATGACCCACTTTAGAAGCTGAAGAGAAACATTTGGATTAAGTGTCTGAAGTATATTTCTGGGGAGGGGTTCACATCCCCCAAGAAATTCTACTTCTTGCCAATTTAACCACAGAATGAGAAAAGAGGAGGAAAAAAGAAAATTATACCATGAAACCTGAAAAACTTTCTGCCACAGGGGGTTTAGCAGACGTTATGAGGGCGGCCCTGGCTTCAGGTACCAAGGTTAGGTCACCTGAGGAGCGGCAGGCCCCCGCGGGGCAGAGAGGAAGACTCACTCCCCCATTTGTACTGAGGATATGCACTGCATCAAGTGTCGTCTTACCTACACGAGTTTAAATATAGAAATAAAGCCAGAGCTCTAGAAAGAAATAAACCAATTTAAAAATAAATACATATAAGCCAACTGCCTGGTCTAGGCACAGAAGAGCTAACAGAAATGGAAAGAACAGCACGCTGAGAACCTATGGGCAGTAGAGAGCAGGTAGGATCCCCAATGTTGACATAACACTGAGGACCTGGAAGGCCCTCAGACACCTCCCCAGCCACTTACTGCCTTGTTGACGGCCATTCGAAGGTCAATCAGGCCCCCAAACTTCTGAGTCACGGCTCTGCTCACTGGGACATACGCCATGGGGATGACCTCGATGGGGATTCCCTTGTGCCAATGGTCCCCAAGGTTCTCTGAATCTTTCCTGGAAAGAGTCAAAAGAGATAATAAATGTATATACGCTCAATGGCACAGATAAACACCAAATTGAGGAACTACGTGGCAGAAAGGCAAAGGAAGCAAATGCGGATAAGTATACACAGGCTTTAAATGTACTGGCGATGTTTTACTATTTAAGAAAAAGGTACTTGAAGTAAATATGACAAAAATGTTAAAATTGGATATGACGAGCTTTGTGGGTAAACAGGTTTTTATCATTTATGTTCTTACTGTAGCTGTATTTCACAAGTAAATACATGTTTTTCTTTTTTAATGAATATGCTCAGCGCAAGAACCTTCTAGCAGCCTCCTGGAGGAGAATCTGAGAGCCTCTGGTCAGAGACTGTTCACAACAGAAGTCACACGCGACCCCAGAAGAAGCAGGCCGTGCTGAGTCACTGCCCATGGGCAGGGCTGCACAAGACACACAAGCTGTTCCCTCCTAATTCCAGTGGACACAAAACAGCAGCATCTACCTTCGGCACGAAAGCAGAACATAAACCCTCCGAGACACCGCCCTAAGTCCAAGCCATGAGTCTCAGAAAGTTAGATAGTCCCCCCACTTCTCTATTTCCTCCTCTATAAAATGGGGATGAGGCCTGGGGCCCATCTACCTCTTTGGTGGACCGTTCAGAACACTGAACACGCACTGTACCTGAAATCGGCAATCACAATGAAGCTGCTTGCATAGCCAGCCACAATCTTTTCCTGGGTCAGGCAGCCTCTGCAGATGAAAGAGAAGGAACACAGACAAACACTCCATTTGGGAACTAAGGGGCGAGACAAGAAACCCAAATCCACTCAATTCTGGCACTTAAAAAAAACCTTGATTTTTAATTCCTTAGGGACATACCAACCCCATCGTACTGTGCAATGAATTTAACTGCGGATTCTAAGGTTGAAGCCCTAACCCCTAATGTGACTGCATTTGGAGATGGGACCTCTAAGGAAGTACTTACGGTTAAATGAGGTCATAAGGGTAGGGCCCTAGTCTAACAGGATTAAAGTGCTCAAGAGACAGCAGAGAGCTCCCTTACTCTCTCTCTCCATCATGTGAGGACACAGTGAAAAAGCAGCCATCTGCAAGCACAGAGCCTCCAGAATGGGGAGAAATTTCTGTTGTTGAAGCCTCCCAGTCTATGGTATTTTGTGACGGCAACCTGAGCTAAGACAAGCTGATTCTAGTGAGCAGACCATGGAAATACTAGCCTGTGTCTGGGAGAAACCTAGAAACAGGACAATGATTCCCAGTGAGGCCAGGCAGACTGCAATCTAAGTTTGCACCTAAGATGCATCTGCGAGGAAGGCCTATCTTTAGGGAAAAGTCATCTGCATGACAGGAATGGCAGGGTCTATAACTTGAGAAGTAAGGACAAGCTTTGAACAACCTGGGCTATCAGCTACTTGACAGGCAGGGTGATGAAGGAGAGAGGACACAATGAGCTTTTAAACAAATTCTGTGTCATTTCATAGGCTGCTTGATTGTCAGAACCTCCTTCAACTCTCCTTTCCCTACCCCCAAAATCAACACCCAATAAATGTTTTCTAAATGAATTAATACATCAAATTGCTCACAGGGGTACGAGCAGCTTTAAAGCAAAGACCACACGCTGGTGCCCACAGACCTAATATTCTAGCCCCAATGTTTGGTTTAGGCTGCACCGTTTTAAAGCTTGAATCAGCAAAAGAATGCAGACACAGAGAACCCATTAAGATGAATAATTTCACTGAAGAGGCCCAGGTTCCTAGTCACCAGATTGCAACTAATGACCAGAAATGCCAATTTGGCTCCACAGCCATAATTATCAACGTCCTAGTAGGACAAATTCAGGTACGTCTCTGTGGTAATTTGTTTATTCCATAATCCATTGTGCTCTGCTAAGGATTCCCCGGCAGACACTCTTTAGCGAGAAAGTCTCCGGACACTCACCCACCGCCCTTGATGAGATTGAGGTCAGCATCGACTTCATCAGCACCGTCGATGGCGAGGTCGATCTGCGTCGTAGGAGGGGGGAGGAAAGACGCAAACACGTCAGAGCCTTTGGCGCGGAGGCGCTGCGCAAAGCCGGAACACACAACAGCTCACCGAGCCTTGGCAGCCCTATTAGCCAGGCACGTTTACTCGCCTCTAACCAATCAAGAAACCGAAGCTCTGAGACGTTCACCTGTACCACTCGAGTCACCCGGAAACAAACGCGGGACCTGGGAACCACGCCGGGGTCCAGCTCTTACACTCCCTTTCTCACTGACGGCCTTCTCTGTGCACAAGCTGGAATTACTGAGATCATACAATCTCAACGTGGGTGACATCACCCCCAAGTACAGAAATGGATACACAGTATACCTGTGGTATTAAAATGTCATGGGGAGAAAGAGGGGAAGCAATAGAAAAAAAGGCTGAAAAACGCAGATTCTGAAGCCTCTATGCTCATGTGGCAAAAACAGGCAATTTTGAGCAGACAGAGAAGAACCCATGAAGAGTTATAAAGTTGACACACATTTGATGTGATCTGGAATTGGACATTGTCTGAGGCACCCCTGCTATGATCCCATGACAGTATCTGTCTGGGATTGCTCACTCTTATTATTAGGAAGCTCCACCGTCACCCCAAAAGGGGTCAAGTGACAAATCAGTTCATTCATCTTTCAAAATTCGAAATCATGGAAGCTATGTATTTCTCATCACTCCTGGTACTCTGTATGGACATGGGAGCTTCAAGTATGGATTTTTAAAATAGCAGTACTCAGGGTGCAAATTAAGTTCAAGCAGAAGCTGCTTGGCGTGGCTGGCGTGGGGGACCCTGGGTCCTCTTACACATCTGCCCTTTACCTGAAGTTGCAGCCTGGATTGCTCCTCCTCTGCCCTCCACTAACCCCATGGCCAGGCTTCGACTTGGCAACTCTCCAGTGCCTGGAAGATGGCAACCCTTCTTGTCAGGGTGGCAGGCCCACCTTCATCCCAAGCCACTCTCCTGATTCTGCCCACAGAATTCTCCTAAAGAGCCCTTCCCATGGTTCTTAGTAACCCCGCTCAGGCCCACGTGTACCATGACGACTAGGTTACTAGACCACCATCTAGCCCCAACCACCAGCCTGGTTTTGGAGCTGCTATAACCCCACCCCCCGCTTCCAGTCCAGCCTTGCCATCTCCCCTGTATCCCATGGCACCAACGCATTCCACTATCCAGTCATAATCACCGAGCCAGTCTAGGTACTGTCCACATATACCCATGTGCCTGCCTGGAACTGCTCCTGTGGTTCCCATCTACCCCTTTGGAATGTTCTCTCCTGCCCTTACCACCCAGCCTCCACAGCTCCGCTCCAACATGACCTCTTCCCACAAAACCCTTCCAAGTAGCGTCACTCTAGAGCTAGAAACACCCGATTCATACCGAGGCTCTGCCACTTACAAAAAGCCTTAGGCAAGTGGCTTGCCCTCTCTGTGCCTTTTTCACATCTGTAAAATGGGATAGCAATGGTACCCGCCCTAACACCACTGGAGATTAAGTAGTTTACCACAGGTACTGCTCTAAGCGCACCCCTGGGGTGCAGTAAGGGCTCAGCAAATGCTAGCTAGGAGCATGCGACTCACCCTCATCAACTTCAGTCTCCTCTGGATGCCCATGTGTTTAAGCATCTTTACCATAAAATTTCATATTAATCTGTCTTCAGATGTCCACAGCTGCCTCCGATGATTACTTCTTTTCTCTACTGGGTGGTAAACTCCAGGGGCTCACTCTCCTTCCTCTGTCCAAGAACCAATGGAGGCCCTGGGTACAGCCCTGGGCTCGTCCAATCCCCCTTCACTCAACTTGAGCCCTCATGGTTAAACCACAGGGAATGTACTGGAAACCAACCACCTCTCCACTTGTGACCTCAGCCAGGATTAATACTTAAGATCTCAGGAAGAAAGCTAATATGATTAACTAACCTTTCTCCTCGACTTGACAAGATATCCAGAGCCCGTGAACAACTGAAAGCCTTAAAAAAGGAGAAAGACAGAGCAGCCGGACTCTCTTACCTCTGGGTGTTGGTCCAGGTCACTGAGCGTTAAGCCGTACTTCAGGATGAGCTGACGGGCCTACGGAGGACAGGAGAAAGCACCCCTAATCATTTACCCTGAGCACTGGCAAGGACTTTCAGAATTCTCTTGGATTTAAGTGTCACACTGAGTCCTGACCAAGGCTCGCTCCCAAATCCCAACGTGCTCACCAAGCGGTAGGAGATCTAGGCCCGTGTAAGGTAAAAGGGAAGTTAAGTCATCCTGGGAGCCAGAAGGCGGCAAACAGCCCACAGTGAAGACTCAGTTCCCATGTTCAGCTAAGAGCTTCTCTCCAGGACTCGCTCTTTAAGATAATGCCACGGCCTCCTAAAGCTCCTGGTAATACAGTGTTTAAAAAAAAACTTCATAAAATGAGAACCAAATCTACCACTAGAAAAGTTTTTTAAAACAACGTAACAGTGTGAAAAAAGACTGAGGAAGATCACTATGAATTGTTACGGAGTGATTTCCAAGCTATACTATGGAGTAAAAATAAGTAGAACATATACTGTGTTTCCCAGAAAATAAGACCTGGTCTTATATTAAGTTTTGCTCCTAAAGACGCTTTGGGGCTTACTTTCTGTGGATGTCTTATTAAAAATCAGGCTAGGGCTTATTTTCCGATTAGGTCTTATTTTCGGGGAAACATGGTTTACACTCAGAAAAGTATATATACAGGAGGATTTGGGGAACAGCTAAGTGAGGAGCTTGGCAAATTGAGAACACCAGACTGGGAAAGATTTAGGGTGTTTGTGGAAAAAGTCAGCACCACTGCCTTTATAGACATGCCTGCCACGTGGCTGACCATAGGTGAGAGCAGGGGTTACGACCACCACCTGGCCCTGAGCAGGGTTCAGAGATGGAATTAAAAAATGAACCTTCACCACCCAAGTGCATATGACGAGGATTTATGTTTGTCTCTTTGTTTACCAGATGCAGAGGAACCAAAGGATGGAAACTTTTCTCAAAGGCATGTCTTGCAAATGTCTTCTGCTTACAGTGAAAAGCTCCTGAGATTAAGAATGAGAAGGTCTGGGTTCTAATCTTAAGTGAAGATTGTGACCCCTGAGGCAAGTTTTCTCATCTATAGAGATGGGGATGGATGACATGACCAAAGTCAATCTTCAAATCCCAAATCCTAAACCACTAAGAATAAAATACAAAGACTTTGGAATCTGTATTATATGGTCTTTACTTGGATCCTGATTCAAACAAACTGTAAAAAATATTTTAAAGGGTAAGACAAGAGGGGAAAATTGAACCCTACATTTTTACTTGATGCTGTTAAAGATTATTGTTACATTTTTCAGTATTGTTGAGATGTTTACAAGTTTCCTATTTTTCAGAGAGACATAATAAACTATATACAATGAAATTGTATGACTGGGCTTTGTTTCAAAATAACCAAGGTAGAGGCGAATAGGGTGCAGATGAAACAAAACTGGCCGTGAATTGTGAATTAACAATTGTTCAAACTGGGTGACAGGTACGTGGAAGTTCATTACATTGTTCTTTATCCTTTTTGAAGTTTGAAATTTTCCACAATAAAGGGATTATTTCGAAGTGCCAATATTTCTCCAAAAGTGGTATTGGAGAAACCACCCTAATTCCGGAACTTGAGGCTATAAAAACATTGGGAAGAGCTGGAAGGCAGCCTCCGAGATGACCCCAATGATCCCCTCCTCTCGGTATTCATGCCTTTGGGAAACCCCTACCCACAATGTCCCAGGGCTGGTCTGTTGTGACCAATGGCACACAGCAGGGGAGATGGCACAACACTTCAGGTTACATGGAATGCCCCGGGGGTAGGGGTGAAGGGTATGGCACGCTCCAGCATCCTTCCCTCTCTTACCACACACTCTGGGGGAAACCAGCTGCTTTGTCCTGAAGACACTGAGACAGGCCTGGGCACAGGCCCTCTACCTGTGAGGAACTGAGGTCCGCAAACACACACATGACTGAGCTGGAAAGCAGGTCCTTCGGCCACGCTGAGTCTTGAAATGACTGCAGCCCCGACCAACAGCTTAACGGCAACCTCAGGAGAGACCCAAAGCCAGAACTACCCAACGAAAGCATTCCAGATTCCTGACTCTTGGAAATGATGAAATAATAAATGTTTGTTGTTTGAAACTTGTTCCACAGCAACAAATATCTAATATAGATGGTGTTAGAAAAATAGTAAGAACTGCACATAGTTTAGTATGATATCCTACCATGCAAATAAAACTGTGTGATGTACTATGATTTCCTATTAATTTTATATACTTTAGAAACAGTACTAAACTATTGGAATATATTACATGAAAAGTGGATGTCAGGAAACTGTTCTATCATGATTCCTATGGAAAAAGTCCTATATAAATATACCATTTAAATTGAACACTTCTTAAGCTCCAAGCACCACTTGACAATGCTGTTTAGTGGGGGTGTCCCACTGGCTATCCAGGCTGTGATCAGAGGATGAGAGCACATTTTCATACTGCTGGTACCCCACAGAGCCCCTACACACCCAGTGAAGTCATACTCACAAATGGCATGAGTCCACCCTTCCTGTTAGGGCTTGAACTGTGTTTCCCTAAAAAGTGTAGAAGTTCTAACCCCCAGGACCTTAGCGTGACCTTATTTGGAGATAGTCTTCAGAGAGATAATCAAGTTAAAATGAAATCATCAGAGTGAGCCCTAATCCAATGACTGGCGCCCTTGTAAAGGGAAATGTGGACACAGCCGCACACAGGAGAGGGCCATGTGAACACGAAGGCAGAAAGCAGAGTGATGCGCCTACAAGCCAAGCAACCTGAGACTGCCAGCAAACCACCGGAAACTGGGCGGGTGGCACAGAACACATTCTCCCTCACAGCCTCCAAAGGAACCAATCCTGCCAAGTCCTTGAGCTCGGACTACTAGCCTCCAGAACTGGGAGACAATAAACGTCACCACTCAGCATGTGGTTCCGTGTTTGGGCAGCCCCAGGAAACTAACACACTGAATTCAACACGACAGCCCTACGGGGACATCCACCCATCACTGGCTCAGTGGGCAAGAACGGGGCCTCGAGAGCTCAACTGGGATCAGCATCTACTGGACACCAGACACTCCAAGCTCACAAGCTGGGGCTCCCCTGAGGGTGTAGAGCAAACACCCCTTCCGCTCTCCAAAGGAAGTGCAGGGAGCAGAAAGGCTAATGATTAGCTTGTGCTTGTGACAAAGACAGGAAGTGACGCCTTCTCACTGCACTCCCACAGCTGGCGCCCCCAAATGCCCCCTGTGATTAAGGATGGTGGCATGTGTCGGGCTGGCAGTCCTTCTGTTTTTCATAAATTTTACAATAAAATCTGAAAACATTTTTCCCTTCTACCACCTGAAGGCCAGTGGGAACAACAAACAACTCTCTGGGGCTTAGACCAGATCTGACCTTCAATTTTTTTTCCCCTCTTCCCCAAGCCTAACTTTAAAATGAAAATCTATACCAATCCTTTAAATCCCTATAAGTTTACTTGTTTAAAACACAGGGCACGAAATAGTTTGATTTCCTTTCAATTATTCAGGAGATTGAATCTGGCTAAACTTAACACAAAATAAGTTTGGGTTTGAGGGGGGAAGAAAACAAACACAAAAAAGTAACTGAACAAGTGAATGTTTAAAAGCCTTGTGAACTGTGGACTCTTCCACCTAATTAACTGGAATCAGCCAGTACTTTCCCGTCTGGGGACACTGTAGTTAATTACCACCGTAAACCTTAGGTGGTTAACAAAGATAATGCTATCTTAAAAACAGAAGGGTCAAATTTCCAAATACAAATAGCAATATGAACACCTGTATTTAGCTCAGCTCCTTCCCCAAACCGCTCTAAAAACGGAACAAAGGAATTCTTCTTAAAGGCATAAACCAGAAAAAGGAGAAAACAGCAACCAACTTTTAAAAGCTGGACCACTAATGCACAATGGTAAATGCAGAAATAAAAGAGCCTAAGCCAGTATTGAGAAAAGCCAAGAAGCAAACAGAAAAACAGCAGAGAACTTCCCAAAAGGTTCAGGACTCAAAGGCATTGTGCACTTCAGGAAGCCGGCATGACGGTGGGGGTAAAAAAGGGAAGGCTGGTTGAAAGGCTATTTAAGAACTTGTTATACCTCCATGTCCTTCTCTGCTACTCCCAAAGCGGAGAATAAACATGGGCTGGGCTGCCAGGCACAGCTGAAGACAGGGAATACTCCAAAAGTAAGCTTTCGCTGTGTAGCAGCTACTCAAAAACTCAGGAGCTTAAAAGAGCAAATATTTATTAATTCTCATGATTTCCCTGGACTGACTGGAAGTTTCTGGTCTGGGCTGGGTGGTGTAGAATGGCCTCACTCACATGCCTGGGCCCACTCAGCCACTCACCGGGCTTGTTCACAGGGTGGCAGAATGGTTTCAGCAGTGAGAGCGGCCAAGCCCCAGTGCAGAAGCACTTTTTAAGCCTCTGCTGGAATACCATTTAGTCACACTCCATTGACAAACAAGTCAACAGTCACAGTCAGAGAGATTCTGCAAAATGCTGTGGCCACTTCTTTTTCATTTACCACGAGTACTACACTGAAAACGGGAATTAAGAGCAAGTTTATATCCAGAACAACGACAGATGTCTTCTAGCCTTCTTACCTACTTGGCTCCCAGGACAGGGCAGCCACGCATAGCCTCCCAAGAGGGAACTGGGCAGTCTTCTCTGGGAAATCTGACCAGCCCAAGGAAAGACAAACGATCTGACATCAGGAGTTCAGGAGTACCTCGAGATAAGGGCTTGGCAAATAAGCTTTGAGCAAAGACCACCCTCACCCTGAGAGCTCGTTTCCATTCAGCTTCTTAGCCCACCCATCTTCAAAATGAGCAGACAGCTAAGGAATGCCAGAATAAGCAGGAATATAATTTTAAAAAGACCGAAGTAATCTAACAATATTTTGACTGTGCTGGTTGCTACATGACCATGTTTGTCAAAACTCAGAATTATATACTAAAAAGGGTAAGTTTTACTGTATGTAAATTATACCTCCAACAAAGTATAAAAAACTTAGAGGAAACAGATATATAAGGAGGAGAAATCTTAAAAAAAAAATTATCATTGACATCCTCAGGGAGCTAAGATATGAATTTGAAAAAATTGAACCCATAAGGACAAAAAAACAAACAAAAAACCCAAAATTTTCAGAGAACAAAAAAAAGTTCCTGTTTGAAATTAAACATATGAGAGCAAAGGACGCTCAGTAGAAGGGTTAGAAAAAGACAAAGCTGAAAAGACAGAAGGACAAAACAGTCCACAAGCACCAAGCACACAAGGGTCTTAGAAAGAAAGACCAGAGAAAACAGAGGAAAGAAAATCAAAAGAATTAGTATGAAAAAAAATCCCCATAATTGAAGAGTGCGAGTTTGCAGAATGAAAGTGTGCAGCTCAGAGGACAAAACAAAGCCACACCAAGACACACATGGTGAAATTTCAGAAGGCTGGAGACAAAGAAAAGATAATATAAGGGTATCAGGTTTCAGAGGGAATAAAAAAATAGGTTTCATAGAGGATCAAGAATCAGAACAGCTTTAAGATCCTCGACTACAGACTGAAAAACCAGAAAACAACAGAGAAATGCCTTCAAAATTCCAAGAAATTATTTAACATAGAATTCTCTACTGAATCAAGTAACTGACTTCAAGAAGAGGCTGGAATAAAGACATTTTCAGACACCCAAAGTGTCAACAAATTGGCAGCCCCTGCACTTGAGCTACCTAGAGTATGTGCTTTACCAAAACTGAAGAAAACAAAAGCGTGTGGGGGAAGAGTGAGGAGTGAGGAGGAACCGGACCAAGAATCAGGCCGATCCAACACAGGAGGAAGAGAAGGGCGTTTCCTGGCTGCGAAGGGAGACCCCAGACAACAGCCGAGTGCAGCTCCTGCAGCACGTCCAACCCCAACCACCCAGAGAGACCTGGCCGAGAAGCTGAAATTGAGGGAGTGGAATACCCACCGCGTCGGGAGGGGGTGAGATTGTCCCATCCAGGTAAGAGTTTGGAGTTGAATTAGTAAAGAGTACAGACAACCAAGCAAATGGAAAAACAAAGGCAACATTTACTTAACTTCTGGGAAAAGAAAACAATGAGCAGGTACGGAGGAGTAATCGCAGCACACTACACAGTTCAGCTGTAGTTTGGATGGTCACAATTCTGCAAACACTGAGTACAGCCTCACCAAAATGTAACGCTACTGGAAGACTGGGAGAGAAGGGTGTGTGAGAACCGTGAGACCAAGGAGCTCAAAGATAACCAAACGCTATCTTGCATTCATCCATTCAGGGCAGAATTATTACCTAACGTTGAAAAAAAATTAAATACCAAGAAAAGTATGTCATTTTGAGGTACTCCGGATCAGCTAAAGGAGTTTAAAAGTATGTCCATCTAAAGAGCAAGAAATGGTGGTGGTCTTGGGTGGGGGCTAAGTGGAGTGTTGCTTTTTTGTTTTGTTTTGTTTAATAAAAAGACTTGAATTATTTGATTTTTCAATCCATGTGTATGTATAGTCATGTGTCATTTAAATATTCTGAGACATGTGTTAGGAGATTTCATCGCTGTAGCACATCAGAGAGAGCACTTACCCAAACCTAGATGGTATTGCTACTACTGCAATTGTATGTGCTATGCTTTCATAAAACTAAAAGCACCACAAACATGTGAGTAATGCATTGTGCTGACGTTACGATGGCTACAATCTCACTAGGCGACAGGAATTTTTCAGCTCTATTATCATCTTATGTGACCACTGTCGTATACGCGGCCCGTCATTATGTGGCATATGACTGTATAGCTTTAATTAAAAATAGACACAAATATAAAATAATTTATTAAATAAGAAACAAAAATACTAGATGATCAGGTCACTTGGAAAAATGAGACACTTTGCTTTTCAAAAGACCAAGAAAACCCACACAACCATAGAAAACCCAGATTTTAAAAGCATCGCCTCAGGACAGCAGGACTTCCAAGGCAAAGAGGCAAGGTACAACCACTCATTTTCTGGCCGGAAGTAGGAATTATGGTATTGTTTTCAGTCCCCTGGGTGCCCTGGGTGCCCACCGACCTTGCTGGGGGTCCCCAAGAGATTTCACGTCAAGGAAACTCTGGCAGCATGCGCTACCTAACTTCCTGTCTACCTGGAATCCCTCCTCCGCGCCCTACTCTGACAGGCTCAGAAGAAACCTGTCAGGCCCGTGACGGCTCCCCCTTCACCACAGCTGCCTGCAGGCTGCCAGTGCCCAGCCTCCAGGACTGGAAGTTTCCTAACAGCTCGCGGCCCAAAAGTAAGTCCACAGAGTTACAGCAGCCCCAACTACCCGCGATTCCAACCGTTCCCTGGTTCACAGCACCACCGCTCACACACACACCCTTCTCCACAATGGCCACGCGACGGACAGGAGGGCTCTCTCTAGGCATCTCTCTTCCTTCCCTTCCCGAAGTCCACTCTTCACTTATGTTTCCCTGTATTTAACTGGCTCCACGGCTTTCCTCCACCAGCCCTACTATTTTATGGTTTGTACTGGCATTACTAACACATCACTCAATGCCCTTTACCTCAATGTTTTCATCTATAAATGGAAATAATGTTGCTTAAGGATAAAGACCATGTGGGCATTCATCTCTACATACCCCATCGTGCCTAATGCAAGATACACTGAAATATTCACGAGTGGCTAAATGAATGACCACACATAAATGCAAACCCACACTTCTGAGGAGCAATCCTCAGTAAATAAACCGTTCTCCTGCTCCTGGCTCGCTCCTGGCTCTCTCGCCTAGAATAACCTGGTACACAACCCAGAGCCGCACGCCTCCATGTCCTCAAGGACCCAGAAGATTCAGCAGCAACTGCCAAGACACAGAAAGGAAAGCAGGACATACCTGGAAGGAAGTGGGAATACAGACGAGTTTCAGATTCTCTTCTTTCACTTTTTCAGCTGTGGAGATAAAAGCTGTGTTTGGTGGATTTTCACTGTCCTCACTTTATTTTTCTTGTTACGTACACATTTGGTCAAATCCAACAGAAAAGGAAAGGTCTACCTGCCACTGACAGCTGCCTGTCATTTTGTGTCCCCACCCTTGGTGAAAAGTTGGTGAACACATGTCACACATCACAAGACAGCCACACCAGCAAGCCTGAGGAAGTAACTACAGAAAGAACGACGTCGGTGTTTGCTGTCATGATGTGCCTGGCAATATTCAAAGAGCTTTGTGCATATGAACTCCTTTAATCCTAACAACACAAAAGTGAGTTACAATTATTATCCCCATTTTACAGATGAGGAAACTGAGCCACAGAGAGGGAAGGTAACTGGGTAGTTATACGTCTAACAAGTGGCAGGCCTGGAATATGATCCCAGGCAGTCTAGCTTCACAGTCTTGACTACTTACCTATGTTGCCATTTACAGGGAAAAGCCAGAACTCAACTTTTACATTTAGCAAAAATATATAATCATTTGTAGACCACAGAGTGTTGTTAAAGAGGGTTTATTGATTCATTTTTGATTGGTATCTTTTGGGGAAACTTGATTTTTAAAAAAGTCTTAAGGAAAACACTGTCTCGTTAAAGTTTTAAGTCTTTTTAATCACTGGGTATACCTCTTGTGAGGTTTACATGCCACTACTATGAAATCCACAGTGATTCCTGTGCCTTAAAATCCTGCACACACTCAGCACTGAGGCAGAAAGGTGTGCAACACTAAAGCCCCTGCTGGGCTAATGAGAAGGCTTCCAGAAGCCATCACACCAGCAGCACAACCACTCCTTACAGACAAAGCGTTGCTGGACTTTGTCTCGCAAGCAATACCCCCTGGCAACTATTAGAGGTCAGCACTCAGGCAAGCCTCTCCCCCAGGCTTTGTTCTTACAAACAAGAGCAGGGCAGTGAAACCTGTTGAGCAGCCACAGAGGCTGATAATTCCTGAGCCTTTCGGAAGCACAGACACCCTATGGTGACCAGCCATTAACACATTCACTCCAGGGTCAAGCCTGTACTGACCTTGATTCATTTGCCTGAGATTGGTGGGAACCTACAGGCTTCAGAGGGCCTGCCTCAGTGTCCCTGCAAACGAACATCCATACACAGACACACACGCACACACGACCACTGATGACGATTAGCTCCCCAAACAGCCCCTTCCCAGCTCCACTGCTGGAGCCAAGCAGGGCAGGTGCCACACCTGTGCCCCACTTCCTCCACCTTCGACCTCCCCGCCCCCATCACCCCACACAAAACATGCAGCAGACAGCCCAAGAACATACCGATCTGCTGCACAGCGTGGACAATTGTAGAACCACTTCCAATCCCCAGCACTTGGTTATTCTGCCAAAAAGGGGGGAGGGGGAAGAGAAAAGAAAACTTATTAATACCATATTTTATTCCCTCTTCAGCCCACTTCCTAGAGCTATAAAATTATTATCAACATTAATTTATCAACTTGGGTGCAAGGCAGGGACTGGGCGCACTTTACAGAAACATGAGCACTGAACGTCAGAGCTGTACTTGACTACAGCACCAGCGGCAATTTATCAGCACAGCCCTCCTCTCATCTCTGACACAGACATCGCCATTTCCTCCTGCTAAAAAGATAAAGTGAGGTGTATCAAAAATGTTACGAGTTTATCTGAGTAAAGATTGATTCAAATTGGACAGCATCCAATCTAGCAGATAGAAAGGAGCTCCAAGGAACTGTACAAAATGAGACTTTTATAGCCAGGAGGCAACAGAAACAAGGAAGTCAACTAGACAAAAAAAAAAAAAAAAAAAAAAAAGCAGGTCAGTTATTACAGGTTACTTTCCCTCACGGGACGGCAGGGTCCATCAGGCAGATGACCTGACTAGTACTGATCAGGGGATTCCTGAGTGACTGGTTTAAGATTCCATTTCTGGGCGATTCAAAACTGTAATTAAGTCAAGTCTGGGTTTGGTGACATGGGGCTTAGCATAAGTGACTATCTGGGGCCTGTTGTCTAATATTTAATACTCGCTACATCCTATCAGACAAAGGCTTGGCTCGCTTACAACAAACAGCAAGTTAATCAGCCTCCCAAAAATGGCCTGCACATGAGCACTGAAAGGTCCCCAACCAACCCCTGGGCGCCCCCCTCCCCCTCAGAAAGGAAAGGCTCTGAGAAAAACAATAGAGCGTAGGTGTGCCCAAGAACAGAAAGCAGAGGCTTCTGGTTTCAGTGCTTTTTCACAAATGCTTAACATCTAGATGGCAGGGGACTGCCCATGGCACCTTCATGTTGGTGTGACCACAGGCAACCTAACCTAGGAGGGACATATCAAGCCCACTATCTAGAGCTCCCCCAAGGTCAGCAGATGAGAGGCAGGTCTGAAGTAACCTCAAAATAGCAAATTACATCAGCACCTGTCTAGTTATACCAACGAGTCCCCATTTCGCATAAGCCTGCCTCAGAGACTAAGGGAAGAGGGCAAAGGCTAGTTAGGACATGAGAAAAAGTCTTCACCTGCAACAGAACATACGGATCTACAGCACTTCTGAGCACAGAGGACAAGAAACAGGCATCGCGCTACTGAGCCTGCCTATTAGGAAAGGGGGCAAGTACCTACAAGGAAGCCAGGAGCAGAGTAGGGGCCCAGCCGAGGGCAGTTAGACCACAAACAGCACAAGGTCCGGGTGCGAGCACTCAGGAACTAACGTGGAGCGCAGTTACTAAGCAACTTCCTGGGAGCGCTCTGCTGCCAGGCTACGGCCAAACAGCTCAACACCAAAGCAGCAGCTACCATTTACTCAGCACCTTCCAAGAAGATTTATAAATGTTAATAGAAGTCAAATTTCACAGTCACCCCTTGTGACTTCAAGACCCATCATCCCCACTTCAGAGATGAACTTGACACTGTAAGGAAAACGTGGAGACTTAGAAATGAGCAAGAGACGTGACTGATGCCCATTCCATGGGATGCTGGAGTCCACAGGTACTGTATTACCTGGTCCTACAGGTGTGTGCCTTTGCCTTGGGCCACTTTACAACTCTGTAGAGACAGACTCGAGCCTGCAGAAAACTACTAACCAAATAATTCTTGTCCACAGAAATGTAAATGAATTGTATGTTGTGAGCTCCAGCTGATTATTACCCTATAGATTTTGGACATCTATTTTCACATTTTTTGGACTGCATATAAATTTATGGTTCTTTGATTTTTCCTGTGAACAGGCTATAACATCTTTTCCAGTTCCTTCTTTAATTTAATGAGTTAAATAAAGTCTTTGATATGTGTTTACATAGGTATGTGTCATGATTTTACTTTTTTTAAATCACCTTTTAACAATATCAATTATCCCTCTACACAGCCTCACTTTGAATAAGCAACTTCACTCAGGAAATTCAATTTGCTGAAACATCATTTCATTTCAAATGTCTCAAGAGTTGTAGCAACTGATTATGAACTCATTTGGCAAGGGAAGTCCATAGTGAAACTTTCTATGTAGGAGGAAAAAAAAGTTCTGGAAGCCCCTCAGGACAAACTGAGGGCTACAGCCAACAACCCTCACTCCCCACACGAAGGCCAGAGGAATACCCAAGGCTAGCCCCTGCCCACCCCTCCTCAAAATGAGACAGCATCACAAACTAGAAAAGACTAGAAAGAAGGACCAACAGGTAGATGGAGTCACCTTGAAAAAAAAATTCAAATGCTAATGTCCCTGCCCAGTTGGGCCTCTCCTACCTGCAGGGGCTTCGCCCCAGGCTCTGTATGCCTGACCTGATGGAAATCACTTACCAGCTCATCATTCCCAAGTCACCAAACACACCACGGGGCCTTACAACAGAGCTTGTGCTCGGTCAGGACTCCACCTGTGATGATACCGTCAGGAAGGCAATGCATCGGCACTTAGCTCCCTGGGAAACCTCTCAACAGCAAGGTCTTCAAGACCAGTAAATGGTACTTCACAACAAAAAACACGCAAAATAGCTGAATATCAGAAAATGCAAATCTTCAAGTAACGAGAAAATAAGGATCCTGACTTATCAATGCCTAGGTAGGCTGACCTCACCTGACGCGGGGAGCTCTAGCGATACATAAACTTAACTGTCAGATTCCTCATTACCACGTTCAGCCATGCACTCATGTCACCCAGCAGGCAGGTGACACACAGATGAACGAGAGTGAGTCAGACAAGCTCTGTGCAAAGCACCTCCCTTGGCTTTTGTTGGAGCCCAAGAATCGCAGGGAACTGCCAGGCCCAAAGCTCTTCAACCATGTGATTTATTCCTGGAATTAAATGACTGGCCCGGGAATCAGCATCCTAGCGAAAGCCAAACAGAGGTGGCCAAAGGCTGACTATGAGGTGGCCCAACAGCAGAAGGCTGCCAAGCTGGCTGTGGGGGCAGAGGAGGCCCTCCTAATGGGCAATACTAAACCACATGTCACATGTGTCATATGTGCAACATCAGAACTTCACTCACCTCGTCCAGTGGGGTAACCTTGGAAATACTTCAAGCGGTTACCACACTTGAACCTCAATGGGCTAAGGAACTGGACCTACACCCCAGGGCTCCAACCCAATAATCCCAGAACCTCCATATTTGCATCCACATTGCACCCAATTCATTGAACATTTACTAGGTGGGCCCTACTTTGACCAACACTGAATGAAGTGAAAGTTAAACTATTCTCCAGGAGCTTACCCTTGGGAGGCTGGGAGAGACACACACAGAGATGATTAGAACCTAAGACACCTGCACAAGGGGCTGAAGAGGTATAAAATGCTGCAGAATTGAAGAGAATTTGTCCTCCCCTTATGAGGCTAAGGAAAACTGAAAGGAAGAAATAGCCTTTAAACCAAACCCTGAAGGACATACATAAGTTTAACAGGTAAAGGCAGAGGACAAGAAAGAGCATTCTAGGTGGAGGGTTGTGATGTTAAAACACGCACTATATGCCAGTAGCCTGACTTTTCCGAATTTCTGGTACAAGGCGGAGAAGGGAGCACAAAAGGAAACAAGACTGTGGGCTTAGGGACAGGAACCAGAGCCTCTTATCCGCATGTCCTCTCCACAGGGCTCAGTACCGAGCTTGCAAGAGATGCTCCAAGTGTGTGTGTTATGCAGAGTTTAGGATGAGGCCACCAGAGGGCCACTGTGACAAGAACAGGAGAGCATCAGAAGATGATAATGCACCACCTGGGAGGGCGACAGAGGGGACAAGATAAAAGCAACTACTCTCCTCTGGCCCTGGGAACAGCCTAAACTGGGAAAGTTGGTAGGTCAAAGGGAGGGGTCAGCTCTAAGAACATTCCAAAGACGGAGCAACAGGACCCAGCATATAACCTACCTCTATACACTTACACAAGTGAGTAAACAATTTCAAGTCACAAAGTGCTAGAGGAAAACATGGCCTTAGACGGGGCAAAGGATACCCCTTGGAGAGGGCAGCTAAATAAGCCTTGACAATTAAGTACATGAATATGCTCAATAAATGTGTGGGTTTGAATTAGTCATCCTGCTTACAAAGTATCGGACCTGACTCTCCTCCCACTCTTACCTTTGGCCACATTTTTGGCAACCACACCAATGGCCTGACACTGCTAGGCACTCACTAAATACCTGGCCAACATACTATATGAATAAATCAATGCTAACGAGTAATAAACACAAACTTCAAATAGTGCTGGCATCTCAGGAAAGAAGTTTGGTAGGGAAAGTGGGTGCAACTGAGATTGGGGTGAGGTGCCCCAAAAGGCCAATAGAGATCTCCTCGGGATCACCTGGTAACTTCATGGAATAATGTGGCTGCAATCCAGTGTTTTGAGGCTCTAGCCTGTGGTGGGGGGCTTGCAGATTTTTATTTAACCAAACACATAATTATAAAACAAAAGTTAAGGATACATGTGACACCAAATATTAATGTAACTAGGTATAGGGATGGAGTCCCAGAGAGTTTCCAGGCTCTCGACCTCACATGGAAAGATGCTGGCTCCGATGGCCATCAGCTATAACCAGTTAGCCACTGGCCACTAATATAATTGCTGTGGCTAGGCTAGGGGACTGGTTAGTTGGCAAACGGACTGCGGATTGCGGATGACACGGTTAGCAAGCATGGTTAGCAAGTGTGGACTGTGGCTAGCAAGTGGGGTTATTAGCAAGCATGGATGGCGGGTTGTGGATCGTGTGGATCCTACCTCCTGTGTCTCGACCAGCCGCCAGCGAGACTATAGTGGTATGACTCCCCTATCTATGACTCTGTGGGGGCTGGGAGCAGGAGCTGAGACCCTGCATGACACTAGGTTAATAGGAAAACTAAGATATGAGGTTTTTCTAATTGTATCGATTTCATTTACCTGTCCATTCACTGTATCCAGGCACTTTGAAATTTTGAGTGTCATGCAGGGTCTCTGGTCCCGCTCCCCGCACAAGGACGCAGGATATGGTGAGGCCAAAAAGAAACACCCACGGAGCCATAGATAGGGGAGTCATACCACTATATTCTCGCTGGCGGCTGGGTTGGAACCACAGGAAGCAGGACCCACACGATCCGCAATCTGCCATACACTTCTCTGCCAACCAACCCACCCCTCGCTAACTGCAATCCGCGCTTGTTAGGTCAGCCACGGTAGTTATATCAGTGGCCAACTAGTCACAGCTGATGGCCATCTAATAACCCAGCCAGCACCTTTCCACGTAAGGCCGAGAGCCGGGAAACTGCTCTCTGGGACTCTGTCCCCAGATTCAGTTTACTATCCCAATCTTGCAGTTGAGGCACTGAATCCCAAAAGTAGATCTGGATTACACATTTTACGTTATCTCTGTGAATTCCCACAGAAAGTCTTATTGCTAAGCAGACTTGGAACAAGCCAGAACAGGGCGGCCGTGCAAATGGTGGAAGGGCACTGTAACAGGAGTCACACTCCGGATTTAATAGGGTCTTTGGCCAGTCCTTCCTACAGAACATGCTGAAACAGTTTACCACATGGGCCCCTCACACTTAACCAGGCTGCTTGGGGAGCAAACATCATCTATCTATGCAAAATAACTTTGCAAGCTAATGCATTATCAACTGTAAAAAACAAACTATCATGACAGAAAAGAGACTCTGATATAATTTTCTAAGAAGTAGAAAAGACAAAAAGCCAGTAAAGCCAAAGAAACTCCACCTAAGGGCAGAGATACTCTACTTGGCTCCCACACTGCTCTAATTAAGATAATTAAGTTGACTGGCAACAGCAAACCCACTCAGGTAAAAAGACTCCACTAACAAACAGCATCACACCCACCGCTTAACAAACAAGTGGGGCCACGACCACACCGAGTAACAGCTAAACAAGTCCGCACCTAAACCCTAAAGAACAGCATCCTCCAGACTTCAGGTATCCACCCGACCCGTCGAAGGGAGGTTTAAAGCTGCAGTCTTTCCCCTTCGCTCCGGTGAGCACACTCTGATGTTTTAGCGCAAGCTAAAACGGCCTTGGAGTGAAATTTCAAAGCAATTTTCATACAGCTCTCCACCTGCTTCCCAGGAAAGTGAAGACAAGACCTCTCAGCCGCCCCAGAAGGCGTCGGTTTCCATTTGTTGATAAGGAAACCTCAGGGCAAGTCCCTTCCATTCCCACTCAGCATCAGACAACACCAAGCTCCACTGTGCAAACTATTATCCGGCCAGACAAGGAGTCTTTAGGAAGCTTAACTTAGGGGACTCGCCTCCAATCGATCCCGCATCTAACTGGCCTTTAAGGAGTCGGAAACAAGGGGGTCTAACCCGGGTAAAGTGCGCACTCTCTCCCCTGTCACGCAGCCCACGCCCTTCCACGAACCGGGCAAACGCCGGCAGTGGCCGGAGCGCGCAACACGAACCCATCACGCCGAGCACAGGCGCCCCACGCCCCTGAACTGCTCACCCTCACGTGGTTCTTCACTGCTAAGTGGCCCGCCAGCTTCTTGGCCTCCTCGGCCTTGGACATCGTGGAGGGGTCCAGGAACACGCTGTTGGCTTTCCCGCTGCTGGTGTTTGTTCGGCCAGCACCGCCGCTAGTCCCGGACTGGGCGCACCCAGGCAGCTGCACGTGGGAGCCTGGGACGCCCCAACTGTTCCCGCCTCTACCAGAGGCCGCGCCCCCGGCCCGCCCGGGCAGTGGGGCCAGGACCCGCCCGTAGAGGGTGCTGAAGGGCCCAGGACGCTGCATCCCGACGCCTGACTCCAGCCTCTGCCACAGTCCCGCCCCCGGGTCTTCCGGAAGTCTAATCTTTTTTGCACAAGACCTTCGCAGGCGCGGGCCTTGCTGGGAAATGTAGTTCTGTGGCCTCGGTAACCTGAAGCTGCGCCCCTGTCTGGACTACCAGCCCCACAATGCTCTGCGACCTGTACGAAAAACGCGGGGCGACGGGCTTTGGCGCGTAGGCCACTATGGCGGGAGTAACCGAGGTTAGGTGAATCTTAGAGACTTTTCTGTCTGCCCATGCTTGGGAGGAGAGGGTGTCAGACCTGACCCAGTTTTTCCCAGCAATAAGAATGTGGCAATGGGCGAGACCTCAGGGCAGTCGCTCTTTTGGAGACGTCCTTTTGGGAGTGACTTCTCTAGACTCACTCCTAAGGCAAATGCACGTGGGATCCCTGCACCCGCTGAAGTCTATCCTAGACCTGGGAAGGCCCAGGACTACAAGTTTAGAATCGCCAGCCCTAGACGTTGTCCAGCACTTTGCGGTATTGGATGGTGTGCGTCCACCAAACCAAGCCTGGTCCCTCAGAGACCCCACAATCCTAGTTGACTAACAAGCACTTTGACTGAACTTAAAAGTTTTCTCTTCTTCTCTACCTGTAAGGTGTATTGCTGTAGGGAATAGTAAAGACTGGACAATTTTTATTGTCTCTTTATTACAAGAGAGGAGGCTAATGCTGACCCCAGCTATACCTACTGTGGGGACAGAGCCAGGAGTGCAGTTTCCAGGCTCTTGGCCTCACATAGAAAGGTGCTGGCTCAGGTAGTGAATGGCCATCAACTGTTATTGGATGGCCATCACCTGTGGGTAGTTGGCCATCAGCTGTAACCAGTGAGCCATTGGCCATTAATATAACTTGCTGTGGCTACGCTAGAAGAAAATGGGGGCTAGCAAGAAGAGAGTGGCTGGCAAGCGCAGACTGCAGTTAGCACAGCTGCGTGTGGGTTGCAGATTGCAGAGAAGTGGACAGCGGTTGCAGATAGTGTGGCTCCTGCTTCCTATGTTTCCAACCCAGCCGCCAGCGAGGCTATAGTGGTATGACTCCCCTCTCTATGCTCTGTGGGTGTTCCTTTTTGGCCTCACCATATCCTGCGTTCTTAGGTAGGGAGCAGGAGCTGAGACCCTCACATGACACCCTGCATGACACATGGCACAGCAAGCAGGGTCTCCCGCAGGCCACCCCGCACGACACCTACTACTTGGAGGTCCTTAAAAAGCAGGTAGCTTTTGTGCTTCTTGCCCATGTTGGTGGAATCCCCTCTGCCCACAAACTCATCTTCAGATTCCGGGCCTTCTCCCTCTTGGGTGCGTGCAAAGCACCAGTATGGGCCGCTGTTAAATCACCCTCTCACAGATTCTCTTTGCTATGCCCACTGAGGCTGTCAGCCCTGGGACCTCCACGTTAGTCTGAGGAGGAAAAGTTATTTGAGGTGATGTTTGAATCCTAAGTTTTAGGCAGAATTTGAAATCTGGCTAAGATGCAGGACAAAATACAGAGAGTGCCAAAAAAAGATGAATATACAAGTCACATTTGACTTCTGCAATTACAAGCGGTGTTCAGAGTGGTTACCATCAGTGTCCAGACATTTCTGATTACGGCGAACTGCTTGAGCAACGTTGACCAAAGTGTCCACTTGTACACACTTTTTTGGCACCCCTGGTATTTGGGAACCCCCGTCCCCCCCCCCTGCCCCCACACACTGTAGGTCTGCAGGATTGAGGGCCACCTGAATCAAACTTGTGACATTTTCTGCCTCCCCTTAGGGGCAATCTTTCCCCCATTGAGGCTCTTCAGCACTCACTAACCAAAGGTTGGAGCAATTGGTAGTAGCCAATCTGCTTTACTGCTTCAGCCTGAGGACATTTGCATTGGTTTCCCACCACATTAAATGCTCTGCCTGACCATCTGCCTGTCTCTGCACTGCCAACTCCATCTTACCCTTCACTCAGCTGAAATGTCACTTCCTCAGTCTTCCTGACCCTTACCTAAATTGAGTTCCCACCCACCCATCCTCTATCACTTTACCCATTGTTTATTCCCATCATAGAAGTTTCCTCAATCATTTGTTTGTTTACTTAGTTTTGTATTTGTTTATCATCTATCCTCCAGAAAATAATATTTCTGAGAAGAGGGGCTTTGCTTTTTCCCTACAGCATCCTCCATGTGTCATTCATATAGATGGTCCACCACAAATACCTAAAGCTGATTGGATAGCAGATTTTGTGCCTCAACCCCACACTCCAACCTCAGCTATACAATTTCAGTCTCTGCTGGGCATGTCTTACCTCCGTGTCTTTGCACAAACTGTACCCTTCTAACTCTCAGATGTCCTTAAGGACTCCACTCTGTTACCTGTTACTCTGAACCCCACCCCTAGCTGGTTTTGTAAAGGTGACCCTATCCTTCTATTCTGAGATTTTAAATCTCTGATGTAATTCAATTTGACAGTGGTTAGGCTAGGGACTTTTTGAAAATCTTTTCTTTACTTCTTTTCCCTCCTGTCAAATCTTGATGATTCTGTTTACTTTGCATTTACTATCATACCCACCAGTTTCAATGGTTCTGTTTACTTTGGGCCTGCGGAAAGGTTTTTGCATTTATATGGGATCTGCTCCTGACCCTGAGGCACGTTGGCCTCTGGGAAGTATTTTTCCTGGAGTAGCTGGGCCAACTTCTCCTTTTTCTTTGTTCTGCCTCTCCTTGCATGCCTATAAAACCTTTTGGCAGTATTAGGAGTGGGAAGGCAGACTTTGTGACAAGGAGTCCACCGTCTTCCCTTAATGCTGTCATTTTGTAATAAACCTGCTTTTCTTTCCACCAACCTTGCCGCTGAAGTTTTGGCTTTCATGCAGCGAGCAGCTGGACCTGTGGCACAGTAACAGGTTGACTGCTCCTCTGTGCTTCCAATCATCTGTAGCCTCTCTGTCGTAACTCATCTTGTTCTATTCACTTGACTGTCTCATTCAAAAGACTTCAAGTCCCTTGATGGCAGACACAGTCTTTTCTTTATTGGATACAACACAGCACCTAACTCAATATTTAGGGAGTGAGCAATGTTCTATAAAATTCTACCTGCCTGTGCCTCTGTTTTTTCTTCTCTCCGTCTTGTGATCATTTCTCATTCCCGCCCCACTTAACCCGTCTCCTCAGGTCTGCCCATGAATGATGCCGAGTGACTCTCCTGGAATTCTGAAATCCCACTGGCAACTCTTGAGGCTGAAAACTATGCTGATCCTTGGAATGGTATGAGCAGCATGTCCCTACGACAGTTTTTACTTGTATATTGGGTGATAACAGTGCCAGGCATTATGCTAAATGCTTTGCTGGTGTTATCGCATTTAATCCTAACAACTCCAAGACGTGGGTACTATTATCCCCATTGTACAAGGGAGGCATGAAGAAGTCCTATCTTACCCAAGGTCACACTGTTCATAAGTGAAGCTGGTATGCAAACTTTCAGTGAGTCTAGGACCAAACTTTGATTTGATAGAATCACTTATATGGAGATTTATTAATCTCCCCAACACCACCACCAATAAAACCCTGAACTTTGTATAAACCACACGAGTAATCTTTTTAAAATCACAAGTAATAACAATAAACCTTGAGACAAAATGTTTAATAAGGGTGGGGGGAGGGAAGGCAAAACAAAACTTTAAATGAGGAAGCACTAAAAGGGAAGTATAGTTTTTGGATGCTGGATTATTTTCAGGGGCTCACAAAGGTGAGATCAATCTGCTTTATAATCCTAACCTGACAAAAATTCTAATTTTTTTCTAGATTCCTCAAACTGGGAAGAACCACATGGGCATCATTTTCCCCTCTTTCATGGAACCTGAAATCCTTGGGAAAGAGATTTCAGGGCCAGAACGAAGGATCACAGGGCAGAGCCCACCATCCTCCACTGTTAGTGGTGGTGGTATTTGTTGCATGTATCTCTCCACTTTACTTTTTATCCAGTCGCAGAGACTTCCCCACTTTGCTTCCTGCCTCCCTAATATACTACCAATGGATTTCATGATCCCCCTATGTCTCCTCCTTTGATTCTAATGTATAAAATAAGCTGTAAAACTGACCTTCTCTGTAGCATTTTCTCAATCCATTGAGATTTTGCTTCCCTGCAACTGTCAGTTTGGCTCAGATAAACTCTTATGAGACTTTCTTAGGCTGGATGTTCTTTTGTCAACAACTACAATAAAGTTAATTTTTAAAAAGTGATTTGTTACAGTGCCCCCTGCAACTAAGATTGAACACGGCACCTTGAGCTGAGCTGCCGCTGAGCTCCCAGATGGCTCATTTGGTTGGAGCGGGTCCTCTCAACCACAAGGTTGCCGGTTCAACTCCCGTAAGGGATGGTGGGCTGCACCCCCTGCAACTAGCAACAGCAACTGGACCTGGAGCTGAGCTGTGCCCTCCACAACTAAGACTGAAAGGACAAGGACTTGACTTGGAAAAGGTCCTGGAAGTACACATTGTTCCCCAATAAAGTCCTGTTACCCTTCCCCAATAAAAATCTTTAAAAAAAAAAAAAAAGTTATTTGTTAAATGTTTGGCAAAATACAGTGTAACAGCCTGAGTTTATGCTTTGGAGCCAGAAGGAATTGTGCTATATACTCTTTTATTTTCTTGCTTAATCTCTAAGAAGTGTCTTAATCTCTCTGAGTATTCATCTTATTATCTGTAAAATAGATGTAATACTGTGCATATTACAAGTTTGTTGTGAGAGGATATAATGGATATAGAATGTCTAGTTCACATAAGTATTCCACAGATTTTTCTTTTCCTTATGAGAGCTCTCATATAAAAAAAATCCACAAATCATTTAAAAATATTCTTTGTCAGGTTTCTCTATCTTAGTGGTTAGAAATATAGTCATAGCATGGGGACTCTCCCAGCCCTTCCTTACCTCTGATGATTCTACGCCCAATTCATTCAAAACAGGAATTGTGGTTTACCAGGGAGCAATCCTAAGAGTTACCACCAGGTGGCAGGCCATGTTCTCTATTGTAGGATCAATGTGGTCACAGAGGTAATGGTAACCAGCTATATTTAGATTATGAAGTCTTTCTCTGTTTCCTCCTGTGAGCGATTTCTGGAATAGTCCAGTTTCTCCAGATTTTCTGGCCCTGAGGGTTTGAATGCGATCCAATAATGTTCTCAGTTAAACTTGGTAGATTTGATAAAGAGTTTATCAAATATTTATCAAGCTCATATGACAAGTACTCTGCAAAGGGCTGGGGACCAGAGCCATATTAAGTGTTCAGGATGTACGGCATTTAGGTGATGTGTATATGTTTATTACAAGGTGTTTTTCTATCAGATCCTCCTATATAAAGTCTTACAAGGTACTGCAATACAAGGTATTGCAAAAAGTAGTTATTCTTTGGTACGTAACTTCCATGACCTGAGCAAAGCTAAATAAATAAATAAATAAACTGGGTGGATGAAAGTGATTCAGTTGGATTTCAAGCCAACTGTTGTACCTTCCCAAGACATCTGGGGTCACAGGATAACCAAATGTTTTTGTGGGACTTTCCCAGTTTTTGTGGGACTTTCCATGTCTTAGGTCTAAAAATCCCATATCCAGTGAAATCCCTCACTCCCAGGCAAACTGGGATGGTTGGTCCCCCTACCTAGGGATGCCTTTTCTCTTACTCCCAGTCTGAGGGGATTTCAGAACAGGCAATGGGAGCGGATTTCATAATGAGCTTGTGAGTTGTCTGTCACTAAGCGTGTCTTGTCATGGGGCCTGCCAACCAGGGCACCATGTCTAGCTGTCCAGTAGACCTAAAAATAGCTTTTGAATCCTGGGACAGTGTTCACAAGCAAATATGAGACCAAAAAAAAAGCTTCGAAAAATGCGTAAGTTCAGAGGAAGGCCACCCTGAGGAAGTGGCATTTAAGCTAAGCCCTGAATGAAGAGGAGGCAGTTATCCAAAGTTTGGGGGGAAAGCACTGCAGACAGAGGGAGTGGCACAGACCAAGGACCTGAGATAGGGAGAAATTTAAAGTGCTGGTGAAACCAAAACATGCTCAGTGTGACTGGAGCAGTGATAGGGGGAGAAAGGTAGGTTGTGAATTTGTCAGGGTACGTAGGGTCGGGTCAGATATGGTCTTGTGGGCCTTGGTAAGGAGTTTAGAATTTGTTCTCAGTAAAGAGAAGCCATTGGAGAACCCTAAAAGGGGGAAGTGATGTAGGTGATGTTGGATCTGCCGGCAGTTTCTGGGTGAGGGCCGGGATCGTGTCTTGTGAAGCCAAAGAATGGAAACACGGACCAGGGAAAGGCAAAAAGTTTTAAAAAGAGAATAGGTTATTAGAGGCAGGAGAAGAGGTTGCAGCTCCCAAGCAGGAGGGGGTCCTGAATGAGGGGTGCCCCATGACTGAGGCAAAAGCTCTTACTTTTATACCTTCCCTTGCCTGCTTGGGGAAGCGGAGCTGTTTGAAGAAGGGAACTTGTTTGAAGAAGGGAACTGGCGCCTTCTGATGAAATTCATCTACCAGGTTTGTTCTGCTTGCCCATCCTAAAGGAATTAGCAAAGTAACCCACTTTTATCTATCAGACCTGCTCCGTTTGTCAGGCCAAAAGGAATTTTATGATTAACCTCAAGGCCTTGTTACATTATGTCCTGGAGCGAAGGAGTGATTTCAAAACCTGGAGTTTTAGGATATGGCTGTCTTTGTTTATTCCATCAGGGACCTCCCTGTCTACTTAGGGACATGCTAACTCTCCTGTATCAGAAGGACATGATCCAGTTTGTGTTGTACAAAGATCATCTGGCTGCTATGGGGAGAATGGACTGTGACGGAGCTAGAACGGAAGCAGACAATCGATTAGGAAGCACCCACTGTTTGAATCAAACTCATAGTATCGGACTAATGAGACACCCATGCCACCATCTGAAGGTACAAGGCGTGGTCCAAGGAAGAGGGCTGCCACAGAACAGCTGCACAAACAGACCCTCACCCATTTCTCATGTCCCACTAGCTAAGACGCAGCTCAGTCACTCAGCCTCAGGTGTGTGGTGTGGACCCAGGATGACTCCCCCAAAGACAGACCCCGAGCACTTAGAACACTGCTGTCCACTGCTTCACCCTCAAAGCAGTCAGAATAGGAGAGATGAATGACGAGATGGGGTAGAAAAATGAGAGAAACAGTAAAACGACGAACAGTTTTTAGTGCTGTTAGTCCTGAAAGGCATACTCACTGCCCAATCCCACTAGCTTTTCCTCTTCTGTCCAGCTGAGCAGAAAACTATTGGAAGTTTCTTACAGAATCTCAGGCTATAACTGCTATACTCCTTAAAATGAATGGGAGCGTGAATGCGGGAATGGACAGCCTCCCCCAGCTCAGCGTGCATGCATCTCCAATTGCCAGGCCTTTGGGGTGCTCAGGCTCTGGAGAGAAGTGGAGCCGGTGGTGCTTCCCCAGCTGCAGGGCCTTGGTGAGATCTTGGGTGATGAAGGCAAGAGCTCTGACTGAGAGAGTGAATTTTGTTAGGTCCCGCAAATGGTCACGGGGCCTGCTTTTCTGGGAACCCCGTTTCCCCTTTGGACCAGGCATAGGCATACGGACAGTGATTCCAGAATAAAATTGGGGGGAAACAGAGGCGATGAGTTGGGCAGCTGGTGCTGAGGAAACAACCACACTTTGTCAGAAATACCCCTGCTGCCACCCCGCTAAGGCCAAGAAGCGTGAGGATTACACAGCTCCGCATTCTGCTCTAAAGAGCATTGGGGTTAAGCATGGTTAAGAGCAGCCACCATACATGCTTCATGGAAGTTAGGAAAATTGTGCAAAGGTGGATCACCTGGGCCAAGAAAACTGTCACCTAGATGAGTAATGCTGGGAACAAAGGACAAAGGGCCCAACGAGTAGGAAACCAGGCCCCAATGTGGAGCCCAGTGAGTTGCGTCCACACACAGCCTATAAGTCAATAATGGGTATGCCGCAGTGACTGTGGCAGATTTTCAAGGTAAACAAGGCTCCGAGCTCCGTGGCCAATTGCCTCTGTGGCCAGTCTGTTTGATCTGGCGGGACCAGGGAAGGCGCAGAGACAGATATCCCATGATAATGACTCATAGCTGTGTTACCGACAGTGCCTGAGAATGGCAGCAGCTGAGGAGGGCGGGTGAGCTGCCATCCAACCACCTCTGAGAGAACCTCAGTCTGGTCTGGCTAATCACAAGGCATTGTCGGCCAGCGCCGTGCTCTCCTCCAAACTCAGTGGAGTACAGCCATGTCTCATGCAATACTTTGGCCCTGAAGAAAAATATGAAGATGTCTATAAAGATAAGCCTTCCCTTGTCTACTCTTTGGTCAGCCTGAGGTGAAGATTGTATAAGAAATGAAGGATAAGTGACTGAATTTTTCTCTTTATTTATAGGCCACTGTCACGGTCAACATGGTCTTAGGTGAAACACCACATTCTGATACTTTTACCATTGTATTTGGTCACCAATATACTTGTATGTCTCCAACTCAACTGTGAGCTTCCTGAGGGCAAGGCTGGTATCAAACATCCCCAGAGCCTAGCACCTTACCTGGCATATAATTGATATCATAGCCAAGATTCTTGAATGAGTGAATTACAATACTCTGGTCCAGGATTTTCTCTGTGTTTCTACCTTTAAGCTGCTACCACACACTGTTTCCAGGTGAGGCTTTTCTCCTTCGTTGCCCCTGAAATCAGAGACAGGATGGAGACTTCTTAATAAAAACAAAACTCAGAACCTTCAAACTGAACAGTACGTCAAGAAGCTCCACAGGAGGTGTGGGTAGCTGGGCCATGAGGCTGCACCTTTGTTCAGACAATTCGGTCTTTTTCCTCTGCCTGCCTAGCTGTGGAAAAAACTCTTCCTATTATACCTTGCATCACAGCTAAAACAGCTGGAACATGCAATTCCTACTTCAAGAAGGACTGGGCAATGATACTTTAAGCATCAGGTCTTTTTTTTAATTTATGAAAAACAAGTCTTACAGCTCTCTACTTCTTAGTAGTTGTTTTTTCTAGTATTTGTTGACTTAACAAAACTCATAATGAAAAATCTACTGTAACTTCTCCAATGATTTTAAATATATTTGTATTTTACTAACCATGCCATTTCTACATTTATTGGATTGTCATATATATATATATATATATATATATATATATATATATATATATATATATGTGTGTGTGTGTGTGTGTGATCCATTGTTTATTCAGCCTACAGCCAAAGGCTTGGTGATTGCGTGGCTTTTAAGAAGCCTATCAATGATTCCTTGGTCCCTGAGGTTGGGATGCAACATTCTAAGACAGAGATGGGAGCTTGACTATAAGATAGAGCTTGACCCCAAACTCAGGAGAACCCCATTCACGTAGGATCCTAGAAAAATAAGGGAGCTTGGCGTTCTTAATCTCTTAACTCTTCCTTCTAGAAGAGTCTCCCCACCCTTCTAGAAAGGTATTCCTTCAGGATCCCCTCAAAGAAACATTGATAACTCCAGCCCGTCTTAGGGGCTAGATGCCAGCTCACAGGTCTTTGACTTAGACTAATAAAAAACAAAAGTAAACGTGGGGGACTTTCACATATGGGAGAGTTCCATGTCCTTAAAAGAATCCTGAATGTTAGCGTGTCCATGAGAATCCCCTGGCCGTACCTTTTGTCTCTTTGTAAGCTACATCTATTTTGATTTTGACCCCGGCGTTGCCTGTATTCCAGATGCTGGGCCATTCAATGTTACTATCTTTCATTCAAAGATCTGGTGTATTGGTCAAAGTTTAGTTTCAAAGAACAGAACTCACCCTAGCTAGCTCACGCAGAAAGGATTTAATTCGGAATATTTTAAAGCTTACAGCACTGTTGGAAGACTTGAAGACACAGAGCCTAAAAGGATGAGAGTTCAGGAACAACTCCCAAATCCACACTGAGGAAATAAGCCACCAACGGCTCTGCTTCCTTGGGAGGATGCCACACCACCCCACTCCGCTCTAGAACTTTTGCTACAACCCTCAGAGCAGGATGGGTGCCTCTTATCTTGCCACCTCCCTGCCTTCACTCAGTTCTGAATGCAAATGTTACCTGAGTGCTTATGATTGGTGGATGGGAATCAAATTCAGAGCCCTGGATGCAATGGGAAATGCAATTTTTAGGTTTCTTGCCTTTACAACACAGGAAGGCACACCAGAAGAGGCTGGAATTGATGCAGAGGGTCACGATCCATGGCTCCATCCTGGCCACATTTCACCTTGGCTTTACCCGCACTGGAAACCCGAGGTTCTCTGGGACCTTGTTAATCCAGTGTGAGCTGTGGCCCAACCACGTCAGCACCACCTGCCAGAAATGCAGACTCTCGGGCCTTGCCCCTACTTAATTAGAATCCACATTTTAACAAGGTCCTCAGGAGATCTGTATGAATATTAGAGCTTGAGAGGTACTGGTTCTCAAACTTGGCTTCACATTATAATCTCTGAGGGAGATTTAAAAATTTTCGATGCCTGCTTCTCACTTCCAGAGATTCTGATTTTTTTTGGTCTGAGCATCAGAATTTTAAAAACCTAATATGCAGCAAAATTAGGGAAGTACTATCCTGCAAAAAAAAAAAAAAAAAAAAAAAGGAAACATTTGCTTTGTGTGTTGGCCACTGTGACAAGCATTAGCACAGGTCTCACTGAAACTGGATGCTGGTACCCTCTCTCTCTTAGCCTGCAAAGGGTCTCAAGCAATCACAGAGCTAGGTTACTATTCCAGGGACTTGCTATGTAGTTGGAGAGACCATGGAAACAAGAATGGTGCGGACTATTAAAATTTTCAAATTATCGTGAGAAGTAAATTCCAAGACGAGGGAGTCACGAATTGGACAGCACCCTTTTCTTAAAATCTCTTACTTAGATATTTAGTACTTTACACATGTCCATTAAATGACCACAGAAGTGAATTGGATATTGATGATATACTGTTTCTTAATGGGCACAAATACTTGCACACTGGTTATACTCATAAGAATATGCCCAGCACAAGCAATTAAGACTTGGATTAAAACAAATTTTCATTGTGATAATATCAAACTCCTTGGGCGCCACACCCTGGGGCCTGGTGAAGTTGTGGTCCAATGCATTCTAATGCATTCTAAAGCAGTTAAACCCTTGGTTCAGTTCCAAGATGGTCTCCTATTATAACAAAAACATTTCAAAAATACATGTTATGTGTTGTTGGGTGTATACGTCGATACAGTGTCTTATCTAGGGTAGATGTTCATAAATATGTGTTGGCTTTGGGTATAATTGCTTTTTCATTCAAAGCTGGACAGTTCCTACCTACAAAGCCTGGGAAGTGAGCTACATAGGTGAACGGTGTTGTTCATTTCCCAAAGGGTACATGCAGCCCCCTCTACCTCTCTGGTATTAGCATCCTCGTGGCCTCTAACAGTCCATGATGTGGCCATTTTTTATTAGATAATTTAAGGTTTAAGTGGCCCCACCCCCTCTTAATCCCCTGTATACATTTTGTAGTAGCCAGAATTAGAAAAGTTAACATTTCTCCATGGACTATGATGTCAGAGCTAGTTTATTGTATGAAATGAACAACTAGTATCAAAATCAGTTTGGTTGACTGGTCACCAGGCACTGTTTTGTGACAGAGGCCTGGCTTCCAAAAGAGTTCTAACATTGGCATCTCTGAAGAAGAAAGACCAAAAAAAATAAATAAATTAAAAAAAAAAAAGTCACATTTCAGAACCGGAAGAGAGAAGTGAAATTTAGAGAACATTTAGTAGATGAAACCATAAAATACACACACAAAAATAAATCTTAATGAATCTGAAGTTGAGAGACTAGGTATGTCTAACCAAATCACTATGGCTGAAAATTTTCTCTGCCCCCCTCTGTACCCAGAGAATATGACACAGGTTCCCAGACTGCATACCACCTATCTTTTCCCACTGTACGTTGACCTCCCCAAATCTCCTTCCATGCTCTGTATTCAGCCTTTGACATTTAACCATTGGATAAGGTGGTTGTCTTCCTGCTACCGTCGTCGCCAGCCACTCACTTTCCATTTCTATGTTGTCATTCTATTGAGTTTTTAAGTAATTAAACTGAAAGCTTTTCGTGTTTGAAGGATGAAGAAACTCTTTGGGAAAGGGATTTTAAAGCAAAACACAAAATTTCATACAAACTAAAGCTGGTTGAACGGGTTTAAGAGAAGGGCCCTGTCCACTTTACACACTGTTGTGGCTGTACCTGAGATAGGTATTTAGCTAGGGCTTGACCCTGTGGACATCAGATTGCAGGGAGAGATAAGCAGCCTGAGAGGAAAGTCACTGCCAGTGACCCAGGAGCCTGACGGGTGGGCCCAACTCCATAGCACACCTGGGTGTGATAGTTAATTTTGTGTGTCACCTTGGTTATGCCATAGTACCCAGTTTTTTTAAACACCAGTCTAGAAGTCATTGTGAAGATACATTTTAGATGAAATCAACATTTAAAGCAGTAGACTTTGAATAAAACAGATTACCCTCCACAGTGTGGGTGGGCCTCATTCAATCAATTGAAGGCTTTAAGAGAAAAGTCTGAGATCTCCCAAGGAAGAAGGAATTCTGCCTCCACACTGTCTTCAGACTTGAGATGGCAACATCAACTCTCCTGGGTCTCCAGCCTGCTGGAGACAGCCTTGCCTGGGCCTTCAGACTTGCCAGCCTCCACAATCACATAAGCCAATTCCTTAAAGTAATTGTCTCTGTCTCTCTCTGACTCTTACCTCTCTCTTTCTCTATCTCTAGGCATATTAATATATATTAATATAATAAGATTATATATATATATGTAATATATGTATATATTTCTTATTGGTTCTGTTTCTCTGGAGAACCCTAATACGAAAGTGATGTCCCCAGATCCGGAGCTTCCCCTTTACACACATGAGGCATGCTAGTGTGTTGTACGCTCTAAGTAGGGGAGGAGTGTAGCATGAAAGGGAAAACGATGACACAGAGGCCTGCAGCTCTGATAGGAGCAGTCCCTCTGAAATGAGTTTTCCTGCTAGCCAGAGAGGAGACAAACATGGCAGACAACCTAAGTCTCCATGGATGAGGAAAGACAGTGAGCAGACAGCAAGAAGGAGAGGCCTGTGGAGAAGGACCATGTGAGCTGGGTGCAGATCTGAGCACGCAAGGGAACTGTCCCTCTAGACTTTGTCTTCCAAACTAGAGAGGCAAAGGAACTTAGCTAGAATCACAAACTGGCCAAGCTGAGATGGCATTGAGACTATACCTGTGAGCATCCCAGGAATATTTGCAGAGAAGAATCTCTAGATTCTGTTAGAAGCACTGAGCATTGAGTTTTGTGATACTGCCATCAATGAAAGTTTATTTTGAGGTCATTTGCTGGTGGGGTTTGGACATGCAAATTATATTTGCCTGATACTAAATTGATTGGACAATATTTTGGTACAAATAAAGAAGCTATCGACAAATTCATTTTTCAATCACTTACATCACTGAAGAGGGGTAATTTCTTTTGTTGTGAGGTTGGCCAAAAAAGTGGAATTGAGTTCTCTGCAACACACTCTCCTTTTTTCTCTCCCCCTGAGTTAAATAGAATAAATCAGTTGCTTGAGACTTCTCAGAGACTTTAAAACAAATATGCTTATGAATCTCCAGGAGATTATAGGACTAGAGTGGACTGGGTTTCCAAAATTATTTGTCCATGGGACCCTTTACTCAAGAAGCATTCCTTGGGATTATGGAACACCTGAAATAATTGTAATCTTTTACAGATGCTTTTCCTGTCGCCCCCAACTTTCTATTCTTTTTGCTAGCAGAACAAATCCCTCAGCCTGACATGAGAGACCCTTTGTTATCTGCCCTTCTCCTCTACAGCTGCGTGTCCCACAAATACAGTTCCGTGATGTGCTTCTGTATTCAAATTCACCATTCCTGGAACCCGTCACGTCCATGCCTAGTTTTGTTCACTAAAGAAGGCTTTATTGGATTTGTTGTAATAATAAATGCCTATATGTCAAGGTCCTGTTCTAGGTCCTGTGTGTGCACAAATGGCCTTCAGGATTTAGAAAAGAAGTAATAGAGCTATGAGGTTCTGTGAGGCCCTTACTGATCTGAGAAACTTAATATGAACTAGGAACCAGCCTTAAGAGCTGGAGTTTATAACCAAAGGACTTTTCCAAAAGCTTCCCCTTTTATGATTTTAGTTATTTATGTACTTTGGGTTATACAGAGGACCAATTATAGTTTCCTCCTTTAGCCACCACAGAAAAGCAAACAGCCTGTAGCATCTCCACAAGCTTAGCGAAGCCTAATGCCTTAGCGTGGAGTGGCATGACGCCGTCAGGGCTGGTGCGGAGTTAAGTAGCTCCTTGTGCTACCAGACGTGCCCTTCCGCACGGCTTGCAATCTCTGGTGCTGCACTTCAAAAGCATCCTTTCTGAGCAAAGATTCTCTCCCGCCCTCAAAGGACGCTTATTTGGGGGTTTCTCTCTGCTACTGCTGCTGAGCTGCTTGTGGCTACCTGGTACACATTCAAGTTCATGATGTGTTTGGCCTTTTAACTTAAAAAACAATTCTGAGGAATGTGGGAGGCCAGAGATATATATAGAAACTGCCCTTCTTTCTGCCTTTTTCTCAGAACTGAGATCAAAGTTTCCCTACTACATGGCAGGTTTACCCCCAATTTAGCAAAGAGGGAGGTCGCCAAGGGGTGAAGGTGGAGGATACTAATGTGGATTGTCCAGCTTCTGCCAGTTCTCCCAGAATAAACTGTTAAAGAAACGTCCTCATTCTCCAGGCCCCGCCTGCCCGCAGCCAGGCCACAGCCTTTGGGTTTCAGGACATCAGATAGAAATCAAGCACTATTGGCCTCTCTGAGTGAAACTGGGGCTCATCTCCAGGGTCAGGTGACAGTCACCCTACTGAAAACACAATTACCAAGACAACAGGAGGAGTTTATTACAAGCACACATTGCTTGCTTCTGGAATTCAGGAGCTGCTGCAGACTGCTGGGCAAAGGAGAGTACCAAAACATCTTACGTCGAAATACGGCCACAAGAGAAAGACAGACTAGAGGGGCAAGCTTAGAAGGCGGCCGCCATTCACTTCTGTTTGGCTCTCAGAATGTGGCTGTTGGAAGAAGGCACTAAGGCGTGGTGGCATGGTATGGACTCCTCTTCCTGGGGGTTCTCTAACCTCCACACCAAGAGAAGGGTGAAGGCCCCCATCATCTTAATTCCAGAACAAGTCCAGGCAAACACCTCTGGTTCAAGTCATTCATTTATTCGTTTGTCATTTAACCAATATTTACTCAGAACTCCTGGTGGTACACAGCTGATGAGGAGACAGCAGTTAACTGAAGGGGCCACACCCCAGCGGGGCAGCCCTGACCCACTGCGTTTTGAGAGACTGGATGGTATTACGCCATCCCCATGCTACCAAGGAGGAACAGATGTGCAGCAGTTAGAAATTCAAGTAGATGAAAATGTAGAACCAAATGACCTTTGGGTTGGAAAGGACTGTCAAGATTATCCCTCTATTTCTTAATTTTCTGACTACCAGTGTTGTTTCTATCATCCCCAGGAAAACGACACTTACTGACTCATGAGCAATAGCTTGAACACCAAATTATTTTTCTAGTTCTGAATCAGCACTGATTCAAACGCTTTTCACTAGCTTTCTCTATGACCAACTGCATTAATTTTTAAGGAAATTAATGGGAATTATTCTGTAACCGTAAAATAGAGGGGGAAAGGTATTTATTTTTCATACCCTGCACATTCAAAGATAACTTGTATCCCTGATACCATTAGTGCCATGGCTTTATCAAAATAAGTGTATTGGTGATAGGAAGAGAAAAGGTAGGGAGGAAAAGAAGAAAGAAATGGAAGTAAAGAAAGAAGTAAGGAGCTTGCCACAGTGACTCAGTATGATTGTGATTAAAGCAAGACTGGAATTTAATAATGCTATTTCCTGGGCCTCTCATAACCGCTGTGCCGAAGATTAGAGATCTTTCTGAAAACTAATGAGTAAAGAGCCACCCGCTCTTCAAATCTCAGCAACTAAGTTTCAGTATGTGAAAGCCAGAGATCATGCAAGATGCCCAAAAGGGCATCAAAATTATAACTGAAAGACACATTTTCTATATTTACATTTTGACTCTTGAGAGAATAAAAAGCCTCAGAACTGCAGGCACCAGAAAAGCCACCTTGATGTTGATATTTAGCTAGAAATTTATTTTATTGTGTATTTAAGGATATCCAAGGAAGGAAATTCCACAGCTTCCTGGGTAAATCTCTCCAGTGTTTAATTGCTTCCTTAACTTTTCCTAAATCCACTCTCCAGAGTTTGTTTAATATGCTCTGGTTTTATGATCAGAAGTGTTACTATTCTATATTTTCACAATTTAGCATTACGGTGCAATAACCCTCAGTGGGCAACACGAGCCTCTTAAACAATGGGATTTAAGTGAGTTGCTACAAGTGAATTAGGAGAGACTTAAAACACAATCCTTGTTAACTGGGCCAATGGACGGAACCTTCTTTGCCAAGAACAGGTAGCAGAGCTCTTGCCTTCAGCCATAGTCTTTCAGGTTGTTTCTTTTCTTTCATTTATTTGAAATATATGTATATTTTATTGTCCAGGGAGTTTTAAAACCTCTGTTGAGCTGGAAAAGGCAGGAAAATCATAGGTCTTCTGTTTTTCTAGCACAGCCCTTGTGTCTCAGTCTATACCAATGAAGAGAAAATCCAGAGCCCAGGTTACAGCCTAAGAGATTGGCCCTCTAAGGCCCACCCTGTCTTCTTGGGACTCCAGCTGCTCAGCTGGCCAAGCTAAGGTCCCACCCCAGAGTTCTTCCGTTTCTTAGCATTAAATATTATTTTTGTTTTGTCTGCTCAGCATCCATCACCCCCATCAGCTGAGAGGAACCCTGATTTCCCTGTAGGAATGTTCCCCTCCCCCACCCACTGTGTTCTGCCTTGAGGAGACTATTGGCCAAGGGGCCCTGCCCTCCTCTAGTTGAGAATGAACTCATAATCCAAGCTAGGTCAAAGATCTCTCCCTCTCTCTCTAGGGAAGGTAAGTTTTGACATTGTGACTCCAAGAAAGAAAAATGATTGAGGTCATTTTCTCCTGATGATGTACGTCTAAAGAGACTGTTGTGTCCTGCTCCCTAGATGCCCTCAAAGCTGCCTTGGTTTCTGTAGTTTCAAAGACTTGGTTGTTCAGCTTTTCCTTTAATTCCGTGAGCTATCCAACATCCTTCCAACAACAATCTATTTTTAAAAATTTTCTCTTAAAATAGTTGATTTCTGTGGCTTGCAACAGAAGAATCTTGACTGATGTATTCTCCCAGAGCCTGAGGATTGATTATCCTGAAAGAGCACAAGTACCACAAATCATGGAACCCAGTAACTCTGGAAAAATGGACCAGTTGTTCTCTGGTCATAAAATTCAACTCCTGTAGTTTCTCCATGACCTGGATACCTGGCAGGATGGTGTTGCTGATGCATCTTTGTTCCACTCCAGACTCTGATACTTCTAGACAGCTCCAACCCCTGGGTCTCCTGTGATAGTAATAGTCTCTGTCTACTACACTGTTTGTCTTAGTTCATTTTGCCTCAGGTAGGATGTCTTCTGGTTTGAAGTGACCAACACTACAGCTCTTTTAGGTTAATAGTTATTTCTTTTGGGTATTCGGGACAAGGCCCTAGAAGCTCAGCTGAGAAGTAATTCTAAGTAGACTTGCACATGTCATGAGGGTCAGGTTTTACAGACCGTGGCAGGCAAATCACGTAAGACTGAGACCACCCCCTACAGTGGGATACTCTGCAGCAGTGGGGAAACAAAAAATGAGTAAAGTTTCTATGAGCTGAAATTAAAAGATCTGCAAAATGTATTCTTTTAAAAATCTTTTTATTGTGGAAAATTTCAAACATATACAAAAGATAGACAAAATAGTACAATGAAGGTGTGTCCCGTAGATACACCTTCCAGCTGCAACAGCCATGAGCTAATGGCCAATCTTTTCCCATCTGTACCCTTACCTACTTCCAATCCTTCCTTCCAATATAGTGAAGCAAGTCTCAGACATGACATTATTCTATCCACAAATAGTTATATATATATATATATATATATATATATATATATATATATATATATATATATATATGCCATAATACTATTATCACATCTAAAAATTAATAATTCCATGGTTTCATTACATTGAGTTCAAATTTCCCTGATGGTCTAATTTTTCCAGTTTTTTGTTTTGTTTTGTTTTATCAAGATCCAAATAAAGTACTAGATCTCGTGTGCCCGAGATCACTCCTAAGTTTGGTGATTTGTTACAAGGACTCACAGGATTCAGCATATGGTTGTACTCATAGCTACCTTGTTTCCCAAAAATAAGACCTAGCCAGACAATCAGCTCTAATGCATCTTTTGGAGCAAAAATTAATATAAGACCCAGTCTTATTTTACTATAAGACCCGGTCTAATAATATAATATAATATAATATAATATAATATAATATAATATAATATAATATAATATAATATAATATAATATAATATAATACCGGGTATAATAAATACCAGGTATAATATAATATAATACCGGGTCTTATATTAATTTTTGTTCCAAATATGCATTAGAGCTGATTGTCTGGCTAGGTCTTATTTTCAGGGAAACAGGGTGTGATTTATTATGAAGAAAGGATACAAAGCAAATTCAGAGAAGGGAAAAAACACATGGAGTGAAGTTCAGAGGTAACCAGGAGCCGGCTTCCAAGAGTTCTTTCCCAGTGGAGCCACACAGGATGCACTTTATTCCTTCAACATCAAACTGTGATAACACATATGAAATGTTATTTACCAGGCAAATTCATTAGAGACTTAGTGACCAAGGTTTTTCCTGGGGGCTGGTCGTATAGGCATTTACTATTTAGGATATACCAAAATTCCAGACTCCCAGAAGGAAAGGTGGTATTCAGCATAAACCACATTGTTTTTTATAGTTTAGGCACAGGGAGCCATTCTCATCAGTTAGGGAGTGATGAGAAGCATCCCGATCCAAGTTTCCAGATACCAGCCATGGGCCAACCTTGCAAGCAACCCTTTCGAAGAATAGTGATCTCAGGCTTGCTTTGTTAACTCTTTTCTTCGCAGGTGCACACATTGTAAGTGGTTGGTATCTCTTAAATCTCTTTTAATCTACAGGACACCCTCCATCTTTTTTTCCCCTTGTGATTTATTCATTGTTTCCCATAGTCCAGATTTTGTTTATTGCATCCCTGTGGAGTTAGTTGAAATATTCCCCTTTCCCGTGAATTGTAGTTGTATCTACAAGCTTGATCCAATTTAGGTTTGCTTTTTTTTTTTTTTTTTTTTTTTTTTTAATTTCTCTGGTAGCAAGATAAGCTCAAAAGTAGTATCATGTACTTCTATCATGTGGTATATTACATCTGGCTGTCTCTCTACTGTAATGTCACTGCCTTAGTTCTAAGCCTGGCATCTGTTAATTCTATCATTCCTTCTTCATTAGCTAGAATACTTCTAGAAAGAGAAACCTCCCTCATCACATTTGACTACTCAATGGTAGTGCTTGTATAAAAATGCTTGATTCACTATTCCCCCACTTCTTTCCCAGTTTTAAATTAATGAGGATATCTGAAATCCTCCAAAGGGTTATATATTTTTGGAGTACCTTTTGAAATTATGGAATTAAATATATTTGATGATTTTTAATCCTGTTGATGCTCAGTTCGGCCCATCTTTTCCCAGAGGGAGCCTCTGCAGTCAGTACTAGTCTTTGAGAGTTTTTTCATTTTCTTATAATACAAGTTATTCCAGGATCATCTTACACATTTTTTGCCCAAATCTGAAATAAGCAATTTCTCCAAAAATCCCTGGTTCCTTTAAATAAAAATTGGCATTTAGACTTTTGGGTGCTAAGATGCCAAAATATTCTTAAATTAAAAAAAGGGAGAAAGAAAGAAAGAAGGAAGGAAAGAAAGAAAGAAAGAAAGAAAGAAAGAAAGAAAGAAAGAAAGAAAGAAAGAAAGAAAGAAAGAAAGACGCACAATAGAGCATAGTATGTTTTTGAAAAGTGGGAAAACAATAAATATTTGCATTAACTGAATTTGCATAAAGAAGCTCTGGAAGAATTCACAAGAAACTCATAAAAATGGTACCTATTTGGGGGTAGGAGGGAGACAGTAGGTTATTTTTAAAATCACCTTTGAAATACTTTAAGTACCACAAAGAGTATACAGACATATAAACTCTTATTAAGTCAGAGTTGACACTGGAACACATTGTTTTTTCCTCTGATAAATACCAGATGAAATTATAGGCTTGAGTAGTTTTGGGTTGAGTAACAAATACTTACCTTATATTTTGCCAAAATAATATTTTTATTTTTTTACTATACTATATAAGGTGAAGAAAACCTATGGTCTAAATTTGTCATTTTATAAATATCAGTTATTTTTCTTATCTAATACAGATTAATTTCATTCTTGTGTCTAAGGACAACAAAAGAGTAAAATTATTAGCTTAGAAACCTTAAAACAAATCTTTGTTCACAGCCCAAATCAACACTTTATCCAGTTCAATTTTACAGATAACACAAAACAAGGTATGCAAAACAAAACACCATTACCTTCACTTAATTGGTTCATTCCCTTACTTCCATGATGACAAATTATTAACAAACATGGAATCACTACCCACATTTTTCTCATCAATTTCTCCCCTATTATCGCTCTTCATTTTTGTCTTAGAGAAAGCCACCACATATACCTTGACCTACACAATTTTTTTAAATGAGTACAGAACCTTGACTCTTTATTTCTAATAACTTGGGTGACAATGATAGAATTCAATAAAGGAATACACTATAATTAAATTTTACAATGACAATATTCATAAATAATCATTATAAATTTAAGTACATATCAGTACAGTGCAATTTATTTTATCCAAGTGCAATCTATCCCAAAAAAGGGCTTAAGATACACTATTTATTCTAGTACAAACTTTTTTCAGTGGAAAATAAAAGAAAAACAGCAAGTAAATTTCACCATCACCACCAAACTAAATGGAGACAAACTCAAAAAGAAACAGAAGAAAATATCCATATTTATGAAAAGATGTGATCTGTGAAATAACCACGTTAAAGTAAAAAATATTTTTATATTTGTCAGTAAACCTCAAAAGTTACTCCAAGTCATATGACAGGGAGTATGTACTCAGTAAGGTGTATCTATCAAAAATACTCTTCAAGGGTGGCCATATGGCTCAGTTGGTTAGAACATGAGCTCTGAAAAACAGGGTTGCCAGTTCGATTCCCGCGGAACTGCGTCCTCCACAACTAGATTGAAGGACAACTACTTGGAGCTGATGGGCCCTGGAGAAACAATATTCCCCAATAAAATAAAAAGTAAAAATATTCTTCAAATAGGGAGGTGGGCAAGTTGGGAAAGAATTTCTCTGTACTTCTCTATCCCGTGTGAAATAAAAAAACACAGCACTTTCTCCTTCATAGCACTTTCTCCTTCATAAAAATAGAAACAAAAAAGAGGGGGAAGGAAGAAAGGAAGGACAAATTGAATTAGAAAACTCATTTTGTAATGAGGTTCATAGTTGTCATTTCATAGTGAGGTTCATGAGATTCCTAACTCCAAAGTAAATATCATTAATAAAAAAAAGTTTATTGACATTTCTCACAAGTAGTTATTATAACACTGGCCTGTCATATGCATTCATATAATCATAGTTCACAAGCACCAAATCTCGACAACTTGCAGCTGACGGGGGAGGGAAAAATGCCACATGTAAACAATGAACCATGCCAATGGGTGAACTATAATTACAATCCATTCTCTACCAAGTCTCAATAGGATATATATATATATATTTTTTTTTTTTTAAAGATTTTATTGGGGAAGGGGAACAGGACTTTATTGGGGAACAGTGTGTACTTCAGGACTTTTTTCCAAGTCAAGTTGTTGTCCTTTCAATCTTAGTTGTGGAGGGTTCTGTTCAGCTTCAAGTTGTTGTCCTTTCAGTCTTAGTTGTGGAGGGCGCTTTTCTAGTTGCAGGGGGCACAGCCCACCATCCCTTGCGGGAGTCGAACCGGCAACCTTGTGGTTGAGAGGACATGCTCCAACCAACTGAGCCATCCGGGAGCTCAGCGGCAGCTCAGCTCAAGGTGCCGTGTTCAATTTTAGTTGCAGGGGGCGCTGCCCACCCTTGCGGGAGTCAAGGAATTGAACTGGCAACCTTGTGGTTGAGAGCCCACTGGCCCATGTGGGAATCGAACCGGCAGCCTTCGGAGTTAGGAGCACGGAGCTCTAACCACCTGAGCCACCGGGCCGGCCCCTCAATACGATATTTTTATTTAAGAGGAAATTTAAAAAATTTTACCAAGATCTGTTCCATTACAGAGAGACAGCATACTAGAGAATCTAAATATATATATTAGCTCTCTTAGGACTTGAGGACATAGGCATTTCCATGGGAAGGAAGGAACCAGTATTTGCCAACTGTATATTGTTCTGTAATCATTTGGCACCTCTTGCTGAAAGTGACTTGCTCTTATCTTTTCCGTATTTTAGATTTGGACTCTTGAAAACTTCTACAGCTGAAGAACTACTACTAAGTACTATAAATATGAAAACATATGGTTTTCTGAATGTTATCTCTGTTTTTAAACCAATTTGGGGTTTAAAAAAATAAAAACAAAGCATCTTTGACTCTGTATGAACCAAAACATTATGGACCCAGGAAGCTAAAATCACTAATAACATTTTGCTGCTCTAATGTACATTACGCTTAACCAAAATGTCATATGGTTTTATAAAAAAACAAAATAAACTGGGAGTTAGTAGGCCCCAAATTCCACAAGTTCAGATCATGGGTATCATTTCTGCTGACCAAGAACCACACACAGAGTTCCTATGTTTGTTAAGTAGGTCAGTTTAGTTCAATGGGGATGGATAAAATATTTACAAGCATCTTGTTTACAGTACTTCTTTCTGTAGATGACAGAAATATTCCAATATTCTTTTCTCCCATTCCTAGTCAATCCAAGTTTGGTTTCCCCAATGAGAAGGGGTAAATCTGAAAATCTGCTGAGCTGCTTTACCACTTGCACTCTACAGTGCATGTGGGCCAGAATGAAAGCAGTTGTTAATGTATGCGGGAGACTTCTCTCAAGTAAGAAGCTACTCCTACCGTGTTTCCCCGAAAATAAGACCTAGCCGGACCATCAGCTCTAATGCATGTTTTGAAGCAAAAATTAATATAAGAGCTGGTCTTATTTTACTATAAGACCAGGTATAACATAATATAATACAATACAATAATGGGTCTTATATAAGACCAGGTCTTATATTAATTTTTGCTCAAAAACACACATTAGAGCTGATGGTCCGGCTAGGTCTTATTTTCAGGGAAATACAGTAAGTTACCACCATAGAAGGTCTGACAATTAGGTTTATGAACTTGTTGCAATGATGTTGCTAATCTTTTTTAATATCAGAGGGATTATTCATTATGAATTTGTACCAACTGGACAAACAGTTAACCAAGTTTACTATTTGGAAGTGCTGAAAAGGCTGCATGAAAAAGTTAGATGACCTGAACTTTTGGCCAACAATTAATGGCTCTTGTATCACGACGATGCACCAACTCACATGGCCCTGCCTGTAAGGGAGTTTTTAGCCAGTAAACAAATAACTGTATTGGAACACCATCCCTACTCGCCTTATCTGACCCCCAATGACTTCTTTCTTTACCCGAAGATAAAGGCAATATTGAAAGGAAGACATTTTGATGACATTCAGGACATCAAGGGTAATATGATGACAGCTCTGATGGCCATTCCAGAAAAAGAGTTCCAAATTACTTTGAAGGGTAGACTAGGTGCTGGCGCCAGTGCATAGCTTTCCCAGGGGAGTACTTCGAAGGTGAGCATGGTAATATTCAGCAACGAGGTATGTAGCACTTTTTCTAGGATGAGTTCATGAACTTAATTGTCAGACCTCGTAACAACCAAGAGAGAAACCCGCAACCAATTCAAAGTTGGGCACTGCGTTTTGCTCATTTGACAAACTGTCAGCTGACATGTGATGCTGGCAAAGGCTGTTTTCCAACCATAAAGCAGAATACTCAAGAATGTAACTCTAAAATATCTGACGGTGACCAGAGGTTCCATGCTGTAGATAAAATGAATAGCAAACATGAAGAAATGAAGAACCATAGCTTCACAGACTGAACTGTATTTCAAGGTGTTATTTTTATAGTTTCTGAAAGAGTTTAATAAACTCATTGGAAGAGTCACACATAAAATACGACCAATAATCATTGCAGTCAATAGATTTCTATATAAGAAATTAAACAGGAAAGGTTCATACCATGTATTGACTCCCACAATCACAATCACTATACAGACAAAAATAAAAAAAAGTCACCTGGCTAATGTCATATCCCCGTGGCAAGAAAAAAAATTCCTGTGTTATACTTTTCCCAGTGGGACAGGGTGAAAGAAAACAAAACTACCCATAGTAGGAGATAAAGAACAAAACACTGACACCAGATGATCCTTGCCCAAAGATGGAGTATAACAAAGTAATCATGACCCATTCTCCAGGCCATGGTCAAAAAGCTCCTGTGAGGGAGTGCTGGAATTGGTTCTACAAGCTTGCTTTCCATCCTCACCATCTAGAGTGTAGGCTGTGAAGCTGAGGATGCTCACTACCATCCAAACCCAACCAGGTACATGCTTGGGACCTGGTGCTGAAGCATAAAAGTCAGGATCAGAGTGTGATATAAGTAGGAAATTGAATACAATGAGAAGAAAGCCAGATAAGATTGTCAGACTTGGAGCCAGCCATGTAGGAAATACTTTTACTATAGTGTTCCATGACATACAGTTGCATGATATACAGAGGAAATGGATTGGTATCTGCCACACTGTACTTATACTTATTGAAGCCAGCCAGCTGCTTCCGGCTCACATATTGGTGACTAGACATGATGACTCAAACATTAAGGGGCCACTTGGCAGCAACTCTCCCAGACAAGATACAGAAACAAAAGCTGGGAGGATCTGGGCTGGCAAAGCAATAAATACTTATCTTTAAAGACTACAATCATACTCAGCACAGCATGAAATAATACTAGAAGCAGTAATTAGGAATTAAGAGCAACTGCAGAGATTCTCAACCCTGGCTGCACAATAAACTAACTTCAGGAAGAAGTAAAATTATCTGCTTCCAGATGGTATGCTCTTATACGTAGAAAACCCTAACAATTCTACCAAAAAAAAAAAAAAATCCTATTAGAACTAATAAATGAATTCATTGAAGTAACAGGATATACTCATAAAGGCAACTTATGAAAATCAGTTGCATTTCTATACACTGACAATGAACAACCTGAAAAGAAAATTAAGAAAACAATTCAATTTACAATAGCACCCAATGGAATATTTAGCAATTAACTAAGGAAGTGAGAGACTTATACAGTGAGAACTACGAAACATTGCTGAAAGAAAGTGAAGACATAAATAAACGGAAACATATCCACGTTCATGGGTTGGAAGACTTACTATGTTAAGATATCAATACTATTCAAAGGGATTGACAGATTCAATGCAATCTCTATCAAAATTCCACGGACAGTTTTTGCAGAAATAGAAAAACCCATCCTAAAACTCCTATGGAATCTTAAATGACCCTGAATAGCTAAAACAATCTTGAAAAAAAAAAGGTACAAAACTGGATGACTCACACTTCTCTTGATTTCAAAACTTACTATAAAGCTACAGCAATCAAAACAATGTGGTACTAGAATAAAGACAGACATATAGACCAATGGAATAAAGAGCTCAGAAATAAACTCTCACACATATGGTCAAATTATTTCTGACAAGGGTGCCAAGACTATTCAATGGGGAAAGGACAGCTTTTTCAACAAATGGTGCTGGGAAAATTGGATATCCACATGCAAAAGAACAAAGTTGGATCTTTACTTAGCACTATATACAAAAATTAACTCAAATGGATCAAAGACCTAGATGTAATATCTAAAATTATATAACTCTTAGAAGAAAACATAGGACAAAGCTTCCTGACATTAGATTTAGCAATTATTTCTTGGACACGACACCAAAGGTATAGGCAACAAAAGGAAAAATAGACAAATTGGTTTTCCTGAAAAAGTTTTAAATGTATGCACCAAAAACCACTATCAATAGAATAAAAAGGCCACCAACAGAATGGAAGAAAATATGTGTAAGTCATATATCTGATAAGAGATTAATAACCCTACTATATAGAGGTTTTCTAAAACTGAACAACCAAAAAAACAAACAACCTAATTCAAAAATGGTCTGAGGACTTGAATAGACAGTGCTCCAGAGAAGATAAACGAATGGCCAATAAGCACATGGAAAGATGCTCAACATCCCTTCGCCAAGGCAGCCATTGAGGAGCAGCAGCCATGGCTTTGCGCGACCCCATGGCCACGGGCCTCAACAGGGCCCCAAGGTGACCAAGAACATGAGCAAGCCGAAGCACAGCCACTGCCGCGCGCGCCTCACCAAACACACCAAGTTCACGTAGGACATGATGTGAGAGGTGTGCGGCTTTGCCCCAATGAGCGGCGTGCCATGGAGCTGCTCAAGGTCTCTATGGACAAGTGGGCCCTGAAGTTCATCAAGAAAAGGGTGGGGACACACATCCGTGCCAAGAGGAAGAGAGGAGCTGAGCAATGTCCTTGCAGTCATGAGGAAGGCAGCAGCCAAAAAGGACTGAGCCCCATTCCCTCTGTGTGTGATAAAACCTTTACACACAGACACAAAAAGATGCTCAAACATTACGGAAATGCAAATCAGAACAACAATGAGACATCACTTCACATCCATTAGGATAGCTACTATCAGGAAAGAAAAAGAAAATAAGTGTTGGAGAGAATGGGGAGAAATCAGAACCCTTGTGCAGTTTTGGTGGGAATGTAAATCACTGTGGAAAACAGTATGGAGGTTCCTCAAAAAATTAAAAATAAAACTACCATATGATCGAGCAATTCCACTTCTGGTTATATACACAAAAGAACTGAAGGCAGTATGTCAAAGAGATATTTGTGCACCCATGTAGCATTATTCACGACAGCTAAAATGTGCAATCAACCCAAGTATCCATAGACAGATGAATGGACAAGCAAAATGTGTTATAGACACACAATGGAGTATTATTCAGTTTAAAAAGTAAGGGAATTCTGACCTATGTTACAACATGGATGAACCTTGAGGATATTATGCTCAATGAAATAAGCCAGACAACAAAAAGGACAAGTACTATATGATTCCACTTATACGAGGAACTTAGAGTAATCAAAATTATATAAATAGAAAGTAGAACGATGGTTTCCAAGGGCTGGGGATAGAGGGGATAGGACTCATTGTTTAATGGATATAGTTTTAGTTTTACAAGGTGAAAAGAGTTCTGAAGATGGATGGTGGTGATAGCTGCACAACATTCTGAAAGTACTTAATATCATTGAATTATAGCCTTAAAAATAGTTGAGATGGTAAATTTTATGTGTATTTTATCACAATACAAAAAATTGGAGGAAAAAAATCATCTGAGAGCTTTTAACCAGTCTGATGCCCAGGCTGCTCCTCTGACCCATTAAGTACATCGGACTCTCTGAGGGTGGGATCCAGGCATCTGTATTTATGTCTCAGCTCCACTATAATCCAAGTGCTTTCAGAGGGAAACCCCGATAGTAAAGGCAAAGCAGGTCTCACTTCTCCCTTCTCCAGCTCTTCAGGAATAATACTGAGTGGAATGTTGGGTAGCGTCATCTGTACATTAATACAACATAACAACCTGTTTTATTTATTTATTTATTTGGTTCTTCTGCTTTATCTTTTTTTAAATTAAAATTTATTGGGATGACAATGGTTAGAATTGCATAGGTTTAAAGTGTACAATACTGTAACACATCATCTATATATCACACTGTGTGCTCACCACCCAGAATCAGTTCTTCTTCCATCACCATATATTTGATCCTGTTTACCCTCATCTCCCACCCCTCTCCCCCACTTACCCTCTGGTAACCACTACACTATTGTCTGTGTCTATGAGTTTTTGTTTCTTTGTTTGTCTTGTTCCTTTGTTGGTCTCAGTTTTATATCCCACATATCAGTGAAATCATGGTTCTCGACTTTTTCTGTGTGAACTTGTATTCTTAAATAATTATTTCTCGTGTCTCCTTTTTCCACCCCTTCCCACTTTTCTTTCCCTCTTCCTCCTTTCTAGTTGAATTTGTTTGTAGGATGCTCTGTCCTTCCTCCACCAATTTGTCTTCCAAAGCAAAGACTCATGCTTTCACTGCCTTTCCACCTCCCAATTTACATCTTGTCTCAAGGTCTAGTTTCAGTCCCTAACCCCTTCACCTTTCACTCCAGAGGAATACAGCTATCACCTAAATTATATGCTTGAGAACCTTCCTTGACTTCCAGCCTTCCTGAGATGGTTGCAGGTCAAGTCCCTCTGGAATCCTCATTTTCTTGTATTTACCGCGTAGTGTTGGGTACACGTTGGCTGATAGACGAGAAGTCTTCTTTAGCTATTCTGAGACTAGGTGTGGAGTTAGTTGTTGACTGAGCTGGGTGTTCCAGGCAGGACACTTAGGGGAGGTGGAAAAATGAAAGCTCCTTTTTTTTGCACCAGGGCCCCCATGCGAGGCCCTAGAGACCCAGTTATGAAAGGCACAGCACCTGCCCTGAGGAAATCACAGTCTAAGGGGGAGGCAGGTAACTAAACAGGTGATTAAAATGCCTTATGGTAAGTGTTATGCTAGATGTGAGCATGGGTTTTATGAAAACTAAAAGGGAAGCAAAACGACCTAGAGGAGGTGGGAAGGAATCGTGGAAGGCTTCTTGTAGGAGGCACCATGAGGACTGTTTTATTTTTAACTTAAAAAATATACAGATAACATAGGTTCATTGTAGAAAATTAGAGTGAATTAAGAAATGACACAGAAGATAAACACAGACACCTTTTTAAAAATGTTCTAACTTGTGCCAAGTTGAAGGGAGTTATGAGACCAAATGTGTGATTACTCCCTTGTACGCAGTGCTATCCTGGGATGCCACGCTTGGTAACAAGTGCCTGAAAATGCTGACCCAGTGCTATGCTGAAATTAATGCCCTGCAAAGAGGCAGGGTCCCTGTAAAGGCAAGAGAAGAAAGATCTGGGTCCCAGGCAGTGGTCTTTAGAGGAGCCTGCCACCATCCTCTGATTGTTGGTAGCAAAAGTTACCCAATCAGTGAAAACCTGAGAAAGCCTTCTGTTTATGGTGTACCTTGGGCCCTCTTTTATTTTTCATTTCATCTATCTCATAAGCACCAAATGTGTCCCCAACTACCTGAAGGTACAGAATGAGAAAGGGGATATAGATCAGGTGTTCCTCCAAGGAGCTACCAATTTTGCTAGAAACATAAAATATGAGCACTGTATGTTCCTGAAGACAAGAATACTTTATGAGTATGAAATCTCAGTGCCTAGCAGGTCGGCCACAGCCTAAACATATAAAATACTTGTTGAAGAACTGAATAAATGTATGAAACAAGTAGAAAACACTGAGTCAGTTTACATGCATCCCACCTAATTGTGTGATAGACCACAAGGGCAATAGCCACTTTTTTGTTAATTTTCTTTTTTCTTCCTTCCTTCCTTCCTTCCTTCCTTCCTTCCTTCCTTCCTTCCTTCCTTCCTTCCTTCCTTCCTTCCTCTTTCTTTCTTTCTTCCCTCCTTCCTTCCTTCTTTCCTTCCTTCCTTCCTTCCTTCTTCTTTCCTTCCTTTCTTTCTTTCCTTCTCTCTTTTTTCCTTCCATTATAGTTGATATTAAAAACCATGCAAGCATACACTTTAAATAGGTAGATTGTATGGCATGTGAATTATATCTCAATAAAGCTTCTGAAAAAAGGAAAAAAAAAAATTCTTCTATTCTCCCATCCTTGTGCCTTGCCACTGTATTTGTTTTCCCAAAGGCAGCCCTGTGACATGCTTTCTTTCTTCTGGAGCAACACAGAGGGTGCCAAAAAAATGTATACACATTTTAAGAAAGGAAAACAATGTATTAAAATTACGTTGGTGGTAACCACTTTGAGCACCTCTTGTAACTGCAGAAGTCAAATGCGACTTGTGTTCATCTTTTGTTATCAGCATATGCGTATGTGTGGTCTGTCATTGAAACATTGTTGTGGGGTGCATGGTTGTAAAACACTTGTGGAGGTGTTATGTCAGTAAGAAAAATAAATCCCATACTTGTTTCAGCCACTATGTGGCAGATTTTTGTTATTGACAACCAAATATAATCTCAACAAATGCAGATTTTCTCTGTTAATGAACTGAGTCTACGATTCTAAATCTCTAATGTGTTTTCCTGACCTTGCGGGCCATGTGCAGTTTTAGTTATCCTGGTGAGCCCTGGCTCAGGCACCTGAGCACCAGCTTCTTTTTCTGGATCGGACTCATTGATTGGCTATCAGGCCTGGCCCCAACTTTCTTACACTTCCGTGACATCCTCAGATTCATATTCCAGAGTTCCCATTGCAGTCACCACAGCTCTCCCTGCTGTACGAAACTCTCAGACTCTCCATTTGCTCCTTCAAGTTATTTTACCAGTCAGTCAGCTAACCATGGCTTACGATGTTTCTTCTTTTTCCAAAATGGAAATATTTGCTTTTTTTTTCCTCTGAGTAGAAAGCTTGACACTTCTTACTGACGTTTCCCACCACTGTGCTCTTCTGCCCAGGCCGTTTTTATCATAGCACTTATCTTTGTGCACATATAAATATATGTGATTAATAAAGTAGTGTCTGTCTCCCTAACCAGATAGATATTAAACTTCAGAAGGGCATAGACCATGCCTGTTTTGTTCACATCTTTATTCCCATTACATGCAGGTGGCCACAAGATAATCCCTGAATGGTAAGGAATAAATGAACACAACTTCTACATCATTTACAAGTGGCAAGGAGACTCCTAATTTATCAGCTCAGATTATTGCTCATGCCATGGTCATATTTTGAAAAAGGTACAAAGCCATGAACAGTAGGTTCACTAAAATATCTACACTAGCTAATTATAAGTAGTCAACAATCATTTTGTCATCTCGTTAATTTTCTGATACCTTCCTCATATTATTTATTAAATTCCTCACTTAGGCAAGAGATCTTATCTCATGTTTCGTTGCGTAAATAATGATCTCCTAGTTTGAGCTTTCTCATCTATTTTCTCTTCATTTCAGAATAACTTATTCTCCAAGGGTACTTCCTAATCACTACTTTCAACATGGAAGGCATGCCCGTTTCCTCCAGATACTCTGGGATCTTGCTTCCTTAATCACCCTACAGCAACTACAATCTCTTCCTTTTCACTTGTTTCTTTCCCTTCTGTCCTGTTGAAAAATGTGTTTATTCATTGAACAAATATTTATTAAATGCTTACCAAACACCTTGCACTGTTTTAGGCTCAGCATATATTCATGAGCAAATCCTCATAGAATTCATATAGGAGTGGAGGAATACAGACAATAAACAAAACAAATACATAAATATAGTATTTAAGGTCGAAGGAGAGAAATAAAGCAGGGAGTTTCATAAGTGAGGTTGGGGAGGGGGTTTCAATTTTAAGAAGGATGGTCCAGAGAGGTTAAACTAGGAAGGTAACAGAGCCTTGAAGGAAGTGAAGGAACAAGCCTTGTGAGTATCTATCTGGGTATTAAGGGCTGAACTGTGACTCCTCCATTTCCAAATTCATATGAAGTCTTTATCTACCTCAGAATGTAACCATATTTGGAGATAAGGCCTTTAAAAAGACGATTAAGTTAAAATGAAACCTAGTAAATGTATGGAAGCAAGAAAACCAGTGACGAATGTTTTATATGGGAAAGGCTGAGTTACTGGGTTAAATATAGCTGATTAGAAGTTAAGAATTGTCCTTTGAATGTAGCAATGGTGGCCTCAACAAGAACAGTTTGGTGGAGTTGTGGGCATGAAACCCTGACTAGTGTGTTTGAGGAGAATTGAAGACAAGAAGTTTAGAACACTGGAGAGTTTTGCTGTACTTGTAGGAGCAAAGAAATGTGGTGGAAGACGGAGGGGGAAGTGAGGCTTTCTGTTTTTCTTTTGGACGGAAGCAGCTACAGCATGTTTGTGCAATATCTTTAAAAAAATCTTCACAGAGTTTTGATGGGGCAATAGCTTCCCAGCTCCCAATGAGTCTTATCTTTGACGTTATTTTTTTGAATTCACTGCTGAGAGATGCATCTTCCTAAACCACGCCTCGGATCTGCTCAAAAATCTTCAGGGTGTCCTTAAGTGCTGTATGAAGTTCCAATGCTTTAGCTGAACATTCAAATCTTCTCCTGTTTTGCCTTTTGCGGTTTTATCTCTTCCTTCCGTGAAGCCCCATGGTGAGGTAAGAGCATGCCAGATCAGGGTGAGAAGGCTTAAAGTCATGGTTCTGCAAATAAGTGGCTCTGTGACTTTAGTCAAATTACGTAAGTGTAAAGGGCCCTTTAGAACGCAGCAGGGGGCGTGTCCGGTAGACGGGATCACGGGCCTCTCAACCTCTACTTCTCAGCACCCTAGGGGCCACACGCAGGATTGTTTCCTGAACCTACCCTCCCCCTTCCACTTCCAGGACCACACGGTTTTTGCGGTCACTTACGTTTTTTGCTTCGCTTTCGCCTTTCCAAACAGACCAGGCTTTACAAGAGAAACCGCTCCTTTGAGCCGCAGGTCCTTTAACGTCGACCGCCTCCCGACCACCCGGGACTCGCCTCCCAGTCCCCCTTTCACAAGGAATCGTCCTCTCCACAGTCAGAATCCGCCACGTATTAAGTGCCGCTTCCAACCAATCAAGAAGAAGTTATCTCAGAACTGTGGAGCTCACCAATCAGGTAAGAAGACTACGGGGAGGGAGGGGCATTTCTCATTGGTAACCGCTTCCGGAAGAGGGCCGGGCTTCGGGCTTGGACAATACGATTTGATTGGCAGACGTAATGTTGACAACCGGAGAAAGCCCACCTTCTGCAACAAAACCAGCCTAAGTCCCCGGAGTGGCGGTGGCCGCAGCCAATCGGAGTGCAGACACGCAGAAAGTTTGCTCAATGGGCGATGTCCGAGGGAGGCTGTCACTCAGGGGGTGGTGGCGGAGGCCGAGCTAAGACGTGGCCAGAGGAACGCAGGGCTGTGCAGGCCGTCGGTGCGGTGGCTGGATCTCTAGCACTTCCTCGCCTTGATCGGGGGCTCGGAACGGCGGGAAAGTCAGGCGCCAGCGACTGCACCTCCATGCCCGCGCGCGGGACCAGCGGCTGATGGAGCGCTCCGTCCGCCCCGCGCGGCTGGCGCGGGCGCTGCTGCTGCTGCTGCTGCTGCTACTGGGGATCGCGGCGCGGACGGTGACCGCGGGGCGCGCCGGCGACCTCCCCTCACCGTCCGCCAAGGCTGCATTCGGCCTGGGGGCCGCGGCCGCTCCCACCTCGGCTGCGCGGGCGCGGGCGACTGGGGCTGTAACAGTGGCTGAGGTGACGGTTGAGGACGCAGAGGCGTTGCCGGCGGCTGCAAGCGAGCAGGAGCCACAAGAACCGGAACCCGACAAAGAGGCCGAGCTGCGGCCGCACGGCAGGTGAGGGGCGAGGGCTGAGCGCCGGGGCTGCGGACCCCAGGAGGCGACTTGTTTACACGCGCGCGCAGCGGAGGATCGAGGGGCTGGGGTTCCCCTTCGGCTGCGGTCTCTTGCTGGCAGAGGACAGCTGGCGACCTGAGGGCTAGAGCGGGCTGCCTCCCAGTCCCTCACGCCAGCGAGGGGCCTCGCTCCGCTCCCGAGCGAGAGCGGCATCCTGGTAGGTGTCTTGGGGATGCTCTCAGAATGGAGCGCAGCGGTGGGAAAGAAACATCGCTTCCCTCTTTGATTATTTTTCGGGCTTTATTCATACTCCCAAAAACTTTCTCCCCCTCCTCCCCCTTTTTTTCTTTCGTGAATCACCGCTTGTCTGTGCGGGTGTGACAGCTGTTTGGGAAAAGGACTTTACAAAGAGATTTCTACATTTCCCTTTAAACACAGCCCTGTAGTGACTCCGGACCAGGGTTAAGGTCACTATTTCTCTGAGATCTGCGGAACACCTGCATCAGAGTCACCTGGGGATGCTGGGTAGCTGTAGTTTTCTAGGCCCCGCCCCAGATTTACTGAATCAGACTTTATTTGGGTAAGAACCTGGAATCTGCAAGTTTAACACGTACACCAGACAATTTGTTGAAGACACTAAAATTTAAGAGCTGTGGGTAGGTTCTTGAATTTTGGCAGTTTTGGTAATGTAGAGGGTTTAACCATGTAAACATTTAATGTACCATGTTTCCCTGAAAATAAGACCTTAGCCAGACCATCAGCTCTAATGCTTTTGGAATAAAAAATATAAGACCCGGTCTTATTTTACTGTAAGACCGAGTATGATATGATATGATATGATACATATATGTATGATATGATATGATATATGATATACCAGGTCTTATTTTACTATAATATAAGACCCAGTCTTATATTAATTTTTGCTCCACAAGATGCATTACAGCTGATGGTCTAGCTAGGTCTTATTTTCGGGGAAACACGGTAGGGCTGTCTTGGTTGAGCTGGTTGACTTCCTTAAAAATGTTACTTTAAGATACACGTTTTAAAGCCTGGGCGCAATGGAAGGCATTTTAACTGTGAAGTATTTTGCAGACAGCTATCTTAGCACACCTGGGGAGAAAGTGATGTCCCATTTAACAAATGGAATGATAAAAGGAACATTAGGTAAATTAAACCAGGGAGGGCTAGATGTGGATTAAAAAGTATTGTAAACGTGTAATGTAGTAATTACTATATACCAAATAGATTTACTATTCAGTTAAATATCAGAACCTTGATCTCCATACCTGGAGACTACTATAAATAGAATAAGTACTGAAATTCACTAAGCACCCCTTGAATGTTTAGATATTTTTTAAAGCAGCAAACATTTGACAAAATTTTCATAGGTTTTGCTACTAAATTAACTTTCCTGGAAGTGTTTTCTTTATCTAAAAGAAACTTCTGAAGCACCTGATCAAAGTAAATTACATGAAGTAACTTACTTTGTTTCCATTTTCTTAGGCTACAGAGCCACTGCAGCAGGTACTTACTGGCACTTACAAAGGCTTCATGATGCCCTGGGGTTGCAGAGGTAGGCAGATAGAGGTAGGCAGATAGTTCCTGCCCTTCCGGAGTAGCCTGGAGTCTAGCAGTGAGGCTCAAGAGAGGAAACCCTTAATGACATTACAGAGCAGAAGCAGGGCAAATTAAGTGCTGTCAGTGTCTGAAGGTTTTGGTGGTGTTCAATGGAGGAATACAGGGGGTGAGGGAGGTGAGAATATCAGCAAAGGCGGTGGCAGAATGAATTGGTTCCCGAAAAGTGGGTAGAATTGTGATGGGCAGACACGGACTTGAAAGAGTAAGAGGCACAGAAGCTGGGAAGTATATTAGGGAACATTTTGTTTGTCTACATCTGTGTGTGTGTGAGAGATACAGACATACATATGGGTATGCTGGGCAGGGAGGAGTAGAAGATAAGACTAGAAAAATAGGTGGGGGGCATCGTATATATATAGCCTTACACTAGTAAGTAGCAGGTCATCACCTGGGAACCTGTTAGAAATCCAGAATCAGGCACCACCGAGACCCACGGAATAAGAATCTGTTTTAACACAATCACCATGTGATTTATGTGCACATTATAATTTGAGAAATGATGTATAGAGTATCTCGAATGCCAGGCTGATTAAAGTTTGTGCTTAAGGAATATTTCTCTAACAATACTGTATGCTGAGAGCTTGAGGTAAGGATACCACAAGGAAACGGTTGTAGCAGTTCAGGTGAGAGGTTTACTGTTAGTTGGATATAGAACAGAGGGGGATATATTTGAGGTAGAATCCTGGTTCCTAGCAAATGAATCGATTCCTCCTCCCTTGACAGTCTCATCCAAACTTTGAGAGTGGGTGGCCAGAAGGTGAGAGCACACGTGGGAAAATTGAAAGTTTTAGGGGAGCAGCAAAGAAAAGACAAAGGTTTTGGCGTTGGACATGGTGACTTGGAGATCCAGGCAGGACATCAAGAGAGAGATGCTTGGTGGGCAGGTGGAAATGAGTGACTGAAGTTAGAAGGCAGAGAGAAAGAGGAGGCTTGTAGTAAATCCTCAGGAAATGGCTTATATTTTAGAGAAGATGAGCCAGCACAGGAGACAGCAGTACAGCCGGTTAAGTTGGGGGTGTAGGGTGAGGACTGAGCAAAATGAGGGATTTGGTGATGAGCACATAAAGAGTTTATTTAAGTAAAGCAATACGGAGTATTCAGATAGTGAGAGAGAGGTTAAGGATTCATCCTTTTCAGCCCACACTCTCCGTCCCTCACTGCCAAACCTGATGGGAGGCAAATTTTAGGACCCGGGGCCTCTAATCTTATTTATACACTCAGAGGAGAGAGCCTATATAGACGGGTTGAAAAAGAAAGGAATGGAGGAGGAGGTGAGGTAGTTGGAGACGACCTACTTGGCAAGCAAGAGGGCCACTTCTTTCTCAGACATAAGATGAAAATAGAGGAGTATTTGCCAGAGAGTACGTGATCTTTGGCAAACAGAATTGGAGAGGAAGAGTTAGGCCCAGGTTTAGGATCTGCCTGGTAGCTTAAGATAGTGTGGAAAGTTTGAGAAAACTTCAGTTAAGTAACTTGATAGAATCAACAGGAGATAAATATGCAATGTTCATAAGACGTTTTTCAAATGCTCTTAAAAAAATAAAGTCTCTTAAAAAATAAAGTCAGAATATCAGTTCCATAATAATAGACCAATATCCTGTTTGTTTCAAGAAGGAGGATTAGGGGAACAGATTTGAATTAACCAAGCGTTTATTACAAACAGCTGTGAAGAATTGTGGTCCTTGTTTTAAAAAGAGGGAGGTGGGGAATTAAGATCTTCATTTTGCATGTTATCTTTTGATGCCCAAGAAGCAATATGAGACTCACTAGTGCATTGTTTTTCTCTTGATGGCATTTTCATTGGCTTCATTCTAAATACTCTGCAGCTCAAGCATGTGAATGAGTAACTATTTTTTTTTCTTTAAAAAACAGCTAAAATAAACGTGTTTTTCTGATAGCAGTCTTGTTGTCAATGCTTCTTCTGTTATTTAATTGAAATTTAAACGGGATGGTTACTGCAGAAAGTTGGGAAGAAAGTCAACATCTCACTTCACTGTTAAACGGTTTTATGCAAGTTGGCATAAGTTATGAGTTAGTAGTTTCCTGACTCCCATACAAATAGCAGGTGTTAACTTGCTGTTTTTGTGATGGGATGGACATCTTCATATTGAGGACCTCTGACAGTCAAGTTGTAAAGAGCTAGTTTTCTCTTAACAATTTTGTAAAGTATTTGTTCCTTTTTCCTGTGCCTATAATTCCTCTGTAACAAAAGTATTACTAAATTTTATAATAATCTATGGCACTTCTTCAATTTGTGCATCTGTAAACTGATTTGTTTTTAAATTTATTGAGATAACATGAAAACACTTTGCACATGTTAAGATGGTTTATTTCCTCTTTATTTCTCTCTCCTTTCACAAACTGATCCGATGCTAAGCAGTGGTATAGAAATCTCATCTTCCTTGGTTTTTCAGATTTATAATCATGATTTTTAAAAATATGACCATTGAACAATAGAATCTCAGAATACAGTGTTGAAAAGGAGCTTAGTCATCTGTTCCCAACACTGCTCACTTCCAACTCCAGACTTTTAAAATTGACTAAAACTCATTTAAAGAAGAATTTATGTATAACTTTCAAGGCAAGTTGTAATCCAAGATAAAGATACATTAGGCCTTCCTGTCTTACAGTTGTCTTTTTAGCTTAATTGACTCCTGGACTCTAGATATATGTGACAAGATTGAGGGGACTCTGGACTGAATTAGAACTCGGCAGATTTTACACTCTGAGGCGTTTTGTAAAAGGGGACCCGTCTTTATCAGCTGCTGTGAACTGTAGTTTGGATATGGCTCTTCATTCTCTAAGTACTGCCTGGGAACTCCATCTGTTTTTGTTTTTGTTTTCATTTTCTTTTTTGTAAGAGGAACTGTGTGCATATTTTTATTACACAATAAAATTTAGTGCGCACAGAGAAGAGAATTTGTAGGTTACGAAACTAAATGTGAGAGAGGGAGATTCCTGTTTTATTTTTTTCACCTTGTTCTATTTGTAAATAACCATTTTGATTAAAAAAATGTTTTGTAGAATAAAGCAGAAAAACTATTTTGCTTCCAAAATTGTTTTAATCTAGTAGGAAAAGGGTATCTCACCCTCATGTTGTCTGTAACATTGAAAACTTAGATTGTACTTCTTTAAGGTCTACCTGGTATGTCAAAGTTCTTTAAGTATCATTGGTAACTTTTGACATTATTGTATTTGTTTTGACTTGCGGCATGACTAGTCTTGTGATATATTTAAATAAAGGAGGTTAAATTTGAAGATTTACTTAGTAGGTGAGGCCTAAGGGTAAAGTCCAATTAGTACTGGTTTGTTTTTGAGAACATGTGCTTCCTTGAGTGAGAACATATGTTTAGGGAGGGGATCCTTGGATACATCAACAACAGCAAAAACAGATTAGACCAAATCACCTTTTAAATTTTGTAGAGTCCCACCCCCACTCAAGAAAAGAAATGTAAACCTTTAAAATAAGCAGTTGTTAATACAGACATTATTCAATCCATACACTGTTCTCCTGTTACCTGCTTCTCTTTCACAAGGAAATTTCTACAGGCAGTAAGCCTCCTTTAACATTACTGAAAAGACGGAATTCAGAGTCTGATAAACTTAATTGCAAGTAGGCAGGTATTCTGGGTAACTTATGTCAGAGCAAACAACTTTTTAAAAATTGTGTGCTCGTTGTGGAATAAGGTCATTTTTGCTCAGTTGCAGGCATAACAGGATAAATGACATTGATGAAATTTCTGGAAGGAATAAAAGCTGTACATTGTAGCATTATAGTAGTTATCACATATAAACTTACAGTTAACAGAATGATAGAATTAGTTTTAGGAAAGATGATGTCAGATTATGAAAGGCTTTATGTGCCATACCATACCGTGGCCTTAGTGGGCACAGGGTTTATTGGATCTCTTTTATAGAAACAAAACTATTGGAAGAGCAGAAGGGAAAGAGACCTGAAGCAGGGAAATACGTCAGAAATACGTCAGAAAGGCTTTTGCAGGTGTTATGAGGAGAAAGAGAATCTGTTCTAGGACAAGGGAAGTGGTAATGAAGAAGGAAAAAATTTTAAAGAAGCTTCAGTAATAGAATCAAGAGTACGTGACTGTGGGGACAGAGTCCCAGAGAGCAGTTTCCAGGCTCTAGGCCTCACGTGGAAAGGTGCTGGTTTGGTTATTAGATGTCCATCCGCTGTGGCTGGGTGACCAACAGCTGGTTACCAGTTAGCCATTAGGCACTAATATAACTGCCATGGCTACGCTAGGGGGTTGGTTGGTTGGCTGGCAGAGAAGTGGACGGCGGATTGCGGCTAGCAAGTGGGGTTAGCAAGTGTGGACAGCGGATGCGGATCGTGTGGATCCTACTTCCTATGTCTCGCCTGGCCGCCAGTGAGACTGGGGTGTAGGAAGACCCCTTGTTGGGGTACTGGCGGATGTTTGCTTTTGTGTCTCCACCAGCTGCCAGCGAGAACATAGTGGTATGAACCTCCTATCCATGGCTCTCTTGGTGTTCCGTTTTGGCCTCACCATGTCCTGCATTCTTGTGCGGGGAGCGGGAGCTGAGTCCCTGCATTACAGTGACTATTGTCTAAATGTAGAGTGTGAGGGAGAAGGTAGAGTTGATTTCTGATTTAAATGTTAAGTGACAGTGTAGATGGAGAAATATGCGGAGAGCCCTTGAGTTTTCTGTACACTTTACAGCAAATGACAAATGTGTCCTGCTGAAACTGCAGAACCAGGGTTGGGAGAGATGAACTATAAATACTGTATAGGTTTGGGAGCTGTCATATTACAGGTAGAGGTGAAGCTGTGGGCACTGGCCTGCTTGTTAGTGATTGACATCTGTGAGAATGACAGATGAGGATGGGGTGGCAGGGACCAGTCCTGTGGAAGCCAGGGAGGAGAATGCCCAGAATGAGGAGCCTGGCATTTTTTCAGCTGCTGCTGCAGGGATAAACCTGATTAGGAGAATGGGTCTGGCCATTAGGAGGTGACCGACAACTGAGAGTAGCCTCAAAGACTCAGGTTATGGGCCAACGAACAGTGCTTGCTGTTTAGTCATCCAAACAAACACCTTTATAAACTAAAGCAAGGTGTAAGTGAAAGCTAGAAGTTCCCAGTTTACTGACAGATTTGATCAATAAGCCCTGTTCATTCAGGTAATACATTATAATAATTACTATAATTACTCTAAGGAGATAGCCTTTTGAGGTAAATCAGTATTTGACAAACTGGTCTTATCATGAGACTCACTTAGGGTACTTGTTAAGCTATATTCTCCCAAGCCCCTGTGAGGATGGCACCTGTGAACCTTTACTGGTTTTTAACAAGCACCCAGATTATTTTTATGATCAGGCAAATTTGAGTTGTGCCAACCTGGGTGAAATACCCAGACAGGGATACCTCGGAGATTTTGCGGCTTCAGTTCCACACAATCAAGTTCCACCGCAATAAAACGAGTAGTGCAATAAAGCAAGTCATAACCTTTTTCCTGGTGGAGGGTCTTGCCTTCCACTTGTGAAAAATGTAGCATCTGTGAAGCACAATAAAATGTGGTGTGTCTGTATTTTACTTATGAAAAAACAAGTTGAGTGAAGAAGCCACGAGGAGAACAAGATCAGAGCCCCTGGGATATGCACTCAGGACTTCAAAGCTCTGATTCTTTCCGCTGGAAATGCTGCCTGTGCAGTTCCATTGTTGTTGAATAAGTTGACGTTTTTCATCTTGTTCATAGTAACCTCAAAATAGGGTGATGGATCATGGGGCGATAAATGGCCTTGTATTGTCCCCGGGGGGGGGGGGGAGGGTATCATTTTTCATCTCTAATTGATGTTTATTCTAAACATCATTGCTACCCTCCGATTATTGCGGCATTCAGCCTGAGGACTTTGATTTTCGGCAGGATCTATTTGATGCTTTTTTTCAGCTGGTAACATGTCAATGAGCATCTCTCTTAGACTGTGATTAGATAATCATGGTCTAAATTGTAGCATATCTTTTTTGCCCCAGTTATGCGTCTCAGTTCCAGCCACAGAGAAGGGGTACCTCCCAGAGACATGCCTGGGAAGGCGCCCATAGTGACTATGTCAGTGAACTTGTAGCAGATAAGAGGGTGAAGGATATTTTTTTCTTGACACCTGACAGAGTTTGTTAGGGGGCGTTAAAATAAGGGTACCCTACTCAAATCTAAGAACCAGATTACCTAAATATCAATAGTAGTGAGGGTGATGTACTTAATTGCTCTTCCCCCGTTTGTATTTCTTTTAATTATTGCTCAAATGTACACATACTGTCTAAATACAGTAGTTCAGAATCTGAAAATGTTTAGTTTAAAAAGCAAAAGTTTTGAGTCAGTTAAATGCACCCCGTATGATAGGTTTTCAGTGAAAGAATAGTTAAGTGTTAGACTCCAAATTACTTATTGAAATGTGTTCTTATATACACATAACACACATATGCATACCATTGGATTTTTCTTTGTTTTGAAGGTGAAAGCTAGAATTTTATCATTCTTCTCTGTATATACCTCTGGCATAAATAGCTACATACGCAGAAAAATTATAGTTTTTTGTTGTTGTTATAAATAGAATGCCTAGGATAATAAATGAACAATGTGGGTTCTGAATTTTTAAAAAACAGCTTCTGAAGTGTTCCAGTGGTCTCCTTAATTTTTCATGGGTTAACAGTGCTTATACTAAGTTTTTTTCAATTAGTGTTTTTAAATTCAGCCACTTATTTGTGGTTAATGATTATTAAACATAAAAGTTAGACATTTCTGTAGTAGAGCTAGGAAAGGGTTGACTTGGCTCTGAACCCTGGATCTCTAAGTTAATTAGATTCTATTGCTTTTATTTGTAAAGTGGTACATATAAGTATGAATTTTTATAAAATTCATTATAAAATAATTTTCTTACTTGAGGTATCTTTCTCCTCCCCCAGCTCCCAATAGATTTCTTTAGAAAGCAGGACAATGTGTAGGCAGGGGGAGTTGAGTTGTGCCCTTTCTTTTGGTTTGTTACCTAAAATTACAGTTTGTAATGCAGCAAAATTTTTACTTTCACAAATTAGACTAAAAGTTACCACTTGAAAAATTCAGTGTGAGAATTGGTGTGTAGTTTGGGAACTAAATTAACCGTTTTATTTTTTCATTTGATAAATTCATTCATTTAACAAACAATTAAGTTCTTTGAAAGGTTTCAAATGAGTTTACTTGAACTCTTTGACTTGTTCAACTTATAGATTTACTTTGAATGTTTATACATTATTCATCAAGTGAGACACAAAAGATTAAATTTGTGTTTATTCTAACCAAGAACATAACTAAGTATATGTGCTTGGAATTTGCATGGTCTTTGAAGCAGACAAATGTACCTAATGAATTCCTAGAACAACTGTACAACACATTCTTTCATTCAACAAATATTTATTGAGAGTCTGTTATGTATATGGGAATGTATGGTCCAGGCAGACGGAACAATAGCTGCAAAGGCCCTGTGGGAAAATCATGCATGATGTGTTTTAGGAATTGGGGGAGTCAGTGTGGGGGGTATTCATTTTGGATATGTAAACTTGGAGAAGCCTCTTAGACAATCTAAATCTGGAAGGCAGTTAGACACATAAAGCTAGAGTTTAGAGAAGGGCCTGGAACCAGAGATAAAAATTTGGGAGTTGTCAGCATGTAGATGGTATTTTAAGCTATAAGACTGGATAAGACCACCCAGAAAAGTACACATAGGTAGAGAATATTTTAAGAGAGGAGAAATGAGGAGGAACCAGAAAATGTAAATGAGAAAGAGTAGGACAGAAGTAAGGGGAAAAAATCAGAAGAGTATGGTGTCCTGGTAACTGCGTGAAGAGTGTGCTTCGTGGCGGGCAGAAGTAGCTGGTCAGGTGAAGCAACACCTGACCACAGCCTATTTCAATGTGAAGGTCATTGGTGACTCCAACAAGAACTTTTTCAGTGGAGTGGTAGAAGCAAACACTTGATTAGAAATAGTTCAAGACAAGGGGAGGAGAGGATTTGGAAACAAAGTACATAACAATTCTTTCAAGGAATTTTGTTGGAAAGCGGGAAGGAAGGAATTGGAAGCTGGAGGGGGGTAAGTGGTTGATTCTGCTTAATCTGGGTTGGTTTTTAAGTTGGGGGAAATAATAGCAGATTTGAATACTGAGTGGAATGCCCTGGTAGAGAGGGAATAATTGAATTGGTGTGAGAGTAAGAGGAGAGATTTGCAGGAGTGAGTCCTGATGTGTGTATGCGGGAGAGAGCTATTGCCTAGGAGGAAGTGTGGGTGGTGAGTGTGGACTGTTCACCTGCAGTGACAGGAGGGAAGGGAGAATACGTGGGCCCAGGTGCTGAGAAACAGAGAGAGGTGATGGTGGGCAACAATCTCGTTTGGTTACATATTTGTTTTCCTCAGAGAAATAGGTAACACAGTCCCTGAGGTGCATGAGCTTGGAAGAGCTGATGTCAGAAGTTTGAGGAGAAAGGAGAAATGAAATAGGTACCTTAGGACAGTGGGCCAGTGGATGGACAAGGGGAGTGTGGATATGATTGTTAAGTATCATGAGTGGCCTGTTTGAGGTGAGTGGTCATGATGAAAATGAGACCAGTCAGCACGACTATGTTTTTCTTCAGCCACATTCAACTGCACAGATGCAAGAATGAGAAAAGGCCGAAAGTTAAATTTAACCAGGGTTGGAGCTCTGCCAGTCAAGTGTGACATGCGAGAGACAGTGCAAGAAAGGAAGTGCTTAAAATGAAGGGCTATGGAATTGAAACTGGGTAAGGAAGAAGTGAAGGCGTAACGGTAGTGCAGGTCTGGGTAAAGGAGGGCTGACCAATGGCTTGTAGGGTCTGGTGGGGTCAGGTTTGTTGGAGTTGGGGAAGCAGAGGAAGTGAGCTGGAAAGGGGTTGGTGGCTGGTGGTGGGATGCTTGACATTTCCGTGGATCAGGGACATTGTGATTGGTAATCACAAGAGTGTGACCATGGGAGTGGCTGAAGCAAGGTCGCCAAATCATGAAAACCTAAGAATTTGTTAATAGTCACAGTAAACCAGAAACTGCAATCCTCAAGGAATGGGGCTGGTGACCCAAGGAGCAGTAGACAATTACTAGGAGGGATTATTCCATCTTCAGATGGAACAATCTGAAGATTTTTAGAGAGAAGAGAAAAAAAGTAGTCTGGGAATGATAAGGAGGGGCAAGGTCCACCTACCCCATTACGAGGCCCAGTGGTCAAGGGTTACGGAGAAAACATGGCTTCTGAGGCAATGGCCTCAGGGAGAGCCAGGTTTCTATTTAGAGCGAGAAGGAAAATGAACATCCGGGAAAGACTTCATGAGTTGGGGAAAGGTAGGAGAAGAGGACAGAGCAGGGAATGTTGAGTTCCATATGGGGTTAGAGTGTGGGAATGAGGGGTGACCTAGGAGTCTGGGACTTTTCATATGTGACATAACAGGTAAAGGACATAGTGCAATTGTCTTGGAAGGCTAAAGCCAGATAGTGGTGGCAAGACAGTTGAGTGTCGTGAGAAGGTAGGCCCCGCTTCTCTCCTACAGAGAGAGGCCTGGGGAGGGGCTGGTTTCCTTCACGGGGTTGGAGTCAGTGCTCACTATCTTAGATATCTTTTAACCTTTGTCCTGTTAATTTTTAAATTTACAGATCACTAGTGATTATCAGCACTTTAGATGGGCGAATTGCTGCCTTGGATCCTGAGAATCATGGCAAGAAGCAATGGGACTTGGACGTGGGATCTGGTTCCTTGGTTTCGTCCAGCCTTAGCAAACCAGAGGTAAGAGCTTTCTGTTAAATGTTGATTGGAAAACTAGTTATAATGAGCAATTACTGATATGAAATAGTATGTGTTTGCATGGAGCTGGGGCTCAGGGCCCCATTGCCTAGGTGTGAGGCCTGCCTGCCTCTTACAAAGTATGTCCCCTTGGGGCAGTTACTTGTACTTAACTTTTCTGTTCCTCACTTCCCCTCCTGTAATGAGGTAGTAATATTACCCACTTCTTACCACCGTTTTGGGCATTAAATTAATTAATCATATTAATCAGTAACTAAGGATACTATCTGCTATGTCAGCATAGCTCATTCACTATCTTAGCTATAACATGGTCATCATTGGTTATTATTGTCACATATTCCCTAAATAACAAAAAGGTACTGTCAACCTTGATGAGGTTAGGGGAGCAAGTAAATAAGGGAAGTTTATTTTCTTCACCTTTAGTCTTGGCTCTGATAGGTTAAGTCTCACTCCTTTTCTGGAGCTTTATCTGCTTGTTTAAACCATTTTAAATGAGTCCCTCTTTTGAGTTGTCACTGCTGACATGGAAGCAGTCACCTGTTTTCTAGACTACCCTCAGCCTTCTACCTTATCAACGTGTTCCTGTGGGCTGCTCCCAAGGGTACTCTATTTTTCTGTCATCATCAGTCATTTTCTTTCAAAAAGGTTCTTAGCTAGTATCAAGTTTGAAAAAGACGAAACCTAACATGAGGGGCTTGAATGACCTGATTAGTGATAATCGAATTTTCTGATGGGAAAACTGCTACTAAGTGACCCACCTGCTTTCCAGTAAACCTAGCCTGGATTTTTTTCTGGCACTCCCAGGCAGGTACTTAGGGAGAGGGCACTGCCTCATCTCCACATTTGCTGTGTGCTAAGCCTTGATCAGACGGTATACTGAAAATATCTGTTGATAGTGAACTGCTGGTATATTGTGAATTGTTAAAACAAGCAGCCGTTTGATTCTAAATGACATGAAAAATTTTGAATCAGGTAAAATATTCAAACGATCACTACTGAAATTAAACATTCATTTATTTGTGTTCTGCTGGGGTTATGCTTGGGTATGCATATTTTGCTTTATTTTTAAGCTAGACAGAAAAGACGATCAGCAAAATCAGAAGATTGTAAGCTGTTTGCATCTGAGGTAATATTACAGTGTGTTGTAGTGGTACAAAGCATGTGTGTGTTTGCAAGCTAAAATATAGACACGCACACAAGGTAAATTGCATGGTATGACAGTAGAATTCAAATAGTTGTAATAACTTGAGTGTTGTTGATTGTGTTTGAATTATAAGCAGCTAGACGTACTTTGAAGTTTTCTCATAAATAGCAGTTATATTAGCTGGGATTTTTTCCATTAAATTTTTTTAAATTTAAGTACAGTTGGTATACAATATTATGTTAGTTTCAGGTGTACAATATAGTGATTCAACATTTTTATACCTTACAATGTGATCACCCCTCTGATTCTAGTAATTATCTGTCACCATGCAAACTTACCACAACGTTATTGAATATATTCTGCTTCACCTTTTTCATCCATCTCTTACGCTTTCCCCTCTGGTAACCGTTCTTTAATCTCTGTTTCTGTGTGTCTGTTTTCATTTTGTTGTGTTGGCTTGTCTTTTTTTAGATTCCACATATAAGTGAAACCATATGGTATTTGTCTTTCTCTGTCTGACTTGCTTCACTTAGCATACTACCCCCTCTACGGTAGGTCCATCCATGTTGCAAATGGCGAGATTTCATCCTTTTTTGTTGCTGAGTAATATTCCATGGTATATATGCACCACCTCTTTATCCATTCGTCTATCCATGGATACCGGGGTTGCTTCCATATCTTAGCTATTGTAAATAATGCTGCAATAAACATAAAGGTGCAATATTTTTTGAATTAATGTTTTCGCTTTCTTTGGACAAATACCCAGAAGCAGAATTGCTGGATAGTATGGTAGATCTATTTTTAGTTTTTTGAAGGATCTCCATATTGTGTTTCATAGTGGCTGCACAGTTTGCAGTTCCACCAACAGTGCACATCTTCCACACCTTTTCTCCACATCCTCGCCAACACATGTTATTTGTTGAATTTTTGGTAGCAGCGATTCTGACTGGCGTGAGGTGATACCTCACCGCGGTTTTGATTTGAATTTCCCTGATGATTAGTGATGTTGAGCATCTTTTCATATGTCTGTTGGTCATCTATATGTCTTCTTTGGACAAATGTCTCTTCATGTCCTCTGCTCATTTTTCCATTAGTTTGTGTATTATTTGTTATATGAGTTCCTTATATATCGGGGGTGCCAAAAAATGTATACACATGACTTGTATTCATCTTTTGTTAGCAGTATATATTGAGTATTACAATTTTAATACAGTTTTTTCCTTTCTTAAAATGTGTATACATGTTTTTGGCACCCTCTGTGTTTTGGATATCAACCCATTATCAGATGTATCATTTACAAATTTAGTCTCCCATTCAGTAGGTTGTCTTTTTGTTTTGTTGAGGTTTTCTTCGCTGTGCAGAAGACTTAATTTGATGAAGTCCCACTTCTTTATTTTCGCTCATTTCCCTTGCTCAAGTTTGACATATCCATATACTTACACTGATGTCAAATAGTTTACTACCTATGTTTCCTTCTAGGAGTTTTATGGTTTACAGTCTTACATTTAAGTCTTGAATCCATTTTGAGTTTATTCTTATATGCAGGGTAAGAGAATGGTCCATTTTCATTTTTTCACGTGTATGTGTCCAGTTTTCCCAACACCACTGTTGAAGAGACTGTCATTTCTCCATTGTGTATTCTTGCCTCCTTTTTCATAGATCAATTGACCATATAAGTGAGGGTTATTTCTGGGCTCTCTATTCTGTTCCATTGATCAACGTATCTGTTTTTATGTCAATACCATCCTGTTTTGATTATCATACCTTTTTAGAATAGTTTGAAATCAGGGAGCATGATTCCTCTAACTTTATTCTTCTCTTTCAAGATTGCTTTGGCTATTTGTGGACTTTTGTGATTCCATATGAATTTTAGGATTATTCGTTCTAGCTCTGAGAAGAATGACATTGGTATTTTGATAGGGATTGCACTGAATCTATAGATTACTTTGGGTGGTATGGTCATTTTAACAATATTAATCTTTCTAATCCACGAGCATGGTATATCCTTCCATTTATTTGTGTCCTCTTCAGTTTCTTTTTCAATGTCTTATAGTTTTCAGTAGAGGTCTTTCATCTCCTTGGTAAAATTTATTCCTAGGTATTTTTTTATGCAATTGTGAATGAGATTGTTTTCTTAATTTCTCCTTCTGACCATTATTAGTGTATATAAATGTGATGGATTTTGTATATTAATTGTGTATCCTACTTTACTGAATTCATTTATTCTATTAATTTTTTGGTGGATTCTTTAGGGATACACACACACACACACACACACACACACACACACATATACTATCAGTCATCTGCAAACAGTGGCAGTTTTACTTCTTCCTTTCCTTTTTTTTTCGTCTGATTCTGTGTCTTGCACTTCCAATACTATATTGAATAATAGTGACAGTGGGCATCCATGTCTTGTTCCTGATCTTACAGGAAAAGCTTTCAACTTTCACCATTGAGTATGATGTTAACTGTGGGGTTGTCACGTATGGCCTTTATCATTTTGAGGTAGGTTCCTTCTATTCTCACTTTGTTGAGAGTTTTTAATCATAAACGGATGTTGAATTTTGTCAAATACTTTTTTCTGTATCTATTGAGATGATAATATGATTTTTATTCTTGGTTTTGTTGATGTGATGAATCACATTAACTGTTTCGCAGATGTTAAACCACCCTTGCATCCCTGGTATATATCCCACCTAGTCATGGTGTATAATCCTTTTAATTTATTGTTGAATCAGTTTGCTAGTTGAGAATTTTTGCATCTATGTTTATCAGGGATATTGTCCTATAATTCTCTTTTTTTGTAATGTCTTTGTCTGGTTTTGGTATCAGGGTAATGCTGGTCTCATGGAATGAGTTTGGAAGCATTCCTTCCTCTTCAATTTTCTGGAATAGTTTGAGAAGGGTAGGCATTAATTCTTTTAAATGTTTGGTAGAATTCACCTGTGAAGCGATGTGGTCCTGGGCTTTTGTTTGTTGGGATTTTTTTTTTTTTTTTTTTTTTTTTTTTAATCACTGCTCCAATTTCATTGGTAGTAACCGGTCTCTTTAGATTCTGTTTTCCTGGCTGAGTCTTGGAAGATTGTATGTTTATAGAACTTTATCCATTTCTTCTAGGTTGTCCAATTTGTTGGCATATAATTGTACATAGTATTCTTTGACAATCCTTTGTATTTCTCTGGCATCAGTTGTAATCTCTCCTCTTTCATTTCTGATTTTATTTGAGCTCTCTCTCTTTTTTCTTCATGAGTCTTGCTAGAGGATTGCCAATTTTATTTATCCTTTCAAAGAACCAGTTCTTAATTTCACTTTTCTTTTCTTTTGTTTTTCTAGTCTTTATTTCATTTATTTGCACTCTGATCTTTATTAATTCCTTCCTTCTACTTACTTTGGGTTTTGTTTGTTTTCCTTTTTCTAGTTAACTTTAGATGTAGAGTTAGATCGTGTATTGGGGATTTTTCCTGCTTCTTGAGGTAGGCATGCAGCGCAATGAACTTTAAGAACTGCTTTTGCTGCATCCCATACATTTTTAAAGGTGTGTTTTTCATTTGTCTCAAGATAGTTTTTTATTTTCTGTTTAATTTCCTCCTTAATCCATTGGTTGTACAGTAGCATATTGTTTAACCTCCATGTATTTGTGTTTTTTCCAGTTTTTCCCTGTAATTGATTTCTAGTTTCATGCCATTATGTTCAGAAAATATGCTTGATATACTTTGAATCTTGAGTTTATTGAGGTTTGTTTTTGTTTGTTTGTTTTTGTTGTTTTTTTAAAGTAGTGAAAAAGCAGTTTAGAAGAAAAAGTACACTTCAAAGAAATAGTGGATCTGAGCAGTAGAGAATGGCTCAAGGGCCTTATTAGAAGAGAAAGTACACTCCAAAGAGTTTGGAGCGGGCCGAACAAAGGCAAGGCTCAAGAGGCCTTGAGGTTTGTTTTGTGGCCTAATATGTTGTCTATCCTGGAAAAGGTTCTGTGTGCACTTGAGAAAAATGTGTAATCTGCAGTTTTTGGATGAAATGTTCTATCACTGTCTATTTAGTCAAACTGCTGTAATGTGGCATTTCAGGCCCTATTTCCTTATTAATTTTGTCTGGATGATCTATCCATTGAGGGAAATGGAATACATAAAAGTTCCCAACTCTTATTTATTGTATTAGTGTTAAGTTCTGCCTTTATGTCCATTAATATTTGCTTTATATACTTGGCTGCTCCTGTTTTGGGTATGTAGATATTTACAATTGTTATATCCTCTTCTTGGATTGACCACCTTATCATTATGTAAAGTCCTTCTTTGCCTCTTTTTAAATTCTTTGTTTTAAAGTCTATTTTGTCAGATGTAATAATTGCCCATTTCTTTTAGTTTCTATTTGCATGGAATATCTTTCTCCATCCCTTTGCTTTCACTCTATATGTGTCTTTCTATCTAAAGTGAGTCTCTTTTAGGTGACATATCGATAGTTGTTTTTTTTATCCATTCTGCCACCCTATGTCTTTTGATTGGAGCATTTAGTCCATTTGCAATAAAAGTAATTATTGATAGGTATGTGCTTATTGCCATTTCATTGTTTTTTTGTTGTTTTCCTTCTTCACTTGATCTCTTTCCTTTTTTTTAATCTTTTTCCTTTTGATTTGCTAGTTTTCTTTAGTGTTTTCATTGCTTTCCTTTCTCTTTATTTTTTGTGTATTTTCGTACATTTTTGGTTTATGGTTACCATGAAGTGTGTATATATATATATGTATATGTATATACACACATACATATATGTGTATGTATATATGTATGTATATATACACATATATACATATATATACACACATATATTTATGGCATCCATGTATATATATATATATAGCATCCATGTATATATATAGCACTCTGTTTCAAGCTGATAGTCATTTAAGTTTAATCACATTCTAAAAGCACTATGTTTTTACCATGTTTTTGATGTCAGGTTTTGTATCTTTTTGTTTTGTGTGTCCCTATTTACTGTAGCTACAGTTAATTTTGCTACTTTTGTCTTTTAACCTTCATATTAGCTTTTTAAGTGGCTGATTCACTGTGTTTATTATATAGTTGCCTTTACTAGTGAAATTTCTTTCTTTCCTATATTTTCTTATTTCTGGTTATGATCTTTTCTGCTTAAAGAAGACCCTTTAATATATCTTGTAAAACTAGTGTAATGGTGATGAACTCCTTTAGTTTTTGCTTGTCTGGGAAACTCTTTAGCTCTCCTTCAATTTTGAATGATAACCTTGCTGGATATAGTATTCTAGGTTGTAGGTTCTTTTTCTTCAGCACTTTAAATATTTTCTGTCACTCCCTTCTGACCTGTAAAGTTGCTCCTGAGAAATCAGCTCACAGCCTTATGGGATTTCCCTTGTATGTGACTTGTTTTTTTCTTGGTGCCTTTCAGATTGTCTCTTTATCGATACCTTTATCATTTTAATTACAATATTACTTGGTGTGGGCCTTCTTGGATTCATCTTATTTAGAATTCTCTCTGCTTCCTGGATCTGGATGTGTTTCCTTTTCCACATTTAGGAAATATACTTTCTGCCCATTTCTCTCTCTCTCTTCTCCTTCTGGAAACCCTATAAGGGGAATGTTGGAACTCTTGATGTTATTCCACAGGTCCTCTACACTATTCTCATTTTTTAAAATTCTTTTTTCATTTTGGTGTTCTGATTCAGTGATTTTCACTATTCTGTCTTTCAGGTAGCTAATTCCTTCTTCTGTATTAAGTAATCTGCTTTCATTTCCTTTTAATGTATTCTTCGTTTCAGTTATTGTACTCTCTATCTCTGATTTGTTCTTTATTACATTTTCTAGATTTTTGTTGAAACTTTTTGTTGAGGTGCTCTCTGAGTGCCTCTATTCTACTCTCAAGTTTGTTGAGCATCCTTATGACCGTTTCTTTGAATTCTTTGTCAGCCAAATTAGTTATCTTCGTTTCATTAGAGTTTTTCTCTGGGTTTTTTTTTCTTCTTCCTTCATTTAGGGTGTATTCTTCTGTCTCCTCATTTTGTTTGACTTTTTGTGTTTGTCACTATGAGTTAGATGAGACAGCTATCCCAATCTTGAAAAGGTGGCTTCTGTATAGACTGTATGCCGGATGGTTTTAGCAGGCTGGTTGTAGTTGGGGTGTGTGGTGTGGTACCTGGTGTGTGGCCTGGTCTGAAGGTATGGGTTCCAGGCAGGGCAGCCTGGTTTGTGCACACTTTCTGTCTTTCTGGTCCAGGCGGGTCTGTCCAGTGCACTGGGCATGACCTGTTGCTTTAATTGTCTGTTGCCTGAACCAGATCTGGGCAGGGCTGCTCTGAGTGTGTGCATCACACCACCCTACTAGCTCCACACTTTCTCCAGATAGGGCAGCCCTGCGTGTACACAGTGTTGCACTTTGCTAGTTCTGTGCCCTCTCCAGGCACTGCAGCACCCTGCAGCGCCCTGCTGTAACCCACTGGATCAATCTCCAGGTAGAGGGACCCCTTGTCTGTGCACTATGGCGCCCTCCTGTTCCTGCTGGATCTAGGTCCGGCAGGGGTGGCTGAGGACGTGCTACAGCACCCTACAGTTTGGCCAGAGAACCTGGGTAGAGCTCTTGCTCACTATCCAAGTGCGGAGGAAACATAGACAATGGTTGCTCACCAGTTTCTCTTATCCTGGAGAGTACTCTCAGCTCCTAAAGAGCTCTCATGTTTCCCCAACCTTCTGTATGCGGTCTCTCTCTCTCTCTCTGTATGTTGTTCAGAAGCTGTTCATTTGGCTCTCAGTTGTTTCTCAGGAGGAGAAACTGTAAACATAGGTATACATTCAATGTGTTTTTGGGAGTTGGTGAGCTCAGTGTCCTCCTATGCTGCCATCTTGGACTCGCCTCCATATTAGCTGTTTTTTCAACTACAGTTGAACTTTCTCATCTTCACTAGTTCTTACTATTTTCTGTGGTTTATTAGGGCTCTCTTGTTTTAAATATCCTTTTTCCTACCGACCCCCCCCCCCCATCTCTAATCCTTTGGATAGAACATTTTGAAATGTTGAATGGCAAGCATATTTAAAAAGTTAAACTGTGTTACCTTTGTACAATGAATGAAAAGCTCACTGGCTACCTTTTATGCAGAGAAGAATCCTGTGACCTCTTTGCACTACTTAGATTTAAGTTTTATACTTTTTATTATAGAAAAGAAACAAAATCTAAAAGTACTGAACTATCTGTGATAGCATGATAGGTTTACTACATTTTACTGCTGCCCTGAGTTGAGTTTGTGGGACCTTTTCTTGAGACTATGTGTTTACTATGTAGATATGTTAATGACGACAACATTGTTTCTAGCAGTGTAATACACATGGGATGTACTTTGTCTACAGTCCTCATACTTTACTAGCAGCGTAATCCTCACCAGTGATTCTCCTGAGGTTGATGTGTTGGTCTCATTTTGTAGACTAGGAAACGGAAGCAGAGAAGTTATTTGCTTGAAGTCACAAACTGACTAGATGATAAAGCTGGGATTGAACCTAGGCTTGCTGACTGTGCCCCATTCTGTCTGCTCTGGAGCCCTTTCCCCATCTTGTCTGTACCTCCTCTTAGAGGCTCGGGCTGTTCACCTAGTGTAGCGTGTCGCAAATTTATAGCCTCAGGACCCTTGACATTTTTAAAAGTTGAGAGCTCCAAAGAGCTTCCCCCCCACCCCAGGATTTTATCTGCCTATACTTAAGTTATATGAAAAATTAAAACAGAAAATTTAAAAAGACTTATTTGTTAATTCATTTTTAAAAACCCAGTGGACGCATTGCACAATAGCAAAAACAACGTATTTTTATGTAGAAAAACTATATTTTCCAATACAAAAAAGTTTAATGAAAAAAGTGGCATTGTTTTATATTTTTGAAAATCTCTCTTTAATTTCTGGTTTAGTAGAAGACAGTCGGATTTTTGTATCTGCTTCTGCATCTAATATATTGCATTATTGTTTCAGTTGAACTATATGAAGAAGAAAATCCAGACACATACATATGCAGTAGTTGGAAAAGAGAGGAGTATTTTAGCAGCTTTTTTAGATAATTGTGGTCATTTTTTTAACACGATACCAAAATAAGTGAAAGTTTCTTAAAGGTCAGTTGCACTGTGAATCTGACACCATATTAATGAACGTTTTGTACTCTGTTACATTAACATCCATTCGTCTGTCGTCTTTTACTCTTACATGATTTTCTACCATCATTGGGAAAATTGATTCACTGAGTTACAACGATCTTCCAAATGTTGACTCACCAAGTATTTAAAAAATCAAATTTGTTACTATTGCCACTCATCTATTCAGAAAAATCTTTAAGGTCTGGGAAGCTGTCAAGCTCACATTGGTAGATACAAGTTTTCCAAATTTGTTTTTCATTAAAACTTGAATTTTATCACAAATGTTTTCTTTATAGTGAGAGATTCGTTTTGTTTGTTTTTAAGAAAATGTCTGCCAAATACCCGAGTCTCATAACCATAGTTTTTCTCTTAATTTTTCAAGTTAAAAATGGATCTCTGTGAAGAAAGCTACTGGTTCAGCACAAAACTCAGTTGCATAAGTGCTTTTTCCTTGAGACATGCTTCAGTACGTGGTGCAATTGCTTCAAGCATACTTCCTAATTAGTCATGCAGAATAGTAAACAGATATGTATTCAGATTACAATTTAATAAAATTAATAATTTTCATTGCTTTATCAGAACATTCTTGAGGGAAATTGTCTTTCTTCTTTTTTGGCTGTGAGTATGTGACCGTGAAGAACACAGGGACTACGGTTTGGAGCTTGATTTGCACTAAGGTGCCAGCAGTTTAGTCACCATTGTTTTCACAGTCTCGGTGCAAATGTCACCACAGTGAAAAGGCAGATAGCACCTTATTATGAAAATTGTTTGACCTTCTGCATCTCAAAGAGTCCACAGACCACACTTTGAAAATTGCTGATTAGAATATAATAGAAATATTATAAGAATATTTGTAAAATTATAAACATAGTAACAAGGAGAGGAATTGTATTCTGAGCTTGAGTCATCTGTTACTCAGCAAGGTGTGTGTTGCTCAGCATCTAGAAATTGTGTTCAGAAGTTGGACAAAATACTACAAAACAAGGAACAAAAACTGCTATTTGGAATGCTCTGAATTGGATGCATAGAGTAATAATACTTTTCTAAGTGTATCTAATACAATATTTTATGAAGGTCTGTAACTTTTTATGAGAAGTAGTTAACTTTCTCTGTCTGAAGCCCAGCATTTGGTAGGAAAGGGTGGTGTAGAGAGAAGGGCGAGGTCCACCAGGCAGGAGAAACTGGTGTGGAGATATATAGCAGGTGCCACCCAGATGGCAATGAGCAGACCCATGGCTTCATTTGGGGACTCCTTTATTAGAAGATCAGTTTCTCCAAGCTTTCATCAAGAGTGGTATGAAGGTGAAACATATTAAACCCACAAGGCCAGAGAAGGTGTATTCTCTATACAGCAGTTATCCTAATGAGAAGCTGAAGCATAAAGGATTTTGTCGACTATACTGTGTTTCCCCAAAAATAAGACCTAGCCAGACAATCAGCTCTAATGCATCTTTTGGAGCAAAAATTAATATAAGACCCGGTCTCATTTTACTATAATATAAGACCGGGTCTTATGTAATAATATAATATAGTATAATACCTGGTCTTATATTAATTTTTGCTCCAAAAGACACAGTAGAGCTGATTGTCCGGCGAGGTCTTGTTTTCGGGGAAACACGGTAATAATTTTCAGTTATTAATAATAGAGGGGTTGGTCATGCATCACATGTACTTTTGCTGGAATAATAAAGTAAAAGCAGTGCGAAGACTTTTCAGGCTGTGTGATATTGTGGAGGAGAGACTAGGATTCAGGAGCTTGCGTTCTGGTTGTGATTCTTTCATTAACTGTATGACCTGGCTAAATTAAGCTTTAGTTTCCTTCTCTGTAAAATTACGAGATTGGACTAAATCCATAAGGATTGTTCTAATTTCAGGAATCAGGTGACATCAAATACATAAAACACCCAAATTATCTAGAGGAATTTTTGGACTTTTACTACATTTAAGGATTCTTATAAAAATAAAGCACAAATTCTTCAGAAATTACCATTAGGTGCATATCTCATTGCCTCCTACTGCTCTAATGTGGTCTTTAACCTTTTCTGATCCAAAAGGGATATAAAATAGTGTATTGTGTTGCTTTAATGGTGTTTTGTTTATGTCAATGAAAACATAAGTTCCCAGAGGCTAAGAGAGATTGATGGTTATATTCAAAACAAGTGTTTTGCATTATATTTAGAATCAATTGTATACTGCAGGAAGGTTGAGGTGTTTGGGGACACAGATCTGATTTGCCATTCTTTCCTCTTAACTAGGTATTTACAAACTCCTCAAAAGAATACTGACATAAACCAAGCTAAAAATGAGTGTGCATGTTAGAATAAATGATGAACCTAAGGTGTACTCTGTTAGCTTTAACAGACGTGCCCTACTAATACTTTTGATACTAGCTAAGAATTTTGTTTTTAATTTTCAGAAGGACCACGTGAAATGAAACCTGATTTGCTTTCCTCTGGTAATTTATATGCAGATTTAAACTTTGAAAAAGCACTAAGGAGATTTGGCTGTGGTTCCTCATTGTCTTAAAATTTTATTTTGCTTTTAACATATTAGCATAGATTTTCTTTGGGGTCTTTGGGTGGCATTTGGACCACACTTTACCAAATCTAAGTAGATATAGTATCCTTGAACTATTACTTTGCTATATCTTGGAATACGTTCATAAACACAAAGACCTTCCTTTTCTTTATTTAGAGTGCATATTATAATTGTGTGTATATAACTGGTCTGTCCTTAGATGGTATCTTTGTCTCCTCTTTATTTAGAGATACCATATTTGTTTTTTGTTTCAGTTTTCTGTTAAAATGCCTTTTTTTCCTCTTAAAAAGAACAAACAACTCTATAGTTAGAGTTTGGGGTTTTGTTTTATTTTAGGCATGTTCCTCCCCAAGGGATACCGCCTTTCTGTTTCAGACAGGTGCAAAAACAGACAACCCTGATGCTCCAACCCCCTCCCCACCCGCATCAGACTGCATTTATTAAGAAGGGCCTTCAAAGGTGGGGGAGCCTTTGGAAAGAGTACACTTTCCATGGTTACTGATTTGTTCACCAAGAGTCCATTAGTAGACCCTTTTGAGTATTGCTTTATTAAAAGGAGATCTGTAATCTATTTTAAAGATTTTCAAACTTATACTGAAAGATGTTGGGTCATTTTGCAGTTTTTCATTTGTATGTAAATTAGCACATTTTAAGCCTGGCTATGTCATCTAAGATGGTGGTTTATTGTGAAAAGTCACTGTCAATCACGTAGCAAGCCAATATTTAAATAATTGCTTAGGTTAATTGCTTTTCTTTTAATTATAGGAATGAACCAGTGCTTTGATTCAATTTTGTTTTATTAATCCCTCAGCATGACTGAAAGCAATGCTGTGAACCAAACCAATTTATTCCAGCATGCGTGTTGCCAAGTGAGAAATTGATTTGACCCTGTTTTATAAGAAATTGACTTATCATGCACATTGTTTATATACTTTATAAATATATTAATCTAAGTGAAGGCAGAGATTGTTTCTAAAATCTGTGTTTTTCATCATGAATGTGAAAAATATGCTTAAAAAGTTACCCTGGTAATTTTCCTTGACATATTTTGTTTTGTAGGTTGACTATAGGTTAAGGAAAAAGAGAATGAAACAATTATTATCTGCTTGGTATCTCACTGCTCTTGGGCATTAATTAACAATCTTTGAAGATAATAAATATCAAATCACTTGAGGGTTTGGTATTTTCTTCTGCATTTCCTTTTTTATTAAGTCTATATTTCCTTTTAAGCATGTCACATGGGATGCTTTCTCCAACTAATATTCAGTCAGATCTACTGAAAGATCTCATAATCCCTCATGTTAGATCATCTTCCTTAGTCTTTGATGTATGATTCCCAGGAACACTTTTATTTTAGCATATAATCTTCCTTTCCTCTCCCTGTCATGGTAATTTAAATGTTTTCAGGGAAATAAAAAAAAGTATTTTCTCAAAAATGTTGGAAAATTTTTGTTTTAGCCACAAATAGTCAATTCTGGCATCTCTGGTCAGTTGCTCATTTTGGTTTATTAAGAGTTCCATTTTATGTTCTATACATAGTGTATTATTTTTGAAGAATTAAAATATGAAAAAATACGCCCGTGAAGTTTCCCTTTGTCGTGCGGGAGACCCTGCTCGCTCCTCCATTTGTCGTGCGGGGCGGCCTCCGGGGTCTCTGGTCCCGCTCCCCACACAAGAACGCAGGATATGGTGAGGCCAAAAAGGAACACCCACGGAGCCATAGGTAGGGGAGTCATACCACTATGGTCTCACTGGAGGCTGGGCCCACTGGACACGCGACCTGCCGTCCGCCTTTCCGCCAACCGACCGACTGACGACTCTCCTCCACTGTCTCGACTCTGTTCCTCTCCTCTCTTCCACTCTCCTCGGCTCTCCTCTTCCGCTCTCCTCGGCTCTGCTCGGCTCCTCGGCAATCCTCGGCTCTCCTCCCTAGCCGCAGCAGTTGTACCAGCGGCCAATCAGCTAACCGGCCACAGCCGACGGCCAATCAGCCACAGCCGACGGCCATCCACCACCCGAGCCAAGCACCCTTCCACGTGAGGCCAAGAGCCTGTAAACTACTCTCTGGGGCTCTGTCCCCACACCCTTAATATTATTTATCTTTGTGATAAAGTACTTTACGATCCTACAGAACATATATATTATAATCAAAGCAGCATTATAGGGCTGATAGAGATTTCTGGTAAATCAAAGACTGGTAACCATTTAATATATTTAATTCTTAACATTGAATTCATCTTTCTTTAGTTTTGAGGCTTTGATTTTAAATGAATGTTGTGGGTCCAGGGTTGGGAAAGAAATAACTGACATGGCATAGTTAAGCTTTCTATTCCTTGAATTTACTTTTGGAGCAACTAGTTGAATTCTGAAAATTTCTTTTCAAAGTTTTGAAATTTGGTGTTAATGAACCATAGTTATTTTCTGAAGTTTTCTTATAGAGAATAAAAAAAGGCTCATGATGAATTTATATATTTTTATTTTTAACATTTCTCTTTAATAAGTATACATATATGTGCTCACACACATGAATTAGAGGCTCATAATAGCAGCCCTGGACCATTACATCGACATAACAACTATTGGTTGATTAACACTTTAGATTTTGCAAAGTGATAGCAAACCAATTCTTATTTAATCCTTAACATATCCTTGAAAAGTAAATATTCTTATTAATCTCTCATTTTTCAGATGAGAAAATTTGAACTCAAAACAGTTCAGAGATTTGTTTGATGTAGTACAGGTGAGCCTCAGCCCCAGGTCTTTGGACTTACTCCTTGCTCTCTTTCCCATATTTCATGTTTTTTGAAATACCTCAGTACTTACCAGTGTATTTGTGTTTCCTGTACTAACAAGTATAATTCTTAATGTGCTTTATCAAGAATAATTACTCAAAGACATCATGTAGGTAGCCAACTTAGCATAGTGCTCAGCACATGTGACCATTTAACTGCCTCTTCAACAACCCTGGTGGGAGAACTTAACAAACAACTCATCTTGAAGGGGGTTGGGGGGAGCCTTGCAGCGTTGTGTGCTGGGGTACAGCAATGCCCAGGACAGATGAGGTCCCTACCCATGTGGACCTTACGTGGCACTATGCGGAGCCAGCTGGAGAGACAGATAGGAAATAATTGTAGTGCAAATAATGTAATTGAGTTTTGGTAACTGCTACAGGAAGGGTGTAACCAACAGAGACTTAGCAAGGATACCAGACCCACCTAGCTGGGAGGTCAGAGGTTTCTCAGAAGTGATGTTCACAGCTTAGATCATGTGAGCAGAAGGAATTGCCTAGGCAAGCAAGAGATGAGTAGCGAGGCAGGGAAGGACTGCTCTGGAAAGAGGAAGTAGCCTGAGTCAAGGCCTTCAGAGGGAGTGAGCGTGGTATGCTCAGGAAACTGAAGGAAGGTGAGAATGGCAGCCAGGATGAGTTGGGGAGGCTATTGGAGATAAAGCTGTTGAGGAAGGCCCAGGCCAGGGTCTTCAGGGTCTAGGAAGGTATGTGAAGCGCTTTGGAATGTATCCTGTGGCATGGGAAACCAATGAAGGATGTTCAGTGGGAGAGATTCCTCCATAGTCAAAACAGAAAGGGGTTTTGGCGTTCCCATTTACTGTGAGACTTTCAATGAGACGCTGATCAATCAAAGGATTGTCTCAGTGAGGCATTTGTATTATAAGCCAGTTTTCTCGAATTGTGGAAGTATTTCTGTGTATACACATTTATAAAGTATTCACACTAACTTAGCAGTTTGGAATAGCTGGAAGAAAGCAGAAAAGTCCCTAAAATCCTACCAAAACCAATCTCTCCTGTAGTGTACTGACTGTAGAGGATGGGCTTGCAAAAGGGACAGAGCAGAAGTGGGGAGACTTGTTAAGAGACTCCATAGAAGTAGTACAGATGGGGTGATAGTTTGGATTTGGGTAGTGACAGACGAAATGGAGTGAAGTAAGTGATGGATTTAAGAGAAGTTGAAGGAGTTAAGGCTTTATGGAATGAAAAGACCAAAAAAAGAATTTAGTAGTAAAGAACAGGTATCGAGAGGAAAAACATGAATTTACTTAGATCTGGTGAGTTCAGAATGACTGTGAGAACACTCCAAGCAGAGACGTTAAGGAGGCATTTGCATGTACAGGCCTAGCCCTCACAGAGGGAAGGTCTGGGCTGAAGGAAAAAACAGAATTGTTAGTGTCATGGGAACTGAGAGGAGCAATCACCTTGAAAGAGAGTAGGGTAAGAAGACAGCCTACAACCAAAATTTTAGAACCTCTGACATTTAAAAAATCAGATAGAGAAAGTGGTAAGTCAGAGAAAACAGGGGGAAAAAATGCTTAAGGGGACCATCCCGGTGGCTCAGGCAGTTGGAGCTCCATGCTCCTAACTCCTAAGGCTGGTGGTTCGATTCCCACATGGGCCAGTGGGCTCTCAACCACAAGGTTGCCAGTTCAATTCCTCGAGTCCCGCAAGGGATGGTGGGCTCCACCCCCTGCAACTAAGATTGAACACAGCACCTTGAGCTGAGCTGCCTCCTGGATGGCTCAGTTGGTTGGAGCGTGTCCTCTCAACCATAAGGTTGCCAGTTCGATTCCTCGAGTCCCACAAGGGATGGTGGGCAGCACCCCATGCAACTAAGATTGAACACGGCACCTTGAGCTGAGCTGCCACTGAGCTCCCAGATGGCTCAATTGGTTGGAATGCATCCTCTCAACCACAAGGTTGCCGGTTCGACTCCCGCAAGTGATGGTGGGCTGTGCCCCCTGCAACTAGCAACGGCAACTGGACCTGGAGCTGAACGGCACCCTCCACAACTAAGATTGAAAGGACAACAACTTGAAGCTGAATGGCACCCTCCACAACTAAGATTGAAAGGACAACAACTTAACTTGGAAAAAAGTCCTGGAAGTACACACTGTTCCCCAATAAAGTCCTGTTCCCCTTCCCCAATAAAATCTTTCAAAAAAAAAAAAAAAAAAAGATATGCTTTCCTTTTTAAAAAATGCTGAAGGATAGATTGGTTTTAATAGGACTTTAAAAATGACTGAAGTCACACAATTAGTTTGAGATGCAGAGCAACGAATCAGAACAAATAGCTGCTCACAGGGACAAATCAGTGGAATGTGAAAATTCATCACTGTAACCTACATTTTTTTCTACCAAGAGATTTGCAGCTAACCATCCGGGTGACTCATTCCTGTGCTGGGAGGGTGAGGTAATGCTCTTGTGAGGGGTGATGTCATTGCTACCTGAACTGAATGCACATAATGCTTCTTGTGGCTCTCAAGGAAAAGCACCATCTGCTTTCCGTTGTGCAGCCTGGAAGATTTCACAAAGATGGGTGCAAAGGTTAGCAGCCATGTGTATGACTCATAGGCGGCCAATTAGTGAAGAGCAGCTATTTAAGAGTGAACTTCTAAAATCATAATCCAGAAATATGACATGATGATTCAGTATTGAATCATGATGCTTTTCCGGATGTTTGTTTGGGTTTTCTGTTTTTCTCACTGAGTCAATGCTGGTGAAGATTGAACTTTTAAAATAAAGTTTTTCACAATAAGGTTAAGCATATCAAATCATCTTGGTTGCTTAAACCATATTTTTAATTGCAGATAAATTTGTTTTCTTTTACATTTTCAGAGGAGTATAGATTATCCTTAAAGCAAAGATAAGTTTTAATCTGTATTATTAGTTTGATAGTTTGCGGGGGGTTTTTTTTGTTTGTTTGGGGTTTTGTTGTTTGTTTGTTTGGTTTTTTTTTTGTTTGTTTGTTTGTTTTTCACTTAGGAGCCATTGTGTTCCCTAAGGACCAGTTACTGCTTGAGGGGGAAAGAGGTTCTTAATGAAAGAGGAAACAAGTTAATGGTGCCCTTTCACCACAGACCCATTACCTCCTCTTCCTCTTCCTTTCAGTGATACACACCTACTTTCCAGGTTTGTGCTTACCTAACACTACTGCTGACCTGACTGCACAACTGAAATACCTTTTTTTTTTTAACTTTTTCATAGTATGAATTTACTGTTCTGGTACATAGAATATTGAATACCTAACATAATATAAAAAGTAGAGAATAATAAATACTTTATTTTTAACATATGTAACTCAAAATGGGAGATCATATTGGCCAAGTGCTCCATATGGTTACCATCCAGTATGTACACTATGACCTATGTCTCTTCTTAGTGGCAACTTCAAGTTGGACCGTCTACAAAAGAGAAAAAGAAAAGTTTAAACTTTTAAAAAATAAAATCTGTTATCTGTTGTTATTAAGAAGTATAAGAAAGCAAAGAATAAAACAGTAATGCTAAAACTCTAAGGTAATAAGAGGCAGGATATATACTGATGTCATTTGAAAGCTTATTAAAAATCAAACGTTTTTAAATAAAGAGTAATAATTGGAGATCTTTAAATACCCAGAATGATGATAGACCTTCAATTTAATGGTATAGCCTGTTTTTAATTACAGAGCTCCCACAAGGCTCTTGAGTATCTTTCTTTTCGTTTCTTTTTAACCTCTTATTTGGAAACAATTTCAACTAAAAAAAAATTGCACAAATAAAAGTGGTACCAACCCTCCCATCCTTATATCCCAGGTTTACCTACCGAAACCTCCTTGTTTGCTTTATCATTTGAGAGCCTCTTTCTCCATCTCCGTCCCCCCTTCTCTCCTCCCCTGTTCCCAAACACATTTTAGTTCTTGAAACATTTGAAAAGAAATTAAATAGCCATTATGGCCCTGTACTCCTAAATCTTCAGTGTGTATTTCCTAATAGAGAGATTCTCTTACATGATCACAGTACCGTTATCAACTTCATAAATTTATATTGTTACTTTAGTCTACATTCATATTCCAGTGTTATCAGTTGACCTAATAAGGTCTTTCATAGCATCCTCTATCTCAGTTCAGCATCTAGTCTAGGGTCAGGTAGTATCTTTATTGGTCATGTTAGCTTCTTTTAATCTGGATTTATCCACAGACCTTGCCATTTATGACACTGGCAGTTTTGAAGAATACAGTCTCTGCCCTTTTATTTAAGAATTGACATGTCCCCGTTTTGTACTTATCTGGTGTTTCCTTGTGATTAGACTTAGGTTTTGCATTCTTGGCGGGGGAATGCTGCATAGCTGGTGTTGTGTCCTCTCCTAGGACATCATGTCTATCATTCATTGATGTTAATTTTGGACTTCCAGTTAAGGTACTGTCTGAATTCTCCCCTATATAATTACTGGGGTTTTTTTCTTGTTACTAATAAGCAGTCTCTGGGTAAATACTTTTAAGACCATGCAAGTATCCTGCTCCTCATCAAAATTTCCACCTAGATTTAGCACCATTACTGACTTTTGCCTGGTGCAGTCTTCACTGTGATGATTGCAAAATGCTAATTTTTCTTTTTTCTTTTTTAATCTTTTTTATATTTATTTATTTATTTATTTATTTATTTATTTATTTATTTATTTATTTTACTGGGGAAGGGGAACAGGACTTTATTGGGGAACAGTGTGTACTTCCAGGACTTTTTTCCAAGTCAAGTTGTTGTCCTTTCAATCTTAGTTGTGGAGGGTGCCGTTCAGCTTCAAGTTGTTGTCCTTTCAGTCTTAGTTGTGGAGGGTGCAGCTCAGCTCCAGGTCCAGTTGCCGTTGCTAGTTGCAGGGGGCACAGCCCACCATCCCTTGCGGGAGTTGAACCGGCAACCCTGTGGTTGAGAGGACGAGCTCCAACCAACTGAGCCATCTGGGAGCTCAGCGGCAGCGTGTTCAATCTTAGTTGCAGGGGGCGCTGCCCACCATCCCTTGTGGGACTCGAGGAATCGAACTGGCAACCTTGTGGTTGAGAGCCCACTGGCCCATGTGGGAATCCAACCGTCAGCCTTCGGAGTTAGGAGCATGGAGCTCCAACCGCCTCAGCCACTGGGCCGGCCCCTAATTTTTCTTTTTATTTGTATTAGTTTCAGATGTACAAAGCAATGTAATAGACTTTTACACCCCTCGCAGAGTGATAACTCCCCTCCCCCAAGCTACTACCCCTGTGACATCTTATATAACTGTTACAATACCATTGACTTTTTTCCTTATGCTATACTCTACCTCCCGTGACCATATATATAAAATTATAGTTGACATGCAATATTATTCTACTTCAACTTTAGGTGTACAGGGCATTGGTCATGCATCTACACAGTCTATGGCAAAATGCTAATTTTTCCACCTGCAGCCCTCTCGTCATACTTGTCAGTAGACAGTTGGCATTTTATTGCAGTAAGAGCCCTCCCTTCTCTGCCATATTTTTTTGTTATCAGTGTGGACAGTGCTTAATAATTCTGGTGCTTAAATTCTTCCAGATTTGGTGAGTGGCATACTCCATCTATTTTTTTTTTTTAAATACGTCCCTACTTTCTAGAATAATAAGATGTTGAAGGCTCACCTTGCACCTACCCTGTAGCCCTGTGATCAGCCATTTCTCTGAGAAGCTGTGGTTCCATTGGTGGGGAGTGGACTTAGGTAACAAAATCTGGTCACTAGATTTGAGAGCATTACTTTTATAGCCACTGTATAAACATTAGGGTGAAATCATTAGCATACCTGGTAAATATTTCTTAGAGGTACGACAAACAATTTTTAAGAATGTAATGGTATCTCAGTTTATAGTTAACAGCAAAAAGTAAGCACAGTATTAAGGAATGGGAAGACTTTTGCCAGCAAATTTGCGCTGCCAAGATTTTCTTGGATTCCAGAGCAAAACCATAAGTGATGCTGCCGTGAAGACTAGATAGAGTTTCAGTGGGCAGTGTTGGTACAGGAGTGTGTCCGGGGAGAGGAATGGCATTGACAATGACATAGCTGAGCAATAACAGCCATGTTAAATATCAAGCTTAAGTATGAATGCCTGATTTCTGCCCAGGTGGGGGAGAGTGAAGGACAAGGAGGAAAAAGGTTCTTTGAGGTCATGTTTAAAGAGGACTTTTAAATGCCAAGCTTAGGATTTGGGGTCTTTAATAAGAAGATAATAGAGAGCTTTGAAGATTTTTGAATAGTGTCATAACAAGCTTAACTCTGACTCCTTAGATTATAAGATGTGGAGAGATTAGATTGAGGTAATTTCCAGTTAAGAAGTGTAAAGAGGCTATTTATAATCGTTCAAGCAGGAGATAAAAAGGTTTGAACTAAAAAATGTGAAAGAAAGTAGTAGATTAGAATAGTGATTTTTAGCCTGTCCTCCAGAACCCCAGGGGTGTGGGACAAAGCTGGTGGGAGGGAAGGATATGTGATCTGGGCACCAACCTAGAACTCATACCGACCATATGGGAGTTTCCAAGTAAGTATCCCTCTAAAGAGAAGATTCTGCTGCTTAAAGAACAAAGACGCGCATAGTGAAAATTTGTTTTAAAAAAGTTAAGGCCATCATTTGTTTGCAGTCTTATTTTTGTTTCTTAAACTCCTACTTGTTTCATATTCCCTTTTTCCAAAGTTCTGAGCCTGGATGATCAGGAAAATTGTTTTGTCAATTGCTGAAGTAAATCAAATTGTGTATGTGTTTAATTGCCAACGGGTCAGTGTCACCAATCCATGCACTAATACTCTGTCTCAAGAAACAAGATAATTCTTGGCCAAAACTATTAGAGTCATGCTGAACTCTTTTCTTTTGCTCATTTCATAGAGGGAATCTACCATGAAATCCTGTTGGCCTTACCTTCCAATTATATTCCAAATCTGACCACCTTCAACAACACCGCTGCTATCAACCATCAACATCCTCTCCTGCCGTCTACTCTGTCTCCCTGCCTCCGCCCTTGCCTCCATAGCCTGTTCACTTTCCTTTTGATAGGCATATTTCCACCTTAAGCCTCAGTAAAGGGTGTTCCCCTGAAGTAAGCATGGTTAGCTCTCATGTTTAGGTTTTGCTCAAATGTTACGTTCTCAATGGGGTCTACCCTGAACTCCTTACTGATAGCCCCCTCCCCTCCCACATGCACATTTTCTAGTCCCTCTTTTCTTGTTCAATGTTTCCCTCCGGCATTTATCTCCTAACATACCCTACAATTTATACACTATGCTGTTTGTCTCCTGACACCAGAGTTTGAGCTCCACAATGGCGGTGATTTTAAAAAAATTTTTGTTTTGCTCATTGGTCTATCCTAAGTAACAGAATAGTACCTAGCACATAGTAGGCCCTCAGTAAATGTTGTTAAGAAGGAATGACAACTGAGAGCATAAAACCAGTAAGCTTGGTTACCAGGCTTCTAGCATATAGCAGATTTGAGAAAGTAAGTACAGAAAGGATGGGATACTGCTAGAACCTGTGTTCCTTGGATCTGAGCCTGTGAGCCTAATTGGCCTGAATAAAATAGGCCTGGAAAGTACTGCATATACTGTCCCTTTACTAGAAAATCATATTGCACATTTAGACTATTAATCACTATTAGAACTCCTATAGTACCTGTTCTTGAACTCACTTGATCACAAAACTCTATTTTGGTGACTCATTTGCATTGTGGGACATTTGGCAAACAGTTTGGGAGAAACCATACTGGAGTACTCCATGTGGGCGCCTGGGAGACTGGCAGTTTCTTTACACTGCTTTTGGTCGATGACCTGTGCCGCTTCATTCACTGCTGAGAAGTAGGCTAGAGGACGTCAGGCTCAAGACTCCAGCTCTTAGTTACTACTCTGACAGTTAAGATCCTTTTAACAGTAAGCTTTTATTTTAGGTATTTGGGAATAAGATGATCATTCCTTCCCTGGATGGAGACCTCTTCCAGTGGGACCGAGACCGCGAGAGCATGGAAACAGTTCCTTTCACAGTTGAATCACTTCTTGAATCTTCTTATAAATTTGGAGATGATGTTGTTTTGGTTGGAGGAAAGTCCCTCACTACGTATGGACTCAGTGCATATAGTGGAAAGGTGAGTGAAACTGTTGAATTTATTTATAGGGGAGAAATCACAATAACTAAGGATAGAAGAAATAATTTATTAAACTATACTATTACTGGGTGAGGTTTATTGAAATTCCCCCCTGAGGGTATCATGTATTTTAATAAAAGAACTGTAAATTAGAAAATATTAAGAGAAACTATATTTCCAACATAAGAATAAGCAGCAGAGCCAGGATAGCAGGAGGAAGACAATAGATATGTTCTACTGTGTGTCAGGTGCATTTTTCACACATTATTTTGAAATCTTCACAATATTACTAAGGGTTACATATTTTTCCATTTGGACAGATGAGGAACCCTCCAAGATGAATAACAATCCTAATAAGAATAATTGCTACTACTCATTTATTTATCTAGTTTGATCCTATAATAATAAGATCCAAGAAGAAAGTTTGCACTCATTTTACAGATGAGAAAACTGAGACTTTAAAAGGTTCAGAAACTTCCAAGGTCAGATTTGGTTTAGATATGTCCTAAGGTCTAGACTTTCTCTAATATTAGCTCTTAGGATGTCATCATAATCTTTTAAGATTGGGTCTTGTAATATAAATCCATTATTGGGAGTAACTAACTAAAAAACATCTTTTTAAGAAAGAAAAAAAAATCTTTTTTAACCCTTTAACACCTGGATATGTGAATATTTTTAATATAGACTTAAGACTAAAACAAGGAAGAATAGAAAAATTATCTTCTGACCCTTGAATTTTTCAAACTTTAATGATCCCTTATCTAAGTGTTAGGCCCATAGCCCCATCTTGTTCTTGCAGATGCTTTTCTGCTTCTCTGCCATCTGATTCTGCATTGTATTGAGGAGGCCTTGTGGTCCTCTGTTTACTTCAGTATTCTCATCTGTAAAATGCTACAATCGAACCAGGTCACTTGGTTCTCTGATTTGATGAGCTTCGGCAAAAATCTGGTATTCTAGCAGGTATGCTTCTTTCTGTGAGGGTTTTAGTTTGGCTCATACCTAGAGTTCCTTTTTCTTCCAATGAAGATTTGAACGAGGTACTTTTAAATACTGCAGCTATTAGGAAAGGTTCGAATTTTAAGAAAAACAGTACTTCTGTTATGTGGAAACCCTGAGGTTTGTTTTTTAAAAATTCATCTGGAGTTTTATTAATGATATTATTACTAAGATATCACAGCTGGTTATTCATTTCTTCTTGTATACTCCAAAGAAATGGTCAAAGTAAGACTAAAATTATCTATATCCTTAAAAATCATTCCCAGAAATAAATATTCATTGGTGCTTTTGTGATTCTAAATAACTCATTTTAGGAGATGGTAATCTGATACTCCTTAGGAGTACTTGGGAACTTCTTACACATTTCCTCTTTTTCTATATATAAATTATACAGAGTCTTTGGTCTCATGTAACTTGCCTTTTTTTGTTTTTAAAACTAATTTTATACATTTTTTTTCAGGTGAGATACATCTGTTCAGCTTTGGGTTGTCGCCGATGGGATGATGATGAAATGGAACAAGAAGACATCTTGCTTCTTCAACGTACCCAGAAAACTGTTAGAGCTGTCGGACCTCGTAGTGGTAATGAGAAGTGTGTATTCCGATAATGTGGATGTTGATATTATTTAAAACTAAACCAAGGCCAAAACTTCCCAGATTTTTCTTTGTGGAGATTTTCTAAACAATATAATATATTAGTGCCCTAAAAGCATACTGCTCATTTAAGAGAAATGTAGGCCCTGAATTGAAAATGGCCTTATAATTATTAACAAATTCTGAACTGGACTTCTCATCATATGCTCAGTATATGGTAACTAGAAGGAGTCCCATACAATGACTGTATTAGTTTAGTCTTAGGTTAATGATAATTTTCATAGCAACCTCACTGATAAAAATTTTTAGAGTGCAAAAAGCTCTTAAGACAAAGTTAATTGTGCTTTATTTCAGCTTGGACCTGTTTGACTCTGTAGTTCTCTCTGGTGTGTAGATTAATAGTTTCTAATTACCCCAACTTAAAAATATTTTAGTCTATTCTTAAAGCATAAAAGTATAATTTATTTGGTCAACTTCTTTGTTGTTTCCTTTTTCAAATAATGAATTCCTTATGTGATTTTTATGTAAATATGTGATTAAAGATAAGATGATTGGATAAGATATGCTGGTCCTAAGTCATATACATGTGTGATTTTTTTTAAAACCTAATATTTAAATTTTAAGTTGCCTGTGTAGTAAAAATAATTTTAGATCTCATCTTTCTCTTTTGAAAGTGAAACAGACTTTCATATTTAGTTTAATTTGATGCAATGTAATTTAGTTTCCTTTTCTGAAAACGGTTTTCTCAAATTCAGTGAAGAATATATTTTTTTCTACGTTCGCTGAACTGTGAGTAGGGCTTTACATTTGCTGGCAACCCGATCTCTTTATATGCTGATAGGATCTTGTTTTTTTAAGTGTTTGAGTGCTTGCTGGGTGCTCAGCCACTTAAGAGCAGATGTTCAAATTAATTAGAATTTTGAGTTACCAGAATATGAAGGGTCTAGTGCAGGGGTGTCCAAACTGCGGCCCTCGGGCCAACTGCGGCCCTCGGGCCAACTGCGGCGCTCGCAATCCATTGTTAATTGGCCCGCAGCAAATTCCATAAATTTATTTAGTTTACTTAAATAAACCAGGTGAGGCAATACATACTTCACCTCGAGTGAGTGGCCCAGCTGTTTGTGTATTTTACCGCATATCTTGGTGAAAACCGTTGAAAAAAGTTTGGACACCCCTGGTCTAGGGTCTAAGATCCATGTTCCTTAAGAATATATTTTTAAAGAGACATTGAAATTCTAAGGCCATTTTATATCTAAGTGACAAGATATTATACTGTCAATAGTTAAGTGATTTTTCTATAAATTATAGAGGAAACATTATTATTGCCACTTGATAGGTAAGGACACTGCAACTCAAAAAAGCTTAAATGACTCGTCAGATCTCAGTCAGTAGAGATTGGAGGTGAGGTGGGATGACCTTCAGTTTGGGGATACTGGGTCACGTTGCCTTTTGGGAACATGGTTTCATATAAATCTAAAATTAATGTATTCAGCTTGCCTGTTTATATTGGTTTCTTAGGACATACTGATTTCTCTGCACTTGAATGAAATGTCCCAGATTTTAATTAAGAAGGCAGACTGCATGCTACCTCATTTTAAAGTGGCTTTGATATGTTTTGAAAAATTCGCTCTGATTTGGAAAAGTGAACATTTGTTAAGTTTTGAGAGAAAATCTGTCCCTTAGCTGATGTCAGCTCACAACTCTCAGAATCATTGTTTCTAAAAGGTCAGGACAGAGTTATGCCCTCTTGTGGCATAAACTAGCAGAGCGTTCCTTTCCAGAAGATTGTGTTAAGTTGTTCCTTATTACAAAAATTGAATGTTTGCTTTTTCACTCTAGAATAGTTCTTTATTTGGTCCCTTTATTTAAGTGTAAATTTCTAAAACATGCCTTTGTAAATTTAAGGTGGAATTTCAGTGTTGGCCACTTTGAACTTCGGTATATTCCAGACATGGAAACTAGAGCCAAATTTATTGAAAGCACCTTAACACCCAGTGAGAAAAAAGAAGAGTCTAAAATTATTTCAGATGTGGAAGAACAGGAAGCTGCCACGATGGACACAGTGATAAAAATCTCAGTTGCTGATTGGAAGGTTATGGCCTTTAGTAAGAAGGGAGGACATCTGGAATGGGAATATCAGGTACCAAAAACCACTGAGAATTTATGAAATGTTTCTTCCTTTCTCAGTTTGACAAAGCATATTAGTTAGAGGGAAGTGACTGCCATTTTATATTTTTAACTTGTGGTCTATGTGTTAGAAATTTGAGGTTTTATATCTGTTAGAATGGCTATTATGAAATAGATGAAAGATAAGTGTTGGTGAGTATGTTGGTGAACAGTGTACAACAGTTTGTCTTTGTACACTGTTGGTGAGACTATAAATTGGCATAGCTATTAATGGAAAACAGTATGGATGTTCCTCAAAAAATTAAAAGTGGAACCACCATATGACCCAGCCATCCACTTCTGGGTATATATCTAAAGGAAGTGAAATCAGTATCTTGAAGAGATATTTGCACTCCCATGTTTAGTACAGCATTATTCACAATAGCCAATATAAGGAATCAGTCCATCAGTGGATAAATGGATAAAGAAAATGTGTGTATATATACACAATGGAATATTACTCAGCCTTAAAAGGGAATCCTGTCATTTGTGACAACATGAATGAACCCGGAGGACATTATGCTAAGTGAAATAAGCCAGACAGAAAGATGAATACTACACCATCTCATTTATACATGGAATCTAAAAAAGTGAAACCATAGAAGCAGAGAGTGGAATGGTGATTGCCAGGAGCTGAGGTGTAGGAGAAATGGGGAGATGTTGTTCAAAGGGTTCAAAGTTTCAGTTATGTGGGATGACTAAATTCTGGAGATCTAATGTACAGTATGGTGATGAGCATAGTTAATAATTCTATATTGCATACTTGAAATATGCTGAGAAAAGAGCTCTTGTTTTAAAAACTATTTTCTAGCTTTACTGAGGTATAATTGACAAGTGAAAACTAGACATTTGGTGTGTACATTGTGATGATTTGATATACATATACATTGTGAAATGAATAGATCTTAAATGTTCTTACCACACACACACACACACACACACACACACACACACACACTCACACAAAATAACTATGTGAGGTGATGGATATGTTAATTAGCTTGATTGTGCTAGTCATTTCACAATGTATACATATATCAAAATATCACATTGTATATCATAAATATATACTTTTTTATTTGCCAATTATACCTCAGTAAAGCTGGAAAAAGAAAAATTAAAAAGAAATTTGTGATTTTAAATGGTATTTTAGCAGTTGGAATACATAAATACTGCTTGAAATTATTTAAAATTTCTTTATTATTTTCGTTTAGTTTTGTACTCCCATTGCATCTGCCTGGTTGGTTAAGGAAGGCAAAGTCATTCCCATCAGTCTTCTTGATGATACAAGTTATGCATCTAATAATGACATTTTAGAAGATGAAGACATTGTAGAAGCTGCTCGAGGAGCCACAGAAAACAGCGTTTACTTGGGTGAGGAGATGTCTCTTATCTAGTGATAAAATATATCGACATGTAGATTTCACTCCTACATTGTTCCTGCCTACTTCAGGTGTGCCTATAGTAGTTTTCATTCCTAAATATATTCTCTGGCTTAGATTGCCCGTAAGATTTATACCTTGATATCTATTCCTGCAATTTTTTTCTCATTTATCCAATTCTGAAACTTTTAATTACTGTAGCATATTTTTTTCCTCTGAAACCTATATTAGAATGGCTTAAAAATGTTGCCATTATATAGCATGATTTCAAGTTACTTATATATCCCCAAAGTCAAAAACTTTCTACACTCGTATTTGTATTTGCGTCTATATCAATTTGTTCCTCCCTTAAAGATTATGTTTATTTTTCTGTGTGCATTTGTACAACCTATCTGTAAAATAAAAATAAAATTTTGGTGTGCTACTGGGCAGTTAAGGCCTTTAATATAACAAATTTTGAAAAACCTTGAATCTAATTATTTGAACTAGTTTCGGTGGACAAATGCTCACAAAATTCTTTAAGCTCTATTAATGTGCTACCCACCCCTCATTCTAAATGAAATGCAATAATTTGAAAGATTAACATGGCATGCATGTGTTATGATAATATTTAACTGAATTGTTAGCAATATCTCTGGAATTATGGATATTTAGATTTTCTGAAGCAGAAAGTTACTTCATCTAAGCTGTTAGTCTCATAAGAGTACAGTGACTTCTTTTCTTTGAATTTTCCACCTGGATGAGTTTTGCAGTAATTACGGGAAATTATTAATCAGTGAGAAAATTGTATGGACCTTGCGTGTAACTTACTTCCTTTATTTTTGTTGAATAGCGTTTGGGTCAAGTTTGAGTGCTTCAGCCATGATTCTTCTTTGAAAAGAGCTATGTGACACATGAAAAATAACTGGAATTAATCTAATTTTATTATATTAAAATGAATCTTTTTGAAAAACATCATTGGTGCTTGAGCCTAAACATAATTGACAATGTTCTGGTTTATTCAGGAATGTACAGAGGCCAGCTCTATCTGCAGTCATCAGTCAGAATTTCAGAAAAGTTTCCTACGAATCCCAAGGCCTTGGAATCTGTTAATAATGAAAATGCAATTGTTCCTTTGCCAACAATCAAATGGAAACCCTTAATTCGTAAGTGAATTATAAACTTTCATAAAGTTTATTAACGTGTTAAGAGGCCTAATCATGAATGTCTTTGCCCTAGTTTTGAATATCACAGGACCACAGTTATTATGTACTCTATATTTTCTGATAAATTAGGAAGGTATTTCAGATGTTAATGAATTTTAATTATCAATTAGAACATGATTTCATTGAAACAGCAGTTGCTTCTCTAGAACTCAATGTTAAATTATTTCTGTATACAACTTAGAAAAACTCTTAACCATTCACTGACCATGCCTAAATGTAGCTCTTAACCTGCTTATATCAAGAATATTTATGAAAAATTATCTTGTTTTCCCATCATATTCTTTGAAACATTTAATGAATTGAAATCAAATACTAGGCCACCTGGTTCCTTCAGTTATCTTCTCATACCTTGTGTATGTTTTTATCACATGTGTCTCATCATAGTTTAATTACTTGTTTAGACGATTTCATCTTTTCTATAAGACTGCTTTTCAAGGGAAAGAACCGTGAACTGTTTGCTTGACTTAACATGCTTAAACAGAACTCTGTGGCTGAATGTGTTTTTTTGAATGAATGAGGTACATGTGTTTTCATTAAAGTCATAACAGTTAAAATTTTACATTTTCCTTTAGATTCTCCTTCCCGAACTCCTGTCTTAGTAGGGTCTGATGAATTTGACAAATGCCTTAGTAATGATAAGTTTTCTCATGAAGAGTACAGTAATGGAGCACTTTCAATCTTGCAGTATCCATATGGTAAGTGTGATTATTCTTGGATTGAAAATGCCGAGTTTTATTTTTTATTTATTTTATGTATTAATTTGAAATTAACAGAATTCAAATGAAAGGTAGTCGTCAATTGGAGAGTAGGAAACAAAATATCTTATGAGGTAATACTGTGAATGGTGTGCAGGGGTGCAAGCTCCAAAGTCAGATTGTCAGGGTTCACATCCCAGTTTTGCCACATACTAGGTTGGGGACACCTAACGTCACTGTGTCTAGGTTCCTTCATCTGTGAAACAAGGGTGGTAATCCTCATATATATTTATTGGGTTGTTGTGAGGTCTGCGTGAGATAATGCATATGCCTGGCACGTAAGTGTTTAATAAGCGTTAGTTCTTGTTATGTGTTCTTATTTAATTATTAGTCCACGTAGTCTATATAAAATCATCCGTATAATGAAGAAAGCAGGTGTTCCCTATAGAGCCGTGTGAAAATGCTACAAAATGAGATTATTTTCATTTTGTTCACAGACGAGGGAAATTAGTGCAAAAGTCACGAATAGGTGAACTTGGGCATGAAATACATTCCTGTGTATTTAAAGTGGGGTATATTTAATTATGAAAGTCTTTTGAACAGTTAGATATTAAAAAGTCCTCAAATGCGCATTAGACAAAAACATAGATTCCTCATCAGTTACCCTAGGTGCTCGAACTGGGAAATTATTATAGAACTTAAATTGATAAAAAGCAGAGGGCTCTGAGCTAGAAATAGCAGTCTTTATCTGATATTGATCAAAATACAAGATAAGGGAGAATTGTGTGATCTGCTCACTTGGTGCAAAACAAAGACAAAACAGACAAGCTGCTTTCTAGGACCAACTTGTTTCGACAGTCAGAAATGGACCAGGAGCCTGGTGGACATGTTTTCCTTTCAGCTTGCGAAGAATGATTCATGATAAAATTTGGTATTTGATTGATACTAAATGAAGTAAAATTTAAAGTCCTTGAAGGAAGTTTGAGTACTAATGCTTTCTTGTATTTAAAGGATTGAATTATTAATGAGGTAAGCAATGAGACAGACATTAAATTTTTTCTAGTCTTATTATTCAGTATAAAGAAAACATATGATACTTATGGAATAAAGGAAAATATACTTGCATAGTTAAAAAAACAGGGTAAATAGGCTGTTGAAATGTGTTAAAGAAGAGATGAAACTTTTACAAAATGAATTAATTAGTGTTGTAAGTCATAGGAAAATAGATAATTTTAATAATTAAAGATGAATCTATTTTGGTTTACCTTTTTTTTTAAAAAAAACTTTCAACGTTTGTTTTTGAAGATAATGGTTATTATCTACCATACTACCAGAGGGTAAGAAGCAAACGGAGCACCTGGAACACAAAAATCACAGTCAGATTTCTCGACAACCCAAATTACAACAAGAACATCCGCAAAAAGGATCCTGTTCTCCTCTTACACTGGTGGAAAGAAATAGTTGCAACTATTCTGTTTTGTATCGTAGCAACAACTTTTATTGTGCGTAGACTTTTCCATCCTCAACCTCACAGAGTAAGACATATTTTATAATTAATTTATTTCAAAGTGTTGGGAATTTAGAAACCTAACTGTGTGTATGGTGGGGGGCCGAGGGATACATTTATGTAAGTTTTATCATAAAATAATCATTGTTGCCCATACATCATTTCTATTTCCTTACCATTCATTTACTCCTCAATCCATTGCAGTCTGGCTCCCACCTCATCATTCCCCTTTAGTTTCACAAGAGAAATGGGGTATTTTGTGTTCTTCTAATGCTTTTATTTTTTTCAATATTATTTATTTAGTTTTCAATGTTATCTTAAGGACTAAAATTGTTAGCGAACTTCCATTTAGCTTTGTACTGATAGTGATTTTTTTCTCCCACCTCATCAGCAAAGGAAGGAATCTGAAACTCAGTGTCAAACTGAAAGTAAATATGATTCTGCAAGTGGGGAATCTAATGACAGTAGCTGGAATGACATAAAAAATTCTGGATATGTATCACGGTAAGAGTCTTGTCATAAAATATGTATGTGTCTTGTAGCTTCTCGTGGCAACTGTTTGGATCAAAGAAGAAATAGCCTCTAAAATAAGATCTTGTTTAACTGTTGTTTTATTTTTAAATGTGTATATCTATGTAAATAAAACATAGACTTTACCCTAAAGTAACTTAAAATTATTCAGAATGGTATGTACGATAAAAATAGAGTGTTGTAAAAGTTTAGAATTTCAGCCACCAAATTAAGTTTTTATCAGATAACTTAGTTATTGAGGGTCTACGTGTACTAAGCTCAGCTATTAATAATACCAAATAATAATTGTGTTATTAGACTATGATATAAATCTACATTTGTTACTTAATCCTTAATTATTTATTTCATTTTTATTGTGTCTAGAATAAAAAGTAGAAAAATGGGGGAAATATACTATAAAATGGGGAGGATGGATCATTTTTTGAAAGCAGAAGAGGCAGGTGGGTTACCTAAAAAGGCAATTCAAATCATTTGAAAGTAAAATAAAAGTAAGAACTCTGTTAGCAATCTGTCACGTGCACAGATTTTGATGCTTTGTGGTACAGGAAATGGTGCTGTGGTTCATTTTTCATATTACATGGATTATTGGTACTTTTCCCCTTTGTTTTGTTATCATACTTAGCACTTCAGTGATATAGGAACAAGGAAAAGATATGGCATGTTACTGCTTAATGTCTAGGTGAATGGTTTTATGACAGAAGAGACAGAAAATTATTGCTAAAATGTGTGACGTTTTGGTTATCTGTGGACTTCATTTATCTAAGCTGCATTCATACTGTAGTATCAAAAATTGAGAATTTGCTATAATCAAGTTTTAACTACTAGTTTTTCAAAGCAGAATTTACTGGGTAACTCACAAATGGTAAGGGCTTTAAGAGCCTTGCTAATAAAGATGCTGACAAATGGATCCGTGGCTGGCAATAGCAGCAGGCCGTGAGCAAGAGGGCGAGCAAGGGACCCGACAACTCCCGGCGGGTACTCCACTACGGAAGGCATTCATTGTTCATTCAATATTTCCTCTGAGCAACTGTGTGTAGGACAGTGATTCAGGTTGTGGGAGAAAACAAAAGACTGGGCCTGTCCTGGAGGAGCTTAAAGTCTATGGGGGAAGCTAATACTGGGTACAACAAAAACATAAGAAAAAAGCCATGCACTAAGTGAGTAACTCTGCCTGTGATGATTCAAGAATGCATCATAAGTGAGGTCATATCTTAATCGAACCTTAAGCCATGCATGAGTAAGAGTTAGGTACATAGAGACAGGAGGATTGAGCTATGCTGAATAAATATATATTTGTAAGGATGTTGTGAAAAGAATTAGAATAACGTGTTCTAAAATTAATGACTTAATTTCATTTTATTCATTATGAAGAGTACAGCTGATTGTTTGTAAAGTACAGAAGCTCTGTAATAATACCTCATGTTTGTTGTTAGGTGTCTGCTAGATTCTGCACATTATTAAGAGCATGAGTTCTGGGTTCAGTCATGAGTCCCAGTCCCAACTTTTGTCGTTTACCAGTTGGGACCTTAGGCAAGGAGATACTTTACATTTCTAGAGTCTGTAATCATATTTAAGATGTTTCTCTTTTCAGAAGATATATCCATTTTCATATGGATTTTTTTTTTTACTATAGGAAGATAACTCACTTGGCCATCCAGGAGTAGGACAGGAACTTGATGGGCTTTTGCAGTTAGGGAGATGGATTTGTACTGAAGTACTTTGACTAGCTATTTTTAGGGATACAGGTGATTACTCTTCATTCTCTGTGAAGGTAATTGGTCCATGGAGGGCTAGGATCTGTTGCCTGTCCTCCTTAACTCCGTGCTCTAGCCAGCTGAGCCAACTACTAAATTAATAGGAGTGTGCAAATCATAAAGTAATAAACTTGGCCTAATAAGGGACATTAAAGATAATCTAATTCAACTCTTCCCTGATATGGCTGGAAAAACAACTTCCACAGCATGAATTCATTCATTCATTCATTCATTTATTCATGCATTGTTCAAGAGATATTTGTTAGGTCTTCTGTTTGCCAGGTAAACCCAGACTCTGAAAATACAAAGAAAAATAGGAATGTGTCCCTGCATTCAAGGACCCCACAATTCGGTGGCATTGGAGAGAGTGAGCTGCATACAAAAACTGCAAAATATTGAGATTAAGTTTAAATAGTTCAAAGTACTATGTGCACAGTATTATGAGAACATTAATGTCTGTGGTCTAGGAAGGCCTAACACAGGTGGCGAGATGAGCAGAATGAAGGAAGAATAGAATTTCATCAAGTGCAAAAAAGTAGGCCATCCCGGGAGAGCAAATACATAGCAGAAGCAAAAGCTGCGAAATTGTGGGAGAGCCTGGTGGGAGTTGGCTGGAATAGACAGTGCAGATCAGTGAGGTCAGGTGTTAAGTGGAGAGTAGGCTACAGTGTGGAGGTCCATCCGTGACAGACAGCGAGTTAGCTTCTTTGTGATGAGCATACTGATTTGTGAGGCAACCCAGCCAATTTCAGGTAGCTTTGGTTCCTAGAGCAATTTCTGGCTGAAAAAGTCCTGAAGTGTAACAGGATTGATTAAATGTGTTCCATAAAACTTACAGTCACTGACATTAAGGACAGAATATTTGGGTAGGTGTTGGACAGTATTGGATGGGACAGAAGAGTAGTACAGTTGGTTTAAGAGCAGGTGATTAACAAGTGATTCTTAGAGAAGCAGAAGTTTTTATACATTTTATAAATTTCCTAGGAAAAAATTAGAATGTGTTTGCTTAATTTATACAAACAGAAGAACTGCTAATAAAAGAATGCTATTAGTAGAATGTACACTCTTTATTAAACTAAGTTCTGTGAGGCTTACTGAATTTATACACTTTTATATATCACAAAATAAGATTGAACTGATTATTACCATACTACAAAATTTTAAACTATTTGCAAACTTTTAAAAATATATATATTTTTTCAGATATCTAACAGATTTTGAACCAATTCAGTGCATGGGTCGTGGTGGGTTTGGAGTTGTCTTTGAAGCTAGAAACAAAGTAGATGACTGCAATTATGCTATCAAGAGAATCCGTCTCCCCAACAGGTAATGGATGGTACTGCTGGTAAATGTGGAGTTAGCACTATATTATCTAACCCCATAGGCAATATGTCCTTTCTTACCATACTCCATAGAGACTACAGCAAGCATAGTTTCTGACTTTCTGAATCTTCTGTTGTAAGTGCTACCACGTAACCAGATGTCTAAAAGATGTGATCTACTTTGATTGCTTTGTATCTACTTAAAAATAAATCTGCCTTTGTTTTTTATTCTTAACAACTCAGGACTTTCCCATAGTGAATTTTAATAACTATAGACTTTAATACATGGCACCATTTGTAAAAGAATGTATATTTATTGTGGAAAATAAGCAAGAGTATTAAAACAAAAATTATCTGTATCTTCTCTACTCTTCCCAGTAATAACCACTGTTAACATTTTAGAATATTTCCTTTTGATTTGTTTTCTGGTCATAAATTTACCTAATTGGTAGCCTAGTTATCAATATAGTACAGTTTTATCTCTTGCTTCCTTCATTGTATCCTCAGCATTTTCCATGTTATTAAGAGTATTTTATTAAAATGTTAAAATACATTAAAAGTTCTTTTATGGCTGGATAATAGTCCAATTAATACATGTGCCATATTATGGTTGACCGTTTCTTATTGTTAAACATTTAGGTTTCCAATTTGTTGCAATTAAAAATAACTTTGCAGTGTCCACATTTTATATAAATTTTTGATCACATCTGCTTACTTAGGGTAGAGTCTTAGAAGTAGGATTTGTGGCCCAGAATACTGTGATGCTTAAAAGGAGCTTCCAATAATACATTGCTTCCCACAGATTATAGAAGGAGCCTGTGGATTCTTGATTAAACGTGCACCAGCGGGGCTGTACTTCTAACTGGTAGTTAAATGCTCTGTCCAATAGATGGGGACACAGAAACGGCATGGTTTGAGTACTACAGGACTAATTATTTTCTTTGGTCTATAATTTTTCATAAGTGCAAGGCACCTTCTAGGGTGTACAATTAAGAAAGGCTTCTGTGCTCAAGAACTTATAACTATTTGATGCTTTCGTATTATATATATATATATATATATATATATATATATATATATATATATTCAAATAATTGCAGTGCAAGGAAGATTGTGACCCGTGGGTTTGCTAAATAAACAGCTTCTCATGAAGAAAGCGTAGATGTAGCCCAATGGGAGTAAAGGAAGGCGAGCTTTATGGAGGCAGTGACGTCTGTGCTGAATGTTCGAGAGTAGCTTGTATCTCAGTAGACAGAGGTGTAGGGAAAGGATGGCCAAGTACATGGAAGGGCCTGGGCAAACACGCGAAGGTGGTAAAGAGAATAGTGAGTGTTCTGGCATGGGTGCAGCAAAGGGTAAGAATGGGGGAGTGTGGGAGAGGGGAGAGAAGATGGAAAAGATTGGGTACAGCACCTGAAATGTCAAGCAAGAATGACATGATCGAAGTGGAGGTGACTCTGGACGTGGTGTGTCGATGGCTGGTATGAGGAAAGGGACATAGACAAGAATGTTTGTTAGGAGGTTTCTTTTGGCAAAAATTTAGGATACAGAGGATACAGAATATTAATGCAGCAGCAGTCCCGGATGAGAAAGGAATGAGTATGAGGAATTGAAAAGGAGGAGCCGGTAGGAGTTGGTAAGAATGTGAGGACCTAGAAGGCAGTGAATTCAGAAGCATACCAGGATTCTCAGAGAGTGGGGACAAACAACAAGGCACAGCGGGAAACGTGGGAGGAGCTGACCACCTTCTGGGGAGGGAGGAGGGTATAACTTGTACTTATTATATTGTTTCAGATGATAGTGGGGTCCCTAGAAATGTGATTAAATTCATCCGTAAAGCTGTCAAGGCAAAAGATCAAATCCAGATGCTTTTCTAGTTAAACTTCGTTGCCTATAAATGATATTTCATATTGATTAAATGTTTAAAGCAAGTTGAGGCTTGCTTTAAACAAACAAACAAACAAACTTGTGCTAGGACAAGCTTTTCGGATTATAATATGTCCCTTGTTGGGGGGTCATTCTCCATCCTCCAGAGCTGTGATGCTGAGCTCTTTCTTCTGAATACTTCACTTATGCCCCTTCATCCTTCTATTCATTAACAAACATTAAGCAGTAATCTTTAAGGATCTGTAGTCATTCCTTTTCAGTCAGCCAAGGTTTGAATGAAGCAATAGATGTGCTTGTAGCGCTTACTTTTAGAAGAAAAAAAACCCAAAAAACCTAAAATGACATGTATTTTTTTAACTGCAGGACTTACTATGTGGTTTTTTAGAATCATCCACTAGGTTAATTCATCTGTTTCTAATTTTACATTCAAGGGAGAATTTTATTTCTCATTATTGGATATGATTACTTCTGCAGATCAGAGCACCCTTCAGTGTCTCCTGTTTTCCTCTGTTTCAGGGAATTGGCTCGGGAAAAGGTAATGCGAGAAGTTAAAGCCTTAGCCAAGCTTGAACACCCAGGAATTGTTAGATATTTCAATGCTTGGTTGGAAGCACCACCAGAAAAATGGCAAGAAAAAATGGATGAAATTTGGCTGAAAGATGAAAGGTAACATTGTTAGACATAGACATAAAAACTAGACTTGTCTTTCAGGTTAGTTTTTTGCTTATGTGAACAAAATATCATTTGTAAAACTTCAGAGGTGATTTTTTTTTTTTTTTTTAAGAAAAATAACAGCAAATTACTCTTATCATACTTTGGAACGTTCTCTAGTCACTTGTTAAGTGAAAGTTCATTTAGTATTTAAACACGAATTTTTCTTCTTTTTTGTCTAGAATATGAATTTTTTAAATTAAATTTATTTGGGTGACGTTGGTTAATCACATAAGTTTGAAGTGTGCAGTTCTATAATACAGCATCTGTATATTGCCCTGTGTACTCACCACTCAAAGTCTAGTCTCCCTCTGTCACCGTATATCTGACCCTTTTTACCTAACTCTTCATCTTTCCCCCACCCCTTCCCCTCTGGGTGTTGTATTTGATTTGCTAGTACTTTGTTTAGGATTTTTGCATCTGTGCTCCTAAGAGATATTTGGTGTGTAATTTTCTTTTTTTATGTTGTCCTTGCCTGGTTTTGGTACCAGGGTAATTTTGACCTCATGAAATGAGATAGGAAATACTGCCTATTCTTCAATTGTTTGGAAGAGTTTGAGAAGGACAGGTATTAAATCATCTTTGAATGTTTGGTAGAATTCACTAGTGAAGCCATCAGGTCTTGGAATTTTACTTTTTGGGAGGCTTTTGATGATTTTCAATTTCCTTACTTTTGATTGCTCTATTTAGATTTTTCTATTTTAGTTTGTCATGATTCAGTCTAGGAAGGTTATATATTTCTAAGAACTTATCCATTTCTTCTAAGTTACTGAATTTGGTGGTATATAGCCTTTCATATTATTCTTATATTGTTCTTTGCATTTCTGTGGTGTCCATTGTAACTTCTCTTTCATTTCTGATTTTATTTGAGTCTTTCTCTTTTTTCCTTAGTGAGTCTAACCAGAGGTTTGTCAATTATATTAATATTTTCAAAGAACCAGTTCTCTGTTGCATTAATTTTTCTATTGTCTTTTTGTTCTCTATTTCATTTAATTATTCTCATCTAATTTTTTTTTTAATTTCCTTCCTTCTACTGACTTTTGGCTTTGTTCTTTTTTTTCCTAGTTCTTTAAGGTGAATGTTAGATTGTTTACTTTAAATTTTTCTTGTTTCTTGAAGTAGTCCTATAATGCTATAAACTTCCCTCTTATTACTGCTTTTGCTGCATCCTCAAAATTTTGCTATATCATATTGTCATTCTCATTTGTCTATGTATCTTTTGATCTCTTATTTCGTCTTTGACTGAGTCATAGCATGTTGTTTAATCTCCACATATTTTGGTTTTTCCAGTTTTCTTTTTGCAGTTGATTTCCAGTTTCAAAGGGTTGTGGTTAGAGAATATAATTGTTATGATTTCAGTCTTCTTAAATGTGTTGAGGCTAGTTTTGTGCCCCACCATATGGTCTGTCCTTGAGAATGTTCTTGTGCACTAGAGAAGAATGTATGTTTTGGGATGAAAAGCTCTGTAAAAATCGATTATGTCCATTTGTTTTAATGTGTCATTTAAGGCTAGTATTTCCTTATTGATTTTCTATCTGGATGATCTATCCATTTCTGTCAATGGAGTACTTAGGTCCTCTACTAAAATTGTATTTTTTGTCATTTTCCTCCCTTTTGTTCTGTTAGTAATTGCTTTATATATTTTAGTGCTCCCAGGTTGGGTGCACATATATTAATAAGTGTTATGTCTTCTTGATGTATTGTCCCCTTTGTCATCATAAAATGTTCATCTTTGTCTCTTGTTACCCTTTTTATCTTGAAATCTATTTTGTCTACTACAAGTATGGCTACACCATCTTTTCTCTGGATGCCATTTGCATGGAATATCGTAGTCCACCCCTTCACTTTGAGTCTCTGTTTGTCTTTGCAGCTGAGATGTATCTCCTAAAGGCAGCCGATAGTTAGGTTTTGTTTTTTTAATCCATCCCACTACTCTGTGCCTTTTAACTGGTGGGTTCAACTATTTACATTTAGGGTGATTATTGATATATGAAGATTTCCTATAGCTATTTTATCTTTTGTTTTTAATAGTTCTGTGTCTCCATTGTTTTTTTCCCCTTGTGTTTCTGTTATTTTGGTTTGGTGGTATTATATGATTTTGTCCTCCATTTCTTCTTTCTTATGTTATGTGCCTCAGTTCTAGAATTTTATTTTGTGGTTGCCATTAGGTTTATGCAAAAAAAAAAGTTTCAGGGCCAGCCCGGTGGCTCAGGCGGTTAGAGCTCCGTGCTCCTAACTCTGAAGGCTGTCGGTTGGATTCCCACATGGGCCAGTGGGCTCTCAACCACAAGGTTGCCGTTGCAACTCCTTGAGTCCCGCAAGGGATGGTGGGCTCCGCCCCCTGCAACAAAGATTGAACACGGCACCTTGAGCTGAGCTGCTTCCTGGATGGCTCAGTTGGTTGAAGTGCGGGCTCTCAACCACAAGGTTGCCAGTTCAATTCCTCGAGCCCCACAAGGGATGGTGGGCAGCACTCCCTGCAACTAAGATTGAACACGGCGCCTTGAGCTGAGCTTCCGCTGAGCTCCCGGATGGCTCAGTTGGTTGGAACGCATCCTCTCAACCACAAGGTTGCCAGTTCGATTCCTCGACTCCCGCAAGGGATGGTGAGCTACGCCCCCTGCAACTAGAAAATGGCAACTGGACCTGGAGCTGAGCTGCGCCCAACATAACTAAGACTGAAAGGACAACAACTTGACTTGGAAAAAAGGCCTGGAAGTACACACTGTTCCCCAATAAAGTCCTGTTGCCCTTCCCCAATAAAATCTTAAAAAAAAAAAAAAAGTTAGTACAGTACAGTAGTCCTCTTCCTTCTGATTGCATCTTATCTTCATTCAGTCCTTCCCCCCACTTTAGTTTTTGTTGTCACAAATTATCCCTTTTTATGCTGTGTGTTCATTTCCAAATTGAAGTAGCTGTTGTTTTTTTTATTTTTTTAAATGCTTTTACTTCCTTTAATCTTTGTTATATTTAAGTATTTAATAGCCTATTCTGAACTAGAGTTGTAATTTCTGCTTCCGTCTGTCAGTCATCTTACTCACAGTTTTGCATCCTTTGGTATTTTGTTTCAGGCAAAAGAGCTTCTTTCAGCATTTGTTGTAATGCAATTCTTGTGGTAAATTTTCTCAGCTTTTATATGTCTGGAAAAGCTTTTATTTCTCCTTCATATCTAAAGGATAACTTTGCTGGATATATCATTCTTGGCTGGTGATTTCCCTCTTTTAATAACTTGAATACTTGGTTCCACTCTCTCCTAGCTTGTAAGGTATCTGCTGACAAATTTGATGAAATTCTAATAGGGTTTACCGTCTTCTTTTCTCTCTCTGCCTTGAGAATTCTTTCTTTGTCTTTAATTTTGGACAATTTTAATATAATGTGCCCTGGAGAAGGGCACATTTTTGGATTGAGATAATTAGGTGTTTTGTTAGCTCCTTGGGTTTGAAGATCCAGTTCTTTACATAGGGTTGGAAAGTACTTGTCAGTTATTTTTTGAATTAGGCTCTCTGTTCCCTTCTCCCTCTCTTCTGCTGGTATACCCATTATGCTTATTCTTACATTGCTCTTTCTAATGGAGTCAGATAGTTCTAGTAGAGTTCTTTCTTTCTTTCTTCTTTCCTTCGTTTCTTTCTTTCTCTCGATTCTTTCTATTCTTCCATCTGAGTCATCTCTAGGTTTCTATCTTCAATATTACTAATGCTTGCCTCCATTAGATCTGCTCTACTTCCTAAACTTGGTAGTTCATTCTTCATTTCATTTATTGAGTTCCTCAACTTCAGAATTTCTTTTTGGTTCTGTTTTTATAGTTTCAATATCTTTGGTGAAGTAATTTTTTGTTGTTGTTTTTTGCTTTTATTTCTGAGCTCTTTAAATTGCTTTTCTGAGTTTTCTTATAGTGTACTGAATTTTTTTTACAACTGCAATCTTAAATTCTCTGTCATTTAAATCACAGTCTTCTGTGTCTTTAATTTTATTTTCTGGAGATTTTTCATTTTCTTTCTGAGTTCCCTTGTTACTTTCGTTATTCATGGTGCTTGATGGATTATTTCTCTGCTTGGGCACTTGTGGGAATGAAATATTATTTTTAAAGTATTTGACTCTTAACTGTGTAGCAAGTTGATAAGTAGAGGTTTTTCTTTGTTTTCCAGTAGGTGTTGCTGAAGCACAAGTTTTTATTTTTTCTTACCTGCACTGCTGGTGCTTTCGGGAATCTTTGTGGGGCCGTGTCGCCTCTGTAGTGGAAAACACCCCATACTCACTGAGGAGGTGGGCTTCACCTTTACAACCCAGTTGCCTTGGTCTCCGGACACCACCTCTGTGGTGGGATGTGGCAGGTTATGGTCTCCTGACCTGTGTGTTTCTGAAGCCACCTTCCTGTAGTCAGAAGCGGCTCTGTTTGCATTGACTCAGTTGCCTCTATCAGGGTCCACAGATGGGTAGGGGTGGGGTGGGCGGTGGGAAGTGGGTTCGCACATCTGTGGCTCTGTTCTTTCTAGTGGGTTTAGCTGCAATGAGTACAGACCACTTAAGCTGGAAAGTTTTTCTTGCCCTTTTGCAATCTGCCAAGTAGGGATTTTACTGCCAGGTGGGGCAGGAGGGGATGGGTTGGGTGGGTTCCTCCATCTGCAGAATCCTTTGTCTAGTGATGGTGGATTGTGGAATGCTGCCACCGTTTATACTGCTTCTCTGCCCCTGATCCTTCTCTGCCCCCAATGGGCTCAGCCTCAACGTGTACCGGCTACCCAGACCCAATTGCTGCCTCTGCCCCTCCAGTTCTCCCAGTGGGGTTATACTGCAGCCCTTCACTGCTACCGCCTCTGCTGGGGCCTTGGCAAGCACCAGATTGGGTCTGCAGCTCCTATCTCTGTCCTTCCCTGTCCTGTCCCCACTCTTTGCCTGACTTGCCCACCACCTTAAGAAGTCTCAATGAGCACATCTGTCAGACACATTGTGTATTGAACAGGGAACCCTTTGTTAAATCGTAGCTGTCCAACTTGTTGTAACTTCAAGAGGAGACACCTGGAGGTCCTTTCACGCCACCATGCTGCTGACATCACTGATACAGAACATACATTTTTAAAGTTATTAGTAGATAGGGCTCTATGAATTGTAATTCACTGAGGGATTTACAGTGGCTTTTCAAGTAGTTTTCAACTATTTTCAGTTAAAAATACATAAACTTATGCAACCTGAAGGTAATTCCCATATTAAATATGCTGTGTTATAAGAGGGAAGACCCTTTTAAAAACTACTAAATGAGAACAAAGAGGAAGCAGGTTGCAAACAGCTAGAGTAAAATTCCTGTCTAGAAGCACCAAAAACAGCCCTCGTTACAGTGACACTTGTTACAGACTCTGCCAATAAGCAACCCAAGGAAGGATCACGTGACAGGGCCCCTGGTCTCCCGGCCCTGTGAGCTAGGGCTTCAGAGTCACAGCCACTGAGGGGTCCTGTCCTTGTTTTTCCTTCTGTGCTTTGCATTTTGCATGAAGACCTTGTCTGCCCTAGCATGACTGTCCTAGATAATCTTTCCAAGTTGAAAATTAATGTTGAAAATTAAGTTTTTTAGAAAGAATGGATGGAATGTGATATTCTTTGTCTCATATAGCATGTTTTTATTTAATCTGTATGTTGTTTGTGTTTTGGTAGCTGGCTTTATTGTAGTTGAAGCTTTCAAAACTAAGGATGTGGTTCACATAATTGAATCCACACATATTCACTCTCATCCCTTTGTATTTCTCCCACTTTTAGCACAGACTGGCCTCTCAGCTCTCCTAGCCCAATGGATGCACCATCAGTTAAAATACGCAGAATGGATCCTTTCTCTACAAAGGAACACATTGAAATCATAGATCCTTTACCACAAAGAAGCAGGTCTTTTTCAGTAGGGATTTCCTGTGGCCACACAAGTTCATCTGAGAGCGAGTTCTCTCCACTAGAATTTTCAGGAACGGACGGTGGAGACTCCAGCGAGTCAGTGGATGCAGCACACAACCTCCAGGACAGCTGCCTTACAGATTGTGATTTGGAAGGTGGCACTGTGGATGGCAGTGATGACGGGCACACCTTTGAACTTTGTCCTTCTGAAGCCTCTCCTTATGGAAGGTCAAGGGAGAGAACCTCCTCTTCTATAGTATTTGAAGATTCAGGCTGTGATAACGCGTCCACTAAAGAAGAGCTCAAAACTAACCAACTGCATGTTGGCAACCATTATGCTCACAAACTACCTGCTACTAAGCATTCCAGTAGCAAATCTTCTTCGGAACCCACTCTGTCTATTTCTCTTCCAAGACCAACCACTCTGAGTCTAGATCTCACTAAAAACACTGCGGCAAAACTCCAGCCCAGCTCACCAAAGGTGTATCTTTACATTCAGATGCAGCTGTGTAGGAAGGAAAACCTCAAAGACTGGATGAACAGCCGATGCACCATAGAGGAGAGAGAGAGGAGCATGTGTCTGCATATCTTCCTGCAGATCGCAGAGGCGGTGGAGTTTCTGCACAGCAAAGGGCTCATGCACAGGGACCTCAAGGTCTGTACTTATGAGCCATCACCCAGGGTTTCAGCCGACGTTCTGTGCAGTATGTGCAGTATTTGTGGATTTTAACTGAAGTACCCGTAAGAGTGGAGGAGAGTGAAGGTGTTGGGAGCAGAGGTCTGGGAAAGTGGCCTGAAGGGGCCTGCTGCAAAAATAAGAAATCTCATGTTTTAAAAACCTCAGGCAAATCGTGAATTCTCCTCTATAATGTGTTTTTATGTCCATGCTATAGTAAAAAGTATTCCCAATCTCCTGAAGGAAAAAAATATATATGTGTGAAATCTACCATGAGCAAATAGACTTTTTCTCACGGCTTTGAGTAACCCTGACACAGGTTCCCATGGGGCCCTGAGGTAGCATTATGAAATTGCCCCGCTTTTTACCCCTGTTCCCGGACTGTTTAGGCTTTGGGGCAGGAGGTGAGAAGTTGGGTGATGAAAGATGGCCCATGGTTAGCCAGGGGATTACAGCTCTAGAACCCTTGAATCTATTTTCAATATATACAGTATTGGATATTGTAGCAAAGCATTATGCTAAGTTACATAAGATTCTTACTAAAACATGCAGTATTTCCTCAGTATGTTTCTGAAATAAGGACATAGAACTTTTATTTAACTGATTTCTGCCATATTCCATATGTTCATAGAGATCATCATAGCAAACGTTGATGTGTAGTGAATATGTCAATATTTTTCTGATGGAAGTAGCTTAAATTCTTGATAGATTTGGACTCAATTACTTTCAGTTTTGTTCTATGTAACCACAAACTTGTTTCAGGCACTAAAGTAGCTATTTGGGTGAGTTATTTTCTTCTAAAATCAGTGGGTTTTTTTAATCCTTGAATATATTTTAAGATTTTGGAATAGCAGGGAGAAAAATTAGAAATAATTCCTCTTTTCCAAAGTAATTGTTTGTGAATTATACGTAATCACTATGCTTCAGCGATTTTGATATGGGCCAAAACTGATTGCCAAGAATTATTCTTCACTGAATGAGAAGTTCACAGATGATTTATTTTGGTTAGAAGGGAGAAGGTTACCAGGAGGCTAGATACCCCTAACTTGAAAGAGTGCTGGCTATTGGAATACGGTAAACATTTATCATTTGGTTGAACCCTATTAGCTGATACACACATTCTTCTTGTACTTAACATTTATTATATACACAGAATGCCAAGTTGAAAGGCATGTAATTATGTTTTTACTAATTTTAAATATTCTGCTGATTTTATAATGTTAATGAGATATTGGTGAATATTTGTTTGATGCTAAAAATGTTGTCTAAAGATTTTTCCTGTATTTCTCCATGCACCAAAATAATTTCAAGAAGAATGTTGATTTTCCCGGTTTTTTCTAGAAATCAAAAAACTTATTCTTTTCTAGAGATAAATTCCTTCTAAAGATTTCTAGTGAGCCAGAAAAACAATTCCCCCAAGATTTTTATTCCCAGTTGAAAAAGTTATACATTCTGTTCATTCTGACCTGTCTTTGAGCTCAACATTAAGCCTCCTAGGCTCTCTCCCCACTTTATTTTTTGGTCACATTTTTGTCATCAGCACTCTCTGGCCCCTGATTCTCCAGACTTCTGATCTTAATTTTTCTCTTCATTCAAGCTACACTGGGATTTTTTTATCAGTTCCTTAAATATACAGTGTCCTCATAGAACCTGGTATTTCTCCGTCATAATTCTTATCACAGTCATATTATGTATCCCCTGGTTTCCACAGGGGCACGAGCCATGTCTGTTCACCCACTGTATCCTTAGTACAATGGCTGAGACATTCTGTGTGCTCATATCATTTTATTTTGAATATTCTCTTGTTTGTAACCAAAATCATTTGTAATAATTGAATCAAAAAAGGAAATTTATTGGCCCTTGTAACTGAACTGTCCAAGATCCAAGTAAAGCTTGATCTAGGATCAAGTGACGTGGCCAGGACGTGGTTCCCCTGCCTCTCACCCCGTTTCTTGTTTCCATTTCAAGCAGGCTCTCCCTTCCCAGTCTCAGGACTGCTGCCAGCGAGTCTCAGGGCCACGTGTTTTACGTCGTTTGGAGTAGTGGGTGGAGGTGGGGGGGAAAGTATGAGTAGCTCTTTCCCCTACTATTGACCGGAAGGCCTGGTTCCCTTCCAATTGCTATGGGCCAAGGACACACACCCATCTCTAAACCAGTGTCCTGACCAGGCGATGGGATTAAGCTGCTGGGTTTATGCCACCTCCCGATACATTCCACCAGAAGCATGGCGTTGCTGCACAGTAGGGAAGAAGAGAGTTCCCAAAGTCAAGCCAAGATACTTCTGGTGGAAGCATGGGGATAGATGCTGGAGAGCCTAAAAATAAATCATTTTTTTAAAAGTATTGCAGTATTCGGTAAAGAATAGCAGACGATAGGAGAGGGGAAGAACGATGAAATGTAAGGCAGCATCGTCTATTATTGCCTCTCATACAAGGTTATTTGTGGGAGAGCAGGAGGTTATTATCATAGACTGGTTATGTGCAATAACTCATGCATTGCTTCAAAGTCAAAATTATATAGTGGTAGTTTGGAGTTTGGGAATAAAATGTTATTTATCTGGCAGTATTTGAAGCCTGATGAAATTCAATTTCATGAGCTCAATGGCTTCTTTTTGCCTTATTTCAAGGGCTATGAATGGTGGTCATCTTAGCAGGGGGTAGAGTAGGTTCTGAGGCAAACATGATATATTTCATGAAGGGGACTTTGAATTTGAGGAGCCCATGAGAAATTTGGTTAGCTGTATGTTCTAAACAGTTGCCCATGAGAGTCTAGAATTCGGGACAGAGGTCTTAGAATATATGGGAGCATGTGGGTTTTCAAAGAGGCAGTGCAAGGGAGTATTAAGAGCTCTGACTCTCCATGAGAGCCTCCTTTCCGCTCGCAGACGCAAACCCCAATGCCAGCTGTGCTATTCATTCAACAGACAGTAGTGATCGGCTGCCATAGGGCGCGAACTGTACAGAATGCTGGACCTGTGGTCGCGAAGCAGAAGTCCTTTTCTCATGGAGCCGGACTGCCTGAGTTTGAATCTCTGCCCCACCACTCACGGCCTGGGAACCTTGGGCAGTTAACTTCTCTGGGCTTCAGTTTTCACATCTGTACAGTGAAGGACTAATAGAACTAACAGGGTTGTATCATATGAGTGAATAGTAGTAAACAGCTCAGATGGCTCTTGGTATATTGCAAGTGAGATAGATGCATTTGCTATTATCTTTACTATCGTTATAATCATAAATTAAGTCATAAATGTAGAGAAACTTACCAGAGGGAGAGTACATAGAATAATAACATTGAGCATTAAGTAGAATGCCCTAGGGAATGTCAGTCTCTAAGGGTTTAAATAGATGCTAACTGTTTGCTAACTCATGAGCTAAATGGCAAAATGTAATTGCTAACTCCCTTTGCTTTATTCATGGTACTGGTGTAGCGTGTAGCATGGAAAGATTATTCTTATTTTCATATTAGCTCATTTTAAAGAGAAACATGCTTGAGAATGTCTAGTTTCTAATTAATTAAGTAAATTCCCTTTCTCTCCTTTTCCATACACACCCATTGTGCTTTTTGTCTGGTTTGATATTTTCAGCCTTCCAACATATTCTTTACACTGGACGACGTGGTCAAGGTGGGAGACTTTGGGTTGGTGACTGCAATGGACCAGGACGAGGAAGATCAGGTGGTTCTGACCCCGATGCCAGCATATGCCAGACACACGGGACAAGTGGGGACCAAACTGTATATGAGCCCAGAGCAGGTGAGTTTTTTTGTTTTCCTTCTGAATTAAAAATAGATTTTTAGTTAGCATGGCAGCAAGCTACATGTGCCCCATGACTCTCCTTCCATGTTCTGCTGAAGTAAAATCTGAAAAGTATGAAAACTGGTAGTAGTGTTCCCCAGGCAACACAGCTCGGATGCAGTTTCTACCACCTGAATTGGGGATGGATTGAAAAGAAACACTCACAATGCATAAAACATGCTCACCCTTTGAACCAGAACCTGACAGCAACCAGAAACTTAAGAAGATGCTTTGAACGCCCCCCTCCCAAGCTTAACTCCAGTTTGCCCTGTGTGAACTGGAGGAACTTTTCAGAGCCAGCTTGAGCCAGAGGTACTGTATTGAGCTGCCCTCACAGTAATTCTCAGGCAACTTCCCCAAGTACCATGGCAGGAAATAGAGGTAGTTAGGCTGGAATATCTTGCCTTGTGGGATGCTTTGTCTCCAGACGAACAGGACAGAGACTGGAAGAGTGATGGGCATCCTGGGAGCTCCAGTGCAGCAAGCCCAGCCACCACCCAGCTAATGACACGCACAAGCTTCGATGTGCTTAGATCAGCGGTTCTCAGACTTTGGTCTCAGTACCTGTTTATACTTGTAAACATGATTGAGAACCTAAGAGTTTTTTTATGGGATTTTTTTTTTTAAAGATTTTATTGGGGAAGGGGAACAGGACTTTATTGGGGAACAGTGTGTACTTCAGGGACTTTTCCAAGTCAAGTTGTTCTTTCAGTCTTAGTTGTGGAGGGCGCAGCTCAGCTCCAGGTCCAGTTGCCATTGCTAGTTGCCGGGGACACAGCCCACCATCCCTTGCGGGAGTCGAACCGACAACCCTGTGGTTGAGAGGATGCATTCCAACCAACTGAGCCATCTGGCACTGGCCCATGTGGGAATTGAACTGGCAGCCATCGGGGTTAGGAGCACAGAGCTCCAACTGCCTGAGCCATCGGGCCAGCCCCTTCTTACGGGATTTTATCTATGGGTATTTGCCATATTAGAGATTCAAAAGGGGAAATTTATAAAATTTTATTAATTAAATTAAAAATAACAATTTTACACCGGTCCCATCCTAAAGATATTTTTATGATAAATAAATGTTTTTCCCAAAAAAAGTTAGAAAAGTGGCATTTGTTTCCATTTTTACAAATCTCTTTAATATCTGATTTACAAGAGCTAGATTCTCATATGTGCTTTTGCATTCAGTTTGTTGCAATATGTTATTTTGGCTGAAGTAAATGAGGAAAATCTGATCTCACACAGATACGTAGTTGGAAAGGGAGGAATTTTTTAATAGCATTTTCAGGTAACTGTGGGTATTCTTCTTTGATAGTACATCAAAACTCAGTGAGTGATCATTTCTTAGGAGTCATTTGCCCTGTGGAATCTAAAACCATATCATCAAGCGTTTTGTGCTCTGTTACTTGAACATCCTTAGTTCATTTTGCACTTTGAATGGGGATCTTTCACCCATGCGTGATTTTGTAACATTGTGCCTTGATAATTTGGCAACTATTGTTTCCATAAGTTATGCAACTTTTCCAAAAGTTGTCACAATTCATTATACAATATTTTTTTAAAATCACTTTGGTTAATATTACCACCAATCTCACCAGAAAAAGCTTTAAGGATTAGGAACCTATCAGGTCCCCATGGTGAATGCGAATTTTCCAAAATTCCAGTTTTCCTGGAAGTGCCATTCTCACATGGTTCATCTTTAAGACAGTGTCTGTCAAGTATCCAAGTCAGAGTAGTTGTGGTTTGTCTACCAATTGTTCTTTCAAGTCAAAATGGTGTTCTATGAAAAGAGCAACTCGTTCATATTGTAACTCCAACAACTGCACAAGCTCTTTCTCTCCAGACAACCCTTGTGCTTCAGTTTAGAGCAGAAATGCTTTATGAATACTTACTTCCCATTTTGTCACACAGAATGTTATAAAGATGTGTACCTAGGAGTCAAGATGTAATAAAATTAATAATTTTTACTGCTTCAGCAAGGACATTTTAAGTGAAATTATCTTTTTTGTTGTTTTGTTTTTTAACTATCCGTATGTGGCACTGAAGAACATAATTACTGCTAATACAGTTTGTTGCCACTGTCTTGATTCATACTAAGGTTTCAGCAGTGTAATGGTCAACACAGTGAAAAGGCAAATCATGTCTTAGTATTGTATGAAAAGAATCTTGACTTTGCAGACCTCCTCTGAAAGGATGTTGGGATCCCCAGGGATCCATGGACCACACTCTGTGAAACGGCTGGATTAGATTATCTTTGGAAGTTATATCAGAGACCAGTCATAGGAATTGCCTTTGAGAAGAAGGACTTTATTTTACTGTAGTGCAGTATCCTATGGTACTGTTTCAGTTTTTTACATTATTCAAGCATTTCTTTGTTGTGTTTAAAATTTTCCTTTTTTATTTAATTAAAAAATATTTAGAAGAACCCTCTAATTTGACATGTTGAATTTCAAAGATAGAGGGAAAATGGTATAAGCATTTAGGTAGGGAAAAAGAAACGTTTATAGCTAAAGAGTTTGTTTTCTATAGGACTCAACCCCAGAAGACAATAAAGCAGCATGTACAGTTTTGAAGAAAAATGCCTGTGACCCATGAATCTTGTTTCTGGTCGTAGAGTTATTCAATGTACAAAGAAAACAGACATTTTTAGATAGATACGAGTTAAAGAAAAGATTCTCTTATGTGGAAAAAGCAGGTGTAGAAGTGTGTGCACAGTGTACTGTACAACGGTTTGTGTAAAGGAGGGGAGGCTAGGTGTGTATTTGCTTATGTTTAGGTAAAGAAGGAGGTGCCAGTAACGAGTGGTTATGGGAGCAGCAGACAGGACGTGGCTGCTGGGCACTGGTCATATGAGGGACAGGTGGGAGGGAAACTTGACGATATGCTTCTTTTTGAACCATGTGAATATGTTACCTATTGAAAGTGAATTTAAGAATGGGAAACTTATAAAAATATTGGCAGTGGACAGCTAAACCAATTCACTATATGTGTCAATGGCTTATGAATATGAATACCAAATTAAAATTGAATACAAAATGTAAAATAGTAAAAGTTTTGTAATTTTATATATAGTCATCCTAATAATCTGGGTCTGTCACTCCCATATTAAATTAATAATGATTAGGAAACAGAAGGTGGTAAGAACAGAGAAAGTAAAGATAGGAGTAAGGAGTTGCCTTTGATGCACCTAAATTCAGCAAATAGAATTAAAAATAATATTTCTGCCTTCTGTATCACTACAGAAGCGAAAAGCAAACTACAAGAAAAGGGAAAGGTATGGAAATACAAAATTTAAAGTGATGTAAAGCCAAATATTAGTTATGACAATAAATAAATAAATGTGTTTAAATTTCCCCCTGAAAGGGGAAACTTCAGATTGTGTGAAGTTTCAGAAGTGTGTGTGTGTGTGTGTGTGTGTGTGTGTGTTTGTGTGTGTGTTTCCAAAAAAGAAAGGTTAAAAAGGGAAGCTAGTTGAAAAATATACTAGGCCTTATATATAGTTGGCATTTGAACATTTATTGATAAACAAGTTAAAATAAGATACACTTTCATTTCAAACTTCTGGACCACAAAGAAGCATCAGTGTGTTTGAAAACAGAACTTGTGAATGTCTTGCTGCGATCACAATGCAATAAAAAAAGATGATAGTGGTTTGTTTTGATTTGGGGTTTTTGTTTGTTGTTGCTTCTGTTTTGGCTAGCTGGACATTTCAAACACCTTCCTAAGTAACTGTTGAATGAATAATAAAAATACTCATGCAGAGTATTAAGAAAACAATGAAAGAAATGAAAAATATTGACATTCATAGGAAGTTACCAATATTGTATTTGAAGATAAATGTATTTGAAAAGCCTTCATGTAGAAGCACTTTACTGTGTAAGTGATTCAGCTCAATAGGAGGGGGGGCAGGAGTTGTAAGATGTTAAATAGGAATGAAAACTCATGGGTGAAACAGTAAGACGACAACATTGTGGTAAATTTTTAAGTAGTTTAATAAAAAAGATAATCCTCTCTAGCAAATCTACTTAAAGGGGGAAAACCACAAATCAATTTAGAAATTAGAAATGACACATGTGGCAGAGGTTTTAATTTATAAGAGATTATTATATATACTTGATCATTTACAACCAAAAGTTTCCAAACTGGCTTGAGTAGAAAAAGAAATCTGGCCCAAGTAATTGAGTCGTTGTCCAATGAGGTGGCCAGGACCTGGTGAAAGAAGAAATTAAAATTGGACGAAATATCAAAGTACTGTAAATACATATTTATATCCATAGGAAAAAAGACAGGAAGGAAGAGCCATAAAATGTCAGCAGTCACTGTTTCTGTGTAGGGGGCTTTGAAAGGTATTTTGGACTTTTCTGTGTTTTCCAATTTTTCTACGTAGGCGTGTCAGAATTGATACTAAATGTTTTTAATAGCATTTTTTTAATTCACCATTATTCAAGTGGCTGGAAATATACCTTCACACTTTAAGTACTGTGAAAACAAAATAGGAATGACTGAATAAGTGGAATTCTACCTGGATGTATATGCCTGTGAATGAAGGGCTCCCTAGATGAGTCCCTGCCACCCCCAACCCTGTTTGAAATAGATGACTCGCCTGCCCTTCCCCTTAGGATCTATCACATTATACTGTTTATTCTTTTCATAGCATTTTTGACTCTCTGAAAGTGTTTGTTTTTCTTCCCCTCTAAAATATAAGCTATCAGAAAAGGGGCCTCGCTTATCTCTTTTTTCACTTTATCCCCAACACTTAAAACAATGCCTAAAACTCAGCACAAATGTTTGGGAGATGAGTGAATGTGAATGTCAGTGAAAAGATAAACACCAGCTAGGTAATCCTGGCCACCGCCCCCCACTGTTGTGCTGACTGTATTTGGGCTTGTACTGGGGTGTGTGTGTGTGTGTGTGTGTGTGTGTGTGTGTTGTCTACACACATGTGTACATATGTTGGAGGTGAGGGTTGCCATCTGAGAAAGAGATTGATGACAAGGGATGCAATATATATATATATTTTTTTTATTTTTTTTTGAAAGATTTTATTGGGGAAGGGGAACAGGACTTTATTGGGGAACAGTGTGTACTTCCAGGCCTTTTTTTTAAAGCCCAGTTGTTATCCTTTCAATCTTAGTTGTGGAGGGTGCAGCTTAGCTCCAGGTCCAGTTGCCGTTTTCTAGTTGCAGGGGGCACAGCCCACCATCCCTTGCGGGAGTCGAATTGGCAACCTTGTGGTTGAGAGACGCATTCCAACAAACTGAGCCACCCTGGAGCTCAGCAGCAGTTCAGCTCAAGGTGCCATGTTCAATCTTAGTTGCAGGGGGCGCTGCCCACCATCCCTTGGGGGACTCGAGGAATTGAACTGGCAACATTGTGGTTGAGAGCCCACTGGCCCATGTGGGAATTGAACCGGCAGCCTTCAGAGTTAGGAGCATGGAGCTCTAACCACCTGAGCCACCACGCCGGCCCCACAATATTTGTTACTGTTGTTAATGCCAGAAAATCAAGAGTAGCTGCAGAAATTTTGTCATGGCAATGTATGATAGTTAAAATACGGTAGTTAAAAATGGACAGTCTTAATTCTCTTAATAAACCTCTTATTATGCCTCTGTATTTTTAAATACAAAAACTGTCACTTTATAAAACATCCCTTTAAGAAGTCTCTCAAAATACTTTGGCTGTATGAATTGTCTTACCCAAGTTTCAGAAGCTGTACTAAGACATTGTTTTAAAATATTTTTTATCAAAGCTCTTAATTTTCTTATCCTTCTAGGAGAAAATGAGCACAGACCATAGTTACTTTGTTCTTGGTTGTAATCACCAGGAAACACAGGCCACGTTCTAGTATTACACAGTGATAAAACAATCAGCTTAAACTCTGAAAGGGTATATTACATTCTGCCCCCCTTGAGATTTGTACTTAATTCCTTATTTTTCAGATATTCTGTAAAGATCGCTTTATGTTCATGAAGCTACACTTGTTTTTTTAAATGTATTTAATAATGCTTTCCCCTCCTCATTATATGTTAATCTATCCTCTATGTAGGGGTAGGAAATATGGAAAATACAGGAATGTAAAAACAAAAAAGAAAAATCATTTACTAGGAGATCTCTAAAACTTTAACAGTGGTTATTTCCTTTTGTGTAATGGAGTATATACATACATCTTATAACATTTTATACATATTTTATTGGAAAAAAATTGGATTCTAGTCTGTAAAATTTTGGATACAATATAAAATGTAAGCATTTCCCACATTATTAAATGTTCTTCAAAACATTTTTGGCTACATAGTATTATTCTCTCAGCTAGGCAATTTACTCAACATTTGTTTTGGACATTTAAGTTACTTGTAATTTTTGCTGTTAGGATTATCACTTAGATAACTATCCCTGTGTACAAATCTCTGTCCACATGTCCATGTATGCTAGGGTAGATGAAATTAATTAGGCCCATCAAGTCGGAGTAGGAGTTTATTGCTAGTCGCCTATCATGAAGGTGTGTTAGTTTATATTCTCCACTCTTGTATGAGGATGTCCTTTTCACTGTACCCTGGTAAGCTCTGTTTTTGAACATATTTTCTTTGAATATTTCCCAAACCCCAGGGATAAGAGGTAAGGTTGATGTAGCTCATACCGTCTTTGAAACTTTACATCTGATGTTCTATATTCTGTGTGCATAAAGGCAGGCGGTTGTGGGAGTAACCAGGGAAACGTACCAAGTGCAGCTCAGAGAGGAGGCCGTGAAGGGTTTGTAATCCTAGCCACGACCTTGGGACTCCCCCATGAAAAAGTATAGATCATTCGCAAAATGCTGCCCTTCTTTAGTTTTGCCAAATGGCAAGTTATGTGCCTAAAATAATTGTCACAAGCAAAAGGGTTCTCCTGAACCACCCCTCCAGGTCACTTTTAATTTGAATGAGGCTTTGTTTAATGGAGTAGTTGGGGTGTAATTCATCTGTTCATTTTAACAACTCAGTATTGATTGAGGGCCTTCTCCATACTTACCTAGTGTTGGATGGTGGAAATACAAAAGAAGCAGTTCTATTCCCTCCAGGGCTTCCTAATCTAGTTGTGAAAAATAAGAAATATACACGTGAAAAATACAACCAAGAATGCAAAGTAGTCCGTAATTAGGTGCTGTAATGAGAGCTAACCACAGTTGATTAGTGGTTTGGAGTAATGAGGATTTTCTCATAAAAATGGGTGAGGACTAAGGTGATTAGAAATGAGAGATTTGCTTTAGATAGTGTTCACTTTGAAAAACGTCACCCCGGGGGTAGTTGAGCAGCTCTTACTGGCTTCCACAAACTTTCCCATTGCAAGGCTCCAGGTTTCTGCCAGGCCAGTTTTACTGATGCATATCTCGGAGCCCTTCCTGGGCTTTCCTTCTGTGATGCTGAGTAGTTTAATTACTCTTGCTGCAGTGAGTTGAAGAAAAGAGGCTCTAGAGATTAACTCTTTGCTACCATTTTTACATATACAATTATTAGGTTGGTGCAAAAATAATTGCGGTTCAAAAGGTTAAAAATAACTGCAAAAACCGCAATTACTTTTGCACCAACCTAATACATTTAAGCAGAGAAGTGACTAAAGTCAACGTTGGGATTCACCAGTGCCATATTATCAATTGTATTGTTTCTGTTAATTTTTTTTCTAATGTTTCTTCTTTATATGGGATTTCAGATTCATGGAAACAACTACTCGCATAAAGTGGACATCTTTTCTTTAGGCCTCATCCTGTTTGAATTGTTGTACCCATTTGGCACCCAGATGGAGAGAGTCAGGGTAAGTTTTCCCTGCCTCAGAAAAGGTGGAGAAAGAAGATACTCTGAAATTTACAAAAGAACAATTTTAGAAGAAGGAGAAAAAGTTATTCTTAATACCAGCAGTTAACTACAAGTGAAAAGGGTCATGTGAGCTGTATAGGGAGGATTTGTAGACTATTTGCTTCTATTCAAAAAGCTCAGTCTTCAAAAATTATTTAGCTGAATTTTTGTTCCTTGTTGTTGCTAAAATTCATCATAACTTAACAGTATCAGTAAATTTGTAATAAGCACAAAGCGAGGGGAACCACAGGGTAATGGGGGTGGGGGCAGAGAGGGAGTGATGGTGGTGGTTGGTCAGAGGAGAATTTTCCAGAGGACAAGTGGCCACACACTCATACACTTAAAAGCTGGCAAACTAAGCATAATTAATTTTTTCCTCTCAGAATAAACCATGACCATGGTTTTCAAGGAAGATAGTACTGAAAGTCTTTTAAAAGTAGGTTTTTGTCACATTCTTCCCAATTCATAAGTCACCTTCAATTTTTGTAATAGCTGTTGGCCCTGGTACTCACCTTCATATTTCCAAAACGTGTGCCCTTATCACCATTTAAAAAAATAAAAAAACACACAAAAGTTTTATACCTTACCTATTGACTCCTAGCCATGGTAGAAGAGGATGTAGTCCTCACATAGAGCCAAAGGGCTCATTGCTTCTAACCAAAGGACCTACCAAAATGACTAAATTTTGGAACACCCTAAAAGCTTCCAGAAAGGGATATTAAACAGGTCCAACATTTGTAAAGGATCAAAGGCCCCTATTAAGAATGTAGAAATACAGCCTACAGAATGGGAGAAAATATTTGTGGATCATATATCTGATAAGGTTCTAGTATCCAGAATATATTAAGAACTGTTAAAATTCAACAACAAAAAGACAAACAACCCAATTAAAAAATGAGCAAAGGACTTAAATAGACATTTCTCCAAAGAAAATGTGCAAATGGCCAATAAGCACATCATTATTCATTAGGAAAATGCAAATTAAAATCACAATAAGATACTAACTCACACCATATAGGGCGGCTGTAATAATTAAAAAGAAAACAAAAACAGAAAATAATAAGTGTTGGCAAGGATGTGGAGAAATTGAAACCCTCATACACTGCTAGTGGGAATATAAAGTGGTGCAACTGCTATGGAAAACAGTTTGATAGTTACTCAAAAAGTTAAACATAGTTACATATGACTCAGCAGTTCCACTCCTAGGTACAGACCCAAGAGAAATGAAAACATAAGTCCACACAAAAATTTGTACACAGACATTCATAAGAGGATTTTCATAATAGCCAGAAAGTAGAAACAACCCAAACAGCTGATGAATGGCAAAACAAAATGTAGCATACACATGCAAAAGAATATTAATTAACCATAAAAAGACATGAAATACTGATAACATGCTACAACACAGATGAACCTTAAAGACATTGTGTTAAAGAAGCTAAACACAAAAGACCAATATTATATGATTCCATTGATAATGAAATGTCCAGAATAGGCAAGTCTGTAGAAACAAAGTAGATTAGTAGTTGCCAGGGGTTGGGGGCAGAAAGGGGTGGAGAGTGACTGTTTAATGGGTACAAGGTTTCTCTTCGGGTGATGAAAATATTTTGGACTTAGGTAATGGTGACGGTTGTACAACATTGTGAATAGAATAAAAACCACTGAATTGTACACTCTAAAATGGTTCAAATGGTAAATTTTATTTATGTGAATTTTATTTCCGTAAAAAAAATGTAGTTATGTAAAAACAATTGGATTAAATGAAGTATTTTTCTTGACCATGCAGATATTGTTTTGTGCTAGATCAAATAATATATTGACTTTCTTTTCTTTCTGATAAAATCCTTTTTTTCAGAATTGCCTTTTCTCAATTGCTTAGTTTTCTGTGAACGTTTGTTGTAATTTTTAACAAATGTTCACAATCTGTCACATATCAAACAATATTTTCTCTGTTCTTCCAGTATAGCTTATCAGTCTATCTACCTCTCTAGATAGATTTTTTTTTTCCTGGAGTCTTCTCAATGCTTTTTGTCCTCCAGTGTGTTACGATTCCGCCTCAACCTTCTGTAAGTTGTCAAGAAAGGATGTGCTTCCCTACTTTCCTGGCTTGGATACCTCGTTTCCTAGATGCCATCCATGTTGTCCTTTTTTCTTGCATTACTCTCTTATTTTGCTAGAGCACATTCTGTAGTAAATTCCTTGGGAAGAATGTATAAGAGAGAAGCTTTTAGAGTCCCCAGGTATCTGAAAATGTGTTCTTTTCCTTCCTCACACATAATTAATACATTGGCCAGATTCCAGTTTCCCTCAGAACATTGCAACTTACAGCACTGCTATTGAAAGCTCGTATCAATCTGATGCCCGGTTTTTCTGTATGGAATCTGTTTGACCTGTTTTATTTTCCTTTCTGGAAGCTTTTAGGACTTGACCTTCATCAGTGCTGTTAGGAAATTTAGTCCTTTCATTGATCTTTCTTCCCCCCTCACTTCCTGTACTTAATACTTTGGTAGGTCCTTTCAGTTAGAAGATGTGAATCCTTCAGTTCTAGTAAATTTCCTATATTACTTTTTATAAATTATTCTCCAATTTTTATTTTATTTTCTTGGAACCCCTGACACTTAATCCTATAAATAACCCCCTTTTTCCCTCCTATTTTCCATTTTTCTGTTTTTTTGTACTATTCTTTGCAAGAGTGCCTTAACTTGTTATTCCAGCTTTCCTAATTACTTTTTGATTTTGACAATCCTGTTTTTATTGTCCAAGATTCTTCCTTTTTTATAGCATTTCACTCGTTGCACATGGATTTCTTATCTTCACTTATCTCTGAGAATCTCAATTGTGTGTAGGTATGTTTTAAGTTTTCTTCTCCCTGTATTGTCTCTTGTCCTCTGGATCCTTTTTTTTAAACTTTCTATTTTGAAATTAATATAGATCCACAGGAAGTTGCATAGATAATACAGAGATTCAGTGTACCTTTCACCCAATTTCTCCTAATGGTTACATCTTACATAATTATAGTGAAGTATCAAAACCAGGAAGTTGACATTGCTACAATGTGTGTATATAGTTTCATGTTATTTTATCTCATGTATAAATTTGTGTGCACCACTGCAATCTAGATACACAACTGTTCCATCACCACAAAACAATTCCCTCCTACTATCCCTTTATTTCCCTTCTTACCAACATCTCTCACTCTGGAGTTTTTAATGCTTTTTTTTTTTTCTCATGTTGATAATGAGATCCTTAGCTGTTTAGTCATACTTAAGAATAGGGCTGAAATGGAGACTAGAATGGACTTCTCTGTAAGGGTTACAATTTAGTTCTTACCTTGGGGTGTGGGGGGGAACTCCCCACATGTCAGCATCTATCTGTAGGCCTTTTCTCTAGAACCATTTTCTCCAGAGAAGTAGCTTTCATTCTCCTGCCTAGAAAGAGTATGGATGGGTGGGGTGGCAAATGGAGAGTGTCTTATTGTCCTAGCATGCAGCTCTTCACTTCATCCTACTGTTTTCCATGCCCCCCCCCCCCCAGTATATACCTTTCCTCTTTGTTGAGTGACCCTAAATCTTGCATTTTCGTGGTCCAGTTTTACCAGAAAATGAAACTCACATGTTTATGTGTGTCACTCCATACACATACTTTCAGACAGTTCTCCTATCGTCCTCCTTGAGCCTCACCCCGCCTTCTGTACTTCTGCACAGCTCGTCACTTCCCTATCCATTGGCATTATCCCTCTAGGCACCCTGGCTTACTGTCCTTTGCTCTGCTAAGGACGTTGGTGTGCTTGCATCCACTTTCTCTCTTCCAAAAATTTGATCTTTCCTTCCATTGCACTCATCCTTAAAGACTTATCATGTTTTTTACATCCTTTTGCAGTTGCTTTAGTGAAAACGTTTACTTAAAATTTAGTAGAAAATCTGCTATGTTTAGCCAGAACCTCTCTGAAATTCTCTTAGTGAGAAAGTAAAACAGACTATTCAATGATTTGACCGAGGTCCTTTTTTAACTCAATTATATTGAGGAATAATTTACAAACAATAAAATGTATGTACTTGAAGTGAACAGTTTGATGAGTTTTGACAAGTTTATATACCCATGTAACCACTACTACATTTAAAATATGGAACATTTCCATCGCCCGAGGAAGCTTCCTTTGCTCCTTCCCAGTCAATCCCCTTTCCTTCCAGCCCGTCCTCATCCCAGGCAACTATTCTACTTTCTGTCTTTTCTAAAGTTTCATATAAATGGACTGTTTCAGTGTATATGCTCTATTTGTGTCTGCCTTCTTTGACTTCACCATAAAGTTTTTGAGATTCATTCATGTTACTCAAGTGTGTCAGCAGTTCATTCCTTTTATTATTTAATAATATTCCACTGTATATATAGCACAGTTCATGTATCCATTTACCTATGGAGGATCATTTATGGATAAAGATGCGATGACATTTGTGAACAGTCTTTTTGTAGACATGTTTTCATTAATCTTGGGTCATCACCTTGGTAGCATTGATAAGCTATGTGGTAAGTGCTTTAACTTTATAAGAAAGTGTCATTTTACATTCATTCCCACCAGCGGTGTATGACAGTTCTAGTTCCTCTACTTCCTTGTCAACACTTACGTTTCAGTCTTTACAATTTTAGCAATTCTAGTATGGGTATAATTGAATCATGATGTGGTTTGAGTTTGCATTTCTCTGATGACTAATCTGTTAGGACTTGACCATCATCAAGTCCTTTGCCAGATAGAGGTATTGTGACTATTTTCTCCCACTCTGTGGCTTGCCATTTTATTTTCTTAATGGTGTCTTTCAAAGGTCAGCAAGTTTTAATTTTGGAGTTCACTTTTTCAGTCTCTTCCTTTATGCTATCCTTTTTGTTGAAAAGACTATTTTCTCCCATTGAATTACAGCCAAGGCCTTTTTTCAATTCTAAGTTTTAAAATAAAAAACTTTGTTTAAAAAATGCTACGTGATTAAAAATCACTTTGTGAATCCAGGCTCAGGCATTTATCTGCGCTTGGTTTCGTGGGACCTATCTCCCAGCAAGTGAAACCCTCCCTCCAGTGCCTGCAGGATAGATTCTTCTAGTTAAGCTTATGTTTCTCTTCAGTGGGAAGTAACAAATGCCAACCAGCTCTTGCTTTTTCAAAAGTACATTACAGCTTATTTCTCAAGAACTATGAAGACTTATTTGTTTTATTTTATTTCTCAAAACTGGTTTTTGTCATCATTACAAAAGGAATATCAGGTACTATGCTAAGGAGTTTCCCTGAATTACCTCATTTAATTCTCAAAACTGGTGCAAGGGGGGCCCTATTATCCTTGTTTTGTAGATAAGGAAACCAGAACATGAAGGAAGTAGTAACTTGAAAATTTCCCAAAGAACTTTCAAAAACTTAGTTTTATGCTCAGTATTTAGCACAATTGACTTGGTTTTCTTCACTCATAAAAAAGAAAAAAGAAAGGAAAAGAAAGAAAAAGAATGTGCTCTTTTTTATCAAATGCAAAAAGGTTAGAGACCAACAGAAAATGTTGTCCACGTAAGGACAGAAAAGTGTATTCATGAATGACTGAATTTTTTGATACAAATCAGTCTATTTTCAGTTAAAATCCAGCTGTCAGTATCATATGTACAATTCAACCATAATCAGTTATACCTGAATTATTTTCTAGATTTTGATGATTTGATGCAATGTACATCAGATGGCAAGAGCACAGGAAGCACTTATGTATAAATGATCAAGTCGGGAAAAGCTATTGATAAGTTTTCCATCTGTTTAAGATTCAATCTTTCTCCTTAGTCACTCTGTTACGGTATCAAAAAATATTTTTATGTTTAAATAGAGCTATATATCAAAATAGGTTTAAAGTAAGTAACTTTTCTTTCTTTTTAGGTCTTAACTGATCTAAGAAATCTCAGATTTCCACCACTATTTGCTCAGAAATATCCTCACGAGGTTTGTATAATTCTCATCTTTTATTTTCTTTAGAATCACACTTAGAACTTAAAAGGTCCTTAGCAGTCAATTCACTATTTTCCCCGTTTTACTGAAGAGGAAGCCAAAGGTCTAGAGAGGAAAGCGCCCTGACCTCCAGCACACACTGCCTGTCGGAAGCGGAGACCGGAAGTCAGGCCGGGGCTCGGGCCTGGTGCGCATGTGCCCCGCTGCGTGACATCCGGTACGGGAATTGTGGCGGCCTTTCACTTCCGGAAGGCCGAGCTCCCAGCACACCCTCACAGGAACGGAGTTGCTGTTGTGATCATGCCATGAATTTGTTTATCTTAGTGAATTTGGGAGCGATCTTAAAAACTGGCTTCTTTAAGGGGGGGGGGGGACACTAATTTCCATTGATTATGTGTGTTGGCCTTATGCCACTCCGAGTGACACAGTAAATGGTTCAGAACAGTGGGAAGGGAAAACTGAGCTAGTCTTGAATGGTGAAACTCATTTGTAATTAACCTTTGAAGTTTCTTTTTGCAGCTTTTGTTTCTTTTTATTTCATTTTAAAATGTATACATTGATAAATCTTGAATTTCCTTAATTAAGTTGGAGTAAATTAGACTTGTATTATCAAATTGGAAAAAGGCTAAAGTTATCTTTTAATATTATAAGTATAATGAAGGATTGCATTAAAGTGAATTTTATAATGATATAGAGGTACACTAACAACCTAAAATGAAATGTTTTACTAGAAGTTAGTTTGTTATATGTTTTGCAAATTTAACGAATCAGTTCCCAAGGTGACTCGTAAGAATATGTTACATTAATAGAGGTTCAAAAAAGTAAAAAAAGGGTGTTAGGTATTTATCTCTGGCATGATTATATTTTAAGTTTTTATTGCGATAATAGTACATTCATAAGTAGTCGTAAGATGAATTTACTTTTAAAGTCAGATTATGTCTGAGTTTCAAGGATATGATTTATATATTAGAAAACAAGCAATTACATGGTCCATATTTATTTGGAGCAGGAGTTGGCAAACTCTGACCCCCAGGCCAGATCTGTTTCTGTAATAAAGTTTTGGGATACAGCCATGCCCATTTGCTTACGTACTGTCTACGGCTACCTTTACTTCATTGGCAAAGTTGAGAAGTTGCATTAAGCTGGCTCACAAACCTAATATATTTACAGAAAAATTTTGCTGGCTCCTGAGTTAAGGGACTGTTGAGTGGTCTAAACCTGGCCCTTTTATCACAAAGCAATTTTTATATTTCAGTATGTGATGGTTCAAGACATGCTCTCTCCATCCCCCATGGAACGGCCTGAAGCGACAACCATCATTGAAAATGCTGTATTTGAGGACTTGGAGTTTCCAGGAAAAACAGTGCTCAGACAGAGGTCTCGCTCCATGAGTTCATCAGGAACGAAACATTCAAGACAGTCCAGCAACTCCCAGAACCCTTTGCCAAGCAGTTAGCCTTATGTCGTGCCTGCACCCCAAACAGAATAGCCTGCCTCTTAGGAATGTGACTTTCCAGAATTGTGGACTTGAGAACTTTGTTCTTTGCTCGTTTATTTCAGACTACTTTTTCTAAGTCAAAACTAAACTGGATTGCATTTGGGGGCGTAACCGAATTTGAGCCAACTCTTGATTTTGGTGTACTCTGAGACAACTATCACGAATTCACGTGCGCTCCTTTTTCTCTGTTGGTCTCTTGAAACTGGCTGGCCACACTTTACAGCCCTCACCTTTTGCCTGGGGAGGTGGAAGCAATTCCTAAAGTATATAGAGAATTAAAATGGAATATTTTTATAGTACAGAATAATTGAAGTCCCTACATATGGTAACTGTGTTGTTCTAGAAATATGCTTTCTAGAGATACAGTGGTGATTTTGAAACTGATTTCCAAAAAAGCTGACTCCGTTTTTGTCCCTGGTGGGTAAATTAGGAATCTGCAATATTTTGGAGGACAAGTAGCACAAATTGTATAATGGTTTCTATCCACAGCTAGTTTTATAGTGGCATTTGTAGCATTGAATACCTTTATTCCTTAGATGGTTTTTGGGAGAGTTTAAGAGCTTTTTGTACTTTACCTCCAAAAAAGGGATCATAAAACTTTTTATGTAAATGGGTCAGAAGTTCAGGTTTGGGATGAAAAAAAGCCGTAGTAAGAAATGAATCACATATTACAACTAACTTCTTTAATTATGGACTTTTTAAACCTAATAAAATCTTAACATGTCTTATATGTAATCCTGTAGGTTGGTACTGTCCTGAAACTGATTATAGATAACAGTTAAATCATCTACCTTGCTAACTTTTTTTTTTCACTGTAAATACGTTTATTTTTTATTTATAAAAATTCTGAACTCAATCCATTTGGATTGGTGGTATACAGAACGCACTTAAGTGTGTTAACTATTGTGACTTCTTTCAAGTCTAAATGATTTAATAAAACTTTTATTAATTATTTATAGTTGACTCTTATTTTGGGGAATTAGCCCGAAAATGGTAGTATTTCAAATTTATAAAATGCGATCATACATCTAAACCACACCCTCAAGAAAGCTGATTCCAAAACTGTTCCAAACAAGTGTCTTCTCTATTATTTCCCAAAGACTTGACCAAGTCCTTTTCAGAATTTACCGGGCTCGCAATCTACAGACATTTGCTCAGTGCCTGCTCTGTGCCAGGGACTGGGGACATAACGAGGACCCTGCCCTAAAGGGAGACGTCACAGAGAGAAGGTCTGTGGCAGTGCTAGTTGTATTGATAGCACGGTGTGTCTGATATGTGCCACAGGGAGGCATGTGGCATGCTGGGCTGACTCGGTACAAACCAGCTAGATACAATCTTTAAGGGTCCAAATGCATGAGTACTTCCATTTTACAAACAAGTAATATCTGTTCCACAAAATTATGAGCAGTTTGTAAGCTGGAAAATCACGTCCCAAGTATGTACACCATCGATCAAGACCCTCCCTTCTCAGCACAGCATGGACATTGTCTTTCTTCCCAGGGTCTGCTTGGCCCTAGCCAGCCCGTGTCCCCCTTTCTTCTTCATTTCTTGGTCAGCCTGCTTCAGTTGCTGCCCCCTGAACTCCTTTCTTCTTCAACCCAGCCAGGGATCCAGTTGATTTCTTTCGGGCACACGCTCCCCAGTTCCAGGCACCGCACTCTAACCAACTGAGCTAACCGGCTGCCCCTAGAGTCACTCAGTCTTACTCCTGGAGAAGTCTAGCGCTGAGCAGGAGTTCTGGATGTTTTCTGGCCCACCTCTGGGACACCTCCTCTTTCCATAACTAGATTTGTGAGGCACTGTTTAAGGAGACTTCCCCGTGGAGATTCTATCCCTGCAACTACAGTAGCTGTCACCAGGGGGCTCATTTTCACCTTTTCCCCCAAGAAGAAATCAGGTGAGGTCTGAGATTAAAAAAAACATTCTTCGACCTGTAAAGATATTCCCCTCCTCCAAACATACAACACATCATGAGAACAACATAACAAGTGTGACCACAGGTGACTGGCCTGAACATAACAGATACGGCAAAATTCAACCATACCAAGTTGCATAATGTTTGTGGGGACAGAGCCAGGAGTGCAGTTTCCAGGCTCTCGGCCTCATGTGGAAAGGTGCTGGCTCAGGTAGTAAATGGCCATCAATTGTGATTGGATGGCCATCAGCTGTGGCTAGTTGGCCATCAGCTGTAACCAGTGAGCCATTGGCCACTAATATAACTGTCATGGTTACGCTAGCAGAAAAATGGGGGGCTAGCAAGATGGTGGCTGAGCTAGCAAGAGCGGATTGCAGTTAGCAGGGTGGATTGCAGCTAGCAAGTGAGGTTGGTTGGCAGAGAGAAGTAGACGGCAGTTTGCAGATCCTGTGGCTCTTGCTTCCTGTTCTCCAACCCAGCTGCCAGCGAGACTATAGTGGTATGAGTCCCCTATCTATGGCTCTGTGGGTGTTCCTGTTTGGCCTCACCATATCCTGTGTTCTTATTGGGAGCGGGACCAAAGACCCCGCATGACACCCTGCATGACAATGTTTTTGCCATAAACTGCCTTTAAATTTAACCTCAAGTGGACAATGACTGTCGTGCAGGAGACCCTGCTTGCTGCTCCATTTGTCATGTGGGGCACCCTGCTTGCTGCGCCATTTGTCGTGCGGGGCGGCCTGCGGGGTCTCTGGTCCCGCTCCCCACATAAGAACGCAGAATATAATGAGGCCAAAAAGGAACACCTACAGAGCCATAGATAGGGGAGTCATACTACTATATTCTCGCTGGCGGCACTATAGTCTCACTGGAGGCTGGATCCACACTGTCCGCAACCCACCATCCTAACTGCAATCCGCGCTTGCTAGCTCAGCCACCATCTTCTTGCTAGCCCCCATTTGCTGCTAGCATAGCCACAGCAGTTATATTAGTGGCCAATGGCTCACTGGTTACAGCTGACAGCCAACTAGCCACAGCAGATGGCCATGCAATCACAATTGATGGCCATTTACTACCTGAGCCAGCACCTTTCTATGTGAGGCCGAGAGCCTGGAAACTACTTTCTGGGGCTCTGCCCCCACAATGACTTAAAACAATAAACAAGAGCAACGTGTGCCCCAGCTCCTGCCAACAATTGTAGTTTCCCTAAACTTCACTCACGCCCCCTGCTTGGAGCAGGGTTCCTCTGCTTGGGCTGATGCTAAAGAAAGACCGGCAAGGGGCAGGAACAGCCCAGGGGAAGGCTTGGGGGGAAAGGCGAGGGATGAGAAAAGGCATTCTCAATAGTGTGAGCGCAGAGAAATAGATCAATTTGAGAATTATTTTTGAGGCAGGAAGGCCATGACACTGGAATTAACTGAATATAGGTGAAGGAGAAGTAGACGGCTTCTGGCTTTCCTGTGCTTGGCGTCCAGAGGAAGGAGGGTGAGGTCTGAGGGCAGGTGTTCTCGTTTGAAAATGATGAGTTACCCAGAACTCTGTGGTAAAAAGGTAGGGCTTTATTCCAGAGAAAACAGGAAGCCATTGCAAGTTTCTGAGCTGAGGAAGGACATGGTGAGATTTTAGGATCACTGTGGCAGGTGAGGAAGAAAGGGTTGAGTGGAGAGAGAAGGAGCTGGAACAGAGGAGCAGGCAGAAGGCCACTTTATCCATGTCAGTAGGAGCCGAAGACATCCCGCGTCCAGCCCCAGCAGCCCAGAGGGGCGTCCTCTGTCATTGCCCTTCAGTGTTGAGTTTTGAAGGATTTCTTCAGGGGCCGCTGCAGTGCGTGGCTGCCTAACTGCTGCCTTCTGAAATGATGTGTTTTTAGAGGGCACCCAGCGAGCATTGTCAGAAATAATGACAGCAATGCTGGGGTAAGCTTCTATAGCTAGCAGCCACAGGGTGGGTAGGAAAAGGACTGGGAACAAGGCTGAGCTTGCTGGCACAGAGCTCAGGCACCTGGTAGAATTTTCACTACCCAGAAAGGTCACAAACCTGCTCAGAGGGAGTGAGAGTGTTTGTGAGAAGTAATGAAGGGGGAAGAAATACTCAGGATAATGACTGAGTAAATGACGACGCATTCATACTATAGATGTTGTGCAAAAGAGTCAGCAGCCTGAGTGGCATTAGTAAACAGTTGCAGAGGAACATGCATAGTTCAATTGCAACCAAACAAGACAGCTTCTATATCTGTTTAAATGAAATATTTTCATGGGCACAAAGAAAGTTTAGAAGTATCCACACCAAACACCATACTGGTTACCTTAGGAGAAAGGAGTTGGGGGAGGACGTATGAGGGAGAACATGATGAACTTCAGTATGCATCTCAGTGTTGTTTTATTTCTTCCAACGGATGAACTGCTTTGGGGATTAATAATATTACATTCGTAAAACAAGAAAAAGAAAACCAATAAACTGCATTTACAATATTTTAATTGATATTTTCTTTGTGTCCTGCCTTATAGTTTAGAAGGCTTTAACGTGGTCTCCTTTAAATTCCACTAGCACCTCTGAAACTCAGATATTTTCATTGCTGTTTTACATGTGAGGAAAACAATGATTAAAATAACTACAGTAACATAACAGGATGCTTGTAATAATCCACTTATCATTCCACTCCTCTATTAGCATAACAATTCTTACTTCTCTGAATTCCCTTCAGTCCAGAGGGCATTTTAGAGGAGTGACAGGGAACAAGATAGCCCTGGCTTTGCAATCACAGCCTGCTGCATTACTGCTTACTTGTTTACAATTTTCCTTGAGCTCTGTAATCCGTTTCCTCAACTACAAATAGCACATTGTGAAAATTAAGGGATAAAATAGATGATGTTTAGCATAGAAGCTGGTAAGTAGTAAGTACTCAATAGACTTAAAATGAAATCATATTCTCAGTTTCCTCAACTCTAAAATGGGCATAATTGGTCAAGAGTTATTGTGAGGATTAAATGACATAACTGGGTTAGATTAATACAAATATGTACATATATGCAAAATCTATGGTTAAATGATCAGGAGAAGGTACAGAAAGAACCCCCCTCCCCTTGAGTACTCAAGGAGTGGAGAGGAAGAAAACAGGACGTGAAGGAGGAAAAGAAAACCAATCTCAGTAAAATATGCGATTATATGCAAGGTAAGTGTGCAAAATGAAACTTTGTTTCTGCAAAAATGCAGACATTGAACATGCATATGACAAGGACCTGAGGCTGGCATTTGATTATGTGTGGAAAACGTGTTATGCTAATAAGAAAGAATGGTTATTAAAGTAATCAAGAAATGTCCTTTGTTATACTGAGGGGTTTGGGGCTGCCCTTGGGGGAGAAAGAGGGGAGTGCTGGGAATTCCTTTCTTCCAGGACTTTGACCCTAAACTGCGGGTCAGTAGGTATCCTGCGAGTCTTCCCTCTTTTGACTCCGCGGGCTGCCGGGGCGCAGTGTGGCCCCAGGGTTTGGAGATCAAAGATCTGTGTCTGCGGTGTCCATTCTCTAGGCTGGGGCGGAGAATCTGGCTCCCGCGCGGCTGGTTGCGGCGCCAAGAATTGTTGGTGCAAAGACAGGGCCTGGGGAGAAAGACCTCTCACTGGCCACGTGGGGGCGACAAGACACCGAGGAAAGGCTGGGGCGCCTTGGGATTTGGGGAGCCTGGGTGTCAGAGTCAGTCCAGTGGGGCAGATGCAGGAGGGCTGGCTGGGCCGTGAGTACAGCGGGCAGTGGGCGATGGAGGTGCGGTGCCGGCGGCGGGGAGGCGGGTGGCGGGGGTGTAGGCTGCACCGGAGGAAGGGAGGTGAGTGTGAGGAGCAGTTCTTCTGGGTCATTAAGTACCATCCACCTTCCACCCTAGCCCAGGCGCAGGCCTGCTGGGCAGCAAGAAGATGGGCTCCTTCGTTTGTTTAAAAGGCAAACATTTATGGAATGCTTGCTGCATACCGAGTCCTCTACTAGGCACTGTGTATTCGTGAAATCTCTTCTAATCCTCACAACAATTTTGGGAAATATCACCCCCATTTTATAGAGGAGAAAACTGAGGCTTACTAAAGATTTACTTCAGTGGGTATAATCAGCAAATCACTGGTGAATTGTAAGTATTTTAAAATAAATAAATGAATGAAAAGAACTCGACCTTGCTATTCGCTGTTCCTCGGGAAAATACAAATGTAAGCAACAATGGAATTCCAGTTTTCCACTATTACCTAGCAAAAGTGTAAAAGATTTATCTGTGTGAGTGAAAGGGTGTTGACAAGAAACTCTCTTCCATACAATGTGAGAAATAGATGCATTTCAATGGATTTTTTGGTCAGGAACTGTAAATTTGAAGGCTAATTCCTCTCAACGCAGTAATTCCCCTTTGGGGATCTATTCTACAGAAATAGTCACACAGATATATTAACCTTAGTGGGAAAGGCAAGTTAAGGGATTATTTCTTTAAAAGTGATTTCCCCGCTGTTACCCTGCCGCAGCCTGGGGCCCAATCCTGCCCCATCTGATTGCAATAATCACTGCCCTGGGGCTTCTTCGTGAGGGGGTGGCTCCAGAGTGAGTGCTGTTTACCTGCAGCGGACTCTCCAGGGATGCTTGCTAAAATGCACATTTAGGAGGGGGATGCTTTTCCAAGATGTAAAGAATCAAAAGCTTTAGGGGCGTTTGCCCTAGAACCTACATTTTAAAAAAGCTCCCTTCTTGGTTCCAAAGCACCACTTCTGTATCTTGACAGAACTTTAGAATACTGGGCCCTTAAAAAAAAAAAAAAATGCCAACAGGCTGCGCTCCAGCCTCAGAAATCACAACCTCTGGGTGTGGAGCCCCAACATCGGGATTTTTTTAAAGTTCCCACGTGATTCCCAGGTGCAGTCAAGGCTAAGAACCACAGGCCTTGCCATTCGCAGTGTGGCTGCTGGACCTGGCGCGTAGGCAGAAACTCGGATTCTCCAGTTTCGTCCCAGAACTGCTGGATCAGAATTCACATTTTAACAGGAGCCCCCAAGTGATTTATATGCACATTAATGTTTTTGATAGACTATGAGTGAGTTTTAGGTTTATTTCAACCCTCTTTCTGTAGCCTTTCCCCACCCTGACTGCTGTGAGAGCAGGCTGGAACTCTTGGGCTGGCAGCAACAAGATAAAAAGCAGCTGGGCCATGGGCAAGTCTACTACGGTATTTCCCCGAAAATAAGACTGGGTCTTACATTAATTTTTGCTCGAAAAGACACATTAGCCCTTATGTTCAGGGGATGTCATCCTGAAAAATCACGCTAGGGCTTATTTTCTGGTTATGTCTTATTTTCGGGGAAACACGGTAATATCTCCTGAGCAACTGCTATGGGGAAGGGGCTATTCTAGAGGGAGCTATAGCTTTTCCTCCAGATCCTTAGAATCTGCACAAGCAGAGATTGAGGGAGAAGTGGCCTGAAAACAGTACAAGTGCAGACAATCAGAACTTCAGGTTGATTAAAAGCTTAAAGTAAATCAACAATATGAGGCCTTTAGCAAAATGTCAGATTCATATGTTGCATTCATTGATCTCCATCACACCTCATTGGACCTCAAAACTGGTCTCCTCACCTCTAATCTTGAACCAACGCATGCTGACATGACAGGATGTTTTACACAAATCTGGCCATGCTATTTATTCCCTGTTTACCATCCTCTGAAAGCTCCTGGTTATCCTGAGGTTAAAAGGCAAACTCATGAGCGTCGACATAACATCTAAACCTGTAGAGAAATTTTATAAGAGTTTATTTGAGCCAAACTGACAACAATGCTGAGAAGCAATATCTCAAATGCTCTGGAGAATGACTATTTTGTAGTTTCTTTTATGCATTTGGAATTAAGGAGGGAATTTAAGGAAAATTACATGGAGGTGGGGGAAAGCAAGGCGGGAATTGGATTACAGGATAGTTAACAAGATGATGTACTCTCTTGAGGTGGTTACACTTCCAAGGGGTCTGAAAAAGAGGCATTTCAAAAGTGTGTTAACCCAGATGCACAAAAGCAATAGACAGGGCTGGCTTAAGGCAAAGTTAAGCCTTTTAGTAAAGAAGTTATAGGACTGAGGCGTGACTACCCACAATGACTTTCCTGGTTAGGAATTTATGATCAGATCACCCTGTGAGGTCACTTTTCGTTAGATTTATTACAGCACGCCTTTCTCATCCACATGGACTTGGCATACAAGGCCCCCCACTAACTGACTCCGCTAAGCCTCAACCCTGGATAACCACTGTGGGGGCAGAGCCCCAGAAAGTAGTTTCCAGGCTCTCGGCCTCACATAGAAAGGTGTTGGCTCAGGTAGTAAATGGCCAACTGTGATTGCATGGCCATCAGCTGTGGCTAGTTGGCCGTCAGCTGTAACCAGTGAGCCATTGGCTACTAATATAACTGCTGTGGCTACGCTAGCAGAGAGAGAGAGAGAAAGAGAGAAAAGAATGGGGGCTAGCAAGAAGATGGTGGCTGGGCTGGCAAGTGTGGATGGCGGTTTGCGGACAGTGTGAATCCAGCCTCCAGTGAGAGTATAGTGCCGCCAGAGAGAATATAGTGGTATGACTCCCCCATCTATGGCTCCGTGGGTGTTCCTTTTTGGCCTCACCATATCCTGCGTTATGTGGGGAGCGGGAGCAGAGACCCTGCAGGCCACCCCGCACGACAAATGGCGCAGCGAGCAGGGTCCCCCGCATGACAAATGGCGCAGCGAGCAGGGTATGGTGCCGGCCAAAGCTCTCCAAAGGACGGTGGAGCGGTTTGTGCGTATGAACACTCAGTCTGAGGAAGACCAGGAGGAGCCCCTGCCGGAGACCTGGACCCCTGTGGAGGGGTGGGAGGACGTGGATGGTTCTCCCACCAGCACAGGAAAAGCCATGCAGCTGCTGCAGAGATGGAGCCCCGTGGAGAGGTGGAAAGATGTGGACGGTTCCCCAACCAGCACAGGCCGGAGAAAGCGAAGGTCGTTGCAGCCCTGTGGGCCGGGAGGTTCCTGCTCAGGCAGCCCGGATGCAGGACTTATAGTCCCAGGAGGTAACGCTTGCTGAGTCCTCCGTGGGAGATGAGGGTGAGTTCAAGGTCGTCCCTCACCCCCAGGACAGCCCTGGTGAATGACTATGGACTATGGGGAATTGCCTTCCATCCCTAATTTAATGGACCGCTTGACTGTTTGTTTGGGAACTGTTGTTAGTGGAACTGGGGGATATTTGCTTTTGTCTCTTGACTGGCCGCCATTGAGAATATGTAAGCACCTTGATTGTGAGTCGCTGTTGTTCCAGCAGGGTACCCTGAGAGGCACAGAGAGAGTGGCAGTGCGCTGAGAGGTCTGGCTGAGCCCTGAAGATACCCTGGCTGTGCCCAGGAAGTCGGGCTGTTCCCAGAGAGAGTGGCAGTGCTCTGAGAGCCCTGGCTGTGTCCAGGAAGTTTGGCTGAGCCCTGAAGATACCCTGGCTGTGCCCAGGAAGTCGGGCTGTTCCCAGAGAGAGTGGCAGTGCCCTGAGAGCCCTGGCTGAGTCCAGGAAGTCTGGCTGAGCCCTGAAGATACCCTGGCTGTGCCCAGGAAGTCGGGCTGTTCCCAGAGAGAGTGGCAGTGCCCTGAGAGCCCTGGCTGTGTCCAGGAAGTTTGGCTGAGCCCTGAAGATACCCTGGCTGTGCCCAGGAAGTCGGGCTGTTCCTAGAGAGAGTGGCAATGCCTGGAGAAATCCTAGCTGTGTCCGGGAAGACAGGTGGTACCCTAAGAAGTCCAGGAAGTCTGGCCGTGCCCAGAAGCACTGGTGGTGCCCTGAGAAACCCTGGCTGTGCCCAGAGAGCCTAGTTGTGTCCAGGATGTTGCATTCACCCCCAGGCTCCTCGCACAGGGCCCCTCGCGGAAGACGCTTGTCGCGTAGATTGTGAGGCGAGAGCCTGTAGGGGTGGAGTGTGGGGGCAGAGCCCCAGAAAGTAGTTTCCAGGCTCTCGGCCTCACATAGACAGGTGCTGGCTCAGGTAGTAAATGGCCATCAACTGTGATTGCATGGCCATCAGCTGTGGCTAGTTGGCCGTCAGCTGTAACCAGTGAGCCATTGGCCACTAATATAACTGCTGTGGCTACGCTAGAGGAGAAGAGAGAAAGAATGGGGGCTAGCAAGAAGATGGTGGCTGGGCTGGCAAGTGTGGATGGCGGTTTGCGGACAGTGTGGATCCAGCCTCCAGTGAGAGTATAGTGGTATGACTCCCCTACCTATGGCTCCGTGGGTGTTCCTTTTTGGCCTCACCATATCCTGCGTTATGTGGGGAGTGGGAGCAGAGACCCTGCAGGCCACCCCGCACGACAACCACCATGTGCACACTTTCTGTTCAGGAATAATGACTGAACCGCTGGCCTTTCCCCAAGCTGCCATGCTCCTCAGCTTCTCTGTCACCCCCTTTTTACTCCTTCTACCCATGGTAACCCTCACGCCTTGGAAACTCCCCATCCCAGGTTAAGGGTCAAGATTATGGTATCTGTGAATCTCCTCCTGAGCATCTCTCATCCCAGTGAAAAGCTCATTAAGAGGAGGTGTGCCACCTAACTTTGGAGTTGAAGACCTATCCAGCAACAGCAATATGGATGTTCCCTGGGCACAGCTTCTAAAAGCCCAAACCCACCTGAGCTTGGACAAGTTAGGATACAGGTTTAGGTGTGTGTAACACAAACCCAAATCAGTCGTGCCGTAAACCAGTGGTTCTCAACCTTGGCTGGGGAACTTTTAGAATATCCAGTGCTCAGGCTCCACCCCAGACCAATTACATCATAAACGGAGGAGAAGAGGGCAGTCATCATCAGCATTTTTAAATGCTCCCCAGGTGATTCTAATGTGCAGTCAAGGTCAAGAACCACTGGTTTCTTTCTCTCCATGGGACATGCCAGAGGTGATATTATTGCTGTGTATCACGCGGGAATCCAGCCTTCTTCTCTCTTGTCAGCCCACCTATAAGGTCCACCTTGGCTCAGGACTTGTCCAAGTTGCAGGATAGAGAAGGGGAAGATATACATATCACTTCTGCTTATGGCTCACTGGTTGAAACTTAGTCGAATGACCATGTTTTATGCAAGGGAAGCTGGGAAAGCTAGTCTTTATTCTAGGTGGCCATAGCCCAACTAAAAAACGTAGCAGTCCTGTTAATATAGAAGAGAAATGGCTATGATGGGAAATTTAGCAGAGTTCAAGTCAAGGAAGAATCCCCTGAAGAATGGAACTGTCATGTAATGGAATAGGCAATGTACTCCCTGCCACCTGAAGATGGAACCACATCAGGAGAGGGTTATTGCTCTAACGAGATCAGATATTCACTGTCTGTCCTTCAGTTATTCGTTCTCAATCTCCACAGCTAGTCACACTGGTCTTCCTCCTGTTTTGTGAGCAACCCCAGATGTCTTTTCCATCCTATGGTCTTGTGTTTGCCAGGAGTCTTTCAGCCCCCAGAGCTTCCCTTGTTGTTTGGGTCTCCGAGAGGTCTGCTTTGACCACCAAACCCAGAGGTGCACTCCCACTGTGCCAGTACGCATCCTTTATAAAAATCTATTTATTGTATTTATAATCTTAAGCGATAGACTGCTGTGGTTCAAATCCTAGCTCACCCAAGCACTAGCTGTGTGACTTTTCTGTGCCTCTCTTTCTGTTCTATAAAATGGGGATAATAACAGTGCCCATTTTCATAGGGTTGTTAGGAGCATTAGTTATTTTCTGTAAAATAGTTCATTTGAGCTATTCTATCATTTTCTCACCTGTCTCTTCTTACCAGCAGGGAAGCTCCCTGAGATCTTCTTGCCTGGCTGTTCACTGTAGGGAAAACAGCCGACACTTGGGAGGCCCCTAGTCTCTCCAGAGAATTGTATATCACAGAACCCGCTGCATATCCAGTCCATTGTTTCAGAAAGGCCTGAGGAGCTGGAGTTCAGATCCCCACCCCAGGCCCCGGATGGGGACTCTGCACATCAGTTCTGTGTCTTAACGTGCCACCAGCTGCTTCTGATCCAGCCCAGCCATGGACTAGGGGGTGGGAACCTCCGGCCTGGATGACCCGAAAGGCCCCTCTAACTCTACATATGACCGCACTATATAAGTTTTCGTTTTAAATATAATTCTTAGCATTACATGTTTGTGGCTAAAATTTCGAACAGTACAAAGGATATGAAATACGATGTTCCCCACCTTTGAACCTCAGTCTTCCCTCCCAGGGTCACCCCTGTTTCCAGTTGCTCCCACAAATCTCACAGGCCTGCACAGGCATGCGTGTGGGTATCCCCTCTTGTAACACATGAGAAGAGATGATATACACTTGCTTCCTCTGTTTACTAGTCCGTACGGTGATGCCGCATCTGTACCTACAGCAGCTTGTGCTGCATTTAGGCTGCACCGTCAGGGTCACTTGGCGTTCTCCCAGGATTTCCTATTACAAATTATAATAATGCTGTGAATAGGCCTGTACACAGCCATTGAGGACCTGTGTGAGTCTATCCACTGGGACAAAGTCTTAGGAATAGAGTGACTGGGCTAAAGCGTAACCTCATTTTTACTGATCAGAAAAGTTTTACTAATAAAGTGCTCACCCCAGTGGATAAGAGTTGGCTTCTCTGCCCTCCCAACGGTATAGTACCAATTTTCTAGTCTCCCCCAATTCGGTCAGTCAGCATAAAATGACATCTCTTTGTTGTTTACATGCACATTTATTGGATGATAAGGTTCAGTCTCTTTCCATATGTTTAAAAGCCACGTGTATTCCTTTTCCTGTGAACTTTCTATATCCTTGCCTATTTTCCTGCACCCCCTTTACTGCAAAGCTACTAAACAATCATCTATACTCAGTGCCTCCTTTTCTTCTGTCTCATTCTCTCTTGATACCCTTTCCCCTCCCCCACTTACCCCTGGCTCCTTGCCAGGTCACCTTAACCTTGTTGCTGTATCCAGTGCTAAGTCCTCAGTCCTTACGCTTCCTGGCCCAGCAGCAACAGCTGACGCTGCTCTTCCACTCATGGCTCCCTAGCACCTCTCTTCAGCTGGTTTCCAGGACACCACACTTCCCTGCTTTTCCTTATACCTCCAAGCTCCTCCTTCTCCCTGACTTCTCAACCTTGACCCGCCCTATAGATGGCAGTCTTTGAACCACTTCCACACTTTGGCAATGGGGTCAGGTCTTCTGGTATTCAACACCATCCAGAGGCTGTTAACTGTGAAGTTTCTATCTCCTGCCAGCCTGACCTCTCTCCTGACCTCTCCCTTGTGTAGCCAACTGCTTTCTCAAATCTGCACTTAGATGTCCCGGGGGTGTTTCAACCTTAACATTTCCAAAACCAAACTGATCTTCCCTCAAAACCCATTTTGACTGTCATCCTCTCCACCTAAATGAAAAGCAGCTTACCTTCCAGTTTGCACAAGCCCTCATTGCCACCTCAGGTCTTTCTGTCACATGCCCCCAGCCAATCTGTTGGTGATCCCATTGGCTGTACCCTTTACATGCACCCCAAAGCCAACCACTTCTCACAGCCTCCACGTCCACAAGTGCCACTCTGGTCCAAATCGCCACCAACTCCCGCCTACATTATCCTAACCCACTTCTCTGCTTTGACTTTGGCGCCTTAGTCTTTTTGTAACCAGGCCAAAAGCTTTCTTTAAAAATAGCAATCAGGTTATGTCATCCCTTTGCAGAAATTTTTATTATGATGTATGCAACGTAATACTTTTTAAACTTATATTTTCCAGGTCTTATGTCATACTTTGAGATGCTTCCCTTTTGTATGTGTGTGTATAAATATAATTATGATAACATATACACATAACGTAAACTGTACTATTTCAACCATTTTTAAGTCTACGGTTCAGAGTCATTAAGTACATTCAGATTGTACATCCATTTCCAGAACTTTTTCATCATCCTGTTCCCTGGTCCTTCCAGCCCTGAGCAATCACTATTCTACTTCCTGTCTCTATGTGTTTCACTACTCTAGGTACTTCATAAAAGTGGAATATATATATATATTTTTAATGTTTGGAAATCAATGTACAAATTCTGGCGTGTTGCTTGGCCAAAACATTCTTGAGATATTTCAGTGTATGCATGCGCTGATCCCCCCACACCCACCCCTCCACCCACTCTGCCCAGTTATGAGTTTATCTCCAGCAGAGATTCACTGCTGTGTGCTCAAGACTTCTAGGAATGCTGCATCATCTTCTGCTGCTTCTCAAGTGTGATCCAGAGGCACCGGCCTCCAGGTGAACTGGATAAAATGCAGAAGCTTGGAGTTTGCTCCTGACCTTGGCATTCTCCATCCAGACCTGATGGAACCAAGGAATCAGCATTTTACAAGGTGCTGTCCTGATCCCTTGCTAGACACTCTTTCAGAGTTAGTGATCCCCCCGGGGGGGGGGGGGTGGCTGCTTGGTCCAGAAGACGGCACACTGCAGTACAAGCCGGGGGTCTGCATCCTCACTCAGCCTTGGTTACTTATCCCCTCTGTGAAATGGGGGTAAGAACTCCTATGTCAGGGAGATGAAATGAGAATTAAGGGAGATACCATCTGGGACTGTGTTTTGTAAACTCTGAAGAATATACACATGTAAGGGCTGGTAGCATTATCTCGGAGCCTCCCAGTCCGGTTTCTGCAGCCTCCTCATTAGGGCCCCTCCCCAGGCCATGGAATGACAAAAGCATCCCTTCAATGGGCGGGGGAATACAGTGTTGGCTGTGGCCAATCTACAAGCTAGTGCAGCAAAACCGGTGTCAGTTCCTTCTCTTTTATGTTAATAATCAAAAAGAACACTTTATTAACCTTAACATTTTTAAATGTATTTGTTTACATTCGGATCTGTACATTGTGAAATGGGTGAAATTATCTTCATTTTACAGATGAGAAAACTGAAGGTTTTCATGGAAGTGAGATTTCATAGAAGAAGCCAAGCTTCAAATTCTGTGACATTTGGCCAAATCACCTGAGCCCTCGTTTTCCTCAGCTATAAAATGGGGGTGACAGCTGTATTAACTCAATGGTTATGATGGGTATTTAGTAAGATAATGTCCGTATGTGCCATGCCTGACACCGGTGCTGGCACATCCTGGTGGTACCATGGGTGTACCTCCACAGCACCTGCTCCAAATTCCATGTTCTCACCTTTATGTTGAGGGACCTCAGGGGCCTGTAAAAAACGCAAGAGAAATAAAGACAATGGGGGTGCCTGCTGGCATCGAGCTGTGTTCTGCCTGAGGAATAAACTGAGTGAGGAGTTAAGAGTCTTCTTTTGAGAATATTAAAAAGTATGTTGAACAAAGCAGGCTTCTCCTAGATCTATTGATTAAACACGGTTATTAGACCAGGGCAGAGTTGGGACCAGGAAGGCACTGAGGGGGGTGCCAAACCCAATTTGGAGTTCCCACCATGCTGCTGTCTTCCCGAAGAAGACTCCAATTGGTAGAGAGTAGAATTCAGTGGTCAAAGTTCTGGACTTCTGACCCCCAAAGTCAGGGATGTCTCCCCAGGTACCCTCACCTGACATTGCCAGGTACTGAGGGCTGCCTTGGCTAAAGGTGGACACACAGCCGTGGTGGGTGCCTGAAACTGCTGGAGGTAAGAGCCTGGAGAGCTGTGACAGAAAATGCCCAGAGGTCACACCTGGGGCCCCCTCATCCCTGTGCCTCCTCTTGGAAAGCCCTTTCTCCCTCTCATCCCCATTCAGTCCTTCAGTAGTTTTTTGAACACCCGCTATATGCCAGCTTCCGGGAGCAGCAAAGATAAACAAAACACTCTCTGAGACAAATGAAACAGTAATAATTCTAAAGATAATAAAAATTAAAATAAGAAAGATTTAACAATCGTTGAGCCCTCACTATTTGCCAGGCTCGAGGTGTTCACTCATGTAATCCTCACAGCATCCCTCTAAGAGGTGTAGGAATGAAGAGATGTGGGGACACACAGGAGCAGCAAACTGTTACGGACAGTTCATCAAGATGGGCATTTCCAAAGAGGTAATGATTTTGCTGGGAGAAAGCAGAACAAGGGGCTTTCTAGCAGACAGATGCAGCAAGTACAAAGGCATAGAGGTGGGAATGTTGAGTATGTATGTAAGGAAGGCAGGGAGGTGGGGTGCAAAGTGTTGGTGCCACATATGAAGGTCCCAGAGAGATGTTATGCAGGGAGATGAGAAAGAATCAGATGCATGTTCTGATTTACCTAGGGTAACATGGGAGGAACAGCAGGGGGCGCTTCTGGGTGCCAACAGAGAAAGCCGGTGGCAGTGGGGTCTGGATGGAAGGTCAAGTCAGACAGAGATTTCTGAGGCAGAATCTCGGGACTTCAGTGGCTCTTGCCCAGACACAGCCCAGTTTATCAGCCTCCAGGCACCTCGTTTGGAAGGAAGAGCAAGCGCCTCAAATGCAGCGTGTTGGGGTTTCAACTCATCCTCCCTTGTTGAGTGGTTCTTTCCCCTGTCGCTGCCCTCTCCTGCTCCAAGGGACCCAGGTTACAGTAGCCTTCTAGCTCTGTCCACTCCCGTGGCATGTCTCGATGATCTATTTTACATCTTAAGCACAGCCAGTCATACCCCTTGTAAGTCTGTGATGAAGGCTATATGCTCCTGAACAACTTGGATTAAGATCGCCTGAAGGAGAGCTCTGAATCCAGCCCATCTTCTTGGTCTAGGCCGTTGTTCACACCAATGAATGGTTAATCAATGAAACTTGGATTTTAGAGAGCAACACAACGATTACATTAAAGGACTTCCCATCATTTATTTAGAATAAAAATGACGTACGAGGTCTGACAATTAAGTTCGAAAATTTGTTGTAATGATGTTGCTAACCTTCTCTGATATCAGAGGGATTATTCTTTATGAATATGTACCAACTGGACAAACAGTTAACCAAGTTTACTATTTGGAAGTGCTGAAAAGGCTGCATGAAAAAGTTAGACGACCTGAACTTTTTACCAACGATTCATGGCTCTTGCATCACAATAATTCACCACCTCACACAGCACTGTCTGTGAGGGCGCTTTTAGCCAGTAAACAAATAGCTGTTATTGGAACACCCTCCCTACTCACCTGATCTGGCCCCCAATGACTTCTTTCTTTATGCGAAGATAAAGGAAATATTGAAAGGAAGACATTTTGATGACATTCAGGACATCAGGGGTAATATGACGACAGCTTTGATGGCCATTCCAGAAAAATAATTCCAAAATTGCTTTGAAGCATAAACTAGGCGCTGGCTTTGGTGCATAGCTTCCCAAGGGGAGTACTTCGAAGGTGACCGTAGTGATATTCAGCAATGAGGTAGGTAGCACTTTTTCTAGGATGCGTTCTCGAACTTCATTGTCTGACCTTGTACAACATTCCAAAAGTGACTAAACTTCGGGGTTGGAATCAGATAAATCTGGAATTTAAATTCTGGCTTTGCCATGTGTGACCTCGGGCTGGGCACTTAACCTCCCTGAACTTCTCTTTCTTCAACTATACGTAAGGATGAAATAATGATTGTTATGTATGCAACACAGAGTCTGGTATATAATAAGTGATCAATAAAGAGTAGCTATTGTTATTACTGTTTTCACCTCAACTGAATCATTTTGTGGAAATAACTGTTAAAACTGTCAACTGATCTACATGACTCAACACTGAAAAAGTGTTATTTAGTGAGAGGTAGTGAACTTTTGTTCACAGACATTTTCTATTATAGACACCCTAGAAGGAATTATGGATAGAACAGATTCACTAAAGATTGTAACAGGTAAGGGAGAAGGGAATACACTGAAATACTCGTCCACCTGATGAAGAGATAAAGATCATTTGCAAAATTATTCAACCTTACTAGGAATCGAAAAGACTATACTATGAAACAAATAGACTTTTGTTTCCCTTTCTCTCTCCCTTTCTTTCTCCCTCCCTCCCTTCCTCACTCTCCTTCCTTCCTTCCTTCCTTCCTTCCTTCCTTCCTTCCTTCCTTCCTTCCTTCCTTCCTTAGTTTTCCTTTTTTTTCTTTCTTTTTCTTAATGAGCATAGGAAGGACGACAAGGATATTATTAATTAGAGACACTTATAAATGTCTAGTATTAGTCTAAAGGGGTACATCTTTCTTTTTCCCTCCTTTCATTTCCTTTGTTCCTTGTCTTTCTCTCTCCCTCCCTCTCTTTCTTCCTGTTTTAACATTTTATTGTGGAACGTTTCAAACACAAAAGCAGAGACTAGGATAATGAACTTCCATGTACCCATCACCCAACTATAACTTTTATTTTGTCACTGGTGTTGTTTCACCTAGTCCCCTATTTTACCAACACTATTTATTTTGCGAGAGCATTTTAAAGTAAATTTCCTCTTTTTAAAGACTACCAATCCTATGGGATTAGGGTCCCACACTTATGACTTCATTTAACCTCAATTACCCCGTAAAAGCCCTATTTCCAAATACAGTCACATTGGGGGTTAGGGTTTCAACATATGAATATGGGTATCAGACACAATTTAGTCTATAGCAGCCACCTTAGAGCCAGAGATGGAAGCCAACAGCAAAGATACCCCACCTTCTTGTCTACCTACCTCATATTGTCCAAGCCACTATATTTTGGTTCTCTTCATTACAGGAACTTAGCCTACTTCTTAACTGACTCATACATGTGTATATTTACAAAGGTTCCAAGGAACAAGAAGAAAAGTATAAAATAATGGCTTCTAAAGGGTTACTATTGCTTGCTACAAGGGTAGGAGAGGTGAAGAAACTGAAATATGAGTTTTGAGGGGAAAAGCTATCGAACAGCATTTCAAGTTTTACAATCGCACCTAACATTCCGATGACTATGAGAAACATACTTTTTTCCCATTTTGTAAGCAAAGGCCTAAAACAGCAAGAATATTTATAGTGGGACTCTTACTTATAATGTAGCATCACACCAATTCCAGCCCTCCCTCCAGACCAGTTTTCCTTCTTTCCCCTCCTCCCTCCCTCATTCTGCAGTGGGGATGCTGTGTCCCAGGGCAGGCCAGGGAGTAAAGTACAACAAGTACAGCCTGGTGCTGCTGGATCATCTTTCCAGGGTTTTATTTTTAGTCTCCTCTCTGTAATCCAAGGCCAGAGTGGGGTTTTCCTTGGGAGGGGGAGGGATTTCCATAGTGACCATGGAAGGTGTTTTCACCCTTCCTACTGGTAAAATGGCATCAGGGGTCCCCATCGGTTCAAGATAGGCACCCTGACTGTATAGTGACAAGGACAGAGGCAACCAGGCAGCAGAAAGTAACCTTTGCCCTCTTCTGCAGCAGGTTGGCGCTCAGGCTCCAGGAGGCATGGGAACTGGGCACTCTGGTGGACCCGGGGCCGATCGCCCTGGGGCACGTACAGAGCATGCGCAGCTGGGTACACGGACGGGCAGATGCTGGTGAGCCTGCTGTGTTCCTCCTCTGCTGTGGTCACACGGTCCAGTGATGGGAAGAAACCGCGGTTCCCCAGGTCTTTGGCGGTCATGTGGGGTCTTTTGAAGGTGGGGTATCCATCCTCTAGCTTGGGGTTGGGGTTAGGGATGGGCCTATAAAATTCTTTTTCCCGGAGTTGGTTCTCTAGCTTCACTTGCTGTGGGAACAAATCATACACAAACGGAGGGCTGAGAGAGGTGGACAGCAATGCAGCTTCCTTGGAAGGATCCCAAACAGAGCACACTTTTCTTTATTTAAAAAAAATTCTAAATTGGTTTCTGCATGATAATATACACAACAGCGGGAAATACTGAAATCATGCAAAAGGGTTAATAATGAAAATTGTCCTTCCCACCCTCCTCCTCCCTTGGTTCCCAAATCCAGAGGCAACCACTATCATCAGAGGTTTTTGTATCTTTTTAGCAATATTTTCTGTACATATAAATATATATGTATATATATATGGCCCTGGTTTGTACATAAATGACTCATATTATAATTCCAGTCTGCACTTCGCTTCCACTAAATACTGTATCTCAGAAATTGTTCCACCTTTGTTTGTGTAGATCTTATTATTTTTTGTGGAGATACCTGAAGATAGGAAAAGAATTCTTAAACAAGACTTAAAATGACTAAACGATAAAGGAAAAGACTGATACATCTGGTTATATTAAAATAAGAATTTCTATTCACTGGAAGACAGAGTGAAAAGACAAACTACCAACTGGAGAAGAGTTTTGCCACATATATAGCTGACAAATGAAAGATGCCAGAATTTAAAGGACTCCTGCAAATGAATAAGAAAAAGACAAGCAATTCACTAGAAAACTGGACAAAAGACATGGAAAGATGTTTCACAGAATAATAAATATTCATAAACAAGTGAGAAGATGCTGAACCTCATTAATAATCAGTGAAATGAGAATTACGACAGGAAAATGTTGTTTCAAACCCACCAAATTGGCAAACATTTTAAATGTCTGATAATAGTAAGTAATGGCAAGATTAGAGAGTGGCTGTTCTGGAAAACAGTGATGTGCCCTACGACAAGTCCCTCATTCCATTCTGCGATGGGTGAACTTGTGCACGTGACGATGTTCATTGTAACGTTTGGGAGTGGGAGCGTCACAAAAAAGTAATTAACCCAAATGTTGACCAACAGGAGAAGGGACAAATAAATGGTGGCATATTCATGCAGTGTAATACTCTACAGCAGAAAATGAAGGATATGTCATAATGTTGAGCAAACAATAAAAGTCACAGAAGAATACAAATAATATGATTCAATATATAATAAAGTGCGTAAAAGGCAAGTCTATAACAATTTGCTATCAGTGCTGTTTAAACCATAAGTGTATATTATTTACACTCTTCTGTATACATGACATATATTTGATGTACCTTTTAAAATACATACACACACATACACGTAAAAGACCTCTTAGATCTCTTGGCATCGGGTATTATTCTAAATAAGTGTCTCCAATGTCCACACTTATAATAAAAATGAAATAAAGATGATTTCACTGAGCAAGTGAATGGAAGACAGGACTCAGTAACTTCTTACCTCTTGCGGTGTGACCCTGGAGTACTTGTGCTTCCCAAAGGGTTTATAGTTGACCATATAGGTGCTTTGATATATGTCTAAATCCACAGGGGCCTAGAGGATAAGGGCGAATACAAAGCAAGAGATCCCGTTGTGTGTACCTCCATATAAAGGCATCAGTGGCCTGACATTCATAGTCCTTCATGATCTGGCTTCTACTGGCCTTTCCCACCTCACCCCTGGGCTCCCCTCCATACCATCCGTATTCCAGCCTCACTTCTTTCCTCTCTTCACATGTACCTGGCACATGCTCTCATCTCCTGCTGGAAATGCTAGTTGCACTCTTCACTGACTGGCCAACTCCTACATATCCTCCCAGACCCAGATTAAATCTCTCTGCCAAAACATTTCTCCCGCCCTTTTATTCTCCACCTCCCAGGAACTAAACTCTTTCTCCTCTGCCTTCAAAGCACCTTTAACATCCTGCACTATAGCGCTTAATATGGTGTATTATAATTGATTTAATGAAATGCACTAGATTAGGACCTAATCTTAGACATCTCTGCAGCCTCAAAGCCCAGCACAGTGTCTGACACACCAAAGGGGTCTAATAAATGCATGCTGAATAAATAAATGAACCTCCAGAAAATGGTAAACCCTTAGCTTTCCTCTACCTGTTTAAAAAAGAAAGGAAAACCATTTCAAAATGATGACCAGAGGGAGACCCAAAGAGCCTAAGAGCCTGGCTCACCCCTGGGGCTATTCGCTGCCCAATCTTGAGATGGTCACAGGGGACAGAAGCCCACAACACTCACCTGTCTGGGGTACACCACACCTGCCATAGGATACAACCTAGGCACAGACAAAGTTTGTTAGGCCTGCTTCTGCCACAGGCAAGGAAAGCAGCCACTGTCCACAAAGCTGTGCCAACCAAGCATGACTTCCCCGTCCCTTTAGCCCCGTCCTGTAAGTACTCGACCACCCAGGGGTTAGTGATGACAGCAGGGAGAAATGAGCTGGTGGACAACGGCCCTGGGACAAAGGGGCCAAGAATTGGAAGCAATTAGCGCTGTTGAGAACATCAAATTTGCCTCCTAAGCAGAGGTGAGTCTACTAGCAAGGCAAGTGGTGTGCTGGTAAATGTTCAACAATTATTTTTGGAGGACAAATAAACCCCAATTCATAGCATTTGCCAATTTCTGTGGTGTAAATGCTCCCACCTTGGCTCATGTTGAGCTATCAACATAGTGTTGCTGATGCAGAGTTTTGAAGACGTGTATAGAATGGGCTCTTAGAGCCAGGAGGATCTGACTCCAGTACACAAGTCCCACCAAACCGGGGCTCTGAACTATCTCGAGGAAGCAAGGGTCAAGCCTAGGACTTAGTGGCACCCTGATTCAGAAGCACAGCAAGTTTTCTAGTGGAGATTGGGGGTATCCAGGGTGAAGACAGTTGTGAGGCTCTGCATTCCCAGGGAAATGATAGCGTGTGTAGTTCCAAGCTTGCCCCTGACCCCCAGCCCTGAAGTCCTGTGGAGAGGCTTTACTGCCTGGGGAAGGGGGAACTCCCTGAGCTTCACCCTGTCTTATATTCATGGACCCCTAGGGTCTTGATCGTTACTTCATGTCATTCCCTTGGAACCCTGTCTTGAGCCCCGACTCCATTCAGTGGACTGTGTCCCAAAGGGGTGGTTGCCAGACCTCACCTGGCCCCAGTGTCCACTCCTTTTTGTGCATAGACAGCACCTCCCGGGGACTGGGGACCCGCTTCAGTGCAAACAGCACCTATGCTTCCTTCTGCCAAGGGGAAGATGACGCGCCTGCCCTCCTAACGCCAGGGGCCCCTGTTGCATGGAGAGGCCTGCCACTGTGTCCCACTGCCACACCTGTCTTTGAGGTGAGCCCTGACCTACATGATGCAGGCTGTGTTGGTCACAGTCCCTGGTCATTGTGATTGGGTGTCCTAGGACACCTGAGCCAGCATCAGAAGGGACCTGGGAGGCAAGGGCTTTCCAATACTCTACAGAATCTATCTATTTACAGGACGCAGTCAAACAAACCCCATGTGAATTATGACATCAGACTGTGAGTGACCGAATCTACCTTATACCATAGCCCCTCCAGGGAAAAGCTGGCTCATCCCGCTTTCATCTGTCAAAATTTCACCCTCTTTCATACTCATTAGGATGGCTGTAATCCAAAAATGAAAAATAACAAGTGTTGGCGAGGATGTAGAGTAACTGGAACCCCTGAAATTGGAACCAGCATTGCTGGTAGGAATGTAAAATGGTGCAACAGCTATAGAAAACAGTTTGGTGGTTCCTCAAAAAGTTAAATATAGATTTACCATATGATCCTGCAATTCCACTTATGAGTATCTATACACCCAAAACAATTGCAATCAGGGGCTTGAACAGATACTTGTACACCCATGTTTATAGCAGCATTATTCACAATAGTCAAAAGGTGAAAGCAACACAAATGTCCATCAACAGGTGAATGGATAAACAAAATGTGGCCTATATACACAATGGAATATTATTAGGCTTTAAAAAGGAAGGAAATTCTAATACATGCCACAACATGGATAAACCATGAAACACATCATGCTAAGTGAAATAAGCTAGCCATGAAGAATAAATACTGTATGATTCCACTTACATGAGGTACTAGAGTTATCTAATTCATAGAGACAGAAAGTAGAGTAGTGCTTGTTAGAGACAAAAGCAAGTGAGGAACGGGGAGTTATTGTTTAATGGGTATAGAGTTTCAGTTTGGGAAGATGAAAGAACTCTGAAAAAGGATAGTGGTAATGATTGCACAACATTATAAATGTACTCAATGTCACTAAATTGTATCCTTAAAAATGGTTGAAATAGTAAATTTTGTTACCTATTTTTATAATTTTTAAAAAGGCTCCTCTATTTAAAGTCCACTTCCTCCATGAAGTTCTCCTTGGTCTCTCACTAGATGCTCTCCTTGGTCTCCTTGGTCTCTCACAGACTCCTTTCATTTATTCAATCGATCTTTATGGAGCACTTATTTTTTGTTGGGCACTGTTCTGAATCTTGTGCATTCAACAATGAACAAAATAGATGGAACCCCCTGCTTGCACAGAGCTCACATTCTGGAGAGAGCAAAAGACACAGTAAACAAAGTAATAAGCCATTGAGCCTCCAGCAAATCAATGAAGGGGCATGTAAGAAAATGAAAGTGGGAGTCAGCACTTGAGATAGGAGGCCCGAGAAACCCTCTCTGAGAAGGTGCCGTTAGAGCAGAGATCTGAAACGTAGGAAATCAGCCACGCAAAGATCTGGAGGAGGGGGTATCCTAGCACAGGGGGTATCAGCAAGTGCAAAGCCTGCAAGACAGGACACCTTGGAGCAAGAAGGGACAAGGAAAGGAGTGGGAGAGGACACAAGGCCAAGAGAGGCAGTCTGTTGTGAATCTCCGATTTCCCCCTTCTTTCCATAGTGACATACCAACTTCCCTTTTAGAGAACTTTAGGAATCTTATGTTTTTTCCTTTGGGAATCATGTGATTTGGGTGGTGCTGACTCTGCTGCAGTTCTAAATAGCATCTTGTCCCCAGAATATTCCATCCTCTAGGCCACAGTGATCGATTATCCCCAACTCCTGGGAAAGTGTCTCTCTCTTTCTGAGATGGTGGGCAGTAAGAACCGTGGGAGCCTTGAGCTGCCCGAGGCCATCTGTGTACCATGTGGAAGGAGATTGGACAACAATAAAATCAACAGAGGAAAGAAGACCCAATAGATGGAGACAGAAACTAACTACATCATGAAGACACTGAACCCCTGGATCCAACCATGCCTGAAGCTTGCTTGCATAGACACAGAAACTGCAGTTTATGTGAGCCCCAATATATTCCTTTTCTTGCTAAAGCCAGTTTTAGTTGAGTTTATGTAACTTACAGCTGAAGCAGTTTCAACAAATTCAAGTTTGGAGAGCTACAGAAGTTATTTCTCCTAACAGACTATGGGATTCTTATGGCAAAGAACTAATTGTTTCTCAGTTTATCCCTTGTGCACTGTCACTTAAGCCTAGGGATTAAGAAGTGCTTGTGAATTTAATAAAACTGAAATAAATGGCAAAGAACAGGTTAAAAAACAGAATGGCTGTAGAGGGGACAGCTGGGCCCAAACAAGTGATTTTTGTTCCTTAAGAATATATTTTTCAGAGGGCTGACCCACTAGCTCAGGTGGTTGGAGCTCCGTGCTCCTAACGCCTAAGGCTGCCAGTTCGATTCCCACATGGGCCAGTGGGCTCTCAACCACAGGTTGCCAGTTCGATTCCTTGACTCCCACAAGGGATGGTGGGCTCCCCGTCCCTGCATCTAAGATTGAACACTTTGAGCTGAGCTGCCGCTGAACTCCCAGATGGCTCAGTTGTTTGGAGCGCATCCTTTCTACCACAAGGTTGCCGGTTCGACTCCCACAAGGGATGGTGCGCTGTGCCCCCTGCAACTAAGACTAAAAGGACAACAACTTGACTTGGAAAAAGTCCTGGAAGTATACACTGTTCCCCAATAAAGTCCTGTTCCTCTTCCCCAATAAAATCATATATATATATATATATATATATATATATATATATATATATATATATATATACACACACACACATGCACTTTTTTCCCCCCAGGAAAATATTACCAAGTTGATTCTGGAGTTCTCACTCCAAATCCTGAGACTTAACTGTCCTCAGATCCTTGGGTAAATCATGTAAGTTCAGAAGAAGTCAGTTTGATCCTCTGTAACACAGGCATAGAATAGCCACCTAAAATGAATGTAGGAAGTCACATGGATGAGTCTGTGAAGGTATTTGGCATTCTTCATGCCAATATTCACCCGTATGTTCTGAGTTCCTACTTTATGCCAGGTACTGCGCAAAGAGCTACAATTATAGCAGTGAAATAAAACAGACGGTCTCGGCCTTTATGGAGTTACAGTACAACTGGAGACAAATATATAAATAATCACACAAGTGAGTCTTTAAGTACAATTGTGACAAGTGCTGTGACGGGGACATATAGTGTTTGGGGACCTGGATCAGTGTTGGGGGCTAGTCAGGGAGGACTTGCCTCAAGTAGTGACATTTTAACTCAGTCCTAAAGAGGAAGGAGATTCTCTGGCCTGTGTGACTGCTGTAGAGCTGAAGGAGACCGGTCTCCTGTGGAAGAGAGAGCTGCTCTGCTATGGCAGAGTGAGGTGGGATAAGTGTGGCTCCAGAGGAGGCTGGAGAGGGAGGTGAGGGCTGTGTCTAGTGGGTACAGGGGGATCAGTTGACTTTATCCTGAGAATAACGGGAAGTACTGGGGAGCTTAAGCAGAAAGATGGTGCGAGAGGATGCACACATGAAAAAGATCGCGGTGGACAGCTGTCTGGGTGAGGAGGAAGAGAGCACACAGGGAGATAAGTTCGAAGGCCACTGGATGACGATGGTGGCTGGGACAGGTAGGAGGTGATGGAGGTTAGATATAGAGGAGTGGGTAGATGCAAGAGCTGGTTTGGAAGGAAACTCTTTAGAGTTCAATCAGTATTAGGAAGCAGCGGGGGTAAGACAGAGAGGTACAAGATGATTCCCAGATATTCGGAGTAAGTCCCTGGGGGTTGATGGTCCTTTGATGAGGTGGGACATGCTGGCAGAGGAGCCAATGTGGAGAGTAAGACCATCTATTGCAGTTGTGCAGCCTGTGTGGCTTCCAAGTGGAGAAGGTGCGTTCACACCTGGGTAAAAGGATCTATAGCTCAGGGAAGAAAGCTCTGGACATGTCATACACACTCTGGAATTGCTGGTCCTATGGGTGGCATTTGAAGCTAACGGAGAGAATTGGCCGTATTTAGGTCCCTCACGTAGCCTCCCACACAGCCCTGCGCTGAACATCCGTTGGTTGCCTCCCTAAAAGAGCGGTCAAGGGCTGACAGAGGGGAAATCGTGTTAGAGAACTGAAAAGGTCAGGGGGTCCATGTACTCAGGCCTCTTTTTAGTCTCTTGTGTTTGCCTCCTTGGCTGTAGGGGGTCTCTGCCGAATCTCCTGCCTTCAGTTAACGCAGCAGGGTTCGCTCAGCGGGGGGTGGGGGGTGGCGCTCTCCTCGGGAGCCTCTGTGGCCTCTGTTCTTCGTGGAGAATTGAAATGCTTCCTCCATCCCGACGACACCATAGTTGCGAACTTCTGTAAGCTTGGCTGAAACACTGCAAAATGTCACGCTGTGCCACTTTTTAAGCTTTGACAGTGCGGTACATGTTATTTTCCTAAAGAACAAAGCACACGGAAGTTTAGCAGCATGTGAGGGCAGATCTTCTCAACATTTATAAGGGATGAAAAATAAACCAGAAAATAAGTCCTGCTTTTTTTTTTTTTTTTAAATCTAAATCACATACAAGAGTTGGCTTTAAATTGTGTCGGGTAAGATAAACAAAATTGTGTAACAGAAACCAATGTGAGTGTATTTCTAAAAGCATGGTTCAAGTGAAGTAAATATTTAAAAGCACGCAAAAAGATTGTGTGGACAGGATTCAGTAAAGTGTATAGAAAGCACAGGGCACACCAAAGGCTCTCTACAAGATCGTCCCCAATCTTCCCAGTGAGGATATTCACCTCTAAATCTTCATTTCCTTATTGATAAAATAGTTGGCCCAGTACATATTCACAAGGGTTAGATGGGAAAACTAAAGGAGAAAAACGTGTGCAACGACTTGATCTATGGTCTGGTATGCTGTAGGAGTTTAATTACTGCAACCTTCATTCATCTGAGACAGATTCCCTTGGCTTTCCCCGGAGGGAAAGCTGAACCCCACGTTTCTGTCTATGCAAATTCAGGTTGTTAATATTGTTAAATCACAGGAGGAAATTCTTCTCCCAAACCAGAAGCCCTCGAGTTCCTCCAGGTTTATATTAAAGGGATTACAATCCATTTCCTTCCTAATACGCTAATGCGCTATGGGAAGCCCTCAGGCCAGGGATTAAAGCATTTACGCCTTTAATTAGGAGCAAACCTTCCCTTAGAGCCTGAAACACAAACAGCAAGTCGACACTACAAAGGCCTCCTCCCAGACCACGGGGCTATTGATCCCTCTCCGGGAGCCAGGAGCCTCCCAGGGCTTAGCAAACGCTGCCTTTTCCCAAACGGGGTGCCTTAGCCAGGAGGGCCCTCAGCAGAAATAGAAACCCTTTCACGTGAAGAACAAACAAACAAACAAAAACAGAGGCTGAGTTAATCAGAAGCAGCCCCTGGGGCCCAGCGGGCCCCACGGGCCCTCGGAAGCATGACTGATTCAGGAGGGGGCAAGGTACTAAATTGTCCCACGGCCTGGCTCTTCAGCTAGATCATTAGCTTGCAAGTGGATGGCTCTGAAGATGAAGACATGTTTGTGTTAGAGAGAGGTCTGTCCCCACTGGGATGCCGTCACCAGTCCCAAACCCAGGCTCTGCCAGCCTTTTCCATTTTAGATTCATAGAAACTGGAGGGCCACCTAGTGCAGGGTTTCTCCAAGAGCAGTCCAGTGACCATTGGCTTCAAAGTCCCCTGCTGCCTGCCACCCTCTGTGTCAGACTCTCTTGGGAGAAGAAGCCAACCCCAGAACGTACCTTCTAACAAGCTTCCCTGATGGTGATTTTTAGATTCTTACGCAGGCAGAGGAGGAAACTGTGGCTGGGCCACCCCCAGCTCTTCACAGAGGGGAGGCAGCTGTATCCCAGAGTCTTCCAGGGACTTGTTTGGACAACGGCTGACAGCCAAGCAGGGCCCAGCAGGGGATGTGCCGCGTATGGGGCGGGAGATGTGCACAGAATATGAGAAATGGTACCAAAGGAGCCCATGAAGTTGTGAAATTGACATAAGAGTTTGGCTCTTTGGCTTCATTGGTTAACATGTAAGTACTGGCTGCCTTATGTGAGCAAAGTGTGTGTGGCTCGGTGTCCTGTGTGGAGAAGCAGGAAGGGGGTGTTGTTGGGGTGATGATAAAAGATGAAAAACACAAGGCTCCTGCCATCTAGCACTGTATGCACTGCTGAGGGGGAGGAGGGAAGAAGCGCCCAAAAAGAGGAATGAGGAAGAACAGGTAGGAGAGTGCAGAAGCAAGGGCCATCGGGTATAGAGAAGGGACTCGAGAAACAGAGGAGAGATGAGGTGATGAAATCGAGTCTTAAATGAACAGCCTCCTTTTGTCCAAATCTGACCTGTCACTGAAAGTTCAGCCAACACCTGACTTCTGGTGGGAACCACTTCCTGCCCACTCCTACTTGTCCATTTCCCTTTTCTCTGAATATTGATGACACTCCAGCAGAGATTTGTTACTAAATTGATGCCATTTCCATGTCTTGATTTAGCTATGCCTTTTTTACTTCAACAAAATATTTGAACTGCCTTTTGCCTCTGGTTTCCTCTGAGCCTACCCGACTAGTCCTGTAACTGCTAGACACTCAGTACCGCTCTTTGGTGGCTTGGGGGATTTTTAAGATCAGGCTGAAAGGGCAGGCTGGGGCTGGACACTGAAGACCCTCGATGCCAGGCTAAGGATTGGAACTTTCAGAGAGAGGCTGTGCGCAGAGAAGAAAGAGCTTGAGAATTAGATGATTTTGCATTTGAACCCAGCTTTTCCACTTACAAACCATGTGTCCATCCTTAGGTAAGTGCCTTGTATTCGCTTCTCAGTTTCCTTCGTTAGTGGTCAAATGGGAATGAAAATACCTGCCTGGCAGGGGAATGGAGTAAAATGCTGTGACCATTCTGCTCCGCAGCGTGCTCAATAAACGAGAGTGGGCGTGAAACTTGTCACTCAACAGAACACGGATGAGAAGGACTTTTTAAAAGAAGACTAGTGTGGGGAAAGTGTGCAGCACAGACAGGAAAAAAGGAGAGTGCAGAAGAAATGACAACAGCTGGAGGCTCCCGCCTTCAGCCGGGCACTTGAGAATTGACTGGCTATCTGATAACGACGCAACAAGCACTTCTCTGTGCTCGGTACTATCCTCACAGCGTCACCATAACCCTGCTATATAGATCCTTTTTATTCTCCCCATTTTGTAAGTGAAGAAAATGAGGCACACATAGGATAAGTGACTTGCTCAGGGTCTCACACAGCTAATAAGTGACAGAGGCAGGCTCCCAACCCCCACCTCCTGGGGCAAGAGTCTGTGTTCCCAATCACTGGGCCATATGGCCTCTGTGCCCCTGGAGAGAAATAAGATGGCAGTGTACATGCTGGAATTTGGGGGATGGTCTTCATTTCAAACAATGTCCTGAAATTCCCTGAGAACGTGAAAAGCGATCCCTGATCTGGGGGCTGGCACCCACCGCTAGACTGCGGTGTTCTCCTGTTAAACATAAACAATTTCACACAACACCCACATCAGATGAGTCCACTGTGACCACAATGGGCCAAGACAGAAACAAGACCCCTCTGCAATTGTGTTGAACACACACAAAGCAAGAACACTGTACAAGACACAAAAATGATGGAACACCGTCCCATCCTGACTACTGAGCCACTGCTGCTGTTTTAGCCTCAGCTTACTCCTCCTGCCTGGAGGGCAAGAATTACAGTCCTTTGCTTTCTGCCGACAGCATCCAATCCAGAGCAAGGCCCCACTTCCTTGAGCCCTCCCCCACATACCCTAGCACAAGCCCGACTTCTATAATAAATGCTTTCTGAGAGCACATTCGAACAGCTCCCTGATATGTGTCGCCTCTCTCCTTGCAACTGGACGTAAACCCAACTTTTTCAATTCCAGGAAGGTTCCTGATAGGCTTTGGATGGAAGTCAGTGATATCTCATTGGAAATCCCAATGTTTCAGGATCCAAGCTGTTTCCCAGACTCCCTCTCCCACTCAGAAGCTGAACCTTTGTCAGGCTGTGACAGGGTGGGGGCTGCAGAAAGGGTCAGTAGAATCATCTTTGGCTGCTTCATTTTTGTGTTTCTGTGATCGCCTCCACAGAAAGTGGAAAGAATTCTCCATAAAAGTGTGGGTGAGAATTATGCCAACACCAAAGAATTGTTGAGAACAATCGATTTCAACAATTTCTCAACAATTGTTGAGGACAATTGAGAACAGAACACGTGGCGGGGTGTAGCATGGTGACTGGAAGAGAGCGAGCTCAGACAGCAATTCTTAATTTGTTGTATTTTATTGTTCAGAAAACCTTCAGTTCTTTCAGCAATGCTCAAAAACATTTTAAAAAGTTCATCTGGGGGTGGGAGATGAAGGTGAGGGGGATCAAATATATGGTGATGGGAGGAGAACTGACTCTGGGTGGTGAACACTCAATGGGATTTACAGATGATATAATACAGAATTGTACACCTGAAATCTATGTAATTTTACTAACAATTGTCACCCCAATACATTAAAAAAAAAAAAACCATAAAAAAAAAGTTCATCTAGATTATCAGCTTCTCATTGCCCAAAGGCCTGAAAATGGAAAGGAAAACTGTAACCCTCAGGGTCTCTCTCATAATCAACCTAAGATGCATTCTTTAAGTACTCGATAACTATTGATTATGGTTGTTGTTGATGATGATGGAGATGGTTATGGTGAAGATTCTATGCCCAAAATAATGAGAAGAAAAATATTGTGTCTGAAATATCTTACTCTGCCTAATAGTTACTGCAACATATTAGCAGTGCTTAATTTGTCTCTTTGTACCTCTTGTCAACTTTCCTAAATTCTTTCAAATGCTTTTTGGGCCATGAGTCCGGGGTCAATAGTGGGTCGGGCCATTTAGATGTTGAAAGGGCACGGTGATCAGTAAGTCACACCCCCATTCCCTCCCTGCCTGACCTGGCACTGGCAGTGTAATCTGTGAGAGGATCTCCCTTCATGCCATCACACAGGAATGAAGTGACGAAGGAGCACCTTCCCTAGGAGTCGCGTTGACAGATCGGTCAGTCACTTTGAGGTCAGCTCCCCTCAGACCTCGTAAGGAAAGCCTGGCAGTGGGAGGTTGGGAGAAAGATGGACTTTTTTGGTCACAAACACTTCCAAGATAAGTTGGTGGATCTTAAAGGGTGGCCCTCAGACTTCTGTGAGTGATTGCTAAGAATACAGAATCTCAAGACCCCACTCCCTATCTTCCTAATCAGAATTAATGGGGGAGGTTGGAGGCTGGAGGCTGGAGTCAGGCATGGAATCAGCATGTAAAACACACTCTTAAGGGGACTCTTTTGTACCCTGAAGTTTGGGGACAACTGAGGGAGACCTTGGTGATATTTTGCCCATAGGCAAGTCTTTCAGGATCCCATTAGGACTGATTATACTTTTGTGTGAAGCATTTTTGCCAGCAGTCAAGTGACCCTATATCTATTCCATTACCCTGGTATAGAGAATAATTAGAAATAAGTGAAGGCTGGCCGGGTGTCTCAGTTGGTTGGAGCACAGTGCTCATAACACGAAGGTCACCGGTTCGATTCCCACATGGGCCAGTGAGCTGTGCCCTCCACAACTAGATTGAAAACAATGACTTGACTCTGTGCTGATGGGTCCTGGAAAAACACACTGTTCCCCAATATTCCCCAATTAAAAAAAAAATAAGTAAAGCCTGATTTAAGTGGAGCCCTCTGTGTATACTCCAGCACTATCAGACATAAGACAAAACCAGTATTAAGGATTAAAAACAAGAAAACTTCAAGACATATTGTGTAGATACATGCTATTTACTGACTCAATTAGCAAACATTTATTAAGCAGCTCAGAGCTATATACAGAATTTGTAAATTTTAAAAAATCTTTAAAAATTGGGAAAAATGATTTCCTCCCTATTTATATTCATTTTAACATGTAGTATAACAGGTGGAATTTTTTTTTTCCCCTGCTCTGTCTACCAAACTCTTAGTGAAACGGTTTCATTCATTAAAGCCAGTGAACCACCTATGTGTAACAACACTTGGAAGCTTTTACCAATTTCTTCCTCTCTCCTCCTTTTTTTTCCTCCCTTCCTTCTCCTTTTCTTCCTGCCTCCCTCCTTTCCTTCTTTTCTCCCTACAAATATTTATTGAGCATCTGCTCTGTACCAGGCTTGGAAATATATTAGTGACCATGCAACGTGTCTTATGCTTTGTGATCCCACTCTCTGGGATGGGTGTTATATACAACTAATCACATAAGTCTAACTACTATATAAATGATTAGAAATAACACATGAACACACCAGCTCCATAGCAGTCCCTACAGGTGGTTATGTCTTGGGTAAACAGCCGGACTGCCTGCAGGCATTTAGGTTCAATTCAGCTGTCTTGCCATTTGTAGGATTCCTAGGCAGGTTATTTAGCTCTGCATCTTCTTACAGAAAATGCAGATAAGAATGCCTACTGTGCAGAGTAGTTGAATGGATTAGAGATAATATATATAAGAATAGATGTAATATTAGTAGATATAATATATAATAATATATAATTATATATATATATATATATATATATATATATATATATATATATATATACACACATATAAATTACCTAGTGCACAGTTAACACTCAACAAATGTTAGCTACTCTCCCCACCCCCAAAGAAACACAACCCTATATTTAAAAAAAAAAAGATCACATTTACAATTCATTGTAATTCTTGGTAAATATATCAGGTCAAAAATTGAGTTTCACTCCCCCCAAAACTTGCTCTTCCTCATCTTTCTGCAAAGGGTCACACATCAGCTGAAGCTAGAAAACCAAGAGCCACTCAGTTAATCACCAAGTCCTCAAATCCGTCTGTTCATCTTCATGCCCTTTTCCCAGCCACCATCAGTTTAAGTGAGATGACCTCCTGCAATGAGTTTCTAATTAGCTTTTCTGCCTCTGCTCAATTCTCCACCTGCAAGCAGGATCATCTTTCTAAAGGCCAAGTCCAATATACTCATTTCCGGCTCAGAACACCCTGTGCTCCCTACTGCCCTTAGGAAAAAGCTGAACCTCTTCACCTAGTCCACAGGCGCTTTCTAGCTCCAGCCTTGGCCCACCTGTTGGTCATGCCTTGCTTCCTCTCACTCCGAACATCACACTGAAGCCAGTCCCTCAGACATGCCAAACCATCTCTGGACTCCAGGCCTTTGTACACTCTTCCTCTTCCTCTTCATCCAGCTAGTAAATTTCCCCCTCAGCTTGTCACCTCCTCCAGGAAGCCCTCCTTGACCCCAAGTAGAGCATGTAGTTGCTTTCAAGTTGCTCCCAATGTACCTGATGTTCCTCTGTCATGATGCTTATCACGCATTCTGGCAGCTGGCTCTTTATTAGCACACAGCCTCTGGGGTCATTTGCTGGCGTTCAAACTCCAATCCTGATACTTAGCCGTAAAGCTCTAAATAAATTTACCAAACTCCCCTGGGCCTCAGTTTCCTCAGCTGTCATGGATAATAATAGTACCTACCTCACAGGTGCGTAGTGAGGATTAAATGAGTTCGTACGTGTAAAGTGTTCCGTGCAGTGACCTGGCACATAACGAGGATAAATTCTGGCAGTTATGACAGTTGTCATCATCCTAAGAGTAGTGGCCATTATGGTTACCTCCCCAATAACCAGCCTACCCTTGGGCATTGCATGCAGTTTGGGCAGAATAACCTCGACCACCAGCTGCAGAGAAGGGATCTGATTCATCCAAGGGCAGTCCTCCGACTTTGGAACCTCCTGAAGGCCTGTTCAGCACAGATTGCTGGACCCCACCCCCAGAGTTTAGTTACAGTTTCTCATCCCAAGGATTTGCACGTTTGGCAAATTCCCAGGGGATGCTGCTGACCACACTGAGTGGCACTAGTCTGAGCCAGTCAAGGTGTCTTATTTCCTTTTGCCGTATGACTGAATCAGGGATGAACACATGCGTTTCTGATGGTCGGATGATTGCAGGAGAGCAGCTCTCTCCCTCCCTGAATGTAAAACAAGAGCTTGACAGGGGCCATTTGCACTGTGCAAGATGGTTTGTTCTTTTGAGTAAAAGAGAAGTCAACCCTAGGCTGGAAGTGATACACAGAAGATGGGGAACCCAAGAGAATCACAGAGAAACAAAGTAGAGTCTTGGCTGAATGGTGTTGGAAGACTCAGATCCCTGGACTTTTTAGTTCCTGGAATTAATAAGTTCCTTTTATTTATGTTATTTTCTCTGTTATTTGCGACCAAAATCTTCTGAACTGAGACATTATCTGCTCTTTGAAAGCGAGAACTGCGTAGGACCCCCCAATATTCCATGCTGGGCCTGGGCCTGGCACAAAGTAGGTGCTCAATAAATATGTGTCAATCCATGCAAGGAGGTCCACTCTCTTCTCACAGAGGACCTGGCGATAACCTTAACCAGGTGGCTAGTGAGCGGTCCTGGAGCTGGCCCGGGTCTACTTCTACCTGGTCTCTCTTCTGTGCCCCTCTTCTGAGTGTTTCACTTCACCTCCTCGGGCTGAAACGTACCTGGCTCGTTTCAGTCCCTGATCACCACCACCTTAGGCTACTGCCTTGCAAATGCTCCGATTCTGCTGGTAGTAATGAGCCTTGATCATCTGATTGTCATAGAAAATGTTGCTTTCTTCCAATAAGCTTTGCAGAATGAGGCTTCCTTCTGTAATTATTAATGGATGGGTACATAATGTGTACAGTCATACGCTGTCCCTCACCTAACCTGGCACTCACTGTCTCAGAGCTCTATACTACATTTATTTCTTCTGCCATAACCAGCTTTCTGTGTACGGTGGTGGTGGTGGTCCGAACAGTTCAAACTCCCTTCAGTGGGAAATCCCTGTGTTAGTTTCCTAGGGCTGCCAGAACAAACCACCACAAACTCGTTGGTTTAAACAGCAATTTACTCACAGTTCTGGAGGCTAGGAGTCCCAAATCAAGGTGTCAGCAGGGCTGCACTCCCTCCAAAGTCTCTAGGGGAGGGTCCTCCTTGTCTCTTTCAGCTTCTATTGTCCCCAGGTGTTCCTTGACTTGTGTCAGCATCACTCCAATCTCTGCCTACCTCAGTCTTTGTGTGGCTATCTTCTCTGTGTGTCTCTGTCTACCTCTTAGAAGGATACTCTCATCAGGCCCACCCTAATCCAGTATGATCTCATGTCTATCCTTACCTTAATCATAGCTTCAAGGACCCTGATTCCGAATAAGGTCACATTCTGAGGTCAGGTACACATGAATTTTGGGGACCCTATTAAAAAGAAAAATCCCCCACTGCCACAGCAACACCATTAAACACTACCTGGCAGCCCTTGCAGGACACTGAGGCTGGCTGTTGAAGGATAGTGCACACCTCAGCTGCACGTCAAGTTGCCTGTCTTCTTGCTTGCACCTTCCAGCTTCCACACATTAGCAAATGCGGTGCCATATCCTCTTTGTCCCTACACTCAGCTCATAGAGGGGCAGAGTAGGCAGGACCTGTGGAGATGCTGTGAAGCCCCCTTTTCATCTCAGACAGTGTGTCTTTTCATTCTTCTAGGCTTCACATTCCAGAATGTCCCAGGCAGGGAAGGCCCCCAGCTCCAGAGGAGCATTTCTGGAGTGTTCCTGCTCTGCCCTTGTGGATGGACTTGCTCATTGAGGCCAGTTGCGCCTGGCTGCACCTCTCAAACTCCAACGTGTCCCCTTCTCTGCCCACCATGGCAGACTTGAGCACAGCTGTTCCTCTCTGTCCCTCGCCATCCTAGTCAGGCATGGATCCAGCCCCCAGCCCAGCCAAGCCATGCCATCACCAACTCGTGCCAGTCAAGTTCTCCTCCCCTCCGCCTTAGCTTCAAGGTCCTCTCTCATCTCCTTTAAACCTTAAACAACAACACTGCACAGCCCCAACCAGAAACTCAATTCCTTCAGGCTTTGTCACTCTTCTGAAAACACTACACTGTTATCAGTTCCACTACAGTCCCTCACCCACTTCCTTTTCAATCTTCTTCCATTTCCGTCTCTTCCCTCCCAGCCTCAGCCCCATAGCCCATCACTTCAGCCACTCCCTTGTCTTCAAGGTCCCTTCCCACAGTCTTCATGTGTTGCAACACCTCAACAAAATCCCAAATTCAGATCATCCAACTGTTGTTTTCTCAACCCCCTGCCCAGAACTCCCCAATATCTCTGTTAGGAAGCCTCACAGATATCTGAAACTCAGCGAATCCAAACCGAGAGTCCTCCTCCCTCGGCAATGCCAACCACGTCTAGTACCACTTTGGAAGTAACAGTGGTAGTGACAACACCAATATTTATAACTACACATTTCTAAGATGCTACAACAGGCGTTGTAGCCCTATTAATGGCACTTTCACACTTGCAATAAGCCCTCTCTTATAGGTGAAGTGACTAAGGCTCAGAGAACTTGTGTAATTTATCCAGACTCACATGGGTGACTAAAACTTAGACTGATCTGGTCTCTACAAAAGGTCTCACTGGTCCCGTAAGCCTGGGAATTGGTTTGATGCCTCATCCTTCCTCTCTCCCATATCAGTAGATCCTATTTCTTCTGCCTTATTCTGCCCCAAGCCCCTCCCCCACCCTCTATCTCTTTCCATCCTCACAATGTTCCTTGGTTCTCATCAGTAGCTCTTCTGCCCTGGATTCCTGAAGAAACTTCTAGTTTTGCTCTCCTAATCCACCTCCACCATGCTGCTCCAAGACACCACCTAAAACCTAAGTCTGTGCACTTTCTGACAGGCTTCTTGGCAAAGAGAAGTCACAATAAGGCCAGAACTCTTCCTGGAGCTAAAAAAGATATGACACTCCACGTCACACTGTCTGTGTAGAATCCCCCATACACATTTATTTATTACTAATCAATGAATTGACAAGTATGTCTGAAGAGACTCCATAGAGTCTAGCTGAACCTGAGAATAAAACAGAAACCAAGACACAGTTTCTAAGAATTGCCTAGTGAGATTCTTAGAAGTTCTGGTTCCTGGGCCTCACTCCCAGAGAATTTGACTCGGTGAGACTGGAGAAGGGCCAGCGGGTCTGCATTTTGAAGAGGCACCCGGAGGATTCTATTGTCAGTGCTACCTGAACTGTACTCAGTGAAACAGTGACCTCGAAGGGTCATCTTCAAGGGGTAATTACACTGCAGAGAAAGAAGGCTGACACAGGGTCCTAAAGGGAACCCAGAGGAGGGGCTGGGAACTCAGAATAACTGTGTACGGTGGGGATGGTGAGTGCATCAAAAAGTTAAATGTTTATCTTTTATTTTCTTCATATCCCTCATCACAACCTGAAATTACCTTGCTTGTGTATTTATTTGTCTATCATCCAGCTGCCGTTGAACTTGCCACCAGGTGGCCCAACGCCTGGCTCAACTTCCTGGAGGAGCTGAGCCCTAGTGTGGTAGTGGGGTGGGGTGGGCTGGCAAGGGCCCTCTCCTTCACACACACCCCTCAGCAGGTAGGCTAGTCTTTGCTGAATCCTCCCCCTCATTGGAGGCTATTTGATATTCATGTGGACTGAATTTAACTGATAAGGAAACATTGTGGGGTCCACAAGGGTCTAAAGGCTGGCCAAGGCCAGGCCTGTAACAGCTTAGATCCCAATAGCGGATTGCCCAGAACGGAGGATGCTACGGGAAGAAAGTGGACCTACTCTCCCGACACTGGTTTTCTTGGCCCAGCTTGCCACTAACCAGCTATGTTTCTGTGGGCGGCTCATTTAATCTTTTAGATGTCAGGAAAGAGGTAGAAGCAACAGGACCTGGTGATGAGAGAAGGCAGTACCTGGAACCTCTCTCCCCTACGACACATAAACACCTAGAGGGCAGGGGAAACTGGTCCTTTTCTTCTCCGTTATATCCTAACGGTCCAACCATGCTGCTTTCAAAAAAAAAAAATAGCATAAAAATATTAGGACTCATGATGAATTTTTCTCTCAATTCTCAGAATCAGGAATAACTGTTTTCCTTCAGGAAAAATAAAAGGACCTGTTTTTAATTTCATGGATACTGCAAATCATATGACCATGTTTAACTTTTCTTTTCTTTCTTTCTTTTTTAATTTTTATTGGGGAATATTGGGGAACAGTGTGTTTTTCCAGGACTCATCCTCTCCATGTCAAGTTGTTGTTTTTTCAATCTAGTTGTGGAGGGAGCAGCTCACTGGCCCATGTGGGAATCGAACCGGCGACCTTGGTGTTATGAGCACCGTGCTCTAAGCACTGAGCCAACCGGCCGCCCAACTTTTATTTTCGTTATCTCCCTCATCACAACCTGAAATTACCTTGCTGGTGTTTTTTTTTTGTTTTTTTTTTTACCTTGCTGGTGTTTTTATTCGCTTGCTGTCCTGCTGCCATTGGGCTTGGCACCACGGTGTCCCAATGCCTGCTCAAGGGTGAGGAGAGCAGTCATCTTGTACTTCCTGCACCGGCTGCCCCGCGTGGAACCCGCTTGCTTCTCATCCACAGGCTGTGGGCTCTTTTCCTATTGTTCTTTCCTCTCATCAGTTTTTATCTTGCCTTGTCTATATTTTTACAAGCCATCCTGGATCCCTTTCTGGAAGAAGGCCAGGTACAAACAAGTACATAAGTAATCTTCAACATTCTCTTTCAGAGACCAATTAACTCCTTTATTCAACTCACTCGTTTGTTAGTGTCTGTTACACACTGATCACTGTGCTGGGGGAAAGGCGGCAGACACTAAATAAGTAAGCAAAGGAAGAAAAAAATTGTTACTGGGTATAATTAGTGCAAGGCAGGAAATAAGCAGTAAAACAGGTGGATGGCATCATTTGTATATAGGAAGGTGCAGGGAAGGCCTCTCTGAGGAGGTGACACTTAAGCAGGGACCCAGAGGACAAGGAGAGATGGGGAGGTCACCCCAAGTGAACAGCACAGAGAAACAAGCTGGGTGGGTTTTAGGAGGGACAGGGGCATGTGTGGGGGGCGGCGGTGGGGGGAGAAGTAAGAAAAGACAGAGAAAAGGCAGCAGCCAGGCCAGTGGGGAGGCTTTGGAGATGAGGAGTTAGATTTTGGCCTCAGTGCAATGGGAAAGCCCCATCTGAAGCTGGAAGTGACAGATTCTGTTTTTAAAAGATTACCTCCGCACCGTGACTACTATGGAGCAATAAAAAAGAACAAAACTATCGATATAACTTGAATGGAATCCAAGAGCATTACGCTGAGTGAAAAAGAAAAGCTGATTTCAAAGGGCCACATGCTACATGATTCCACTTATACAATATTCTCAAAATGACAAAATTATAAGATGGAGAACAGATTGGTGGTTGCCAGGGGTCAGAGGCAGGGGTGAGGAGGGGAAGACAAGGTATGACCATAAAGGGAAGCATAAAGAAGTTTTCCACAGCGATGGAACAGTTCTGTGTCTCGGTGGTGGTGGTGGCTACACGAATCTACACCTGTGATAAAATTATACAGACCGACCCCAGCCATGCTCCCTCCCACTCACACACACACGCCACACACAAACGAGTGCAGGTACAACTGGTGAAATCTGAATAAACTCTGTAATTATGTCCACATCAATTTCCTGGTATTGTCGTGTAATATAGGATGTTAACACTGGGGCAACTGGAGGTATATGAGACCTCTCCGTACTATTTGTGTAACTTCCTATGAATCTATCATCATTTAAAATAGAAACTATTTTTTTAAGTTCACTGTCTTTGTGTGGGGAGGAAGAGTGGATGTGAGGAGCCCAGCTATCCACACAGGACAGGATGGAGGGTGGACAGTGGTGGCAGTGGAGGTGGTGAGGCCTGGGGGGAGGAGAGAACTTTGGGGGCTGCTGATGGAATTGATGGAAGGGTAGAAGGAAAGGAAGGGAAAGAGAGTCAAGAAGAACGCTAGGTCTCAGACCTTAGTAACCGGAGAGATGGTGGTACCACCAACTACTGAAATGGTGGGGGGTGGGGAGCTTTAGGCTTGTGTGGATAACACATCTTTTTTCTTGTTCATTATAAAAAGTTTACATTAAAAAACATCCTTAAAATATACACATGCAGTTTGTTTAATGAATTATTCTAATGCATCGTATGGATGTAATCTCTATGCAGATCAAGAAATACAGTGCTGCCAGTTACCCACCCCTCCAGGGTTCTTCCTGATCACAAATATCCATCCCCACAGAGGTAACGGACATCCTGATTTCTAGAGTACTGTGTCCTTGATTTTCTTTCAAGTTTACCCCCTGCCCCCCCCCCCCCAAGTATGCCTCGGTCATGTTCAGTTTGAGATGCCATGAAACACTCAAGTGAATATTTGAATTCAAAGAGCTCTAAAGTTTGTTCTAGCACCTTTGGAAGGCTGTTGCATATGGCCAGCTCTTCACAGCCTTCAACATCTTCCCCTCTGGAGACTGGAAGGAGAGACATCCATGACAACATAATATATACTTTGATATTATAAATATTTGAAGAACACAGTAAATGCTTCAGGACTTGCTGCTAAAATGTCCTTTTTGCCTTGCTACTTCCTTTGTTTCATTTGACTGCTTTTGGAGTCTAAAATATCAAGTTAATTTCCATACATATGTCCAGAAAAATAACTCGAACATAATGCAATAGATCAATGGGTGTGCAGAATATCTATTACTGCAGAAGTACATGTTCTTTTAGTTTTTAGGACCAGGGCATGTGAACAGCTAACATGGAATGCTGTTTTGACCCAGGGCTGGGAGGGGTGTCATCTCTGCAGTTCTGACAGCACTGATCTCATTGGAATGACAAGGCCGGCCCAGGTGGTCAAACGAAGGGCTCCCTCTCTGTGAGGCATTTACACTGACAGTGCCACTAATAACCGTAGAGATAGGATTGTGGGCCTGGGACAAGTCACCAAAAGACCCCCTACTGTTAACTGAGGGCACCCAGGATCTATCTGGCTGTGGGACAGTGTGCGGAGCCCCTCCTGCAATTCCTTTAAAACCTTCAAACGGTGCCCCAGGCAAAGCACACCTTGATGTCAGACTCTTACCTAAATGCTGCAGGTTATCTTTTTCCTCCAAGTGCTCTGACCCTCTCATCACACAGCTGTTTAAAGCATCACTCCTCCTCAGGTCCCTCTAACACACAAATGTCTTATGCATATATTTGTACGTGCCCATGCATAGAAAATGTTAGAAAAACCTAGGACATCACTGTTTTGTGTCATTTGGTACATTCTGTGAGATCGGAGTAACCTAGGGACAGTTTTCTGGGCCGAGGGATGTGGTCCCTCCCCTTCCCACCACCTTGAGTGGAGACACAATTGGGAACACTGGTGGTGGGCACAGAGACTCTTGATGTCATGAGGACCAGGCCAGGGAGTGCAGTGGGTTCCGTGGGGATCATTGGAAACGAATCTGCCTCTGTCCTTCACCAGCTGTCTGAACTTGGGCAACTTTCTCAAACACTTTCTTCTTGGATTCTGCAGTTTTGAAATAGGGATATTACTAATACCTACCTTGAGGTGCTTTACAAATGCTAATTCAGATAAGAAAATTCGATACTGGGCCAAGCATGCAGAAAACACTTTTTTTTTTTTGCGTTATTACAATTTTTATTGACTATATTCCTTATGCTAAATTTTATATCCCCATGACTATTTTGCAACAACCAATTTGTACTTCTTAATCCCTTCTCCCTTTTCACGCTGCTCCCTACCCCCAAACGCCCTCCCATCTGGCAGCCATCCGAATGTACTCTGTATCTATGAGTTTGTTTCTATTTTGTTTGTACATTTATTTTGTTCTTTGGATTTCACATATAAATGAAATCATATGACATTTGTCTTTCTCCACCTGATTTACTCCATTCAGCACAATACACTCTAGGTCCATCCATGTCATTGCAAATGGCAAGATTTCATTCTCTTTTTTTTTCTGACTGAGTTATATTCCAGTGTATATACCAGGGGTGCCCCAAAAAATGTATACAAGGGGACACTTTGGTCAACGTTGTTCAAGCAGTAGTTCGCCATAATCAGAAGTGTCTGGATGCTGATGGCAATACTTTGAGCACCTCTTGTAATTGCAGAAGTCAAACGTGACTTGTGTTCATCTTTTGTTATCCATATATATTGAGTATTACAGTTTCAATAGTTTTTTTCCTTTCTTAAAATGTCTATACATTTTTTTGGCACCCTCTGTAAATACTACTTCCTCTTCATCCATTCTTCCATCGACAGACACCCAGGCTGCCTCCACATCTTGGCCATTGTAAACAATGCTGCAATGAACATATGGATGCACGTGTCCCTTAGAAGAAGTGTTTTGGGTTTCTTCAGATAATTACCCAGAAGTGGGATTACTGGGTCATTCTCTGCCTCTTGTTATAGCAGTAAACACTTTTTTAACTCATGCTACTTATATGTACCATTTAATACCAGGTGCCAGACACTGCAAAGCACTCTGCAAGGCTCGCCTCCTCACGACACCTCCTCAGGACAGCACCAAGGAGCAGCTCCCCTTATCAAGCCCATCCTACAGAGCAGGACACTGAGGCTGAGAGAGTTACGTAGCATTCCCTAAGCTGCAAAATGCATGAAGGGCCGCACTGCATGTCAAACCTGGTTGACTTCGCCGCTCTGCTATGTGGCCTCCAAACACACTGTTGAATTCAGTTCCTGCGTTCTGCTAGCCAGTGTCAATAGGCGTCTCTGTGCTGGTCCAGGGCACTGCTCCCTGCGTGCTCAGAATCCAGTGTGAGCTTCGCTGAGAAGCCGAGGCTGCTGATGGCGGTGGGCATTCCAGCAGGGACAATTACATTTTACGTACCACTAACTGAATTTTATTTGTTCAGCCTAAAATAACTGAGAATGCGCAGCTTACTAGACCCTGAAGCTCACAGGAGGTACCATGTTTCCCCGAAAACAAGACCTACCCCGAAAATAAGCCCCAGTTAAGATCTCAGCCAGATGGATGCATTTAGTATGTTATGACGATGTTCCAGAAGAAGATGACATGACTGTGTTTGAATAAATGTAGATTGCTGTACATGAAAAAATAAGACATCCCCTGAACATAAGCCCTAATGGAGCAAAAATTAATATAAGACCCGGTCTTATTTTCAGAGAAAGATGGTAGTAAGAGGAAAATGCCCTGCTATTTCTCCTGGGCACTTCCTGCCCAAGGTTTTCCCCATTTACTGCTTTAGGGGGAACAGAGCAGACATCTATGAACATTTTGCTCTGAGACAGGAACAGTTCTAACAATCCACATGCACTATCTCTTTAACCCTCACAGTGTTCTTACATGAGAACCAGCTATTACTATCCTGGCAAGGGGAAGTCATTGTCCAAAGTCACACAACAGTAACAGAGGCAGGAATTCATCTCAGCTCTCTGGGTCTCGATCACCATGCTGTACCATTGCTGAGAAAAGTGTGCTTGTCCTGACTACATCATCTGACGTATCATCAGTAACAATATAAACCATTATTATATATATTTTCCCTCTTCTTTTTTCACTTACAGCATTATATCCAACTGGTGGCTCAAACTTGATATGAGAGCACAACTCCTGTGATCCCAAAATTCACTGGGCTTGCATTTAAAATTAAGGTGCTCATTGATGAACCATATCTGAGGGCTATTAGCAGTCATTTTTTACAATCCCCATTAATAAGTAACACAACTCATTTGAAATAGTTCTAAAAGTTCAATATTTAAAGCAACAGTTACTGTCTACCCTCCACACACTTTTTTTTTTTTTTTAATAATGTCTTGAAAGCCATGGACTCTTTCTCCAGAAATGTGGATACTTACATGCAAAAAATCATACCTACACCTTTAAGGAGTTCTCAGAGGCCCTGATGCCTGTTCACTGACCCCAATGATAAGAAATTGTTTTGTGGATTTACAAATGCGGAATCCTTTGTGAAGTAAATGTTCTTTCTCCGACTTGCATTTTATAACTATCTTCTCTTCTCTGTCTCCCTCCAGACACACATATATCACAATACATTCTCTCATAAATTGGCACGCATCACCATTTTTTATCATCAGAGTAGTAGCTCCTTTTTTATATACTGTGTTTCAACCAAATGTTACCATAACAAACCATTCAATCTCACAAAACATAAATTAAACAAAATTTGAGCTACATCATTTGGCTGCACTGTTGCCATAGCTAATGTGCAGACCTTTAATTTTCAACCTGATCATGCCTTTGAACCGATTTATAGATTTCCTGCAGCTTATGTTCAGTGTTGCTGTAGTTCTAGAGCTATCAAACCAGAGCCATTTGAGGGAGCAGCTGGGGTAGGCTACACCCTTGCTACATAAGTAATCTACTTGTTCAGCTAAGAGAAATACAAATCGTTGACAATATAGTCATCTCTTCTGATTACTGTTTGCAGGGTACCTTGGATTTAAAAGTACTTGGTGTACATTTCACTTACAGCGTAATACCTAATTGGGGGGTCCAAATTTAATATGAATACACAACTCTTGATCCCCAAATTTACTGGATTTGCATATAAAATTAGGGTGCTGATTGATGAATTATAATATGGTATAATAGGCTATAACGCTGAGAATATGCTATGATTATAATCTTTACCCAAGGTCGCTTACAAAGCGATCATGTGCTGCCTACTCCATGGATATTCTCACCAATCCCCACAACAATCCCCACAACGCCAGTTTTATAGATGAGAAAACTGAGGACCAGAGAATTCAAATACCTTACTCAAGCTCACACAGCTAGGGAGTGGCCCATGATTTACTTGGCTTAAAAGTATGCTCTTTTTCAGCTACCGCATTGCTCTCTGGCTTTTGGCTTCAATTTGGACTCAGACTCATGTTTATAGAGTATCCCCCCATGCAAAAAAAAAAAAAAAAAAAAAATGGCTCCTTTATCCTTCATAAGGGATGCCTATACTGAAACTCCTCACATCCCTAAAACTTGAAGCTGATGAAGGGTACGCGCAAGCAGAACAGGCAGAGAATATTTTAGTTTAATGTTAAAGTAAGGAATTTGGCAACTTGACTGTAGAATTTTTTTTTTTTTAATCTCAGCATGCAGTTAGCGTCAGATTACAAATTGAAAGTGTAGAGCCTACATTCCATAGACCTAATTTTTGTTTTTTGTCTGCAAGACTCATTTCAAAATGGGTAATTAAGTCCAAAGCTTTCTACCATTGGCTCACTTTTGCTCTGTTAGGTAACATAAACCTGGAAAATAAACGCCATGGTACTGAACAGCCACCTGCCTACACTGAAGGACAAGCAAAGCAAGACCTGGCCTTCAGCATCAAGAAATAATTAAACAACTAGATGGTTTCAGTTGGTGTCAAGAGTCACCCTTTCCCTTTGATCTGTACTCAGCTAAGGTTCATCATGATCTTAGGGGTCATGGGAGAAGAGGGGCAGGGCAAGAGAGAAATTTCAGTCCACCTTGAAGTGTGAAGTGTTTGCTTTTCCCCAGACATCCCGTCTCACTTCCTCTCTAGTGAAAATCTACCCTCACTATTCCTTAATGAGGCTGCCCTGGCATTCTTCTGCTGCCCTTCCCAAAACTTTAAGAAGCTCAAAATGAAGTCACTGCCTTCTGAGATAACACGAAATCGGCATGCTCTGAAACAAGCTGTGGGCTTTGTTTTTGGAGGCTTCTCTGATTTACTTTTTAATAATGTAGTAAAGTTTCAGTCTTTTGGTACCAGAATCCAAATGCAACACCTCTGTACTACTGAAAATCATCGTCATAACAATATTAAATGAAAATCACAGCATTTTGTTGAACCCCTCACTTACAACTTCCTCCTTTGTCCCTTAATCTGTGACTATCACCATAAATTGAAGATCCTCATATACACCTAGGCAAAAAGAGGGCTTTTATCTGACTTGGGAACTGAGGGGAAAGGCTAATGGAGATGGTTTCCAATGACTTTTTCTAGTCTTAAAGCTTATCTTTTTGTTTGTTTCCTTCCTATCACGTCATACCATAGGCAAAGCAGTAAAATTTGAAATTCTCTCTTTGTGCGTCTTTGTGCCACCGCTAACTGCAATGCCTGGAGGCCCCATTAATTTCAAAGTAATCAGGCAGAGCAGAGATAAGCCACTAGGGAACCAGAGCCACTCTTCCAGGAACTGTTAATTTTGTTGAGTCAAACGTACTTTTATAAATCAGAAGTCCTAGAACTGAGCAGAGATGTCACTCGTATGCTGGAAGCAGTAGACTATAGACCAAAACATTGGCTCTGTAGAACTCCAGGCTTTTATTTACTATCTTGTGTAACTGTGAAATAAAATATTTGCCATTACGATTGGAAGGTGACACAGATTCAAGCGATTAGCTATTCACCGTAGGTCTAGCTGACTAAAACATGGAGATAAGGCTCTTTGATTTGTAGATATGGTTTTTCAGGAACCTGATAATGTGATGGATACATTCTCTTGCCCTGCCAACAGTACAGTGCCTTTGCTCCAAGGGTGAAACATTTCTTTTTGCAAGAGAAGAAAGGGCTGTTTGAATCCTGGCCTCCACGTTTCCTGGGCTATGTTGTGGGCTTGCAGAGGGTTCTTGATCTCTCTGTACGTCAGTTGCCATCAATAAACGTGGGTGATATTATTCATACCCAGCTTAGCTGTGGGAAGAGATGAAGGAATTGATGGTGGGCTCTAGCTGCATCGTCTCCACACCACTCCCTGTTGGGAAAACAAGCAGTCTTCTTCTGAAGGAAACTGGCGCCTCCTAGGCCTCCCTCTACCACTCACTAGGCAGAAGCTGGAAGAAGTCTACCTGACGGGGCAATTTGGTTGTGCCCTTACAGCATGTTATATCTTAACCACATACTATTTGTTGTTTGTTTGTTTTTCTTTTTTTAATTAAGAAAATATTTCTCTCCATGGTTTCCATTTATCTTCCAGATTTGATCACCGTCCCTGTCCTCACACAACTCCTCATTCAACTGGCAGCTTTGCATACTGAACACTCCTGAATTCTAGTGCTTGTAAGCTTTGGCTTAGTGAATCTTCTTGTTTTTCACATTTAGCCATCTGGAGAATTTGGTGGTTTTTAAGTTACCTGTGTCTAGCACTGGTCAGACCATAGCTCAATGTTGGCTAAGAAAATAAGGACCCAAATTCATTTTCATTTAAGACTTCTGGATATTCAAGTGTTTCTACTGGCATTTCCAGAAGCTGGATGTCATCTGGCTAAGAACAGTTTAAAAAGCAATTCTCAGAGATTCCTACTGCTCCTCTGACATTTTTGACAAAAGCTTATTTTCTTCTTATTTAAGAAAAATTTCAAAACAATGTGTGGAAAAACAAAAGTCTGAAAGAAAATCGCCAAAATATTAATCATTGTATTAGACTGGTGAAACTATGTGCTATTTCTTTTCCTTCAATATTTGAATATTTTTTAAAAGTTTTCTATAAAGTGCATGTATTTGTTTATAATACTTCACTTTATAGACTTTAGTTTTAAAGAAACGACTCACTAATCATCTAAATCAATGTTAAGTATTTAAAATATATAAGCCTCCATTCTGTCCAGTACTCTCTTCCGTAGTCTTCCTCATTTTATATTTCCATGAGGAGTAGCCTACTATCCGGCATAGATTCAAAAAAACATCATAAGAAGTCCTTTTTAATTGACTATTGTGAGACATTCTGAGTTATATGAGGACCAGAAAAGGACTTGGGCACCATTTTGAATGACAGCTGAGGAGATGCTGCACCGAGGCACAAATTTTAGGGATGCAGTTCAGAAACTGGGGAAATCCCTATTTCTCTTCCAGTGTGTGTTCCTGGATTTGAAACTGCCTGGCTTATATTCAGTAGCACATAACAATTGCTCAAAATAATGCTTTGAAATATCTCTGCGTTCGTGTTTTTCACATAGAAAATTAGCAGTCACAAGACTGCAGAAACATGGCAAGAAAAAGAACAAATAAAGTTGGGAGAGTTAAAAGAAGCATTGACTGTTTCCTATTCTACCAGCCGTTTTGCCTGTGTCTCCTTTTCCATCACTACAAGTTGTCAAGGTGTTTGACGATAAACAGAGCCCCTTCTCTTAGTGATCTATCTTCTTGCACTGCTTGGTTTGTGCACGGATCACTGCCAATTGTTCATGAAATGGCATAGAAACCTCAACACACATTTTAAAAAAATCAAATGCCTATTTAATTGCTATACAATGCAAGATATTGTCTCTGTATCTCTGAACGGTTCCCATTAGACCCTGGATGAGTTGATGAGGTCCTACCACCAAACAGAAAGACTCTGGCTTCTTAAGACTTCTAAACCTCTGACATATAAGGCCCTTCTTGGTCTGGTCCCAACCCAATCTCCCATCTTTCCAGTCTCATCTGCCACTTCCATACACCCCCACAAAGTGATTCTTTCTCTTCACCAGCTGTCATCATGGTTTTGTGGTGGTTTTTTTTTTTGCCTCTGTGTTGTTCAGTCTGTCCAAAATGCCCATCCTTCCTTCTCTGGAGGCCACCCAGCTCAAGTATCACCTCCCCTAGAAGTCTTCTCTGATTGCCCCAGATTTTCACTGCAGTGTCTGCTTACTGTTTGCCTCCTGTCCCAAATAGGCTGAGACTTCCTAACATTGAGATGCTAAATGATTTCTTGCTGCTGGAATGTTAAATGAAGCTTATTGAATTTATTTACATATATTTACTAGCAGAAAAATATAATTAAAAAAAAAATCTTTAGTGCTCTGCATTTGGGGGTACTCTCTCCTCATACCTGTTGCTTCTTCTCAGTACCTGCTCTGGCAGGTGAGATTTCCCATCCATCCTAGCATCCAAGGAACCAATTCTGGAGAACATTTTTTTTCCATTTATAGGCCTGGGATATAATTTCGCCTCTTCATTTGACATCTGGGTTCCAAGGTTGACTTGTGATATGATGAGTCCGGGAGACCAACTGGCTGAAAATCAATTTACCAGATAACCAATTTGCTGAAGCTCTAGCTTTAATCTGAGAGGCAGAATTGTGGAAAAGGAGTTAGTTAGGCTGATCTTTAAAAATGGGCAGGATTCCGATGAACCATGAGAGGGGAGAGGCAAAAGGGACATTCAGAGGTAAGAATAAGAATGAGCAAAAAAAGTTCTAACTTAAAAAGAAAAAAGAAAAAAGTTTCAAAATAGGTGACTGGTGAATACAGGATACTTTCCTGTGGTTATACATGCTCTTATTGTTGCAATGAATTCATCAAAACCTTTTGTCCTCAGTAGATTCAGATTTCATTTGAATAGATGCCTTCTTCCATTTCTTGGTATCATAGTTTCTGCTAAAGGATGAAGATTGAACCCTGAAGAATAAATTTACCTCCCTAAAGAACTCAATTTATGTCAATAGAAATTGGCTTGAGTTTAATGGAAATTGACTCATGCTATCATATTGCTAAGAGTGGGAAGGTCAACCCCAGTATATTTCTTCAGTATCTTTTGATAACTTCAAAAAAAGAAAAATAGATGATAGCACATTCAGTAGACCTGGCTGCTTTCCACACAGTAGACCTGGGTGCTTTCCACACAGCTGTGATATGAGAACCTTCTGCATTGGTTCTCAAACTTGAATGAATACAAAAATCACCAGGTTTTTAAAATTCAGGTTCCTGGGTTCCTGTGACCAGGATAATGGCAGAGGGGGAGGCAGTGTGTGTATCATAAAGTACAGGCTCCAGGACTAAACCCAGACCCATCAGACTTTTTGGTGGTGGGACCCAGGAAACTGAATTTTAAAAACCTGGTGATTTTTGTATTCATTCAAGTTTGAGAACAAATGCAAATAAATACAGATGGTCCTCAACTTACAATGGGCTTACATTGTGATAAACCCATTGAAAGTTGAAAATATTGGAAGTCAAAAATGCATTTAATACACCTAACCTATTGAACATCATCATAAGTTTACCTAGCCTATCTTAAACGTGCTCAGAACACTTACTTTAGCCTACAATTGAGCAAAACCGTCTCAGTGCCGCTACTCAGGATCATGAGAGTATTGTACCACATAATGCTAGCCTGGGGAAAGATCAAAATTCAGAATTTGAAGTATGGTTTCTTCTGAATGCATATTGCTTTCCCACCATGGTAAAGTAAAAAAATCGTAAGTTGAACCATCCTAAGTTGGGGACCACCTGTAAATACACCAAGAATAAAATGTGGATCTTAAAAACATATTTTTTATAGTACTCAATACTTTTACCCAATTTATGTATCTTGATATTTCTTCTTTCAGGCAAAAGAGCTACTTTGAATGTCTGATATGTAAATACAGGATAAATAACTAAACATCACAATTAAAGGTCAGAGACAGATTGAATAAAAAAAAACTATGTTACCTACAAAAAAAAAACCCCACTTTAAACATAAAGATACAGTAAATTAAAAGTATGGAAAGATATATACCATGCTAACACTAAAAATAAAAGTCATTATGGGTATATTAATATCAGACAAAGAAGATTTCAGATTCCAGGGATAAAGAGAATCACTTCATAATAATGAAAGTGCCAATTCACTGAGAAGATAAAACAATTCTAAATGTTTATGCAACTAATATCAGAGCTTCAATACTAAAGTAAAAACTGAGAGAACTACAAGTAGAAGTAAATAAGTCTACAGTTAAAGATAGAGATTTCATCACCTCTCTATCAATATTTGATAGAACAAGTAGACTGAAAATCAGTAAGGATATAGAAGACTTGATCTATATGATTCACCAACTTGACCAAATTGATACTTATAGAACACTCCATCCAACAACAACAAAATATACATTATTTTCAAGTTCACATAGAACATTTACCAAGGTGGACTATGTTCTGGGCAATAAAACAAATCTCAATAAATTTAAAAGGATTCAAATCTACAAAGCATGCTCTTTGACCACAATGGAATTAAATTAGAAATCAAATCAAATATTTTTGGAAAGTCTCCAAATATTTGAAAACTAAATAACACACTTCAAATAACTCAGAAAGAGACCAGAAGGGAACAAGGAAGTGTTTTGAACTGGATGAAAATGAAAAGATAACATCAAAATTTATATGATACAGATAGAGCTTAGAGAGAAATTTATAACATTAAATACATATAGCTTAAATGAAGAAAAGTCTTCAGTTACGGTTGCCAGACTTAGTAGATAAAGATGCAGGATACCCAGCTGAATTTGAATTTCAGAAAAACAGAGATTTTTTTTTTTTTTTTTTTTGTACAAGTATACCCCATGCAATATTTGGAATATACTTATTTTTATACTAAAAATTTATTCGTTGTTTATCTGAAATTAAAATTTAATTAAGCATTCTGTATTCCATTAAAAACCTATCTAAATCAATGATTTCAGCTTTGATCTTAAGAAGCTAGAAAAAGAAGATAAAATTAAAGTCAAAATAATCAGGAGAAAGAAAACAATTAAGTTCAATGCAAAAAAAAAAAATCAATGAAACATAAAACAGAAAAACAATAGAGAAAAAAATCAAAGAAACCAAAGATGGGTTTGGAGATTACCAAAACTGAAAAATCTCTAACCAGATTCATAAAGAAAATAAAAGAGAAGATAAAAATTACAATGATCAGGAATGAGAGAGAGGACATCACTACAGATCCTAGAAATATGACAAGGATAATAAGAGAATAACATGAACAACTTTATGTCAGTAAGTTTGACAACTCAGATGACATACACAAATTCCTTGCAAGATACAAACTACCAAAAGCTACTCAGGAAGAAGTAAATAATCTGAATAGCTTTATATTTATTAAAGTAATTGGATTTATAATTAAAAACTTTCCCATTAAAAAACCCTCCAGTCCCAGATGGCTTCACTGTGAGTTCTACCAAACATTTAAGGAGAAAATAATAACAATTTTACACAAACTTTTCCAGAAAATTGAAGAGGAGACGCCACCTTCCAACTAATTCCATGAGGTTACATTACTCTTATAATAAAATCAGATAAAGACATTACAAGAAAAGAAAACATACTAATATCCCTCATGAACATAAACACAATAATTCTTACAAAAATTTTAGAAAAGGAAATCCAAAAATATGTTAAAAATAATAACACTTCAGGATTAGTAAGGTTTATGCTGTGAATACAAAGTTTAACATTTGAAAATCTGTTAATGTAATTCACCATATCAACAGACTAAAGAAGAAAAATGATATGATTATTTCAACAGATGCAGAAAAACAGTTAACAAAATTAAATATATATTCATGACAAAAACTCTCAACAAGCTAGACTTATAAGGGAACTTCCTCCATCTGATAAAGACATAATCTATAGAAAACCTACAGTTAACATCCTGCTCAATGTATGTACAACATGTGTCACTACATGTCTTTCCCCAAAGATGGGAAACAAGACAAGGATGTCCACTCTCATGTCTCCTATTCAATATCATAATGGAGGTCCTAGCTAGTGCAATAAGGCAAGAAAATGAAATTAAATGCATATATGTTAGAAAACAAGAAATAATACTGTTGCTCTCTGCAGATAACATAACTGCCTATGGAGAAAATCCCAAAAAATATACAAAGAGCTCCTAAAACTAAGTAAGTTTAGCAAGGTTACAATACATAAGGTCATTGTACAAAAGTCAATCATATTTTTATATATTAGCAATGAAACATTCAAAATTGAAATTTTGAAAATTACCATTTACAATAGCATCAAAAAAAATCAAATACTTAGGTATAAGTTCTACAAAATATATGCAATGTCTGTATGCTGAAAACTACAAAACACTAATGAAAGAAATCAAAGAAGACTTGAATAAATGGAGATTAATACTGTATTCATGGATTGGAAGATCCAATATTGTTAAGATGCCAATTCTGATTTATAGCTTCATCTCAATTTCAATCTTAAAATTCCAGCAAGAGTTTTTATAAAAATCGATAAACTGATTCTAAATTTATGAGGAAAGGCAAAGGAACTGAAATAATCAAAATTAAAAAAAAAAAGTTGGAGGAGTGTTGATTTCATCACTCATTGTGAAGCTACAATAATCAAGATCAATCAATGAACAAAAGAGAATACAATAGCAGAAGCACACATTTATAGTCCATTGATTTTCTACAAAGCTGCAAAGGCAATTCAATGAAAAAAGAAAAAATTTTTCAACAGATGGTGTTAAAACAACTAGACCTCCCAATGCCAAAAGAAAAAAAGAAAGAAAGAAAAGATCTCAATATACACCTTGGACTTTATGCAAAAATCAGTTCAGAATGGATCATGGACCTAAATGAAACACCTAACACCACAAAACTTCCAGAAAAGATATAGGAGAAAATCTTTGTAACTTTGGGATAGGCAGAGATTTCTTAGATATGACACTAAACGCACTACCTATGAAAGAACTGTTTTATTTATTGATTGTGGTGGTGGCTACACCGCTATATATGTTTGTCAAAACTCACAGAACTGTACACTAAAAATGGTGAGTTTCATGTATATAAATTCTAACTTAATAAAAATAAATAAATGCAAAAACAAAGTCTGACATGCAAATACCAGAGCTGTGTAAAAGCAACTAATTTATATTAGGAACTAATTATCTCATAGGTGACAACTGGAGTGGTTTGGAGGCAGGGACAGCTAGGGAGAGGCTGCAAATGGGGAAAAACAAGGTAAGGGTTTGAAATAGGCAAAGTAGGAGTTGGAGAAGAGAAGGTCGACTAAAAGCCAGGTGTGAGAAACAGAGGAGAGGCACAGACTTGAGAGAGTACCCTGCGGGGCTGCCACAATGGGGCCTTGATGACTCTCAGTCAGTACTGCGTGAGGGTGATGGCAGAGGTCGGGTGGTGGTAATGTCATTGCCCATGTGTATAGAAGCCAATACTATGGCACTGGCTCCTGAGAAAAAAGAAACGGCTTTCATTGAGAAGTCGACTGGTAAGGAGACAGGCGGCAAGGCTCAACTCTGTACACAATCCAGAGTTTGGGGCGAGTTTTAAGGGGATAGGGAAACAGGCTGGTATGTGGAAGTGCTGCTGGGCAGGTTTTGATTGGAGGGCTCTGGAACTTGGCCATTTATGGTAAGATATAGTCAGAGGATTCAGCACCAGAGCTTCCTGGATGGCACACTCTTTACTCTGAAAGGATTCTGGTGTTCAAATTCCGATTGAGTCCCAGGCCCTTGGTTCTGGGAGGAGGGGGCAAGACTTTAGTTCCAGGTACAACCGGAGGTCAAAATTCCTCTGCACATGCTTCAACTGCGTGACTGTGGTTTTGGTCTGTTGTCTCTGATAAACAATTCAGTGTATCTTGTGAGAAACAGGTTAGAGCCAGTCTGAGCTAACTCTGCAGTTTCAGTAATGGTGGACGGGGACCCAGGACAAACCTGGAAAGAAAAGCCCAGTGACCGGATCACTGTGTACTGAGTTCAACACGTTGCCGTTATGTTGGGATGCAATGGAAAGAGCATGGAACCAGGAATCAGAATATCTGGGTTCCAATCATGGCCAACCAGTAACGAGATGTGTGTCCTGTGAAGCCAGACAAGCCCCAGACATCACATCTATCTTGAGGGTTTGGAACGATGGATCACAAGTCTCTTCAGTGTCTGACAATTTCTTTGTTATGTAATTTCTACCCTAAAATAATTCCATTGGAGATACATTTACAAAGTCTTACGGTTTATAAAGCACTCTTAACATCAACCTCATTCACCCTTCAAGGTGATGAAGAGTGTATGTTGTTATTCCCCTTAACACATGAGGAAACTATTCTCAGAGAGGTTAACAGTCACTCTGAGTTGAACAACACCCTTTCAGCCATCCCACAGCAATTTCTAACACCAGGTTCATCGGGGACAAGGCCTTGGGTCCAAGAGTTAGACAGAAAAGCTCATTCTGGAGTGAGGAGAGCACTTCAGGTGTGTCAACAGCTCTTCACCTGCATCTTAGTTGTTGCCATGGAAGCCCTACTTCTGGATCACAGGATCGGTTCACAGGGTCCAAAATACTTGTGACTTTAAGTGTTGTAGGTTGAAAAATGTCCTCCCCCCGCCCCTTACATTCACCCAAAGCAGGCCTGTGTTCTAATCCTTGGAACCTGGGAATATGTTACTTTACATGGTAAAGGGAGTTTTGCAGGTGTGATTAAGTTAAGGATCTCCAGGTGAGAGATTATCCTGGATTATCCGGTGGATCTGATGTAATCACAAGGGTCTTTGTAAGAGGGAGGCAGGAGGATCAGTCAGAGAAGGAGATGTGACAACAGAAGTAGAGGTTGGAGTGATGTGCTTCGAAGATGGAGAAAGGGACCATCTTCCTTTGCAGGGACCTCTAGAAACTGGAAAAGGCAAGAAAGTGGATTATCCCTGAAGCCTCCAGAAGGAACTCAGCCTTAGTGACTGTGGGGACAGAGCCCCAGAAAGTAGTTTACAGGCTCTCGGCCTCACGTGGAGGAGTGCTGGCTCGGGTAGTAGATGGCCGTCAGCTGTGGCTGATTGGCCGTCAGCTGTAGCCAGTTAGCCAATTAGCCGCTAATATAACTGCTGCGGCTACGGAGGAGAGTGGAGGAGAGTGAAAGAGAGTCGTCGGTGGGTTGCAGACAAAACGGACAGCAGGTCGCACGTCCAGTGAACCCAGCCTCCAGTGAGACCGTAGTGGTATGACTCCCCTACCTATGGCTCCGTGGGTGTTCCTTTTTGGCCTCACCATATCCTGCGTTCTTGTATGGGGAGCGGGAGCAGAGACCCCACAGGCCTCCCTGCACGACAGTGACTCTGAATTTATAGACTTCTGACCTCTAGCACTGTAAGAGAATACATTTGTGTTGCTGTAAGTCACTACGTTCCTGGTAATTTATTTCAGCAGCAATAGGAAAATAAGGTAGGGCAGGAGAACATTGATTTTTTGGAATTGATGTATTCCATCTAATTTAAAGCCAAATATTCCTTATTTTAATCATTTCCCAACATTTAAAACAATACAGTGTGAACAAACACAAATTTCTGTTCATAGTTCAACTGATATAGTCCACCTGTCCTGTAACAAAATGATAATTTTACTGTGTTTGGCAGATATTGTTTAACACAAAGAAATTGTTACTCTGTTCACTCCTGAGCCCCAAATATAAATTGGGAACAAAGAAACTTAGAATCCTTTTTTTATTCAGAACTGTGCTCAAACAAACAAATGCTAGGGGTAACTTTACTAATGTAAACTTATTTTAGAGTTTGAGTTGAGAAAAATACATGTTTTAATATTCAATTGGAGGTTTTGATTAGTATTATGACCATGATTTTCTGCTCCAATTTCAAATTTTCCACCCATATCTCCATAAACAAACTTCATAGGCACAGATTTTTGATTCAGAAAAACCACTTCTGGTTCTCTGAAAACAAGTATTGAAATCTTTCAGGCATTGACAAAAAGGTGTATGGGAATAAAGCTTCCTTTTTATTTTGAAAATTCATTTAACATTTGTTTCAACCCATCTCTGGCTTTGAGAGAGTGATCTACCGCTCCACTGCCCTAAGCATGGGTTTAGTGATCATTCCAGGATGTGTTAACAGACAGTGACATCATCTGGAAGCAAGAAATGGCTCTCAGGTTACCATATAAATTGACTTAAGCTTACAGGGCAGACCTCAGCTAAGTGTGGAGATGCCATTACAGCTAAATCAAAGGTAACTGTGAGGTCTGGCAGGTTCCTGTCAACAGGTAAGGGAAGGAACGGTCCATGAAGGAGCCTTGAGTCAGGATTACATTCTCCAAGCTTTATTTTTATTTCAGGTTAAAGGGTCAGACAGAAAAGCCATTCGCAGTGGTCTTTATTTATGGTTCTCAGAGGCCCGGTTGGTGAAGCATCCTGAAGAAGAAGGATGGCTCAGGTGGGATCCCAGTTTCCCAGTCTGGCTGATGACAGACTGAGGGCCTCACGCTTTGTGAAAGCCCAGCTTTTTATGAATGTGCATTAATGTTTGCAGGCACAACATGAGGGCCCATCCTCTCTGTTACCTCTGTACAGGGAGAGGTATGTGTTTTCCCTCCCTCCTCACTCCTCGGCCACCTAAAAAGGCTTGTTTCCACCACCTGTCGCTGGCTTTTCAAGGACAGGTAAGGAGATACAAGCATCCCTGGCCAGCAAACATGGCTAGGGATATTTCCCACACACTTCCCAAATGCTTGAAAATCACTAACATGTTGTATTCAAGCCTTCTTTTGGTGCAAGAACAAGTCTCCATTCTTTGGAGAGGTTATCTTCTCCAACCAAATGCAATGCCTGGGGAAAGATGACCAGAGAACAGCAGAGAATGAAGAAGACCCCTGCTGCAATCCCCACCCTGTTTCTCTGGGCCACTTCTACTTCCTTCCTATCCTTTAACGTTCAACTTGGATCCCTCTCCCTCCCCAGTCTGACTTCATGGTCCTCTGCAGTTTCACTTCCAGCTGACACAGTGGGTGGCAGACAGAGCATGGCTAGGACAAGACGGGTGGAAGGTGGGGGTGGCGGTGTTCTTTGCCACCTGAAGGCTGCAGAACCTGAGCAATCTCCTCAACCTCCGGGAGCTGGATTCCTCCCCTGTGAAGTGCCTACCTCCAGTGCAGTGTAGTTGAAAATGTTTTTCTCCAACTCATTGCCTGGCTGTCTCATTTTCATCCTTGAGAGAGACCTGCCCTAAATTGTAGGCAGCTTCTGCTGAATAATAACATAATCCATTTTTTGTATAATAAGGTCCCAGCATGCTTGTTCTTTTATACTTGGCTATCCTGTCACTTGGGTAAGTTGACTATCATTTTTGTCTTGTCCTATACAATATTTTGTGGGAAATGATGGTAAAGGTATAGTGTAAATGTCCTCTAGGAGTGACACGGTTTGTAACTCTCCTCTCCGTCTTGCTGACCATCCCTGAAGCCTTTCACTTTATCGGGAGAAGCGGTGAAGTGAGGTGGTTGGGAGCACACGTTCTGAAGCTAGAGGGACTTGCTTCAAATACTGACCCTGACCTTACAAGCCACGGGACCTTGGCCCTTAATGCCTCTGCCTCAATTTCCTCATCTGTAAAATGCAGTCAATAATAAAAGCCACTCATGTTGTGCTTGTGACATTTAGAAGTGTTAATATGCAGAAAGTGCTTGCAGCAGGGCCTAGCCAAGCAGTCAGTAAGCACGCTAGTATCCCCTACCCTCTGCTATTAGTTTCCTATTGCTGCGGTTAAAATTTCTACCAGTTTAGGGGCCTAAAACTCCACAGATTATCTGACAGTTGTGGGGTCAGAAATCCTAAAATGAAGGTGTTCACAGGGCTCCATTCCTTCCGGGGACTTTGGGGGAGAAGCTCATCTGTTTCCTTGCCTTTTCCAGTGCCTGGAAGGTGTCTGTACTCCTTGGCTCTGGCCCTTCCTCCATCTGCAAAACACATGACTCCAGCTTCTGCTTCTGTCCTCACATCTCTGATTCTGAGCCTCCTGCCTCCCTCTTGCCAGGCCGTTGTGATGACATTGAGCCCATCCGGGTAATCCAGGATAATCTCCTACCTCACGATCCTTAATTTAATGACTCTGCAAAATCCCTTTTAGCAAGGAAGGTAACATAGTCCCAGGTTCCAGGGTCTGTGAACATCTTTGCCACAGGTCTCTTGCCAGGTTGGTGGGAACATTGTCCCTCTGTACTGTACAGTGTGAGATGATACCCCGTGCTTGGTAAATACAGTGCCCACGTTGCTAGGAGGAGGATGTTGATAAAATGTCTTATTGACATAAACCATTTAGTCCTCACAGGCTGATAAGTAAAAATACTACTATGTTTATTATACACTTACTTCATTTGTCAAATACTTAATTCCCTATTGTTTACAACACTCATGCAGAGTTAATTTTCATGTGTTTTAACTTTAAAGTGAACATATAATTTTAAAGTGCTTTGATCTTTGCAGTTTCCTAAAACATACTGGCTTGCCCTGAGGTCAATTAACAAACGTCATAAATGCTAGGGAGTGAATTCATACTTTTCAGAAGTAACCACTCTCCCTTCTGTGCTCACACTGAAAGCTGTTTGTACCTCTCTAGAACGAAGCCACCTTAAATGAAGTCTGTTGACCAGGGCCGTGTGCGACCTGGTCCTTACTAGTCTGCAAGGAGGCAGTTGAGGAGCTCAAAGGGGACTGCAAACCAATCAACCATCTAAACATGCCCTTTAGTTCAGTGTGTGTGTGTGTGTGTGTGTGTGTGTGTGTGTGTGTACACATGTGTGTATTTATTTTATTATTATTTTTTAAGTAGCAATACTTTCTCAATCAAAGCAGCAGTGCATTGATTTACATTCCATCATAAACTCTGTTTTATTGCAGACCAATCACAAACAGCTGTGGACTAGTTACTTTGATTGGCGCTGCTCTGGAGGGCTTATCTCATTCTGCTTAGTACTGGGGTTAGTTGTTATTTATTTTATCCCATATATTGCTCAGAGAACCTGAGCATCCAGCCCATCTCTCCCAAACACACACGTAGGTGCATTGCTGTCGCCACACTTGTTAGGGTTTGATGATCAGTCTGACCACCGGGGAGCTGCCCCAGCTTGGACAGTCATGAACACAGACCCCATCATCACGAAACTAGCTGTTGCTCCCTCAAAGGCTGCAGGCTGAGGCAGTGAAGGCTGTGTCCCTGCCCCCAGACCCCGCTTCCCATGCAAGAGCACCTGGAAAGCTACATCAGTTCAGGAATATGGCCTGCCTTCAGGATGTGCCCAACTTCACAGAACACAGGAAAATGTGTCTCTTTAGGTTTTAAAATAGCAACAACAAATATACAGAAACCTTCACCAGGTAATTTTTTCAGAGAGGATATTATCATGCTTTTATTATTATTTTATAATAATAATAATTATTATCATTATTATTACTTATTTCATTAGTCAGGCTTTCATCTCCATAAGTGCCTCCTAAAAGCATCTTGCTCATATAGGGACTCAAAAATATTCATGGGAATGAATTAAAAGTCATTCCCTTTTTGGATTTATGTGTGGATACTGAAACAGGCCAGACTTGTTGTTCATAGTATGTTTTGAACATCTGAAACCTAGGAATGCTGATATATGTCTATTTCCTATGAAACATTCCTCCTGGTACTACCATCTGATGGGATGATGCAGAAAAGGAAAAATGTGTTGCCTTTTTTCATCCAGTAGGATCCTCAAATGTAGTTGGAAAAGATCACAAAGGCATGTACGTGCATGAAGTCCAATTACATAACAAGTTTTAAATATAAGTTTGCATGTGCACTGGAAAAAGTGATAGACAAAAGAAAAAGGAGTTGACGTCATTAGCCATCAGAAAAACGCAAATTAAAACCACAGTGAGATACCACTACACACATATTAGAATGGTTAAAATGAACACGACTGTCCACATAAAATGTTGATGAGGCCGTGGAGGAACTGGAACTCTCACACACTGCAGCTGGGAATGTAGATGGTACACCACTCTGGAAGAGTTGAGCAGTTTCTGAAACTTAAGCATACACCTGCCATTTCATTCCTAGGTATTTAGTCAAGAGAAAGAAAAACAAGTCCATACAAAAACCCGTACATGGATGCTCACAGAAGCTTTATTTGTAACAGCCCCAAACTGGAAACAACACTAACGTCCATCAACAGGTGAGAGGATAAACAAATTGTGGTATATTCATACAATGGGACACTACTCGGCAATAAAATAATAAAAAGGAATGAACTATGGAGCTACTGAAATACATACCAACACGGATGAATCTAAAAATAATTATGCTGAGTGAAAGAAGCCAGACTGAGAAAAAAAGAGTACACATTATATGATTCAACTTATATAAAGTTCTAGAGAGTGCACACTAATACATAGTGACAGAAAGCAGATCAGTGGGGGCCTGGGAAGGGGTTGGCAGGAGGTGCGGGAGGAAGGAGCTGCTGAGAAGCTGAAGGACACACTGGGGAGGGGGCAGGATAGTTCACCATCCTGACTGTGGTGATAGTTCTGCCAGTGCCTACATATGTCAAAACTGACCAAATTGTACCTTTTAAATATGTGCCGCTGATGGGTGTCAATTACAACGGAAAAACAAGAAGAAAAAAGAGATAAGAGAAAGGAAAGAAAAAGAGTCAGAGGAGAGGGAGGAAAGAGAGAAGAAACGGGAACAAGAAAAACAAAAGCAGAACAAATACAATACATAAAATCTAGTCTTCCCATGGAACCAGTCTCCCTGGGCAGCTGTCCCACTGGTCTTGGAGTCAGGAGGCCTCATTCTGACTCCCAGCTCTACCGGTCACCGCTCTGGTCCCTTAGGCAAATCTCTTAATTAGGGTCGTTTGGAGGGCAGCAAAATTTTCTTCTGTAAAAGCCCATGTCAATGTTTGAGGGAGCCATAGGGATAGTGGTGGACCCTGTTGTTGGTATTATGGTTATGCTAATCAGTGGACTCAAACTTCATGATGACAAAGGACAGGTTTCATCCCCAGAGTCCCTGTACGGACTACCACCTGTGCGGAGATTCTGCATCTATGCTTTGGGGAAATTAAACTACTCCCCGTCTGTCAGGTCTAGTCCCCTGCACTGCTGCAATGACAGTCAGGCCACGTTTTGCATCACATGAAAGCGGATTTGAGCACTGAGGTGCACAAATCACAACATTTCGGGGCAATCTGTGTCATCTTTTGCCACAAACTCCCACAGGGTAAGGAATAGAAGCAAATGACGGTACATTTCAGTATTCTGCATTGCTCACTGTGATCAGCCCAGAATCGCCAGTTATGTTTTCCTATGTTTCAAATTTGCTGTTAGGACGGCTAGCTTGATTTACTTTTTGTCATAATTATGTTTATTACAAAATAAAAGCTGTAATATGTTAATGCATTCTATAATAAAAGACATGCTCTACATCAAATCCGAGCCTGCTCCTAGGCTACTAATACAGCCCGTGAAAATACTGAACTCAAATATTGGCTAATTACAGTTCTCAGAGCCTGTGTCCCTTGTAAGAGACTGCTCATCAGTGTCTTTTTACTTCTTCCCCAGTCACGTATTTTACTTTTCTTTCTTCCTCACACTGCCATTTCTGACCCCAATCAGCATCTTTAAGAGATAAACATTTCTACTGAAGGATGACAGACCCTACCACTCTTTCTACATTACTTTTGAATTTTCTTCTGCATTTTCAGCTGAGGAGGCCTCTTGGAGAATATCACATCTTAGCCAATCAAACACAGTTAATTTTCTCAGTTTGCTTTTTATTTTTTCTTTTGTATTTTAGAGACGGTGCTTCACAAAGTTGATTGTTTCTTCAGACATTTCTAAAGAAATATTCTTGTCCTTATAGAAGAAGCCAGCGCTCGCTCTCTCTCTCTCTCTCTCTCTCTCTCTCTCTCTCTCTCTCTCTCTCTCTCTCTCTCTCTCTCTCTCTCTCTCTCTCTCGCTGCCCAGGTAGAGGCAGCAGGACCATGTCAGAACTATTGGTTAAACTTTGATTAGATAACAAACTAGTTATTATCTATAACTCTTCTCTGAATTTCTCTGGAGACACTGCATCAGTTGAGATACACTGAATATAGATCTACTTGGTAAGAGAGATCCACTGGGTTGCATTTTCATAGTTTCTGCATGTTATTTTTTTCTAACAATGACATTTTCTCTTTTTCTATACAGGAGATAAGGGTATAGTAGTCACTTCTCCATTTCAATTTATAATTAGATTTGAGTTCTGCAACCCAGCTGCATCCAGTTCCTGAGACTCCAGGGATCCAAACCTAAACCATGGATGGCAGAGCCCCGCATTATGTCAACTTAAATACCGTAGTTTCTTCCTATGCATTTGTAAATTTATACAATGCATAGGGATTCATCTTATGTGTGCACTGGAATATGTTACAAAGTACTGCGTTAACTGAATAATGTTTATTCATTTCATTGAAAGTATTTATTTTAAAATTTAAACCTTGAATGATCTGAGAAGGAAAATGGCTTTAATATTCCTCATTTTGTATAAAATCTTTATAGCAAAAAGACTTAGGACTTATAGGGATGATCAAGAGTGGAGAAATGACTGAGAACATGCAATTTTCTCACACATCTGAACATGCCTATTTCCTACAGAATGCCCATGGCCTGCCACAGAAGGGCCATCATCAAATAAGCCATGATGCATATTTTGTAGGTGAAAACAGTTGAATAAAAGCAAACCACAACCTTCAGTGCCATCATCAATTATAGGGTCCTTCAAGGATAAGCTTGGGATTAAAAATAAACACCCCTTGCTTTTCACAGAAACAGATTTTTCACAAGCTAAATGAGCACACCTGAGGAGGTACGGTGTCAACAGTCCCTCTAATTGGTTAATAACAAGATACACCAGCAGCATTTAATCAACAAGCAATCTGGGTTGGCCGGTTATGTGTTAGGCTCAGCGTTAGCTGGGACACAGCAGTCACAGCGCTTGCCCTCCAGTTAGCATGATAATCAGGGAGTGAAGGGCTCTCCACAGGTAACCACCTTGGACTGCTGTCTGGGCACTGCATACATACCTTTTGGGGCAAGGGAACTTCGCAAGACAAAGAAAACTGAGTTTCTTTGCACCCTGTGGACAGAGTAGAGATGACCAGTTGGAAGCCATCTTGCTTCCTTTACTTCCTCTCTGAGGCAGGACTGATTCTAATCCTTTACATACTAAGTTGCGGAACCAGTATTGTTCTGAGGAGTTTAAAACCTTTTTAAATGCAGCCTTAAATCCCTAAGCATTCCTGTTGGTAACTATTATTTCTTAGGGTTTATAGAGAAGCCAGTTGTATATGAGATTTATTTGCATGCCTAGCTTACTAACCTCAAATTGACGGGGGAGGGATTCCTTAAATCCTATCCATTTTTAAATTATAAAATGATGTTGTGTGTCATACAGTAATCTCTATTCTGGCTCACAGGGTTTCTGAGGGAGTAAACTGACCATAAAAGGTGGCCATGTTCAGTTCAAGGAGCCAGCTTCCATTCCCTGTATTTCTATAGGGCCTTTCTCTGAGGGCTTCAAGGTGCTAAAGAAGAAGAATAATAATTCCAACAAGACCCCAAGTCTCCTAACTTCCCAGAATCCTGAGGCCACATTTGCATAAACAGTCAGAACTGTAGACCTTGTCTGTTTGAGAGGCTGGGCGTAGATCATTTTGGAAATCGAACTCTCTCTCCTCCTTGACTGGAACCTCAGCAGTGGGGGTGGATGGTGACTCAGCTTCCAGTTCACATTCATAAACGTGAGTGCATCTTGTTTTCTGCTGTGGGCAGTGGGACTCCTTTTAGTCCTAACATGAAAAGAGCAAGGCTTTGGAGGCCAGAAGAATAGCAGTGTGAAAGGGAAGGGGTAGGGCTGGGTAGGGGTTCGGCTTTGAGGAAACAGAAGTCAGCTGTTTTAAAGTATGGACTAGACAGACACTCCAGGTGTTTTGAAACAAGTTTCCCAAAGCACTCAGCAGTCTGCATGCATTCCTTTCCACAGCTCTCTAAGAAAAGTGTCTCTTCTGGCTTAGGAAGAAACGTGAAAAAATTGCCACTCTGACCCCCTCATCTTAATCCCTGGCCATTTGGGGAACAATAGAGAAAGCGCAGCTGACAAAGGTGTGGGGCGAATGCCAAGGTTTCTCTGAGCTTTGTGAAGAGCCAAGTGGGAAACTTCGTCTCTGTGCTTCCTTCAAGTCTAGAGATGCAGATTAAGCCAAGCCTCTGATTTACTGCATAAAGCTGCCAATGGAAAGACAGCTCTCAGGTGTAAATCATCTGAGGCTGGTGCTTGCAGCCCTAGTCCTCCTGGCCTTTGTCCTAATGCTTTCTTCAAACTTGATATTATTTCTCTTTTCAGACCTAAGTCTTTGGCCAGACAAGATTTGAACATACAGTGACACTGAGATGCATTGTCACAGACTTTGTAGGAGAGACACTGCCTGTTTTGATGTGGCTGCAAGTCAAATGTTGTGTCAGAGACTTACGACACAGCCTCATCGGGTGAATCACATAAATGTTACCAGTATTATTTTCAAATGGCTTTCCTCCAAGTACTCTCCATAAATAGCGTCAACAATAAAAATGGACTAAATTCAGGCAATTATAAAATCTAGAGATGTGTTCATATGGGAAAGTTAGAATCTCATCTTTTTTTGAATAATTTTTGCAAGAGCCAACAGTGCATCGATTAGGCAATGGAATAGACTGAGGATTGAAGAACTGCTGACTCATCCATTCTGGCTTTTATTTTCTCGAAGCTGAGATCATCTAATAGGAGAAAAGCTGAACAGCAGGCAGTAAGATGGTCTATTGCAAAATGCTTTAGTGTTCCAAACTGAATAAATGCAAAAATTCATCGTTCGTCAATAATAGATAGGTAGACGCAGCTCAAGAAGTGAAACCCTTGGAGGGCATTTGCACTCAGCCAGTTGCCGTGGGCTATTCACACTCCTTGGTGATAGAGATGAAAGTGAGACCAAGGAAGAGAAGATTAAAAAACTGCCAGAGTATTACCCGAACCCTTGGATTCTCTGGGAATCTTCTCCAACTCTGTGCCTCTCTCAGCAGCTGTCATTTCTATATGCAGTGGGACGTGAAGTCAAATGAGGAATTTTTAAAAGCAAAGGTTGACCGAAGGTGCGCGTTTGTTAGACTCCGTAAGTTTCCATCTTATAAGTGATTCGACATCAACTACTTTCTCTGTATGCTTTCCAAAGTGGTTTTGGGGGTCTTGGAACGTATCCTCCTCACATAAGGGAGTCTACCGTACAGATTTTCTTTAAATGTCAGTGTCACTTTGGATTAGAAACCAAATTGTCTAAATAAATCTGTGACAGAGGATTTAGCTTCATTCCAGAAAAATTAATGAAGTCATGGGAAGTAATTTTATTTCACCAAAAAGGCTAGGAAAATTCCAGCATGTAACATTTCACTAATTTGACAATCAATTAAATGCCCAAGCCTCTTCTAAAGAGACAGAGGTTTCAAGCCTGTTGGCATTAGAGTTGAGCAAGCATTTCTCATCAGTACCCCCCCTCCCAGAAAGGGGTTTCACATTCTTAGCCTTGCCTGTGGGCAACTTCGGACTGGAGTACAGAGCTTATGGAGCTCATTGGCACCCAACAGACCTGTCCTAGCTCAGCCTGCCCCCTTCCCAAGTTCAGCCCAGTCCTGACCCTCGGACAGACCTTCACTGATATGCTAAGATGTAAGCTATTTTTTGTCTTAGCCTCCTTCATTTCACTCAGAGCTTTCCATCTTCCCCTCTCAACATTCATCCATTCATCCAGCAAACATTTATTGAGCACTCTGTGCCCAGTGCCAGGCTCCATGCCTGGAGGTGAGCAAAATAGACACAGCCCCTGTCCCCTGAAATCCACAGTGCAGGGGCACCAGTGCAAGCGTCAACCAAATGCTCACATGAATACATCTTAATTACCAAATGCAAAACTGCTATGAATAAAAAGTAACAAGAGGCGATTATAAAAGAGCTCTCACCTACTTTGGGAGGGTGGGGAAGGAAGATGTGAGGGCCACTATTCTGAGGATGGGGCTTTGAGCTGGCATCTGAGGAATAGGTAGCAATTAACTGGCTGAAAGATTGGGAAGGTGGTCCAGGCCCAGGAAGGAGAATTTGCCAAGACCCTCAGGAGGCAAGGAGTATTATCTCTCTTTTCTTTTGCTAACTCTGAGTTACCGCGTATAATTATCCCCAACAAAAGAGCTTGAAAAAAAAAAAAAAAAAAAGCCCTGCATCTATAAGAACTGGAATTCTTGCAGCTGAGCAAAAGTTTTTCAGAAGTAAGTTCAGCAAGACAGAGATTTCACATACAAGGACATAGGATTTGGGGAGGTGTGGTCCTGACTGCCAGTTGTTACCTGGTACTCTCTCCTTTCTTTTAGAACAAGAACCAGGACCCTGCCTGCCAGACCCCGTGTTTCAGCAGGGCACAGGCCACCCAGCTTGAGACTACATTTCCCAGCTTCCTTTGCACTCAGGTGTGTCCAAGTAAATAAGTTCCAGTGAATTTAATTGGAAATGAATTAATTTCTTTTAAGGGAAATTGCTTGTTTTCTCTTTCCTCTCCCTTCCCCTTCCCATGTTCTTGTCCATGTTCTCCCTTTCTCTTCCCATGACAGAGGAAGGCCTGGGTCACTCAGGTGCAGAGCTACATCCTAAGACCAGACTGTTTCATGAGAGAGAAGTTCACTGTAATCTTATATTTTGGGGTCTCTTTAAGTTAGCCTGTTCCCTAATTAGCACAGGAGTGGTTATCTTATTCAATTGTTTTGTCTTTGCAATGCTAACCAAAACAAAAGTCATAATGGAAAGATAAAGAAATTTGATTATATCAGATCTGACAATTAAGTTCTCAAACTTGTTGCAATGATGTTGCTAACCTTTTTTGATATCTGAGATATTATTCATTATGAATTTGTACCAACTAGACAGTTAACCAAGTTTACTATTTGGAAGTGCTGAAAAGGCTGCATGAAAAAGTTAGACGACCTGAACTTTTGGCCAACAATTCATGGCTCTTGCATCACGACAATGCACCAGTTCACACAGCACTGTCTGTGAGGGAGTTTTTAGCCATTAAACAAATAACTGTATTGGAACACCCTCCCTACTCACCTGATCTGGCCCCCAATGACTTCTTTCTTTTCCCAAAGGTACAGGAAATATTGAAAGGAAGACATTTTGATGACATTCAGGACATCAAGTGTAATAAAATGACAGCTCTGATGGCCATTCCAGAAAGAGTTCCAAAATTGCTTTGAAGGTTGGACAAGGCACTGGCATCGGTGCATAGCTTCCTAAGGGGAGTACTTCAAAGGTGACTATAGTGATATTCAGCAATGAGGTATGTAGTGTTTTTTCTAGGATGAGTTCACGAACTTGTCAGACCTCATATAAAAATTTTCTGGTTTGCAAACACGCCAAATCAAATGCCACATGACAAAATTGGGAAACAACATTTGCAACACACGACAGACTAAAGGCTAATACCACATACATTTCCTTATCTACTATCTGTCAGGCACTACGCTGAATGCTTTATGGGGACTGTCCTGATTAAAACTGACTACAACCCTGTGTGGTAGGTGTTACACAACATAGTCATTAATCGTGGCCTGTGAATTCACCACTGACTTGCTGCGTGGCTTTGAGGAAATGACCTAAAATAGGGATGCTAGTACCTTCTTCCTAGGATTGTTTATGAAAATTAAATGAGACAGTTACTGTGAACAGCTGGGCAGGTGCGCCCTGGATAAGGGCAAATAACTAAGACAATAAGTAGGGCTGAAATCCAGTGCCTGCCCTCTAAGCCACGAGCCCTAGCGAAAGGTAGTGCCCGCCTGAGGAAGGGGTGCCTTTTCTAATTTTTCACAAAGGCACCTTATGGACTAGTGGTCCTGAAATGAGATAACTGCTGAGCAAAGTGCCTGCAGTAAGTGTTCAGTATGAGTTAACACTTATCATTAACAGTAGAATTATTGTTCTCATTCTCCAGGTGAGAAAGCTGAGGCTTAGAGAAGCTAAGCGATTTGTCTTTCACAGGGTTAATGCAAAGATTCTTAGAAATACATAACAAAAAGTCAAACAATCCATAAAAATCTTCAAAGGACATCATTCACAGAAAAAGAACACATGTATGAAGACATACAAAATTACTCATAATTAAAGAAGTGAGAGTTAAGACAATAAATGAGATACTTTTCGCCTATCAGATTAGTCAACTTCGGTTATATTCTGCCTTGATAAGGGATGCAAGGAAACAGTCACTCTGTTGATGGGGCTATATATTGGCTTGAGACTTCTTTCTACTCAGTTGCAGAACTAATCATTGAATCCCAGATGCAAGGATGCCTTAAAGACTCAGGCTTCTGACCTAGGGAAACCGTAGTGTGTGAGTGATCTGCTGATTCTGGACAGTTAGTCTTTGGCTAGTCAGTGGCTTGTCTCTGCAAATAGGTTTTCATATTCATTTTAATTTTAGTTAAACTTTAACTAAAATTTTAATAAAGAAAATTTTAGTGTCTCAGGGCTTAAAAATAAGAAAAGGAGTACTTCGTTTTGTACTTTGCATTAGATTTATCTTGGCTATTGGTTGATAAGACGCAAACCTTTCAAATAATTGCCTTTAAGCAACAACAAAAAATGTTAACATGAATATTTAAAATCATTTATATAAATCATTCACTCCCCTTCCCTCTTAACAGAGACTACACAACATGACTTAATTTTTTATTGAATACTCAGCATGATCATTATTGAATATCAATTACTCTGCCATCTCAGAACTCAACACTAAACTGTTTTATATTACTATCTACAGGCTTAAATAAATTAAGGGGACTATTCAACAAATGATATTAGGACAGCATGGTGGCCTTCTAAAAAAGTAATGTTGGATTCTTAATTCAATGGAATTAAGATCACAGATATATATTGACCTATCAATTCATATATCTGAAGAAAAGAATTGAGTTTTGATCTTACTGATTCATTCATGGCGAATCGTGAGCAATGCATTGGGAAAAAGCATGGAGGGTGCTAGACCAATGGCTGGTTCGATAGGGCAGCCTGGAGAGGCAAGACTATACATTGTTGAGGACACTGGGGAAGTCTTGGCCACAGGACACAGCAGGAAGATTCTAGGAGGAAGTTAAAATGGTTAATTATGTTAACATAGGTCACTGAATTCTCAATGTTTTCAAATTTGTGAAGAGTTAGGTAGTGACTACTGCTTCGTACTTAAGTTCCACACCTGTCTTTTCTTTTTTTTCTCCACACCTGTGTTTTCAAGACAGAAGAATTAAGTCTTTCTAGAAGACTTCTATCTTCCTAGACATCATATGCAGAACTGGGTAAGGATTTGCAAATTAGCATATCTTATAGATAAGTCTTGCTCATTTGAAAGCCTAATTTACCCTTAAAAGACAAGCTTATTTCAGTATTCCCTGGCAAGATAAAGTGACCTTGAAGATTGTAAGCCTGTAGCCTGGGTCCCTTGGTCCCTGGGTCATACGGAGCAGGAAATTCCTCCCTGTCTGAAGCTAGGTGGGAGCAGGCGATTCATGGTTTATTATGCTTGCTTGGAGCCACGGACAGGGTCTGTCATTCTCAATAACTATTTCTTGAGTTCATAAATGAACCTGATTGTAAACTCACCTGAAAGAGTTGCTGGAAGTATTTTGAAGGGCATGAAAAAATACTTGACAGGATTGATAAAAGGATTTCATAAGCATTATCCAGTGACAATAGTCAAGGCACCAGAAATTCTTTCTCTATTCCTTTTTAAATATTATCTTGGATTATGCCTTTATAAAATTACAATAGATCCTAAGGATTACTTCAGTTGGCTTCTTGAATCAAATCTTTTTGAATAACAGTTAGCCAAATCTATCAAATGGGACAATTAAATGCCTTTTTCCATTCCCATGTAGACACATGTAAGCTGCAATTCTTCATGCTGGTTAAAAGAAGTTCAAAAAAACAGAATGTGTTTTACTATTATAATGTAGAACTTTCTCTTAATCTTAATTTTAAAATAAGCATCATTAAGCTGAACATCACTGTTACTAACCTGATCATAAATAGTGCTGGTCTTCTTGTTGAGGAATTTATTTTCAGGTTTGGAACTGTGTTAATGAAATTAAATTTACTGTTGCTTATATGATATCATTTATATTTTTATTTCTATTTTTTTTTGACATCTAATAACATTATTATTATTGTAGGGAACAATTTTTTTCAGCAATATTAATGATCCATTTAAATTGTTTACCTTCTATTTATGACAAGTGAGATAGTTATATATATATATATATTTACAGTAGTGCTATATAGTTTCCTTTCTAAGTAATGAAATTTAATTTTAAAAATGGAATCAATTAAAAGAAAAATATTAAGTAATGATTAGCATAAGTGATATAGTGAATCATGAAGAGAATATCAGAATGCCTAGATTTGGGGAAACGCTGAGATTTAGAAGAGAGTATAAACTGAGCGTGGCATGGTGACAGGCTAGCTAACAAAATGAGCTGTGTCTCCCAGGATCACTTGTGGATTTTGGACCTTATCTTAAGAGCAATGGGAGCCACTAAAGAGCTGAAAGCAGGGGAGGGTCACAACTGGATTTGCCCTTTTATAAAAATCACTGTGAAAGTGGTGCCGAGAGAGGATTAGAATGTGACAAGAGGAGGCAGGGAAGTCAATTAGGAGCCAACTTCACTAATCCAGGAGAGATGATCGTGGCCTAAGCCTTGGTGTTGCAAGTAGGACAGATAAAGCACCATCCTGGCATGACATGGTCACTGAGGTAGAAGAACCTCTGGTTTCTGGCTTAGACAACTGGGTCAATGGTGGGATGGGACCCTTCAGAGAGAGATTATGGAATATAGGAGGAGAAGTGGATTTTAAAAGAATTGTGATGACCTGCTTAGACATGTTGTATTTGAGGTGACTTGTGAGAAAATGAAGAAATAGCCAATAGGATAGTGGATTACTGGGCCAGGAACTTGTGTGAGAGATTTTGATTAGAGTCACCAACATTTTATTCTGAAAGGAATAAAAACCCATCTGTATTCGTTTGCTAGGGCTGCCCAAACAAAGTACCACAAACTGAGTGGCTTAAACAACAAAAATGTATTTCCTTGTAGTTCTGGATGTTAGAAGTCCAAGATCAAGGTGTAGATAGGGTTTGTTTCCTCTGAAGGCCTCTGTCGTTGGCTTGTAGATGGCCGTCTTCTTCCAATGTCTTCATATCATCTTCCCTCTGTGTGTACATGTCTATCATGATCTCCTCTTATAAAGACACGAGTCATATTGGATTAGCGCCCACCCTAATAACCTAATTTTAACCTTAATTAACTCTTTAAATACCCTATCTCCAGATAGATAGGGTCACATTCTGAGGTACTGGGAGTTGGAATATCGACATATCAAATTTTTTTTTTGGGGGGGGGTGGGGGGTAGCCATGATTCAGCCTATAACAAACACCATCCTGACTTATTAAATAAAAAAAGACATTTGTTGGCTAATGAAACCAGGAAGTTCAAAGGAGTGAAGGAGGATTCTGGATGAAGGGATTCAAAGTTTGGACTCAGGATGTGTCTTCATTTCTGTCACTCAACTTTACATGGTGTCACCTGCATTCTAAGGTAGGCTCTCCCTCATGGTACCAAAGACGGCCATTTCAGGACTATAGTTTCTGTACAGCCAATCCCTGTGAAGAAAGGAATTTTTCCCTGATAATCCTAGCAGAAATCCTGAAGAAAATCTTACATGATCTATCTTAAATCACTCACTCACTTTAAATAAATCACTAGTGTAGGGAAAAGCAACATGGGCAAGTGCCAAGGCTGAACTCCAGCCTGTCCCTGCCGAATGGCCAATCCCATGTAAACCCCAAGATTGGGGAATAATGAAAGTGTTTCTTTATAGAGTTGTTAAACTGGCAATAACAACAGCAACAAACCATGTCCACTATGATTCTTAAAGCCACAGAAGTAGATGCGGCAACCCATGAACAATGTGTAGAAGGAAACTAAGAGGGCCGAGGTTAGGAACCTGAAGGGGAAAAACACTATTTAAAAGATGAGATGAGAAATAGAGTCCTTGAGGAAGATGTAGAAGATAAAGAAAAACAACTAGGACAGTGCCAAGAGACAGTTTTAACAAAAAAACCATGATTTGCAACACCTTGGAGAAAAAAGGTAAATATGCTTAATTGCAAAGATCTCAGACACATCAATTTTTAAAAAAGATACACAAATAAAAAAATGGGCAGAAAATCAGAAAAGGCAGTTCACACACAAAAATAAAATGACATATGACATGGTATTTAAATTCATTCATAAAGAAAAACAAATCAAAACATTTTTGAGATATACTTTTGTGCTTTTCTTTCTTTCTTTCTTTTTTTTTTTAAGGAGCTCACAGCAGCCCATGCAGGGATCAAACCTGCAACCTTGGTGTTATTAGTACCATGCTCAAACCAACTGAGCTAACCGGCCACCATCCTTTTGTGCTTTTAAGATTGGCAAAAATAAAAAGACAAACAAATCCAGTGTTAGGAAAGTAAAGGGAAATAGGCAATCATGGAGAACCTGCTGGTGGTATAAATAGGGCACCTTAGGCAGAGCACTTTGTCTAAAGGTGCTCACTGACTCAGCATGTCCCAGCTAGGAATTGACTATCATAAGTAAAGTAAGCCATATTTTGTAAATAAAGAAATAATCCAAAGATGCATCAAAAATAGATTAAATTCAAAACATTGCCCAACAACTATGGAGGAACACCAATAAATTAGAACAGACACTGGCTACAGACCACTGACACATAGCCATACTGGGGGTCCCCACTGAATATCCCATGAAAGGGAAAACCAGGTGGATAAAATGTAGACATATGGACATATGGGCTGTTTTGGAAAGTTCTCCAAAATATAGTAATGAAATTGTAAGGTGCAGAGCCATGTGAATAACGGATTCTATTTTTGTACATTTTTTTCCCCATTGTAAAAACTGTTTTATTCACTTCATTACACTTCCATCATCCATTGTTCCTAAGCATACCACTGCTCTACGTAATCTATTTCACAGTTTGAGTTTTCTTTTTGGGGAACGCAATTTGTTGACTGTTTTTCTCTTATTCTATATGTGCATTTTAAAATAAATAAGATGCTAATTTATTCTCCTCTTATCCTATGCATGCATTTAAAAATAACTTCCAACTTAAACAGGAAGAATAAATTAATTGGAGACAATGAATGACGTGGTGAAAGCATGAACCTCCCCCTCACTTTTTACTGATGTGATAGTGTCAAACAAGTACATTTTAAAATGCATATAGCTGTGTGGGTACGTACCTCAAAATATTTTATGGAGGAAAGCATAAGAAACTGAGAGCAAGTGGCTGCCTTCTGTGAGAGGGACTGTGTAAGGAGAGGGTAGGAGGTTGTAGGGTGAGACTTTTAGTTTCCATTTCATACTTATAGTTTTTTAAATTTATTTGAGCAACAAACAATAATTGAGCATGCATTGATGCCAGGCACTGGACAAGGTACCGGGGAAATAATGGAGGAAGAAATTAGAGCTGAAACACTAGCATGGCCTCCACAGACAGCCGGGGGTTGAATCCCACTGTTGCACACTTAGAAGTTGGAAGACTACAGTTAAATTACTTAACTTATCTGTCAGTTGCTCTATCCGTAAAATGTAGATTAACGGTTCTTATCTGATAGGACTGCTGTGAGAATTAAATGAGATCATGCATGTAAGATGCTTAGCACAGTGCCAGGTATTTAATACCTGTTCCTTAATTGTTAGAGCTAAGAAAAAAAGAAAAGAAAAAAAGAAAAAACGTGAGGTCCCCATCCTGGTAGAACGCACAGTATGAGTGCCTGACCTGTTGAGGTTGTTGGTTATTGGAAATGAAGGGCCAGGTTGTTGGATGATCCATCCAGGCAGATGCTGGCACCACCCAGCATGACAGCAGGGCTGTAGGGCCTTCTTGCCCTGAGGAGGGAGGGGCGGGGGGAAATGCAGCCTTCTAATGAGATGGCCTTCGGCTGTCATGGGAGGATCCTGGGGGAGCCTGGATGCAATCAGGGCAGGGAGACTCTGGACAGAGCTGAAGACAGTCTGGGAGCCTGGTCTGGAGCAGAAGTAAGAGTCTGAGAAGTTAGCCCAGGAAGCTCAAGAATGGGGCTAATCAGCTAGAGCCTGAGGCCAGGAAGCATTCCAGAGAATTAGGGAGGGGAGAGTGAGGCCACTGGAAAAGGTTCAAGCAGAGAGGCCGCACATCAGTGACTTTGCTCAAAGGAACTGTTGGAGCACCACTATTTTGGCTGATTATTTTTTCTCTTATTTTTCTGTATTAAGTACGTGGAATTTCTGTGGCATCCTCAGATGCTTTAGGCTTCTAGAATTTTTAGGATTTATCCTTTTTGCTACACTTCCTGTGCCTAATGTTTGCAGTGGGAAGAGGGCCATGAGCCTTGGGAGTCAGCTGGCCTGTGGCTCGGTGATCCCTCGGCCATGCCCCTGTCTCTGAGCCTTCCGGGGTTTGACTTTTGCCCCACTCTGTCTGCAGCTCACTCCAGTCTTCCCTGACTCCCGGGTGCCTGAGTGGGGTGACAGCAAGGGCAATTTGGCAACATCAACATAAAAGGCTTATAAGGGGAAAATATTTTTGGAACAGGAGATAAATCCCAAGTTGGTGGAAAGCTGCTCTCCTGGGGAGAAAAGAGCTGCCTCAGTTTCCCATCAACACTTATACTCAGTAAGTAGAGCCCTAAAATATTAATTAAAGGCACACATGAATGGTCCCTGTTTCAATCTGTAAATCACAGCCTTTGAGGTATAGATAGAAGAGGACAAAGGCTCTTCAATTTGCCCCTCACTAATGACACTACCAGCTCTAAAAGAAGAACCAACTGAGTGGTCAGAAGTTGCAAAAAAAAATTATAGCAGGAAAGGAATGAAGTAGTGGGTCCAGCTCTGATAATCTCAACATCTTTTCTAAAGTAATCCATCCTTTCCTCACCAAAGCAATAAATGCACTAATTAATCTTATATGTTTGGCCTATGTGGTAGAGGTATTCTCACCTCATTATTCCCAATTGTGTTCTTCAATTACAATTTGAGCTTTCTTGCATTCTTTTCTCACCTCCTCTAGTTCTTTTCTCATCTCTACTTGCACCAGAGTTTAATTTTTACCTCACTCTGACTTCTTGTTTCATAAAAATCAAACTACTTAATTCTCATTGAAAGCAAAAAAGCAGGTATTTTCTAAAATGTTCTTTCCATCTCTCTAATAAATTATTTTCAGACTTGGGCTTTTTCTCCACATCTAAGTGATACTTCTTTTCTGCTATAGAAAATTTTCTCAGGTCCCAGTGTGTGTGTGTGTGTGTGTGTGTGTGTGTGTGTGTGTGTGTGTGCGCGCGCGCGCGTGCACGCGTACGTGTTTATACATCCTTGAATGGGCTTGTTTATATTCCAATGCGGCATTTATAAGCAGTCATTCATTAATTCAATAGATAGTAATTTCTTAAAAAATTGGTATTTGTTTATCCTATGGTGGGCAAGGTGTTTATAAAACTGAATTACGTATAAGGATTTGTGTTCCAAGAGCCTCTGATTTACTAGAAAATGTGAGATAGGTCTAACAACAATAGTGCAAGGTTGAAAGCCAGGTAGGCAACCTGAGTAGATTTCACGATTTCTACCTGTGGCTTTTTCATAGACGATACAAGGTAAACCGTGATGCTGAGATAGGAAGGACTGACTGCACAGCTCAGTGTTGCTCTGAGTTGGCAGTCATTTGAAGCTAAGAGCGCTGAGGCTATTTCCAATTTATATTACCCTTTTCTTCCTCTGGAAATATTAAAATGCTAGCAAACTAACATGCCAATGTTTCTATAATCCTGTAAGTTAATGAGTGTAATGAAGTTTACATTCTGTTACAGTATTTGTTAAAATGATTACATTCCATTATAAATCACTGTTGTTCCTCAGCCATTTCAAAAAAGCAACAAGAATGTTACCAAATGTTAGTGGAAAATCAATGAGATGTTTTCTTTGGGTTGAGTATTTCCCAAAATGTTTATTTTCCAGTGATGAAAACATGTAAGGCTATCGTTGTTTTACACTGGCATAGAACATTAACCAATTGCTTTGATCATGTCTTTTTGTGAAAAGGCAATTTGACAAAACATTATAATGGGGAACTTGCTTTTAAAATTTGTTTAATTTGTTTTAAAAATTGTCATTTAAAAAACATTATAATTTTGACACTGAAAAATCCAGGCCATGACCAATAATAGTTTTAAGCTTATCTCATTTAGATGTGATTGAAAATAGAAAAGTGACTTCCAAACCCCTAGAGGGTGTGTCCGCCTCACAGATCCCTACCCGGCCGGATGCTGTAGCAGAGGCAAAGAGCCGCTAGGTGGCTCTGTCATTTTTAAATAAAAGCAAAGTCGCAAAAGATAACGTATAGTTTCGGAACAGAACAAAATATCTCAACTAGGCAGAACTTTTAACCAAAGCAAGAAGCAATGATCTGCAATTATGGCCTCTCAGAATAATTTGGAGCTATTGAGTTCAGAATTAGACTTTAAACAACAACAAACAATCCTGCAAAGCTGCAAAATATGTATTGGTAAGCAATTTGCTAAAAAAATAAAGGAAGGTATATTATTAAGCACACCAATTACTAAAGGGAAGATGGTTTCAAATCTTTACTAATTTATTATCATCTGGTTCCTACCTTTTTTTTTTTTTTTTTTTTGGATTTTCTCTATTTAATTTAGACCTTTAAGTTTAATAAAATAAAATAAAAACATTAAACTTGGGCATTGTAACTCATTAAAAATTGCTTTCCAATTTCCTGGGTTATAGTTGTCATTCTTATTAATATCCCAAGAGAATAACACAACTAAACAACTTCGTTTTGGGTTATTTGGGAGGAAAGAAAACAAAAAGCACTGTGCTTATCTGAATTAAGAAACATTTAGATCCTTAAATCAAAATACAATTACAGCAAACACCATTCCATTCTACAGCATTTGCCAGGAGATTAAAAGAAATAGCGTGCTTTAGAGTTGACAAATATTTCCTTTCTGGTTCCAGAAAAGATGAGAAAAATAGTTACGTTTGAAGTGTGATTTACGTTTTAGGTACCAATTTGCTCGTTAAATATCTGTGGATTTCATTTTTTAGTAAGTTATGTAACGGAAGACGATAATTTCCCCCAAAGTACATAACTAACTTAACTTTCTGATGAAAATAAATGCAGGATTGGAGGTGGGTAGGTTCCAAATTATTAAATACTCTGAACTGTCAGTCTGCAATTGGCAAACAGGAAAAAAACAAAAAAAACACACAAAACAACGCTTTTGCCCACCCCTCTCCCTTAAACGAGAATTTCTGACCTGCCACTTGTTAAGAAGATATTTAGGAATAGTTTTAATTTGTAAAAGATACAATTTTCTTATTGTTGTTCTGAGCCAGTAAATAATGATTGCATGGCATGTGGTATCGCTGCGGGATTTTACTGGTTTTGTTTTTTGCCAGGCAAGAACCGCCGTTGAAAACTTACAGAAGTAGTTTGTAAAAGTACTTTTTTTTAAACAAAAGTATGATAATTTGTTGTGGCCGTTTTTTAAATGAGAGCTTCTCGAACAGTTTAAATTAAACTTGGCTTTAAAATGCTAATTCCGAACCCACTTAATTTAAATGTCTTTGAAAACGTTCACCCTTCTGTTTTTGAAGACAACAAATCACACTGAAGGAATGCAGAGACGAGACATAAACTGAACAAATACTTCTCGAATGTGAACGAACAAATAGTTATATGTTTTGAGGCATGGTTAGAGAAATTAAAAACCGATTTCAGTCCCTCCGATCACAGAATTCCCTAGAAGGGGACCCACCAAGGATGCCGGTTAATATACTGTATCGTATACCCCAAAGAGTTGTAGATCACGTCTATTCCGCTGGACTGAGAACAGATCAGTTAAAACCGAACGTGAATGGTGCAACTGGATCACAAAAGGTGTAGAGGCTTGAGGCAGAAAAACTGAAGGGGGCGAGGCAGGTGGCCTGAGCGGCCATCTAAAGTGAACTCACGAACTTCTTGGAAACATTTGTAGTCTTTTGGTTATCTTCTCTTTGTTTTAATATTTGTTATTCTATTTCATTACTGTGGTAAGAGTACCGTAGGTAGGAAGCGGTGTTTTTCGCCCTAAAGTTGGAGGCGCCGGCCTCCCCCAGGCTCTCGGGGCTCCCACGGCCCAGCCGGGAGGGGCTGCAAGGGCGGGGCGCGCTCCGCGGGGCCGCCCGGGCAGGTGGGGCGTGGCGGGGGCGTGGAGAACCGGGACCCGGCCGCCGCCCAGCCCCGGGCCCGGCCCGGGAGGAGCCGCGCCGCACACTGTTATAAGAAGCGGGCTCGCAGGCGCTCCGCGCGCACCCGCCCGACCCCCGTCCGGAGTACGGGGCGCCGAGCGAGGGCCGAAGCGGGGCCGCAGGGTTGGCTCCCAAAGGGATGCTCTCGCCGGAGCGGCGAGGCCAGCCCCGCTCGCCCCTCGCAGCCGCCGCGCCGCACCCGCCGACGGCCACCGACATGGCTCTCTACTGCGGCGACAACTTCGGCGTGTACTCGCAGCCCGGCCTGCCCCCATCCGCCGCTGCCGCCCCGGGCGCCCCCCCGGCCGCCAGGGCGCCCTACGGGCTGGCCGACTACGCCGCGCCGCCGGCCGCCGCTGCCAACCCCTACTTGTGGCTCAACGGGCCGGGCGTGGGCGCTCCGCCGGCCGCCGCTGCCGCGTACCTGGGCGCCCCGCCGCCGCCGCCGCCCCCCAGGGGCGCGGCGGGGCCCTTCCTGCAGGCGCCGACCGCCGCCGGCACCTTCGCCTGCGCGCAGCGGTCCCTCGCCCAACCCGCGCCCGCCGCGCCCGCCTCGCCCGCGGGGCCCGCCGCGCCCGGCGAGCTGGGCTGGCTGTCCATGGCCAGCCGCGAGGACCTGATGAAGATGGTGCGGCCGCCCTATTCGTACTCGGCGCTCATCGCCATGGCCATTCAGAGCGCGCCCGAGCGCAAGCTCACGCTCAGCCACATCTACCAATTCGTGGCGGACAGCTTCCCCTTCTACCAGCGCAGCAAGGCGGGCTGGCAGAACTCCATCCGCCACAACCTGTCGCTCAATGACTGCTTCAAGAAGGTGCCCCGCGACGAGGACGACCCAGGTGAGGGCAGGTGGACAGGTGCTTCCTCGCGGGGAAGCGGCGCGCGGGTAGGGTGGGTGGGTGGTCTCCGCGTGACTGACTTGAGACCTATGCAGAGTCTTCTGATTCTAACTGGGGATGCGAGCCGGTGGAGGGCCAGCCACCCGAACGAACCTCCTTTGACATGGGTGAGGGGGACCCAGAAGGCAAAGAGAAGTATCAATGGATCCTCGGAGCGAGGACCCGGTGAAGAAGGAGCAGGTCCCGTACACTACCCCCCCCCCCCCTCCACACACACGCACGCAAAGGCGGGCCAGTTAGAGAAAAAGGAAAAATCCCATTCATACAGGAAGCCACCTATGGGCCATTTGAAGGGAGGTAGATTGGGAATAAGAACACGGTGAGCTCTCAGATAAGGGATGACGATAAAGGGATTCACATGAGCTGAGAATCCCATCACATATCACAAAAGAGGTGATGAGAGACCTCGGGAAACAGCAGGTCATTCAAGCTGTCCATCGGTGCGCTTCCTCCTGCATCAGGTTCCTAAGAGACTCACTGCGTCCTTCATAAAACAGTCTGCCTACCTTGAGAGAGACGAGTTGAGGATAGCGGCACAGACATGAGGCAGGCGCAGAGGGATCACAGAACTTCAGCTGGGTCCTGCAGATTGTGGGTTTGGCACCTTAACTGTTTAGAAGTGTAAAAATGAAAACCCCAAATTTGCTTTGTTCTGATCTAAGCTCAGGGCTGGGAAGGGCTACCTGCGAGGTGGAGAAAAGCTAAAAAACAAAACAAAAAACAAACAAACAAAAAAACCCCGAGAGAAACAGAATCCTATTTGAGGTTTTCAGAAGGCGCCCAGGGCAAGGGAGGTGTGGGGGCAGAGTTGTGATAGGAAAAAGAGAAGGGAAATAAAACCGGTTTAGTTGCACACAACAGAGATCCAGGATTTTGTGTAAATTTTGTAAATACTCTGGAGTATTCCTAGTGGCTTCTAACAGAAATACTGTACAAATCACATGTGATTGTAAATTTCTAGCAGCCACATTAAAAAAGTAAAAAGAATCAATGGACTTATTTTTAACGTCTTTTTTAGGTAACTCAAAATATTGTTTGAACCTATAACGAATATAGAAATTATTACTGAGATACTTTACATTACTTTTTTGGTACCAAGTATTCAAAATCCTGTGTGTGGTTTTACACTACCTCTCACTTTAGCCACTTTTCAAGTGCCCAGCAGCCACATGTGGCTAGTGTAGTGGCTACTGTACTGGACCAGACATCAGTTGTAGAAGGTGCATGTTCCTGATGTAGCCTCCAGATCACCTGCGATTATCATGTAAATTTCATGTATACTCCTGTGGACCTTCTAACAAATTCAAGGATCTATAGTGTCTTGTCTCAAAGTGCTTGGTACCAAGGTGGCACAATATAAATATCCTGATAGGTGCAGATATTATTATTTAGATGGTAGTTATATAAATAATTTTTTTCTGCAAGTATTTGCAGAAAATGTCAGTGGAGAAAGTGGGTGTGGGGGAGTGTGTGGTGTTATGCTGTGGAAGCAGCATAACAGTGGTTAGTTGAGAATGCTGAGTCTAGAGCCAGTCTGCTTGAATCCTGGCCCTACCATTCTTTACTGGGCATATGGCAAGTTAGTAACCAGTCTGTGCCTCAGTTTCCCTATCTGAAGAGTGGAGGTGATATTGCCTATCTCCACATAGCTGTGAGGAGGAACTGAGGTTATCCATGTAAAGCACTCACTACGAGATAAGTGCTTAACAGTACTTTTTCAAATGCCTGTGATTTTTCTTTTTTTTTTTTTTTTTAACCAGAAGTGAAAAGAGTTGTTGGGAGATAAAATCCTCCAAGGTGATAGATCTTGTTTTACTTCAATTGTGCTAAATAAATTGAGTGAAATTTTCTCAGTAGGAGACTAGCATCATGCGTTAAATGGGGCTCTGATCACCCAGTGAAGGGAAAACTTGAAAGAGCTGCTTCCTGCCCAGGGTGAGGAGGAGATGGAGACTCGAGGAGAGGACTTCCCTTGTTCTCTGAATATATGCCACCCAAGGCGTTGTTAATACCATTGGTTCTTCAGTAATAACTCTTGTCATTTTTGTTCAACAAGGTAGAGGATCAGACATTTGAGGTTCCCTTATTCCAGTGGAGTATTTTTTAGGGGCGATTATACTCGTTCAGCAAATAATTAACAGATGCTATTTTTGCACTGCTTACTGTGTGCCAGCTATTATGCAGAGATATCATTTAACCCTCACAGCCAACTTATGAGTTGGGTACCATTGTTATCCCTATATGTATAAGAAATGGAGGTCAAGTTTAAGTAGCGCCAGGATTTTGCAAGGGCACTCCATGTGGACCTAGAAAGGAAGGTGTTGGCTAATTAAAAGTATCTTGTGAGTAGAATTATGTCTTAAGATTTAAGTAGCAGACACTGCCAGGAGGAAATGAAAGTGGCCAGAACATCTTTGTTCGAGATTTCTCCTTGAAGGTGAAGAATGTGGATTGAGCGTCTTTGCCAGTGTTTAATGAAAGTTTGCCCTCCTTCTCCAAAAATTGAAGCTAAGTGCGAAGGCATAAACTAGGTCCTTCTCTAACGTCTTTCTTCCTCGTCTGTACAGGGAAAGGAAATTACTGGACCCTGGATCCAAACTGTGAGAAAATGTTTGACAACGGGAACTTCCGTCGGAAGCGAAAGCGCCGCTCTGAGGCCAGCAGCAGCTCCACAGTGGCTGCAGGGACATCAAAATCAGAAGAAGGTCTCTCCTCAGGATTGGGGTCTGGAGTGGGCGGGAAGCCAGAAGGAGACGGCCCTTCTGCTTTGCTAAGGCCTTCCCAGTCCCCAGAGCCTCCTGAGGGCGCCAAGAGTACTGTCTCCTCTCCAGGAGGATCCATGCTCAACTCCACCCCTTGCCTCAACACCTTCTTCAGCAGCCTCAGCACCTTAAGTGTCAGCAGCGGTGGGAGCACCCAGCGAGCTCTCTCTGGAGGCCACCACCTCCCTGGGATCCAGGGGGCCCAGCTACCCTCCAGCAGCACATTTTCCCCCAGCTCCGTCTCCGAAGCCTCACCAGACACCTTGCAGCTGAGTAACAGCACCAGCAATGGCAGCAGCCAAAGATCTTCCTATTATAGCCCTTTCCCTGCCAGCACCAGTGGGGGCCAAAGCACCCCCTTCAGCCCCCCTTTCTACAACTTCAGCATGGTCAACAGCCTCATCTACCCCCGGGAGGGCTCTGAGGTATAGAGCACTACTTCTCAGACTTGAATATGCACACCTGAGATTCCAAGACAGTAGGGCTGGGGTGGGAAGTGAGGCTCCACATTTCTCTGGAGCTCCCAGGTGATCTTATGGTTCGTTGACCACACTAGGAGTAGCCTGGGTATAGTAGATAAGTCTTTCAACAACCCAGTAAGCCTTTACAGGTTTCTCTGGAGAAGGGCCTCCCTGGAGAGAAATCCACCCCACTCTGATTAGGATAGTACCTGAGGACAGGGACCATGTCTGTTTTGTTCATCACTGTATATTAGGGTTACAAGCTCAAATGTGTACACAGGCCAGCCAAAAAACAACTGAATGAAGTTATTGGGTAGGAAAAAGATAGCATCTGGCAACCGAAGCAATAGGGAGTAGTTGGGACTGACTGGCTGAAGGCGGTTGTGAATGGCTGGTAGTTATCTCCTGCCTGGCAGCATTCTGATTTTACCAGAAAAGTCAGATATCTGTATTTTTGTAGGAAACCTCCATTTGAATTCTTTGCCACTAATGAAAGTTTTAAAGATACTGTACTGGGAAACCCCAGCAATCCTTGAGCTACATCCAGCTCATGAATCCCCTCCGCTTAATGCTTAGTGTCTGGTACACGGTAGCTACTAATAGCAATAGAACTACCCGAGGAAGCCCTGTGTGTCAGGTGCTGTTCTAGACACTTGACTCACAACAATGTTGGGAGATAGATATTATTATAAGCCCTCATTTTTCATCGAGGGCAGTGAAACTCGATGTTAGGTAACTCACCCAAGGCCATACACATAGTAAGTCATGGAGTCAGTATCAGGTCTAAGCAGTCTGGCTCCAGAGCTGGTGCTTGTAACATGGTGTTCTAGTTCTTGAAAAACAAAGGTGCCAGCAACCATAGGCAAACATAGTGGATAGAGGGTAGGAATGAGCTAGAGCCCAGTTGACCAAAGATTCTGGTTGAAATAAATATCACTTGAGACGTTGCCCTGAGCAGCGAGGATGCCATGTTCCTGAGGCCTGGGGTGGCCATTGTCCTAGTTAACTTGGTGTCCTGTCCCTGTTAGTATGCGTCCTGGATTTCATGGTTTTCAAAACAAAGTATTAGAATGTTATTAAAAGTAGTTTTAAAGTGGAATTTTTGTAGCCTTTTCATAAACCATTTGTGGTAAGATTTTAAAAAGAACATAATTTATTTTTAGCACTCCTTTTATTCTCAAGAGGTGTCCTCATTTGAATAATTTTTGTGGTCACCCTCTCAGTGCCCAGCAGAGTGCCTGGCCTCGTACACGGCAGACACTCAGTCACTGCTTGAACTTTTCCCCAAAGGGTTAGTTGATTTTATTGGAACAGCGTTGCATTAAGATGAAGATAATGTCCTATGAATTGCTTTGTACCATGTTGTTGGTTTGGGGTTTTAACTTCCTTAAAGAAACAAAAATTTCATTGTAAAAAAATTTAACTTTTCCCTGTATATTCTTAACTCTCACAGCATTACTCTTAAATTTTTATTTTGAAATAACGTACAGAAAATTATTTTTTAAAAGTTTATTGAGGTGTAAGTAACACCACCATTATGTTTAAATATTATGTACAGGCATACCTCGTTTTATTGCACTTCACAGAGGTTACAGTTTTTTTTTGTTTTTTTTTGTTTTTTTTTTACAAATTGAAGGCAAGACCCTCCACCAGCAAAAAGATGACATGCTTTATTGTTCAGCCCACTTTCTGGCGATGGTCTGGACCCAGACCTGCAATATCTCTGTGGTATACCTGTAGCAAGACAACCAAAGAGACTATCTATCCCCATGCTGTGTGTACAAGAAACCAGTTTCAATGGATATTATCTGCTATGAAAAAACATGGACTTTTATAAATGTTGTTTCTAATACAATTCTATATTTGTGAATTAATTTATAATGTGAACTGAGATGAAAAAATTTTTCCCCAAGAAAGTACACTGCATGCTGAGAATCACATGAAATAAATTTTAAGTGGGATGACTTCTGGCCATTTTTCGACATTACTGTTTTTCTGTCTTCAGCTTCTTTCTCCTAAAGGAATAGCGATGTAAGTGGTAGGGCTCCAAAACCACTGCCAGGACTTTGTGTATGTTGAGAGAGGGAGCAAGTGATTGCTTTTTCTTGGATTTGTCCCACCTACGCACATCTGGAAGGGCCAGAATGAAACATTTACTCTTTGGGGAGGGTCTACAAGCATATGAGCATTTTATTACAGAGTAACAGTTCTGTCATTTAGATTAAAGTGAATTTCAGTGCACCAGAAAATGTCTGTTTTGGAAAGAAATGGTGCTGGAAGGCCTTACTAGTTGGTAACACTTCTCAGGTGGAGCTCTACACCCCTGCGTTTTGTGGTCCTCAGGAGGGCCACAAGCAGCCGATTCCCATGGAAATACTGGGACACTTGGCTAGGGTTTCTGAGCAATGACACTTGATGTTTGAGGCTAGATAATTTGTTGTAGAGGTTGCCCTTTGCATCCCAGGATGTTTAGCAGAGTCCCTGGTCTCTACCCATTAGATTCCAGAAGTACCCCCTCTCCCTCTCACCCTGGCCATGTGTCACAACCAAGACTTATCTCCAGACATTGCCACATGTCCCCTGGGGTCAAAATTAACCCTGGTTAAAAACCACTGATCTAGACCAACTCCCACAATTTGCCAAAGTGGAAAGGGAGCCCCCTACTCCACACACAGTCCTAGGTCCTAGGGCAAGTGGTTGAGCCCTGAATGAATTAGGCCTCTAAGCTGGAACAGGACAGGTTCTGTCCTCTGAGATGCCTTTTCTCCTAGAGAGAATTAGTTGTGAGTAGGTGCAACCCAATAAACGAGGCATTTCTCCGAATTGAGATCTATAGGTTTGCCTTGTCAGATGGGAGGTGGACTCCTTCAATATTTTAGTTGCTGTTTATAGATTCTTATAATTATTTGACATTAATTACTTCTATTAATAGAGACCTAGGCTGACGATAAATCTGATTAAACAGTAGTAAACTATCTGGGTTATGAATTTTGGGGCAGCAAGGGGTGGGTAGGCACATGGGCATAAAGATGCTCAGAAAGGAAGACATGTTAAAAGAACATGATTAACCTGTATTTGGAAGAATCTAGATCTGGGTGGTTGATGGATATTGATATTAAATGCCAGAACAATGGCATTTATGAGGACAAAGGTGATGAGAAGAATCTGATCTGAACAATTAACTGCAAAGGGCAGCGTGGCTCAGTCCTCACTCCCAGGACTGAAGAAGCCGTGCTTAAGAGCAAGTCTCCATCGGGAACTGCCTCCCGCTGGGCATGGGATTAAAGGGAAAGGGACTAAGCTGCCGGTGCCTGTGATGTTTCCAAGTCAGTCTGCACCAGCATTCCAACTGGCACTGATTTCCTGCATCTGCGACATTTGCTGTCTGGGAACCAGGTCAGAAATTATGGATCTGAGCTAGAGTTCACTGTGTGGTGTTCAAACAGTGCAGAGGAAAAGATGAGGATCGTGGCAGATAGCTGAGCACCCCTCTTTCTCTGGGGTTTCCCCGGGGTCTAGGGGCTGATGTCGAGTTGCAGCGCAGGCGGAGGCCAACTTGGCACATTTATAACTTAAAGCAGCCGTCTTCCGGCCATCTTGGACCTAGTGTACCATTCAGAATAAGACTGAGCAAAGGAGAATTTGAAAATCCAATAAGTAGGTTTCTGGTTTTCTTCTTAATACTTTTAGATCCTTCATCCCATTCTTAAACTTAATGAAAAAAGGCTTTGAAAACTGGAAAAGGCCTTTGTACCCCAACTCCTCACCCAGACCCACAAGTCCTCCCAAGGCAAAGGGGGCATCACTGAACTTCAGAGGAAACTCCCAAATTGTGCTTCTTTCCCTTCCACTCTGAGATTCCCAGAATTTGGAAAGAGACTAAATTTGCAGGGCCTGAGTCTTGTTTTCTTTAGATGCTCTAGTAACTGAAACCTTGAGGTAGTTAGTGAAAAAGAAACCCCTGGTAGTTTCCTGAGGCAGGCAGGCAGGGATGTGCTAGTTTCTGGCATAGGGACCTGGAGGGCCAAGGTGGCCTGGCCTTTTGTTAGGAAAGCAGTCAGCTGGGGCCGGTGGTTGGGTGTCTGGCACCACTGAAAAAAGAAGAAATTTCCTATCAGATCTGAAGACAAAAAAGACCAGGTACCTACCAGCTTTTGTATTCATGATTTCTGGGATCATCACCAAAACCCTAGGAGACCTGGAAAGCAGCCCTTTTTTATTTATAAAAGGAAATATTACAATAATAATAACTCACTTCTTGGATGCCAGGCACTGTCCTAAAACACACACACACACACACACACACACACACACACACACACCTCAAATATATATATCTATATATATCTTAAATATATACATATATATATTAGTTATGTTAACCCTCCCAACAGAACCTTTTTTTTTCATTTCACCAATGAGAATACTGAGGCCTGGGGAGTTTATGTAACCAGGCCAAGGTTAAAAATCTAAGCGGTTGCTGCAGGTTGAACTAGAATTCAAAATCAGGCCATGTCAGAGCTCACCTGCCCTGAACCTACTATACCGCCTCTTCATTTTGGAGATGAGACAGGAGAGGTTCAGAGAGGTTAAGTGAATTGTCCAAGGACACACAGCTTGCTGGTTGCAGATTTGGGCCTAGATCTCAGGCTCCTGACCCGCTGACCGCCTTCAGTGATGTTCCCTTTAGGCATTTCCTTTTCATGCTTACTGAGGTTGGTTCTTTGTGTCTGAGGCTCCTTTTCAAGGACACAGGATCGTAAGCAGTGGGAAGGAAAGTCACTTTTCCTTGACATGTCCTTAACTCCTCCATAGGGTGAGCCAGCAGCCAGATCAGAGGCCCAGATCTCAGGCTCTGAAGCTGCTGAAGGAAGCCAGACATGGGGGATGCTGGGTTGGAACCTTCAACTCCTGTAGAAAATCTATCCATCGGCTCAACAAATCCCCATCGGGTATCAGGCCCCGTGCTGGACATTAAGGATACTAAGGTGACTAAGATCCACTCAGCCCCTTAGCAAGCATGGCGGGGGCTTAGAACAAATGTGCACAGGGCGGGGCGGTATCCACAGGGTGGAACTGAGCTCCGCAGCTAGCTGTGCCAGCCTGTGATAAGGAGAGAGGATGGTTTAGCCTGGGAGGGCTGCAGGCAGCTCCCCGTCCTGGGCTGAGGGAGGCTGCAAATCCGCCACCTGCACCTTCACTCCTTCCCTTTCCTGTGACTAGTGCTAGGAAGAGACAAGGACCAGGACGGACGTTATTCAAAGCTGTGTTGTTCTGGACTGACAGAAGTGACAGAGGTCAAGTGGAGCTCTCTTGAAAGCCTTGGGCCTTGGTGCATGACTGGTCCTTTCAGTTCCCTCACACCCTTCCAGCCCCGGTGCATTCCAACCACAGTGATGTCAGCATCTGCACTCCTGGGTGCCAGCTTTCAGCCCCAGCCCCAGGTGGGCAGACCAACTGACATCTTTGTACTGCACTTCCAAGGAGGTTCAAGGCTACCAGTGCGTTGGGGTTTTCCCCTTTTCAGTTTACCCTCTTGAAATGTATTAAGCAAACTCTAATGCGGGGATCCTTCTGCTTTGTATTGAGAGAAAGCCAGGCATTAACAAGCATGAGGACCTCTCCTTCCTCTCACCTCCAAGGATGATGCCAACTGACCCCATTCTGTAACTGCTTACCTCCAACTCTCCACACCTGGGTGATGCACAGGTGCTGTGACTATGGCCCAGTCATACAAAGTCCCCAGGTCTCAGTCTTCTCGGTAAAATGGATAATAGCAATATCTACCTCATGGGACTATTCTGAATCTGTGTGTTTGCCTAACGGTAACATCGAGAAGGGCCTCACATCCACTCACAGAGCCTCTACTTGTCTCTCTTCAGAAAGTCTGATGTTAATATTATCCATTTTGTTTGCCCAATAGCCTTAGAGATTGAGTGTTTTGTCCTCCTATCCCAGGGAGGTAAAAAGAGCGGGAGCATTGGCTGCTGGCTGGCCACTGGGAGCCCTGAAGTCCTGCAGGAAAAGGAGGTTCACTCGCTCATCCATCCGGTTAGTGGGCGAGTCAGATGACAAATGTTCCAAACACCTACTAACTCTTATTTTGCTTCCTCTGTTTCCCGCACACTCCACATCCGAGCCCGAAACAAGAACTGTGGGCTCTAGTATCCAAAACTGGTCTCCAGCCCCTGACTTCTCACCAGTTCATCCACCATCACCACACCTCTGCCAGGAAAGCCACAGCAGTCTCCTACTGGGCCTCCCCGCCTCAGTTCCACGCTGCCTTCTGTTTCCACTGTGCTCATCTCTGCTGTTCTAACTTCACTGGCTTCTCCAAAGCCAGAGTAATCTTTTCAACAACAGTTACTATTCTATCACTTTCCTGCTTAGAACATTTTGGTAACTTCTATTACCAGCAAGTGCCAATTTTTTTCGCTGGCCCTCCATGAACTAGCTTCTGCCCCTCTCCACCCCCAAAATCCCGTTACTTGGATCCGGCCACTCACTGCTTTGCACCCCCTCAAACGTTCCAGTTTCTCCTGTTGTAGCCAGTTGGCAGTTATTCTTTCTGCCAGAGAGCTCAGTTCCCCAGTTCTCGGGTTTCTGCTGAGATGCCCCTTTTTGAAGTACCTTTTCCTGAGCATCCTAACCCCTCCGACTTCCTCCAACTCCCCTCAAACTGTCTTTTATAAATTCTTCTTTCCACCTCAACTAAATCTCTGATTTAAATTAAAAATGGAAAAAAATCAATTAATTAAAACCAATAAGTTATTTTAATAGGATAATTGCTGAGGGTGACGGATGAGCAGGGGAACAGGGGCCAGAGGGAGGATGGTCATGTGATTCACTCAGCTGCACTCTCAGGTGACCGCATTCTAGTCTGTGTCCTCCAATTTTAAAAAGAAAGCCTACGTACAACTGAAATAATTGTCTTATCTACCTTAAGGAAAAGGTACATTGTTCCTCCTTCCCATTTCGGGAAACTGAGGCACAGAGTATCTGTTTTCACAAGACTTTTATTTGTGACATATCTCGCTTGCCCGACCATGCCATCACTAGCTACATAAAGCAGGAAAAGTTATCTTTCTCCTTCAGTTTTTAATGGGCAAAACCCCAAGAATTTTTGCTATGTTTAGCCTGGATTTAGAACTCAGCTGTCCCTATTTCCCCACATATCACTTCCCCCTTTCCACATTCATACCTCCCCTGAGTTCTCCTGGAGACTGAGAGTCTCAGCCGAACACCTGGAGTCTTTGATCATCAACCCATCAGCTGCCCCCCCCAGCACTCAGTTAGAAGACTTTCAAGTTCTCCCTCTTTACGAGGTTTGGGAAAGAAAGAAAACACCCATAGCAGCTGTTACACTGCACCTTTCTTTGCATACTGGGGGTAAGAGCCAAAGAATTGCTACTTCAGCAAAGGTTTTTAAAACCTTCCTTCAATGGGATTAACTGCCACACAGCAGTGTCAGCCACAGAACCCCAGCCTTTTCCAGTGCGTGCTCAAGGGACGTGCCAGATGTCCTGCTGCATCTACGTTTCTTGATTCAGGAATTACTGAGAAGTGACCTGTCCTGCCATTATAGGATTATTCCCATTGCTCAAGGAGTAACGAGGCTGACACTTGTGTGGCAATCATGCTCCTGTTTAGCCTCTAACTAAGGTTTCTCTAAAAGGACAGCATCACAATTCATTCTAATGTTTCCAAATTTAATATCCCTTCATTTGTTCAATGATTTTTGATACCCACTTTCTATACTTAATAGGAGACACAGCTAAAATCAAGTCCCTTGCAAGGATGGCACTTCCTTTCTAGTAGAGGACAAGCAAAGCGGGGATTACAGCAGGGTAACAAGTGCTTTGATCAAAGAAATGTGGGGTGCAGTGGGAAACTCTGGGGGTGGTCCCAATCCTAACCAGAGTAGGAGCTGATACTCCTAGGAAAACTTAAAATGTAATTGACAAATTCCTGGAGGATCAATGTGGCCAAGTTTCAGAGTTAAAAACTCTGAGGACTCAGTCATGGGGGGTTCCTGACACTTTCCTGAGTTTTATCTCTAGGAGCCTTTTCAAGTTCTCAGGGTGAAGACTGGAGAAAAAATATCCTCTCATGCTTCTGACAGGGGGAGGGGAGGGAAAAGTAACCATTTTGAAATAAGCCAGAACATTCTGTTTGCCCTAACTAGGGCCTGCCCTGTTATTTTATCAGAACATAACTAACATGGGGGAAGGGAAATACCAAACTCCAGCATCCTTTAATCTTCCTGTCTCATCTAAAGGTAAAAACAAAAAAGCTGAGAAGTACTTGTAAAGATCACAAGCCAGGACCACAGACTCACTAAAAGACTGAGACAGAATCATAGACCATGGAAGGTTTCCCCTCCCCCCACCCCTTGCCACACCACTCGTGTGTAATAACAGTGGATGACAGCTAGAAGAACTGTAAGGATCAGACTCTATTTTAAGAAGGAGTCTCTAGGGAAACCCAAAGACAACAGCAGAAGCAAAGTATGAGGACATTAAAGGAAATGTTAGCCTCTGACACATATAACTATAGCAAACAGTAAACATAGCCTAACTCCTAATCAAATAAACATAAACCCTCACACTAAACGTTTATCTACTTCAGTTCCTTTAACCCGATGCATCATGGCTGGCTTTCAACTTAAAAAATTATAAGGCATGCTAACAGGCAAAAGCACAGTTTGATGAGACAAAGCAAGTATCAGCACAAGACTAGGTGGCAGGGATATTGCAATTGTCAGACTAGGGATTTAAAATAACTATGATTAATACGCTAAGGGATATATTGGAAAGAATGGACACCATGTAAAAACACGTGTAATGTAAGCAGAGAGGTGGAAACTCCAAGAAAGAACCAAAAGGAAATGCTAGAACTCAGACACTGTAACAGAAATGTAGAAATTTTGATGGGCTCATCCGTAAACAGAACACAGATAAAGAAAGATTCAGTAAGTTTGAAGATAGACTAGAAAGTTGCAAAACTGAAATGCAAAGAAAAACAAAAGGATGACAAAGACAGAACAGATTATTCAACAACTATGGGATAATTACAAAAGGTGTAACTTACATGTCATAGGAACACCAGAAAGAAAAGAAAGTGAGAAAGGAACAGAAGAAATATTTAGAGTGATAATGGCTGAGAAATTTCCAAAATTAATGAAACATTAATTGAGGCAGTAGGTGTGGATGAAATCACTTAGCAAATGGAGTATGAAATGAGGAGAGAAGAGGGTATCAGAGCTGCACCGAGGACTTCCATGACTTACTGGTAGAAAAGGGTGACTCCACCAAAGTGGCACAGACGAAATGAGTATAGAGGAAGACGGGGAGGTTGGTGTGTCCCAGAATCAAGGACAGTAAACAAAGAAAGGATGGTCAGTTATGGCCAGTGCTTCAAGTGGGGCACCACATTTTTCATTTTAATTTTAAAAGAGAATGTCAAATTATTTCCTAAAGATTTGTCAGCCATCTATGTAAGTGCCTATATCCCCTCACCATTGGTGAGAGACATAAATATTTCGTGTTTTGGACAATCGTAAGGGGCTGGATAGAAGATAACACATATAAGTTCATATCCTTTTTTATACTACCCAAGAATGGAAAAAAATCCCATTCAGTTTCCAGTTAAACATAACTGGTTGAATAAAGATTTATTTTTACTCCCGTGAAACATCACTAAAACGAGTAAAGAATTTTAAAATGCAGAAGACAACGGGAGAGAGAAAACAGCAAGCAGACAATAGTATATAATATAGAACCATTTAGGTAAAAAAAAATGTGGTGGAGAGGAGGAAGAATAGTGTGCTTTTGTTTATAAATGCATAAAATATTGCTCATCGAAACAAAAGAAGCTGGTTATTTAGAAACCTTGGAGTCATGAGTTGGGGTGTTGGGGAAGTGAGAGGAAGGCCTTCATGCAGAATCTTGTGTACTTTTGAGCTTTGAACCATGTAAATGTTTGGTCCATTTAAAATTAAAACATAAAAAAGTATCCCCAAAAGTGGAGAGAGTCATTCAATAAATAACTGTATAAATAGCTATAGATACAACAAGGAAATATCCCAAGGCCTATGGAGTCACAGCAGACTTCATCTGGAGGCTGAGCTGGCCAATGAAGAAGGAGAAGGCGTTCTAGACAGAGGGTGGAGCATGGACAGTGCACCAAGGTGAGAAGGGGCAGGGAATAGCTCCGTGGGACTCAAGTTTCTTGAATGAGAAAGCAGAGGGAGGAGGACAAGAGAGATGGGGCAGATCACATGCAGCACTTTTGGCCAAGGAGAGGATTTCAAACACTGTTCTGTGAACACTGGGGAGGGAGGCACGACTAGATTTCCATGTTGACAAGACCCATATTCAGCCTACAGTAGGGAGACCTAGTAAGAGAATTCAATAAAGTCTCTAGTTAGGAAATAAATATGGAAAACATACTTTCTTTCTATTATACAATATTAACAAGGTAATAAGGAAACTGAGGAAAAAACAATCCCTCACACAATGGCAAGAAGACAGAAACAGATAAATCAAAGAACTAATAGAAGAAATGTTTCCAGAGGTTAAACAAAGATTTCAGTCTTTCTAGTTTTCATCATATCTCATGTTGTTGTTTCTTTTTAGAATTAATTTGCTGACATTTATAATCTTCAGGTGGAAAGCATCCACCCAGTGCCAAGCAGGATTTTTTTTGTTTTGTTTTGTTTAAAGAGCTACACATGGACATTCTGGTAAAACTCAAAACTCCAGTCATCATACTTACTAAGGAAGGGGAATCAGATAGGCAGCAGACTTCTCCTCAACCGCAGTGGAATCCTCTGAGGGCTTCTTGGTAATAAACAAGACAGGCTGACTCCAGCTAACTTAGGCAAAAAAGGAATTTATTAGGAAGATATGCAGTAGCTCACAGAATCAAAGGAAAACCTGGAGAATTGGGTCTTGTGGGAGAGGGATTCACGCTATCTCTGAGGGTCTCAGCAGCAGGTCTCCTCTGGGACCCCCCACTGGGATGAAGGAGCTGCAGCCATGTATAGTATCTGTGTCCCTCTGCATAAGATACAGATTCCAGGGGGAAAGTGTCTGATTGACTCCTGGGCTAGGAGAAACATCTTAACTGACAAGATACAGTGACATAGGGGAAATGGATTTTGCAGGCAAACAGCGCATGAATTCATTTAGTCAACACATGTTTATTGAGTCCTTCTATGTGTCAGCATTGTTCTGGGCACTGGAGAGAATCAGTGAACAAACCTATTCTTATCGCGTGTACATTTTGGTGGGGAGTATGACAGAAAATAAATACAGCTCCACAATCCCATATCTCCAGGGATGAAAATGAAAAAGCTCTGAAAACCAAGCTTTGCTTTTTGGTGGGTTTGATATAAATTGATTTGGCAAAACAAGCTGACCTGAACGAATGTGAAACAATTGAGTATATACCTATGCCAATTAGTGAGAATACCCATACATTTGACAGCAGAAATCTTAATGGATGTGATTGCAGGATGCTGCCCCTGAACCACACTGGTGGTGGTGTCATTTGATATATGGTGTATGCACCCTGTTCCTTTCTAAAATTTGAAAGATTCAGGATTGCAAATCACATGTGGCCCCAAGTATTTTGATAAAGGATTGTGGATCTGTGATAAGTGTCCTGTAAGTATATATGGTGATAGGTACCATGGACAGGCCCCCACAGGGCACAGCCTAAAAGACTGTATTTGTGCTCAAGAGAGAGTAGTTTGGTTTCTGTGTGAATTGGGGAGTCTTGGGCGTGTCTACATTCTTGGTGTTGGCTGTGGAGAGAGAAAAGGAAGGAGATTGGTGAGCGCTGAGAATGGAGGTGTGGGGAGGGTGTTTTCATTTTATATGGGGTGGCCAGGGAAGACCTCGTTTATAATATGACAGTTTGAACAGAGACACCTGAAGGGAGCAAGGGAGAAATTCATGCAGACAGTAGAGCAAATGCAAGGCCCTGAGATGGAAGCATGCTTGGGGTGCTGGCTGGCTGGAGCAAGGTGAGCACGTGGAAGGGATGAGCTCTGAGAGGCAGTGGGGGAGGACAGATGCTATAAGGACTGTGTCTTTTACTCTGAAATGAGATGTGACAGTGAGATGATTCTTAACAGGGGAAGGACTGGATCTGACTAGAGTTTTAGACGAATACATCAGGCTTAGGAGGTCTGTGTTGAGAATGGATGGTTAGGAATGAGGACTGACATACAGCCATCAGTTAGGGGGCTTTTGGGAGATGGTGGTGGTTTGGATCAGGATGACAGCAGTGGAAGGGGAATGCAGTCTATATTCAGCAGAATTTGGATATATTTTGAATGAAGAGCTGATGTAACTTGCTGGTGCATTGGAAATGGAAATATGAGACAAAGATGAGATTCTTCAGGTCATTAACTGAAAGCAGGAAATGCGAATAAGAATGGTGGAGGAAATGTTGTGGTTTAAGGTGAAAGCAGGATAAGATCAGATAAGAGGAAGTACAGATCCTGACATGTTCAAGTGATGCTGAGATGATTCAGGATGCTGAAGAAATCTTGGACTTCTTGGGGCATAGTAGGATCTGTGCTAGCGGCTTCCGAGGCACATTTTGGTAGTGAGGCCATACTTACTGGGGGTGGGTGGGGAGGGAAAGAAATAGTCCTTCTCCTTTAACAGTATTTTTATTATTTTATAAGGACAATATTTGTTTAGATTTGACTAAATGTTCATCACTTTCTTTGCTCACCATTCCTTTTTGCATTTCTTCAAAGATGTTTTCCTTTTTATTGAAATAAATCACATAGATTTTCTTTTAGTGACGTTCTTTTGGCCATACACTCCTTCAGTTTTTATTTACATAAAAATGCTTCATTTTGCCTCTGTACTTGAGAAATAGTATGTTTTCAAGACACAGAAATCTAGATTGATATTTGTTTCTGTCAGCTCTTTAAAGATGTTATTCCATATTGTCTGGTTTGTTATCAACTATCTGAATCATTATCATTCCTCTGGAGAGGATTAGTCTTCTCTCTCTGGTTGCTTGTAACATGTTGTCTTTGCATTTGGTGTTCTACTGTTTCACAAAAATATGTGTATGTGTGAGATTGTTTTTGTTTACCCTGCTTGGTATATGTTGCCTTCCTTGTGTCTGAGAATTCTTGCCATTTATCTGTTCTGCAAAATTCACAGCCATTATCTCTTTAAATATTGCTTCTCCTCTATTTTCTGTTTCTGGGACTATGATTAAATGCATATCACATTTCTCATTCTTAACCTCGTACTTAACCTCTATCATATGTTTCATCACCTTGCCTCTCAGCATCCTCTAAAGTTATCAGCTCTACCTTCTAGGTCACTAATTCTCTCCATTTCTCCCTGGAGTTTGTTCAAATTTTCCACTATTGATTTTTAAATTTGAACAATAACATTTTTTTGTCTCAAAAAGTTCTATTTGTTTCTTTTTCAAATCTGCCTTGGTGTTTTGGATAACCTCTTATGGCTTGCTTAGCTTCACAGTCCCATTTTTTATTTTGTAAACGTGTTGTACATATTTTATATTCTATACCTGATAATTCCAATATATTAAATTTTTAGAAGTCTATATCTATAGATGGTTTCAGCTTTGCTCTCATTAATTATGACTTGTATCTCTGTGTCAGTTTTGCCTTTGTTGTAAATTCATACTTGGTTGATGCTAATCTGTGGGAATTCTGACTTCTCCAAAGAGGTTTTATGTGAGCTTCAGCTACCAGGTGAGGGTGCTATCAACATGTGAGCCTTTTAGCCCTTTTTGAGGGTCCCAGCTCACTTCAGGACTTCATGCAGTCAGCGTCCCCACCCTGCTGCTGACTATAGTTGAGTGCTTTCATAAATATGCAGTGTCAATTTCAGCATTTGCCCTGAGATCAAATTCCTCTTTTGCACTTGCTGGCTGACAGTTCCCTAATCTGGTTTCAGTTCATCTTTTTATTTGTTTTTAACTTTTTACTTTGAAATAATTTCACATGTACAGAAAAGTTACAAAAATAGTACAAAAGACTCCCATATACTCTTCACGCAGATTCCCCAATTAGCATTTTACCACATTGGTGTGCTCAAGCCCTTCTCCCATCCCACCCTCAGTCTCTCTCATTGCAACTTGATGAAGAGTTGCTTCTGAGCAAGCCTAACACTTAGGTTATGTAGATCTGATAGCACCCAATCCATGACAGGTAACTAAGGTCTCACGCTCAACTAATACTCGACAGGTGGGTGTTTATGAGTCTACCAAATCCTTAAGACAGGCATTGCATCTTAAAAAAAAAATAAAAAAGAAAAGAAAAAAAAAGTGTTACATACATAGTTCTAAAACTTTAGTAACTTCCACAGTCATTCTCCTGCTAGAGCTTGCCATAGGCTCCATAAACCATTCGAAGCATCTTTGGACACATCTCAAGCTCCATGTATCCGAGTATATGGAGAGGATGGTAGAGCTACTCACGATGAACTCTGGGATGAGCCAGAGAACTTTCTCTTTCTCTGAGCTCCACTCCAAGATGTCAGACTATAGGTTCACCCTTGGAGCAGGACAAACACATGTACTACATGTTGATATAAGCATCAAACAGTGTGCTTCTTTCTTAGTTATGGGGTAGGGTGTGGATTTTGGGGAGTTGTCACTTTGGAGGCAATATTTAGTCATGCTCCAAATTATGTGACCTACAGAAACTTCAGTAGGTAGCGCTCTATATGTTTTTTGAAGATTTGGGGTTTTTTGCTTTCTCTTATATGTATGTCTTATAAAGACATGTATAGATAGCTACTTCTTGCTTTCCATTATTATTATTATTATATCACTAATGGAGAGTATTAGCATGACATTCTGTGGGATGGTAAAATGGTACCATTACCAGCAGATAAGACCTATGGAATGCACTTAGAAAGTTAGCATGTTCTCTAGGCAGAGTTGTAAAGGTCTATATCTATCCCTGCAGATGAAATCAAACCACCTCTAATTTTCTGTTTATATTGAATGAAGAAAAGTAAAGCAATAAGTTATCCAATAAATACATCCACATCAGATACCAAAGGCTATACAGGCATATCTCATTTTATTGTTATTTGCTTTATTGTGCTTTGCAGATACTGTGTGTTTTACAAATTGAAGGTTTGTGGCAACCCTGTGTCAAGCAAGTGTATCGGCACCATTTTTCTAACAGCATTATCTCACTTTGTGTCTCTGTGTCACATTCTGGTAATTCTAGCAATACTTCAAATATTATTATTATTACTATTATTATTATATTTGTTCTGATGATCTGTGATTAGTGATCTTTAACGTTACTATTATAATTGTTTTGTAATGTTATAAACCGCATCCATGGCAAACTTAATTGATAAATGTTGTGTGTGTTCTGACTGCTCCACTGATCTGTCATTCCTCTGTCTCTTTCCCTTTCCTTGAGCATCCCTGTTTCCTGAGAAACAACAATATTGAAATTACAATTACCCTACAATGGCCTCTAAGTGTTCAAACAAAAGGTAGAATCACATGTCTCTCATTTTAAATCAAAAGCTAGAAATTAAGCTTAGTGAGAAAGGCATAATGATAGCCAAGATAGGCTGAATGCTAAGCCTCTTGTGCCAAACAGTTAGCCACGTTGTGAATGCAAATAAAAAGTTTTTGAAGGAAATTAAAGGTGCTGTTCCAGTGAAGGCATGAATGATGTATGAAGACTGTTTTAGTGGTCTAGATAGAAGAGCAAACCAGCCACAACATTCCCTTAAGCCAAAGCCTAATCCAGAGCAAGGCCCTAACTCTCTTCAGTTCTAAAGGCCGAATGTGGGAACAGAGCCCCAGAAAGCAGTTTCCAGGCTCTCGGCCTTACATAGAGGGGTGCTGGCTCAGGTAATAAACGGCCATCAATTGTGAATGGATGGCCATCAGCTGTGGCTAGTTGGCCGTCAGCTGTAACCAGTGAGCCATTGGCCACCAATATAACTGCCGTGGCTACGCTAGCAGGAAAAATGGGGCCTAGCAAGAAGATGGTGGCTGAGCTAACAAGAGCAGATTGCAGAGAGGCGGATGCCACCAGCGAGAAGATAGTGGTATGACTCCTCTACTTATGGCTCCGTGGGTGTTCCTTTTTGACCTCACCGTGTCCTGCGTTCTTATGTGGGGAGCGGGAGCAAAGACCCCGCATGCCGCCCCACACGACACATGGCGCAGCGAGCAAGGTCTCCCGCAGACTGCCCCACACTACACCGAAAGAGGTGAAAAAGTTGCAGAAGAAAAGTTTGAAGCTAGCAGGGGTTGCTTCATGAGGTTAAGAAAAGTCGCCATCTCGGTAACATAAAATTGTGAGGTAAAGTAGCCAGGCTGATGTAGAAATTACAGCAAGTTATCCAGAAGATCTGGCTAAAATAATGAAGGTGGCTACACTGAAAAACAGATTTTCAATGCAGACTAAACAGTCTTATATTGGAAGAAGATACCATCTGGGACTTGCATAGCTAGAGAGAAGTTGATGCCTGGTTTCAAAGCTTCAAAGAACAAGCTGACTCTTGTTAAGGGCTAATGTAGTTGGTGACTCTACGCTGAAGCCAATTCTCGTTTACCATTCCCCAAATCCTAGGGCCCTTAAGAATCATACTAAATCTACTCAGCCTGTGCTCTATATATGGAACAAGGACTGGGTGATATCACATCTGTTTACAACATGATTTATGGAATATTTTAAGCCCATTGTTGAGAACTACTGTTCAGAAAAAAATATTCTTTTCAAAATATTACTGCTCCTTGACAATGCACCCAGTCACCCAAGAACTCTGATGGAGATACAAAATAAGATTAATGTTGTTTTCATGCCTGCTAACAAAACACCCGTTTTGCAGCCCATGGATCCAGGAGTAATTTTGACTTTCAAGTTTCATTATTTAATAAATATATTTTGTAAGATAGATAATGATGCCTTTGATGGATCTGGACAAAGTAAATTGAAAGCCTTCTGGAAAGGATTCACCATTCTAGATGCCAATAAGAACATTCATGATTCACGGGAAGAGGTCAAAATATCAACATTAGACGGAATTTGGAAGTTGATTACACACTCATGCATAATTTTGAGGAGTTCAAGACTTCTGTGGAGGAAGTAACTGCAGATGTGGTGGAAATAGCAAGAAAAAGGGAATTTGAAGTGGAACCTGAGGATGTGACTTAATTGTTGCAATCTCATGATAAATCTTATATGAATGAGGAGTTGCTTCTAACAGATGAGCAAAGAGAGTAGTTTCTTTCTTTCTTTTTTTTTTTTTTTTAAAGTTCTGGGGGCTACATTTTTTTTTTTTTTTTTTAAAGATTTTATTGGGAAAGGGGAACAGGACTTTATTGGGGAACAGTGTGCACTTTCAGGACTTTTCACCAAGTCAAGTTGTTGTCCTTTCAATCTTAGTTGTGGAGGGTTCTGTTCAGCTTCAAGTTGTTGTTCTTTCAGTCTTAGTTGTGGAAGGCGCAGCTCAGCTCCAGGTCCAGTTGCCGTTGCTAGTTGCAGGGGGCACAGCCCACCATCCCTTGCGGGAGTTGAGGAATTGAACTGGCAACCTTGTGGTTGAGAGCCCGTGCTCCAACCAACAACTGAGCCATCCGGGAGGCAGCTCAGCTCAAGGTGCCGTGTTCAATCTTAGTTGCAGGGGGCAGAGCCCACCATCCCTTGCGGGACTCGAGGAATTGAACCGGCAACCTTGTGGTTGAGAGCCCACTGGCCCATGTGGGAATCGAACCGGCAGCCTTCGAAGTTAGGAGCATGGAGCTCTAACCGCCTGAGCCACCAGGCCGGCCCCCGAGAGTAGTTTCTTGAGATGGAGTATACTCCTGGTGAAGATGCTATGATGATTGTTGCAATGATAACAAAGGATTTAGAATATGGCATAAACTTAGTTGGTAAAGCAGCAGCAGGGTTTGAGAAGACTGACTCCAATTTTGAAAGAAGTTCTACAGTAGGTAGAATGTTATCAAACAGCATCATATACTATAGAGAAATCATTCATGAAAGAAAGTCAATTAACATGGCAAACCTCATTATTGTCTTATTTTAAGAAATTGGCACAGCCACCCCAACATTCACCACCACCATCGTGATCAGTAATCAGCCATCAACATTGAGGCAAGACCATCCACCAGTAAAAATATTATAACTTACTAAAGGCTCAGATAATGGTTAGCATATTTTTAGCAGTAAAGTATTTTTAAATTAAGGTATGTATATTTTTAGACATAATGCTATCTCACACTTAATAGAGCATCTCTAGAATAGTAACTGCTATTAGAATTATTAACAGATTAAGTTTATAATAACATTGCTATTATCTAAGCCCTTTACTTTTTATACTTGCTTAACTGGAAAACTAAATGTAAATATAAAAGGAATGATCACTTTGCATCTTTCATGTGAAAGAGTTTTCTGATATCTCAATATTATTTAGTGTAGGTTACAATTAAATCTAGGTTTGCATGAGTCTACCTAGTATATTATTATGGCTTCAGTCAGCTAGCCAAACCAACACACTGAAGAAAAATTCCTTTATAACTGAATCCTTATCAGTAAAAATTATCAGTAAATTAAACCAGATCTAAACTTATATTCTGCCCAGAAAATAAAATCCTACACTGTTCTCCATTAAAAATTAACATAAATTAGTAAAGTCCTGCATATCGAATGTTATATAGCAGTAAATAATTACATCTTTATGAAGTGGAAAATTTTCTAGGAATATATCAATTAATAAAACTGACACACAAGAGATAGAAGCCCCAAACAGATCAATAACCATAGAATAAATTCAAATAGTAGTAAAAAATCTACACCTAAAAAAGGCGTTCAGCCAAGACAGATTTATGAGTAAAGCTCTATCAATGTTTCAAAGACCATATTATCTCAATGTTACTTTTAAACATGTACAAATATGAAAATGTATTAATTTGTTGTGTGAAGCCAGCAAAATCCTGATACCTCTTAAATTGGATAGCTCTCTAAAAGAAAACTGTAGATACATTTCACTTACAAATATTTGCCAATATATACAAAAGTCTGTTGGGAGTTGTGTCTTGCAAACAGAGGTGTGAACTGCCCTTATATTCTAGACTATATGTTCAAGGATGTTTTTATGGTGAACAACCTTGGAAGATAGCTATAGAACTTCCATCTGCAATATTGAGCAGGTTTGCTTACTGTCTAGATAATGTCCCTATCCAGTAGCTTTACTTATTTCTCTTTATAGAAGATTCAAATTCCCTAAGCTTGGAGTTCCTCAGCTGTGATGCATGCCCGCTGCATGTAAAGCATGCACCTGTGCTGTCCCTGTAGGATGTGGGGGGGCACGGGTAATCAATGGGAACATGATGCTTATTCTGCTTGTTGTACCATGAGTAATAAAGTCCTTTGTCTTTGACCCAAGAGTCTCTTGTATTCTGTCAGCATATACGACACTATGGCAGGCTAACCTGTTAGCTTGCAAGCAAGGAAAAACATCTCAGACCCTTCACAGTTCTCAATAAAATCTTAAACTATTATCAGGTTGAATTCAATAATGTACCAAACGGTCACATATCATGGCAAAATAGGATTTATTCTAATTACTCAAAGATGATTCATCATTAGAAAATCTGTTAATGGCATTGACTATATTAAAAGAGTAAGAAAACAAAGCATATGTTAACAAATTATTTGTTAAATTTAGCACTTATTCTTATTAAAACTAAATAAAGCAATGAACATCAACAAAATTATTTCTTACTGAGCCAAGAATAGAAGACATATTCCTTAATTTAAGAAAATTTTTTTACTATGAATCAACAACAATGCTTTAAAAGCATTCCCATTAAAGACAGGAACAAGGCAAAATTTTACACTATTACCTATGCTATTCAACGTTGAACTGGAGCTAACTAGTCAGTAAGAATAATAAACAAAAGGCATAAATATTGAAAAAGGAGAGAGACAGAGAAAGAGATTTATCGTTTTGTTGGTGGGCAATATTTTCCTCTAAAAATACAGGAAAATTATCTAAAAATTATTCAAAGTAATGAGATAGTTCAGTGATGTGATATGATTGTATCATCAGATACAAGATTTACACACAAAAATCTGTGACTTTCCTATATAGAATCAATAATCAATTAGGAAATATAAATTTAAAACTTCCGTTCTCAATAGCAATAAGATACATAAAATTCCTAGAAATAAACTTATCTAAGAAAAGGTGAGCTCTACGTTATATACAAATACTTTTTTAAGTACCATGAAATCTTACTGAATGTCATTAAAAAAAAAAGCCATGTTCTTGAATAGGAAAATTCAATATGTAAAAATTTCACTGTTACCCCAAACAATTAACAAATTTAATGTAATGCCAATTGAAGTCCCAAAAGAATTTTTTAATGTAACCAATGAATCCCAATGCATATCTGAAGTAGAAAATATATGAGACAATTTTGAAAGAGAATATATGTGTGTATATATAAATATATAAAATATAAATACACATAAAATAAACACATAGTAACATAATATATATATTATAATATAAATACACATATATAATATAAATATATATATATTTTTTCTCCCACCGCTTAACAGCTATCAAGATATAACATTTACAAAATCTAAAACATTATGTGTCAGTGCAAGAAAATACAAATGAGTCAAGGAAATGGTCATATCTACATATTGGAATTTAAAGTATTATCAAGATGGCATTTCAAAACAGTGGAAAAAGGAAAAAAACACTCAAAAGAGAGTTAGGGTAATTGAAATCTATAAAGAAAACATAAATTTAAACTTTATGTATACCATACACAAAATAAATTACAGATAGATTGAGATAAATCTGAAAAACAAATAAATGCAAAAGTATACAGTAATCACAAGAATGGTATTACGAGGATATTTTTATAATTTTGGAAATATCTGCAAATCAAATGTAAATAATTATTCCCTATATATTTCAGTTACAAATCCATAAAAAACATAAATAGAGAACAGGCTATTCATAGAAGAAATATAAGATGCCAATATGCATATATAAAGATGCTCAGTCTTGTTAGTAGTCAGGGAAATGCAAATGAAAGCAAATCTGTTTTTCTTTTTACTTACCATATTTAACAAGATTGATAATTTCCAAGGTTGGTGATGATATATTCTTATACATTTTTGGTGCCAATATAAATTACTTGTACTATTTAGCAATTTTAATGGCAATATCTATATCAAAATTTAAAGTACACATAATTTTTATTCTTTGCTGGTTTGTTGTGTTCCATTTTTACACTTTACTATAAGAACTGTAATTTCTGTCCCCCTTCCCCCCCGACACACACTTATTGGTCCAAATTGAATCTTGCTGCTTGAACTCTAGGTCTCAGTTTCATCTTCTGTAAAATAAGAATAATAATATTAATTTACTAGCTCATGGGGCCTCATCTCTGCTCCTGTCAACTCTTTGGGAACTCTTACTAAAGCTAAATTCTTCTTTGGGTCCTGAATTCAGTTTCTTCAGTCCTCAAGGGGAGAGAGGACCCTTTTCCCTCTGGGCTTCCTTCCACCTGCCCTCTGCTAACTGGTCGTAATTGGTTCCTGTCAGAACAATGAACTCCTACCCCTGAATGCCTGCCCAGCTTTTGCAAGGAAAAGGGACTGCAGAGTTTGGCTTAATTTTGAGGCTCTAAACATTTTCTACAATAGAGCAACTAGATAACACCCAATTAATCTACCAAACAAAATCCCCTAACTTCTGGCGAAACTGTGCAGAGAAGGGCTCAGGGCTGGGCTCAGCGCAGTACCTGAGCCTGGATATAATTGCTTTGTTGTAAGGCTCAACTCTATACTTCAGCCCACCCAAATAGTGCAGAGCTTACCTTGACCTTCCTTCTCCTTGCTCCCACCCTCTTTCTGTCTAGAGCAAAGGCATGAGTGTCCCAGCCTGCAGATAGAGAGGGAATGTGGCCTTGAGCTCCACCTTAAGGCAGAGGAATTTGGATGCTTACTCTAGAAGCAACTCCCAGTAAATATGTGCCCTCACTTCGGTCAGGGAGGAAGACCTATTATTAGTGCCTTTTCCCCCTGTCAGGACCAAGGTGCAGGAGACCTAAGCAGTGTCTTGGAAGCCACTTTCATTTGTTCCCTATACAGGGCCTCCCTCTCAGTGGCGGTCTAACTCCAGATAAGGCAAAACCCTCTCTTCTTTTCCTGGGTCTGACCTATGGCAGGTGGGTGTGGGGGTATGGGGAATGCTGCTGCTAATCCAGACTCCCCAAGGTTAGGAATATTTCTGCTCTAAGGCATAGAGCTGAATCTCCAGGGCTTGGTTGGAATTTCAAAAAATTTGCAAAGCTCTCCCTGGAGGAAACTCCATTCTCTGACATTCAAGGTGTGCTGTCTGGGCTCTCATTTGGGAGACTGCCCAAACAGATAAGCATCTATTAGTAAAGTACCCTAAAGCAGTCTTTCATTCCACCCACATAAAGTCCCTGATAAAGAAGGCTTGGGGCTTTCTTGCCTTAATTCTCTTGGTCAGGAGAAAGGACCTCTCAGCCCGACCTAGCCTCTCCTAGCCCGTTTTTGAGCAAGCATCCTTATCCTATGTTAAATGCAGCGGGTTAAACCCAGTATAGTGAATGACCTGTTGAGAGACCCAGGGTTGGGAAACCATTTCAGTGTCTGGATTTTAAACCTGCTTTATAAGCTGCTCTTAAGTGTGTTCTGTTATGTTTTGTCCATGCTTTGGAACAGTAATCATTGAGTGGAAGGTAAATCCTATCAAGAGTTCAAGAGACACTGAAAAGGTGCATTTGTTGTGGAAGACTCATGGGTAGCACGGGAGGTCAGAGTATCTGGAAAAAGGGATCCAGACCCTAGTAGGTTGGGAAACAGACCCCCACACCCAGACCTGGGGCGCCTCTATCCTCCTCAACCTAATTGGATTTCTCCAGAAGAGATTCAAGGGGCACAGTAGGTCTATATCAAGCGTCAGCAAGCTCCAGCCCTCCCTCAGGCCTGTTTGTGTACAGCCTGGGACCTAAGAATGGTTTTTACTCTTTTAAAGGTTTGAAAAAAATCAGAAGGATACTCTTTCATGACACACGAATATTAAATGAAATTCAAATTTCAGTATAAATAAAGTAAATCAAGTTTTATTGGAACACAGCCTCTCCCATTCATTTGCATATTGCCCACGGCTGCTTTGGAGTGCCCACTGCAGCGCTGAGTGGTGGACACAGACCACCTGACCCCCAGCCTAAAATGTTTACTCTCTGGCACTTTACAAAAGGTGCTGTTGGTCGAGATCATAGATAAAATCAATCCTTGATTTGGCATAGTTGAAGCAGAATAGGTTTGACAAGTAGGCAGATCTTTGCTCAATTCTTGGTCAATGAAAAACATATTATTATTATTATTATTATCATTAGTAGTAGTAGTAGTAGTAGTATTTTGGAGACTGTGTCAATGAGGTGGCCAGAGTAGCCATGGGCAAGGGTAAGTCTTTGCTTTTAAGCATTTTTTTTTCCCTTTTCTGGTAGCTGTTTTGTAAATTTTGTGGGAATGCTCTTAGTTACTTTTAAAAGGAAAATGTGAAACTTGTAAAAGCACTGACGAGAGGCAGCATTCAGGGACTCACTCAGTTCCTTTTGCAGGCACCTAATTGTTTGTTTGCTCCACACAAAAGGCGGATCAGAGAAAAATCGCTTCTTTATTCTTTCCCTTTACATCATCTCTCCCGCACCTGGGGAGTCTGGATGCTCGGAGACCGAGTGCAACATGCATCTGATGATGGGTTACACCAAAGCTCACCAAGACATAAATCCCTCCCAGATTTATGGAGATTTTCTGTAGCTTAACTAGATTTCTAATTGTCCTGCCACCTGTACTGAAATGTACAGTCTGTGTTAATCTCGAATTCTTTTCTGTTTCCATAATCTTGGTAAAGTTTCCTGCACTCAAACAGTAAATCCAATTTGGTCCATGGGCTTTAAAGAGGGAGCCAAATTCATTTTTATGCTTCTTTGGGGGTGTTTTTTGGCAACTGAAAGGCTGGCACTATTTCTTTCTTTTCTGGGGTCCCTGTGCTATGCCTTCGAGATTGAAAGCATGAGTTTGCGTGTGTGTTGTCTTATTAAAAGTTTCTATCATTTCAGAGGAGTTGAGAAGGAAATAGGTAAAGGTTTCCACATATTTAGCACGCCAGCACTTCTGCTCTCCTCACAAATTGTTTGTTTATAGATGACAGTTCGCTTGCTTATTTATTTTCTGGTGGTACTAAGGATACAGAATGAAAAAATAGACTCTGTACTTGTTTTTGTAACCATTTTCTCTGGACATGTTTAAGACAACTGTATCTGAGTCTGCCATGCACCCTGAAACAAATTGTTTAAACACCTTTTTCCTCGTATATGAGGTTGTAATAATACATTATCTACTCTGCTACTTCATAGGGCTATTTTCAGGAATTAACTGTGATAAAATATGTAGCCTTTTCTAACAAAGGGAAATAATTTAGTCAGTGAGAGTGCTCAGCCCTCTTGAAAAGGAGGATTCCCTATTTTCTGATCATCCCTTCTCTGTCCCTTACTCTTCCCAACCCCCAACATTAAGGGCAATATTTTTCTTTAGTTGGAGACCTTGAATTTGTCTGTCCTTTGGCAAGTTGCTTGACTTGTCAGCTTCACTTTCTTCATCTGGGAAGTCTCATCTTAAAAAGAAATTATATGTATAGGTGTATAAGAAGTTATCATAGGAGAAAGATGGAGGAAGGCTACACGGGCTTCTCTGTACTAATTTTGCAACTTTCTATGAGTCTAAATTGCTCAATTTTTAAAATATATGTAAAGCACTTGACACAATACCTAACATATTTTAGAAGCTCATGTCTGGTAGTTTTAAAAATAGTAATAGATGGGTGAAAATTCCTTTGAGCTATAAGTATAACATAAAGTTGAACGTTAGCATTATTAATACTACCTGATACTATTATGTAACACTATGATAACTAACATTTGTGGAATACGTACTATCTACTGTCACTATTTTAAGTATCATATTTAATTCTGACAACATGCTTAGGTGGTAGTTATGATTAGTAGCCCCATGTTATAGACGGGAAAGCTGAGGTACAGAGAGGTTAGGTAATTTGTCCAAGCTCACAGACTCTAGAAGTCGGGGAGCCAGGATGCGAAAGCAAGTAGTCTGACTTTATAATTCAAAGAAAAAAATCATTATTGTATTTAGTCATTTGTGAAACTTTAGCCAAGATCAAGCCTCAGGGTGGGAAAACTGCACCCTTGTACTTTCATTTCCCTCCTTTACTTCCAGAATGTTCCCTGGATGATTGCATTAGGTGGGATTTTGAGGTATCTAAGGAGTACCTCATCTGTCCCCAATGCATTACCTCACCTGCCTAAAATCCCACAGATGAGGTGCTCCTTGGATTGTAACAGTTGTTCACAAACGATGTAAAGTACAGCTTCCCTGGTCTCTGTAGTTAAGACTCAAATTCAGCAGTCTGGGCTGGGATTCCAGAGCCGGCATTTTTAATAAGTTCTTATCATTAGCTAAATTTGGGAAACAATGATTTGAGATTATGGTTTCCAGAAGTACCTAGTACAAAGCGTATGGTGGAGGCGTTGGGGAGTTTGCAGCAAGGAATAAACAGCTCACTGGGGGAGTCTCACACAGCAGTGGATTTAGGAGCAGACAGTCCTTGATTCTAATCCTGTTTCTTTTGCTTTCAAATTTTGTGGTCCCTTGGTTTTAGTTTTCTCATCTTTGAAATGGAGACAATACAACCCACCTCACAGAGGTGTCATGAGGATTAGTATTAATGTCATAGGAAGCATTGTGCTTTGTACATTAATTGTTGTTGTTATTAATTTACCATCTACTATCATTTATATAGAGTTGAACTATCAGCCAATCGGCCAGTCACCGCGGATGGATGATAGAGTCAGGCCCTAGAGAATTTCTAGAGTGTGGTCAATTTTGATTAGATGGAGGGAGCTTTCCAGAGATGGGAATACAATGTGGAAGGAAGGTCTTTGGGCAGTGAAAATTTGTCCCTTGGAAAAGCAGCACTAACAATACTTGTTTTTTTAAAAGATGATGATAAATAATCACAAATTTATTACCACTATTAGAAGAAAGACTTGAACAAAACAAGCTCACTGACTTTGGAGTAATGCTATCTTGCATGAAGGGACCCAATTTTTCACCAGCCTCCTGTTGCCAGAAACGGTTTTGCCTTTCAGGAGAGACCCAGCCTCCTACCTCCCTGGATAGGTCTCACCCTTACGAGCCTTGACAGGATACAGCACAGGACATCAAGGCTCTTGGAGCTAGCCATGGAGCACAAACAGAATAGCTTTTCTTACACATCCCTCTGAATCACATCTCTATCTGCACATCTACAGCAGGGAAATCTTATCCTCTTAGGGAGTCTCTCTAGAGATAAGCAACTCTGCCAAGATAGGGAGATAATTTACTGGCCATTGAAAGCTTTAATATCATAAGCAGGATAAAATACCTTTACTAGTGGGAACTATTTCTATGTAATTTAAATTTATTTTTCTATTTTACAAATTGACGCACAATTCACGAGGACTGACTTGGGGAAATTCATGAGTTCCAAAACTTTAGGGCACCATACAGTAGTGCTCCACTTATCAGCGGTTTCACTCTCCGTGGTTTCAGGTACCCACAGTTAACTGAGTTCCAAAAATATTAAATAGACAATTCCAGAAATAAACGATTCATAAGTTTTAAACTGCATGCCGTTCTGTATAGCATGATGGAATCTCGTGCCTTCCTGCGCTGTCCCTCCCAGGAAATGAAATCATCCCTTTGTCCAGTGTCTGCACACTGTATATGCTCCCCACCAAGTTCGTCTCTTAGTAGCCTTAGTCACTTAGTAGGCGTCTCGGTTATCAGATCAACTGTGTTGGTATCGCAGTGCTTGTGTTCAAGTAACCCTTATTTTACTTAATACTGACCCCAAAGTCTAAGAATAGCAATGCTGGCTGGCACTTGCCAAGAGAAGCTGTAAAGTGCCTCCTTTAAGTGAAAAGGTTAACATTCTCTACTTAATAAGAAAAATAAAACTGTATGCTGAGGTTGGAGAGAACGAATCTTCTATCTATGAAACTGTGAAGAAGGAAAAGGAAATTCGTACTAGTGAGAAAGACCACATTCACATAACTTTTATGACAGGATATTATTTTACTTGTTCTATCTTATTAGTAGTATTGTTAATCTTTTACTGTGCCTAATTTATAAATTAAACTTTATCATAAGTATGTATATATAGAAAAAAACAGTATGTATGGGGTTCGGTACTATCTGAGGCTTCAGGCATCCACTGGGGGATTCTAGGCACATATCCCCCATGGGGTCTACTGTAAAGGCTATCGTCTATGGTGTTTTGCTTTAAGGGGCATCATTCATTTGGCATGTATAATGAATAATTACATTGAACAGCTGGGCAACCATGTGGCATGAGTGAATGGTTCTCAAAGTACCCACCTTCCAACACAATGGTTTTGGCTGTTGTGTGTAGAATCATCTGAGCACTTAATACAAGGTACCCTGAACTTACCAAGAAAGTTTTGAGCAGGAAGCCTAGAGAGAGGCCTCTAGACCCAGCAGTTTTATCAAGCTTCTCCCAGTGATTTTTGAATGCCTACCAGAATTTGAGAACCACTGTTCTAGTGAGTTTCAATATTTAGTTTGTCCATCAGAATATGGCAGCACGAGTGCACACAGCTGGGTCAGCTCCCTCTAGATCTCCTCCAGCTTCTCTTAATCCTATGCCAGGTTGTGCTCTGGTTTATCCACTGCCCATTCCATATTCCATCTGCCCTTAGCAAGCACCTTAGTTGGTCCAAGTTTCTTGCCTGGTAGGGTGACCTGAAACTTTCTTCCAGAAGGGCCTGGGCCATTAGCAGACTTGGTTGAATTGGACTGTTGTAGTTTTCCATTGAATTTTATCACAGCGTATGGAAGTCCTAAAACACCCCAGGGAGACCCTGCATTCCAGGCATATTCCTCCTGACCTCCATTGTGTGGTTGCAGCCTGATTTTCTCTTGAGAGTCAGGATCGATCACCCCAAACAGTACAGTGACCCCTTAGCCTGTTGAGTCACTGGAGTGTGGAGCCAAGGTGGCCAGGTGGCAGTCCCAACCTCCACATCAGTGGACCCCCTGCTGTGTCCCATCTGTCCCCTGCTTAGTCCCCTTTGGGGACTAAGACCTCTTGACCAGCAGAGCCCAAAGTTTTGGAGGTGGGAAGCAAAATGCTGACTACGAATCCAGGGACAACAGAGGAGCCACTCCCATGTCCTCTCCTTGATCCCTGGCCTGTGAAATCCAGGTCATGGGAGGAACAGCAGCATGTGTCACTGATTAGAGCATGCATTGCTCTAGCCCTGCCAGGTGTTGTCACTCAGTTGATGATGCAACTGAGTCCTCAAAAGGCCATCAACTGTTCTGCGAAGCCTCTTCTGTAGAAAGATAGGGGACGTGTGAATTCTATGCTCATAAGCCTATTGCTGTCCTCATTTGCTATAAAACAAGTTTCTTGGTCAGAAGCAATGCTATGTGCGTAAAGGTGAATAAGGCACTCTTAAGTCTACAGGTGATAATTTTAGTAGAAGCATTGTGGGCAGGAAGGTGAATCCATATGCAAAATAAGTGTCTATTTTAGAAAGTACATACTGTATGATGGCAGTGAGGCAACCAAGCCTAATTTATACAAATACATTCTTTTGAACACAAAATTAAACGCAAAATATCAAGAGTAAAAGGGGAAAGTCCCAGTTCGCCCTCCTCCATTACTTTTCCCCTTCCCCTGTCTACACATAATCCCAATACTTGCACCAGAGCTTTTTGACTATTAATCTTTGGACTTGTATTCTTTTTGCTTTTTCTGTGCATTTGTACACATACATGTGCATATGTAAACAGAAGAATTTTTTTCTTTAAATATGAATGACCTCCTGTTACACATACTGTTTTGAAACTTTCTATTAAAATTATTTTTGTTCATTAACTACTAAAATATTGTTTTGATGTGCAGGGGCATTTATCTGTGACATCTCTGTCTCTCTGTGTCTACATCTACATCCTTGTCTACTTCTGTGTCTACATCTAGGTCTACGGCTCCATCTCCTTCTCCATCTGCGTCCACATCTCTGTCTCTATCTCTATCGACATCTACATCCACGTCTACATCTATAGAAGGAAGTGGAAGACAATGAATAGCCATGAACGCACCACCGAACCGAGAACAACATAACTAGTAACTTACATCTATAGAGGGTGCCAAAAAAATGTATACACATTTTCAGAAAGGAAAAAATTGTATTAAAATTGTAATAGTCAATATATACTGATAACAGAAGATGCATACAAGTCACATTTGACTTCTGCAATTACAAGAGGTGCTCAAAGTTGTTACCATCAGCGTGATTTTAATACAGTTTTTTCCTTTCTTAAAATGTGTATACATTTTTTTGGCACTCTCTGTATTTTTATATTTCTTATCGCTTCCATTCACCTGCATCCCTCCTTAGGTGACCACTTTCTGAATTTTTGCAATGATCATTCTATTACTATCATTTTAATAACTTAAATTTTTAAAAAAATGGTATAAGATTCAGAAGAAGGTATAAAAGTAATAGAGTTCTAGTGTACTTGTACCTTCCCTTCATGATAATACCTTACTTAAGCATAGTTCATTGCCTAAGCCAGAAAGTTACGGTTGGTGTAATAAAATAAACTCAGGTACAGACCTTATGTAGATTTCACTAATTTTGTAACTACTCGTGTGTGTGTGTGTGTGTGTGTGTGTGTGTGTGTGTTAATAGCTCAATGAAACTTTATCCTCTGTAAATTGCAGGAGCCAACAACACAACCAGGATACAGAACTGTTCCAGCACTACAGCTCGAGCAAACACTCTCAGCAAAACCTGGGCAGCACTCTGTAATCAGATACATTATTGTTATCATTATTATTATTATTTACAAAAAAAGAAAATGAACATTCACACTAAGTGAGATAAAGTCTAAAGATAGCTTCACATCAGTTGAGGTCAGGTTTTGCTGCAAATGAGTTTGTGCAAAACTTAGAAAGAAACTTGTGTTGAGAATGTTTTGGATTTTGGACTTGCAGATATGATATTGTAAATCTTTATTATTTTACTTAAAGTTTGATTTTCTTTGAATATGTTTTTCCTCACTGTATTTTTTGCCTGAGTGCATTTGGAGTTTCTCTTCTTATCTGTTTCCTCTCTGCATTTTGGCTTCTGGAAATTCTTCATAATTTCTGGCCTGCTTCTGGCATCTGCTCTCATTTGCTATGATTTTTCTGTCATTTTAAGAAATTTGGGGCTGAAGCGTTTAAGATGTGTGTTCTCATCTGGCACCTTGGTCTGAAGTTCAAGATCATCTGTTTTGTACTTCATATATTGATGATACACAGACTTGTACACATGTGTAAGTGCACACAATATTTTTTATAATGACCATGTGCTATTTTTGTAATTAGTAAATAACCATGGCCTTGAGGCAGGTATAATTGGGATCCTCTCCCCTCCCTTCCAAGCAAGGTGGGAACTGACCATTTTACTTTGAAGAGAATCAGGGAACAACAGAGGGAAAGGGCTTGCTCAACAGAGCTGGGCCTCTTTCCAGAGCTTCACCACTTCACAAGACGTGGAACTCATGAAGTCAGAAAACAGGCAGGATGGAAACGTGCCAAAATGCTAGCAGTGGTTATGTGTGCTTGGTTAGAACATGGAAATAGTTACTGTCTTTCTTCTACTTTTTCATTTTCCAAATTTTCTAGAGTGAAAGTATAGACTTTTTTTTCTTTAGACATTTTAAAAAATCTTTTTCATGGCTTTATCAAAAATAGCTCTCTTCTCACATCTTTTTTCTGTTCAGTCTGTTGCATAATATTGTTTTACTGAATTATATAAAGAAAAATTCAGCCTCACATGGATATGTAGTTGGAAAGGTAAGGACTCGCAGACACCCCAAAAAGATCTTGGGAATTACTAGGGTCCTTGGCCCACAATTGACAATCATTTTTCTGGAGAAATATTAGTGTACTACACACTTTAAAAAAAGCACACAATTCAATGATGTTTAGTATATTTACAGAGTTGTGCAACAAATACCACAATCAAGTTTAGAATATTTCATCATTTGAAAAGGAAACTCTGCACCCCTGGCCTATCCACTTCCCAGTTCTTTCCAGCCCTGAGCAATTACTGACTTTCTACCTTTTAAAATGACCATTCTGGACATTTTGTATAAATGAAATCATATAAGTAGTTTTTTTTATGTGTGACTAGTTTTTTAGCATAATGTTTTCAAGATTCATCCATGATATGGTGTATAATGCTTCATTCCTTTTTATGAGCAAATAATATTCCATTGTATGGATAGACCACATTTGTTTATTCATTTGTCACCTGAGAGACATTTGGGTTGTTTCTACTTTCTTGCTATTATGAATAATACTTCTATGAATGTTTGTGTACAAGTTTTTGTGTGGACATTATGTTTTGAATTCTCTTGGGAGAATTCCTAGGAGTGGAATTGCTGGGTCAAAAGGTAACTCTATATTTAACCATTTGAGAAATTGCCAGATTATTTTTCAAAATGGCTGTGCCATTCACAACAAATGTGCAAATGACCATGTAAATAGACTTCCATAATAAAATACATTTGCGTTTTCTTTAAAAAAAAAAGAAACATTGAAAAATAGTTGTGGATTCTAATTTTGCGTCTTCTGCAAAGAGAAAGTCACTTTGTCTTTATCAATAAAATGGGAATAACCAACAGTACCATCTGGAATTCTCCGACAGACACAACAGGTCTGGGCTTGCTAAATGCCATGAACAGAATTCTTTCACAGAAGCTCTTTGAACCTGAAACTTAGTAGTACTCAGTGACCATGGGTCTTCAATCTTAGGAAAGCCTTAATCAACCTTGGCCAGGGAGGCAGAACCGATACAGGAGTATGTGGGGTCTGCCCCCAACTCTCAATTAAAGGGCAGTTTTTGCAACATGCCTTCTTTTCGAATCAGAGCCAGGGTCATTGTTGAGCTGAGGTAACATTAATTATTTTTCCGCTTGTCGGATTCCATGAAAAAGATGTGAAAATGGCCTGTTTGTGAAAGAATGCAGGCAGAGGCTGTGAGCTGATTATGTCAAACCTAGTCAAAGCTTCCTTGGTGTGGGAGATTGTAATCAACAAAGCATGGTGGCATCTGTGCCTGTTACAGGAGGAGCCCCATCCGCCTGGCTCCCCAGCAGAGACAAGAAGCCAGGTTTAACCCCTGCTGGACTGAATTGCATCGACTGTGTAGAGCAAAGAAATTTTACTCTCATCAATTATTTAGTACATATTTAGGTGATAGCACAGCAAAGGAGGGAACTGTCCTTGATTCGTAGGAGGAGGCACTGAATTGCTTCCTTCATAGAGCAGCATTGGTTCTTTCTGTGAGTTGGCCAGTCATACAGATGGGTCAAGGCACAGAGTTGCAAAACTTGAAAGGTACAGAAACAAGCTTTTAAAAAGTCTGAAAAAGACCTCAGAGAACGTTAGCAGGGCACTCCAGACTTTCTACATAGGTGAGGCTAAGGGACCGTGCTCTGGTTAAAAGAGGTATCCCAAAGTGGCAATTGCAAACTTGAGAAATTTTCAACTGTCTTGTTGAAAACTGGGTGAGGCAGCTGATGATACTATGGGCAAACTAAAGCCCACCATCCAATGTTGCCCTTGGCAATCATTTGACCCAAAGATCATCGATCATCAAATATGTTTTACTCAATTTTCTTTTATTATAACCAATAATTATGCCCCCTTTCTTTTACCGAAATGAAATGCATTGATAATAAAGCTTCTTACATACATGACTATAAAAAGATCATATTCCATAAACATAAACTATTATTTATGTGCAATGATGACATAAAGAGCTTATACCAGAAATGAAAATCAGCTATATCACTAAGCACACTATTTAGTTTAGTTGACATTTTTTTTCACAGTAACACTTTCTCGATGAAGGATGCAACATGTTGATATATATCTGGCACAATCTCCTTACCTCATAGCACACTGGCATTTCAAGTCTCATTGCTCTGGATGACATAATTAAGTAATCAGATACATGAATACATACACAAAGTCGGCAGGAATGTGACAGCTACAAGTGAAGACTGATACAGGCAGGTAGCATTGGCAATTTAATTAAAACCTATGTGTACTGTTAACATGGGTGATGTGATTTTCCAAAATTGTAGTAGTAAAGTTCTTGGTAAAGTTCTGAATATATGGAGTACAATCTTCTCTTGATTAACAATGTAGTTGCATTTCCAGAAATTTCAATGCATATTAAAGTATTTGTGTACTGTTTAGGATTTGGTTCTAAGTTAGGATAATAGGTAGCAGCTTTTTACCTCCTACCTGAATATCCAGAGGAACATCAGAAAATCGTGCAACAGTTAGGGCAATTCTCAAAGGCAAGGAACTACCCTGAATACTGCAAACCTCTAGCATTCATAGTCCCTACATACTCCATGTTGGTAGTGACTCCCAGTCACTGACAAACAAAAATGCCCTCATACATTTCCACAGTGCCCCAGAGGGGCAGTACCATCCAGTCTGTTCCCAAACTCTGAACCTCACACATGGTGCTAGGAGGGGAATGGCTTCCCCAAGATCACCCATGAGCCCAAGGAGATGCCAGGACCAGCATTTAGGTGCCTGACTCCAAATGCAGTCCTACTGTCACCAGCCCAAAGTTTCCTAGGGTAGTGTCCACACTCAATCCTGCCCATTTCTGCTTACCGGCGACCATTCTCGCTGGTCATTGACTCACTGCTGCCTGTAAAGCATTAATGATCTAAAATGTTAGCTTAAACCCTTGAAAGTTTATTTGCAAGATTTTGATAAAGTACCCCCAGATGATTCCAATGTAGGATGTTTATGGCTTGTTCACACTTTGAGAACTATATTTCCTAAAGTTAGTGTTAGAAATCTATGAAAATAATGGTCAGATCGTTTTGAAAACTTTGGGTTAGCCAGAGATGCAAAACTCTTTTTCAGACCCTTTAATAAATGAATGTGAATGTAAATGTCTAAGATGGAGAATGACCTGACTTATTTTCCAAGTTTATTTGATCATGAACTGTCCCCCTCCCATGTTTGTTTAGTTGAGTAGCTTGTTGCTAATGAGATGTAGATCATTTACATCCTGACCTCATTTTGTAGATAAAAGAGAGGAGAAAGTAGATACTCACTGAAATGAGAAGTTTAAAAAGGCTATGGGAGGTTAATGTGTTATTTCAGATAGAAAATAGAGAGATATTTGATCCTTTTCCCTTTGATTTTTTAAGCTTCATGAGGACAAGCTCATGTCTTTTCTTTTGTTGTTGTTGTTTGTTTGATTCTTTCCATTGCTTGGGTACAGAGCCTGACCCATATAATCACGTGCCACTTAACGTTCTGAGAAATGTGCCATTAGGTGATTACATTGTTATGCAAACATCACAGAGTGCACGGACACAAACCTACTACACACCTAGGCTGTATGGTACAGCCTACTGTTCCTAGGCTACAAGCATGTGCAGCATGTTACTGTACAAAACAACCAGAGATTAAATCGAGCACAAGAGAAAATGATGCCATCAGGAGACTCAGTAAACATGAGGTGTATGAGGTGCTGTCAGTGTAACGTGGCCTATTGTTTTACAGCAAACTTTGCTTTTTTATAAGTAGAAAGAGTACACTCTAAAATAATGATAAAGAGTTAATATTGAATAGAAAAAACATAAACTAGTAACAGTCATTTATCATTGTCAAGTATTCTGTACTGTACATAAGTGTATATGTTATACTTAAAAAAATAGTTTTAGCAAAAATATGAAGGAGCAATTTTTTTCCTATGTATGGTGATGGTTTATTGAAATTATTACAGCACAGTGGAAAGATTCAAATGGCTCCACATGGTGTTTGGAAATTCATCCCAACTGTAGGCTGAATGACTGCAAGGTGGACAGACCACCGAAGTCCAAGAGTTTCAGCATTTCCTCAGTGTCGGGACCAACAGTGATCTTCTGATCCAGGTCTGAGACCTCAGGAACATAATTAATTACCTCTCCTTTCTCTCTCTTCTTCCTGCAGCTTGATAGAGGCATCTCTCACAGGGCCGCTCTGAATCCGCGTCATCAGATGTGTGACATAGCCCGCTGTCTTGTTGCAATGTGTCTCTATGAATACCTGGGATGCCTTCTTCATGGTCTTGGTGTGAATGTGGCCCATCTTGGTGGGTCCCTGGTGAAAGAGGAAAGCTAACTAGGCATTTACAAATTAATTAACTAATTAATTTTAAATTTAATTAATTTTTTTTCCTTTTTACCCACCCCCCACCCCTCTCTCCTTTGGCAACCATCAGCTTCTTCTCTTGAGCTATCGTATATTTCTATTTTGTTTTGTTCGTTCATTGGTTTTGTTTTCTTAAAGTCCACATATAAGTGAGATCATATGCTATTTGTTTTTCTCTGTCTGACTTATTTCACTTAGCACAATACCCTCTAGGTCCATGTTGTCGCAAATGACAAGATTTCATTTTTTTTTTATGGTTGAGTAACATCCACTGTATACATGTACCACATCTTCTTTATCCATTCCTCTATCAGTGGTTGCTTAGGTTGCTTCCCTCTCTTGGCTATTGTAAATACTGCTGCAGTGAATATAGGGGTGCATACATCTTTTTGAATCATTGTTTTTGTTTTCTTTGAATAAATACCCAGAAGTGGTATTGTTGGGTCATTAGACAGTTCCATTTTTAAATTTTTTGAGGAATCTCTATACTGTTTTCCATAGTGACTGCACTAATTTATGTATGTACTATACCTTATTACAACTGGCAGCACAGTAGGTTTGTTTAGACCATCACCACCACAAACACATGAGAAATTCATGCCACTACAACATTATGGTGGCTACGATGTCACTAGGTGATAGGAAATTTTCAGCTCCATTATCATCTTGTGGGACTACCATCTTATATGTGGTTTCTGGTTGATCAAAACATCATTATATGGCACATGGCTGTAGTTGTTACTCAAATAATGTTTATTAAATGAATTAAATCAATAGTAGCCTACTTAAAGTGTGGTAGGATAGCTTCAGATTGTTCTGAAAAGTGGGAAGTTTCTTTGTATTCTTAGGAACAGAGACATTAGAAAACTCCATCAGAGATTTTATAGCAGAGTATCACAAAGCCAGCAAAACTTTTTAGCCTCCACATATAAAACTAAGCATAATCAGGTGGGCAGGAACAGTTGTGTAGATTATGCACTGTAGAAATGATGGTGGCACCATTCACTGTTTCCGAGAAGTCTGTTTACAATTGAGTTGGGCTGACAAGACAAACACGTAGAAATAATTAAAGAACAAATAAAGAGATTTCGTAGTTGTTTTACATGGTGGGGTGCTTTGATTCAGGCTTTGGTATATTTGTTTCTATAACTTTTATCCTTTGTTGGTGTTATGCGTTCTAGTAGTCATGTATCACATGGACTAGATGTTGGTTGTTCAACAATTTTTTCTGTAATAAAACCTGTTGTTCCACACCTGCCCACTTTTTGCACATTACCACTTCCCAGTGAAACCCTAGATTCCTGTGCCTTTGCCCAGGCCACTTCCTCTACTTCCTTTCCTTTTGTCTTACTGGCACACTGCAACTTATCCAGGGCACAGTTCAAATGTCACCTCTTCTCTGTAGTTTTCTGAGACCTCTCTTTGGCATTCACCTGCCCCCAGTATTGGAATTCACTGTTCCCTCATGCCTGTGCCATCAGCACTTTTTATGGAGACGACTAGCACATTAATGAAAAGCAGGAGACAGAAATGGTTATGTGCTTTAAGTCAGAGAGAAGAGGGTTCAAAATCTGGATCTCTCCCTGATAACTGTGACTTTGGATACTAACCTGTTATAAGCTTCTGTTTCCTCTCTTTTAATATGGGGCTAGTAATAGGTTCTCCTTCATGAGATTGTGTTGATGTTGAAGGGAGATGATGTATAGATAGAGCATATGTCTGCCTCACATTGCTCCAAAAGAGAAATTGAGCTGATTATCATGTTTTAATGAGTACATTCTTGAGAGTAGATCTCCATGTTTATATTTTCTCCTGGGAAAATTATCAAATATTGACCAGTAGTACTTATTTGTTTAAAAAGATTAATTCATGGTTAAATTAGAGAATGCATCTTTTATTTCTTTCTTCTGCCCCAAACTCTTCTTTGTTAATAATTATTTACCCCTGCCCAACTCATCATTTGAGATGGTAATGCTAATTTATTTGAGATGGTGAAAAGACAGTGATAAGCTTTACTGTCATACTTCTATTCTCAATGATTGGAGAATTCTGAAACCTACTATTCTTATCCTCAAATAGTATGGTATGGCATACCATAAAGACATTAACATCTAGGATTTAAGGTGGGTTGGTTTGTCTTAACTAGAAAAGTGGACATGGTGTTTACAGAGTTGGCATTCCCCGGGACTCACCAGAGCAGCTATCTCATGCTTGACAAAAGCTAAGTAATTCACTGTCTGAAATATCACAGCAAGGATCAAGCCTTTCTTCAGCCTGACCAAGGGGCAGCTTACAAAGTTGAGCCTGAATCAACACACTGCCCATTTCCTGGATGAGAATCAGTATGGGACAACCCTCCAGCTTTTGATCCATTCCGCAAATATGCCTTAAGAAATTCAATCCACCAGCAAAGCTTGTGCCTAGTCTGTATAAATAGCAGGGACGGTGAGCTTCTATATGTTTTAATCATAGCCCTGTTCCCTCAAACCCTTCTGCACACCTCCATGCATGTTCTGCATCATTGTCCCTTCATCTAATGTACGATGAAAACACTATCAAACATGTTACATGTTCTTCAGCTGCTTCACTAACCCAATTCCATCTTTCTCTTTAAAATTGAAGATTTTAAATATATGAATTTCAAACCCAAATCTTTTCACCTCTGTATGTTCTCTTCTGATCCTTTTAAATGATTACACTTATTTTTTTATTTATATAAAATTAGTGTGCACCTATTTGCTATTTCATTTTGTTTTTTCAGCTTATCCTACCTCCCACATGCTCATTATATACTGATCATAATCTACATAATTGTCATTTGAAAAATTTATAGTTTTCTATTTGTTAATAAATGAGAGTCTTCTCAGTTTATTCTTATTTTTATCATTTGATTTTGTCGATATTTTTCTCTCTCTTATAAATGACACTAGTAGAAGTATGTTTGTAACTTTTGGTTTTGGTTACTTTTTTCGGAGTATATTTCCCAAATAGAATTATGTGACCACATCTCTTATAACATTTGCAAGTTACTTACCCAACCAATTTGCATCCATGGAGCAATATGTAAGTGTACCTATTTCCTCATAATCACATAATGTTACCTTTTTAATTTTTATAATCAATTTAATAGAGATATAATAATCCCTTAAACCCACTTTGGGCTGCATTTTTTACTTATTAGGAAGCTTGTGAATTCTTCAATGTGATCATTTACTATGTGCATTTCTTTGAGTATAAACTATATTTGGTCACAGAATGAGTTACTCACTTTTGTTGGACATTTAATAACAATTTGACATAGTCAGAGATGGAGAGGATATTAATGACAATATTAGCCATGACACAGAATTAGTCACGTAATACAAAGCTAAGAAAGATAAAGAGCTGTTTTAAAACTCCCCAAATAGAACACTTCCACAAAACACCACTAAATAGAAGGTTTGGTCACCTTCATAATAGAAAGGAATCGATGGGCAGACAGGATTTTAAGACTCGGGAAGATTAGCAGCGCCAATCTGCATGCCTGCATAAGTGCTGAATACAACTATTGTCCCTCTTGTCTTAGATCCTAAAATTCAGATGCATACAAGCAAGGTAAGGAACATGGACGTTTATTAGGCCAGATAATAATAATATAGTGGGAGGCGAGGACTGGGGAGATGTGACAAGTGATGCCCATCTACGGCATTGAACTCTTGTTTAGAAAAACATCACTGGGCCAAACACATCTCTGGGCCAAGTTTGGCTAGTGGCCACCAGGCTGTGCCCTTTGCTTAAGACTTTTAGAGACTATATTCAAATGTCAATGAGGAAGATGAGGCAAACAGGTGAGGTGTGAGAAACAGGTCAGTTAACATTTTTTTTTTTTTTTTATGATTTTTTTAATTGGGGAAGGGGAACAGGACTTTATTGGGGAACAGTGTGTACTTCCAGGACTTTTTTCCAAGTCAAGTTGTTGTCCTTTCAGTCTTAGCTGTGGAGGGCGCAGCTCAGCTCCAGGTCCAGTTGCTGTTACTAGTTGCAGGGGGCGCAGCCCATCCCTTGCGGGCGACAAAACCGGCAACCTTGTGGTTGAGAGGACACGCTCCAACCAACTGAGCCATCTGGGAGGCAGCTCAGCTCAAGGTGCCGGTGTTCAATCTTAGTTGCAGGGGGCGGACCCCACCATCCCTTGCAGGACTCGAGGAATTGAACTGGCAACCTTGTGGTTGAGAACCCACTGGCCCATGTGGGAATCGAACCGGCAGCCTTCGGAGTTAGGAGCATGGAGCTCTAACCGCCTGAGCCACCAGGCTGGCCCCAGGTCAGTTAACTTTTAATACTACTAAGAAAAAGAGCAGCTCAAGCCCAGTGAATAGTAACTAATATTCGGCCTCAATGACAATAGAGCATGGTGGGGACGGTGGCCAATTGGAGAAAGCACATCCCCATTTTTTGTTTGCTTTTAACTTTTTAGTATGACCATTTAGAAATACAAACTAGAGAGAATAGTATAATGAAGCCCTTGAGCTCATCACCAGCTCATCAGTCCTAGCCCGTTATGGACGGCCTTGCTCACCTTCACCCCTGATGAGGAAGACCAGGCACTGTTCCAACCCACCTGAGAGTTGTATGCTGGAACATGGGGCCAGCACCGCCAGAATTTTGAAAGAAGCTAGACATTTTGCTTTTCATTTGAAATCTGATTTCTATAGGTTGTCAATTAGTTAAAAACTTGTAATACATTGTAGAGGTCAGGATGGTGCTGCCAGTTACTAATGTTTAGCAATAACATAAATTTGGAGAAAATGCTGGAGGTGAGAGAGGAAATGCAGTCAAATGCTGAGCTATTTCTGGGCCCCTTACATATAGCTGTGTGTAAAAACATGGCTGCATGGGATGGGCCACATCTGGGCCTAGACATAATAGCTCTGTGACGGCCCCGAGTGTAGTATTGTCAGTCCTACACGGATTTGTTCACAGGTTTTCCTCTTACCTTCGACACTGAGCGCCTTAAGGAAACTCCTTGAGGGAACTCACAGTCTCTCCCCAGGGCCCAGCAGATAATAATAACCAATAGAGTTTTGAGGAATGAATGAACAGATAAAAACATGAGCATCTTTCTTGTTATGCTTGAGTCTTAAAGTCACTTCAAGCACCATCAAATGATGGGGTAGCCAGACCCACTGATACGACTATTATTTTTCTTGTTGTTAAGAAAAAATTTTTTATTGTAAAATGCTACACTCTTACTAATTAAAATCTGAAAAATTAATGCAATATGTTTTCTAGACTGATTTATATTTTTGTTTGTAGGAGGTCATGAGTTGATTAATTCATCAAAAATAACGTGATTTATGGCCACTTCAGAAAATAAAAACATACAGTATTTTTAATTAGATGGTGTTGAACAGGAATATTTGAACACTGCAAATTTTCAGCTAGTTGAGAGTGAGAACTGTGCCTTAGACTTACAAAAATTTATATATAATTCACATACCATAGAATGCACTCTTTTAAAGTGTACAATTCAGTGGATTTTAGTATATTCACAAAGTTATGCAACCATCATCACTATCTAAATCCAGAACATTGTCATAACCCCCCCCCAAAAAAAAAAAAAATCCTGTACCCATTAGTAGTCACTTATCATTTCTTCTGCACTCCAGCCCCTGCCAACTACTACCTTCTTTTTGTTTCTATGGATTTGCCTATTCTGGACACTTCATATAAATGGAATCATATCATATGTGGTCTTTTGTGTCTGGCTTCTTTGATTTAGCATAATGTTTTTAAGGTTCATCTATGTTGTAGCATGTTTCACTATCAAATTTCTTTTTAATGGCTATATACTACTCTTTTGTTTAGATATGCTACATTTTATTTACCCACTCATCAGTTGATGGACATTTGGGTTGTTTCTACGTTTTAGCTGTTATAAATAATGCAGCTATAAATATTCATGTCCAAGTTTTTGTGTGGACATACATTTTTATTTCTCTTGGGTATGTACCAAGGAGTGGAATTGCTGGGTCATATTAAAACTCTGTGTTTAACTTTTTGAGGAATTGTTAGACTTTTTCAAAGTGGCTGCACCATCTTACAGTCCCACCTGCACTGTATGAGGGTTTCAATTTTTCCATATACTTGTCAATACTTGTTATTGTTTATCTGCTTGATTACAGTCATTCTAGTGGATATGAAGTGGTATCTCACTGTGGTTTTGATTTGCATTTTTCTAATGACTATTAATGTTGAGCAACTTTTTGTGGGCTAGTAGGCCATTAGTATTTTTTCTTTGGAGAAATGTCTATTCAAATATTTTAAAATTATGTCATCTGTCTTTTTATTGTTGAGTTGTAATTGTTCTTTATATATTCTGGATACTAAACTATTATCGGATATATAATGTGAAAATATTCTCTCCCATTTGTGAATCATCTTTTCTTGATGGTATCCTTTGAAGTGCAAAATGTTTTAATTTTGATAAACTCCAGTTTATCTACTTTGTCTTTTGTTGCTTGTGCTTTTGGTGTCATATCAAAGAAATAATTGCCCAGTTCAAGGTTGTGAAGAATTATACCTATGCTTTCTTCTAAGAGTTTTATAGTTTTAGCTCTTACATTTAGGTCTTTATCCATTTGGAGTAAATTTCTGTATATGGTGTGAATAGAGGTCCAAATTGATTTATTTGCATGTGGATATTCAGTAGTCCCAGCATCATTAGTTGGAAAGACTCTTCTTTCCCTCTTAAGTGGTCTTGGCACTGTGCCTTAGACTTTTACAATTTTATCCCTTATAGAACTGAGCATAGTTCCTTTTACCTATGTAAAAGGTAAGTAGGCAAACATGTTTGTTGAATTAAAATGGAATTCTGATTAATTAAAGCTCTTTTTGATTTAAGAGCTAAAACTTTCACAGAGGACTTTACCCAAAGGGGTAAAACTTTATTTATTTATTTATTTATTTATTTATTTATTTATTTATTTATTTAGGAGTAGTTTGAATACATGGCTTTGCAATAGAGCTGCCCATTTCCTCCTGGCCTGGACCAAATCTACTTAGAAATACTGGAGAGCAGCTTAACCAATGAGGTTTTAGAGTCTGTTGTTTTGGTCCCCACTTTCTGGGGTGCAAAAATTGGGCTACAGGTATTTTTCCCAAGAAGACTTTGAGAAAGGGTTTTATTCTCTTGAGAGCAGGCAATCTTACCAGGGTGAGCTGATACAGGGCCCAGGCACAATTACCTGCCACCCTAGAGCCCCAGCACACCTCACCAATAGATCCTGACCCTCTTTCCTGCCTAGCCCAGAGAGCATCACATAATCTTCCCAACACGAGACTCCAGGCAGACCAGCCACTTAATCTAGATGGGAACAAAAATGAAACTGGTTTGCCTAACACTGCCAAGTCACAGAGATTCCCAACGTTACTATGGCAAGTTATGTGAGTACGTAGCTCTCCAAGAGGTAGCCAAACAAATGAACAAAACTGTTATTTTTTTATGTTAAGCTTTTATTTAAACTGGGTGAAATTATGAATTATAGTATTTGATTTTCCAAGTTCAAGCTAGTTTAAATTTGTCAAATTTGTTTGTGATATAATGTGCTTATTGTATAAAACTTGGTTTGTTTGGATTGTAATATTTTGGGTAGGATTTTTGATATGTGCTAAAGTATTTCTTTTTTTCTGTTTTTCAGAGTATCCATTTATCCTACCACACAACAAGAAGTCCTGATATAGATGGGCTTGGAGTTCCCTTTTTCCAAGGTTCTCTGGGCTCTCCCCTTTCCAAGAACACAAACCTTCTTCAGTTTCAATTTGTTTGTTGTCAAAGAGAACTGCCTGCTCCTCAGGCCTCCCCACAAACTGCCTGGATGCTTAGCATGGCAAGATCCCAGGGCTGAGCCAACACCGCTGTCACCAGGCACTACCAACATTACCAGCAGAGAGTCAGTGTAGGTGGCACCACCATCAACCTGGCTGTGGTCACTGTGGGCCTCTCTTAGCCTCTGTAAAGGAGGCATTGGGCAGGCATTCCACACTTCTGCAGGCTGACCTGAGTTTGGCCGGGTGGCAGTGGTGGGAAGTGCCAGCCAGTACAGAATGAGGGGGAGCCCACGTAGCAATTAAGTGGGGATAAATAGCCATTACCAAGGAGGCCTGACAACTGCAGGAGACCGCAGTCTATTCAGGAGCAACTGCTTATTTTCCCATTGATCCTTGGCGGGATAGGGCCTTGCCTTCTGCAGCGCCCCAAATAACAGGCTCGCAAAGCCCAGTGCTAAGAGGTGGCATCTGAGAAGAATCCGCTCAGGTCTTCCTGTGTGTTTCATCTTAAGGCCTGCCAGGAGAAGAGATAATTACGGGTCTGAGATTTTGCTCCATCACAGACAATGAAGGGATCAACAGATGCCTCTCTGAAATCAGATTAAAAAAATTTTAAAAGGTTTCAGCTCAGGAGGATACCAACATTTCCCACAGGTTTCAGTCGGATAAAAAAAAGAAAAAGAAATGGAAAAGGAAGAAAGGAAGGACGAGAGGGAGGAAGGAAAGGAAACTTGGGAGTTCTTAAATATGGAAATAATCAACTTGGAGGGTGCTAAACAGACATTGCTTCTCTACCGCCTCCCCCCAGGTGGCTTTACCTTGGCCTGTCACAGCCCGGAAATCTCATTCAGGACTCATTCCATAAGGAGCAAGAATCCCCTATGGAAGCCCGAGACCTTATACAGTCACTGTCACCCCAGCTACCCATGATCTGATTTCTGTCACCATGTATCAGTTTTGTCTCTTTTAAAAGTTCATATAAAAGGAATACATAATGTGTACTCTTTTTGTCTGGCTTCTTTCACTCAGCATGGTTCTTTTGAGATGTATCCATGTTATTGCACGTGTCGACAGTTCATTGTAATTTATTGCTGATTAATATTTCATTGTGTAGATAAACGAGTTCATATCAGTTTGTTTATCTATTCACCTCCTGATGGACATTTGGTTGTTTCCAGTTTTGGGCTGTTATAAATAACACTACTATGAACATTTACTTGTATATGAAAGTCATTTCATGGATATGTTTCTACCTAGAAATAGAATTTGCTGGATCTAAGAGCGGTGAATTTGGAATTTTTATAAGAAAGTCACAACCTGGTTTTCACAGGGGGTTATACTATTTTACACTCCTATCATGATTTATATGGGAGGTTCTGATTATTTCACATCCTTGTCAACTCTTGTAGTTATCAGCCTTTTAAAATTTCACCATTATTATGTTTTTCATAGCATTTCCTTGATAACTCATGATTTTGAACATAATTTCATGTACTTATTAGTCATCTGTACTTTTTCTTTGGTGAACCTTCGGGTCAAGACATTGATCATTTTAAAAATTGCATTGTTTTTCTTATTGAGTTGTATGGATTCTTTTTATATTGGGATTCAAGACATTTGTTATATATATGCATTGTGAATATTTCCTCCCATTCTGCAGCTTGCCTTGTTATTATCTTTAAAGAGTAGAGGTATTGATGAAGTCAAAATTATTTCTTTCTTCTTTAACAGTTAACATTTTTGCTGTCATATTGAAGAAATCTTTGCTAACCCTAGCATAGCTTTTTTTCTTTTTCCCCTGGAAGCTTTAAAGTTTTGGCTTTTATGTTTGATCTGTGATCCATCTCACATTAATTTTAGCTATGGGGTGGGATTGGGTGTGGGGTTCATTTTTTTCTTCCTTAAAAAATATACCATTTGTTCCAGTGCCATTTGTTAAAAAGACTTTCCTTTCTTGATGAGTAAATGAATTGACTTGGCGTTTTGATTGAAAATCAATTGTTCACATATAGGTTGGTTCATCTCTGGACTCTCCATTCAGTTTTATTTGGAGAGTGCATATATCAATAACATTTTGGCTTCTTTCCATAAAAAAACTCACCTCTCTATTTTTTTAGGTCTCCTTTAATTTCAGCAATATTTTGTTATTTTCAGTGTAAAAGTCTTACATATATTTTATAAATTTCATTGTAGATAGTTGATGTTTTTTGATGTTGTTGTAAATGGTACATTTAAAATTTTTAGTTTCCAATTGCTTGTTGCTAATATATAAAAATACAGTTATTTTTTTTTGTAAATTGACCTTATTTTGTAAATTGACCTTATTGTGCAACCTTGCTAAATTCCCTTAAAATCTAGTGGTTATTCTGTAGTGTGGGGTCGAAGTTCCAGAGAGTAGTTTCCAGGCTCTTGGCTTCACGTGGAAAGGTGCTGGCTCGGTAATCAGATGGCCATCCGCTGTGGCTGGTTGGCCATCAGCTGTTACCAGTTATGCACTGGCCACTAATATAACTGCCGTGGCTGAGTTGGGGGCTTGGTTGGTTGGCAGAGAAGTGGACGGCAGGTTGCGGATCGTGCGGCCCCCTGCTTCCTGTGTCTCCAACCCAGCTGCCAGTGAGAATATAGTGGTATGAACCCCCTATCCATGGCTCCATTGGTGTTGCTTTTTGGCCTCACCATATCCTGCGTTCTTGTGCAGACACCCTGCCTTACAATAGATTCCCATTAGGTTTTCTTTTTTTAAAGCTTTATTATTTATTTTTTTAATTAAATTTATTTGGGGGTGACAATGATCAGTAAAATTATATAGGTTTCAAGTATACTGTTCCATAATACATCATCTATATAATCCCATCAGGTTTTCTATGTACACAGTTAAGTTGTCTGCGAAGACTGACAGCTTCAGTTTTTCCTTTCCAGCCCCTCTGCCTTTTATTTCTTTTTAGTGCCACAATTATGCATAAAACTGATAAAAGCAGATGTATTAGTTTTGTTCTTAGACTTAGTGAAAAAATGGCTTAATATTTCACCATTAACTATGATATTAGCAGTAAGTTTTGCAATTCTTTCAATCAGTTTGAGGAAGTTCCCTTCTGTTAGTATGCTGAGAGCTTTGTGAAAGCATGTTGAATTTTGTCAAATACTTTTTTTGTTTTTTTGCATTTATTGAGGTTTTAGCGTCAGGGTTACATTGGATTCATAAAACAAATTGAGAAGTGTTTCATCTTTTTTGGTGGGGGGCAGTTTGTATATGGCTGGTATTATTTCTCTTTAATGTTTGATAGAATTCACCAGTGAAGTCATCTGGGCATGGAGATTTATTTCTGGGTTTTAATTACAAATTCAGCATATTTTACAGATATGGAGCTATTTAAAGTTTTATTCCCCCTTGTGTCAGTTTTAGTAAGTTATGTTTTTGAAGGAATATATCCATTTTGTCTAGGTTTTTTTTATTACATTGGTATGAAGTTGTTCATAAGACCCTTATAGGATCTCATGTTTGATCTGTGATCCATCTCATATTAAGTTTATGTATGGAGTGGGGTTGGGGTTCATTTTTTTTCCTTAAAAAATATGCAGTTGTTCCAGTGCCATTTGTTAAAAAGACTTTCCTTTCTTCATTGAATTGACTTGTTTATATCTATAGGATCAATACTGTTTATATCAACAGGATCTATCACGAACAAAAAGAACACTCATGCATTGAATGGGATTTGGCAAAAAATCTCTAAGAATCTTCCAAATGGGAAATTCCAGGATTAATAAACTGTCATGGAAAGAGAGACAGTATGAGTATTCTCTGTGGTTCTCTACTTCTAGATTTCTTAGTTCTTCAGTTCTAGATCAAAAACAGAAATTGTTTTCTAACCTGTAACATCTTTTCCTTTTTACCTCATTTTCCTTTCCTGTTCTCCTTTTTAGAGGCCTTACTCTAGTCTTTTGCTTGATTGCAAATGAACCTAAAATGGAGATTTGAATTTGCAATGATAATTTCAATGTAATTGTTTCCTTGACAATAAATAAATAAATAAATAAATAAGTAAATAAATAAATAAATAAATAAGATTCAGGCAGACTTTTAAAAATCTCAGAGGTCTAATTAGTACTTTTCCCTCAGCAAGCCATTTATAACCAATATGTTGAAAACTATCGACCTTGAGAATGAAGGCACCTATTGAGAAGGGCTCCTGATGTGTAATTAGGCTCAAATTTAAAAATAGAGCCTAGCAGCCATTGCTGAACAGAGACTTCTCAGAGTCAACTCTTATAATTTCCCCCTTCACCACACCCAAAATTGGGGATTCCTATTGGTGTTGAATTGGCGCCAATGACCGTCAGTTGATAAAACTTAACTTTAAAATAGTGAGTTAAAATTATTTTACCACAGCAGATACATGAGGCATAGGTTTCCTGGCTCTCTTCACTGTGATCTTCCTGGAATGAAAACTTGCAAAAAATGTATAGGAATGCAATGCCCTGGCTGAGATCATGTGGAACAGCTCCTCCAAACCAGCAAACTCAACCAGGGGTGAAATACTGACTTCAGAAAAGACTGCCATTCTCCCCTATTCCCTGACTACTTTCACCCAATAACAGGCGCTGCTCAGTATTCGAAAGGTTTCATTTCTGGGTGGCACAGGAATAAGGGATCAAATCCTCCTCCCAGCTACCTGCCATCCACTATCTCCAACATTCGTGTTTACGCATGTGTGTGCACTACACACACACACACACACACACACACACACACACACTAGTGTTCTGCGCTGTTTCTTCTCCAAATTATCAAATTATCCTGTGGTCAAAAGGTATTTGGTCCCATCCAGTCCCTCTCAGTTTGTGGTAGGACTAATTTGTTAATGGGGCTCCAGAAGGAAAGTGCCTAATGTTTCTTCTAATTGGACATGACTGCTTCAGAATGACTGAAGCTGCTGGCCAGCTCTCACTGTCCCTGAGGCTGGATAATAAGCTTCTGCCACCAGCCTCTGGATCCTGACCAAGACCATTGGCAGTAATGAACTTGAAAGTCTCATTGTAAATTGCAAAGGAAAAAAAAAAGAGAGAAAGAAGGAAAGAAAAGAGGGAGAAAAAGCGTAGTCCATCTCTTGTCAGTGGGTTCAATTATGGCTTCTGTCAGCTTAACAAAAGAAATTCAGAAAGCTAGAAAAGGAAGGGGTACGAGGGAGCAGGCAAAGAAGGATGGGCGTGGGGACAACCCATGAGGGAACACCAGACTGAAATTCCTCCGGGACCAAGGTTTCTAGTAGAAGTTCAGAGGTTACCACAATATGGGTTAAACTCCCAGGGTCCAAATGGGAAGCTCCAGCATGGATACCGCAGGGCAGGATTCTGTGTGTGTCATTGATCTTAGGGAAAGCTTCCACACACCTTTTATGCTCACTGCAAATTCCTATTACCCACGTTGATACAGGAACAGCTCTCATTGTGCAGATTTAGACTAATTATTGTTATAATCATTGTTGATTACTTGTTTACTGAAACAGGATCTTAGAGCATTCAACACAGAATCTATCCCTAAAACCATTCCAAAGATAATTTTAAAAGCTTTTTTATTGTGGAATATGGCAAATATACAGAAAAGTGCATAAAATATAAATGTACATCTTAAAGTATTATTTAAAAGGAAACACTTATGATCAGTACTCAGGTTAAGAAACAGAACTTTGCCAGAAGCCCCATCCTGGCCCTTCCTTTATCCCTAAAGGTAACTGCATCCCTTCTATGCTAAGTATTTCCTTGCTTTCTTTATACTTTCACTCCTTAAGTAGGCATCCCTAAACACAGTAGTTAGTTTTGCCTGTTTTTGAGCTTTATATAAGTGGGAATTAATCCAGTATATGTATATTGGCCTGGTTTCTTTTGCTCAACATTGTAAGATTCATCTAGGTTGTTGTACATGGCTGCAGTTGGTTTATTCATTGCTGTGGAGTATTCTATCATATAAACATAGCACAATATACTATGTATTCATTTGTTTAATTGCATTTGGGCTATTGCCATTTTTTGGCTATTATAAACAATGCTTCAAGGGATAGTCTTTCTCATAAGTATAGGTATCTCCATCACATATACCTAGGAGAGAAACTGCTGGGCGATAAGCCTCCTGGAGAAGTTTGGCAAGACTAGTTATTGAGTCCTTGTAGGTGACTAGAGAAGAAATTGTTTATCAGAAACTCATTTTTTGCCTCTAGGATGGCCCTGAGTGATCCCTACCTTCTGATACGTAAGCCTCTCTGTAGTCCCCTCTCATCTTGTATCAGAGATGTTCTGTGTAGCCAATAGACTATGGCAGGAGTGACGGTTTGTGACTTTCAAGGCTAGGTCATAAAAGATATTGTGGTTCCTACCTTGTTCTCTTGGATCACTCTGTTGGAATCCAGCTGTCTGCCATGTTGTAAGTACGCTCATGCAGCCTTATGGAGAGGCCCGTGTGGCAAGGAGCTACTGTCTCCAGCCAATGTGAATGATCCTCTAGTCCGACTCAAGCCTTCAGATGACTGCAGCCTGGCTGTCATCTTGACTGTAATCTCATAAGAAACCTCGAGCCAGAAGCACACATATTAGCAGCTCCTGGATTCCTAACACTCAGAAACTGTGTGAGATAACCAAAGTTTGTTGTTTTAAGCTACTAAGTTTGGGGATAATTTGTTATGTAGTGATAGACACCTTGGTTTATCTATATTGAATGAGGCAGGAAAACAAAACATTCCCAAATAGCAACTGTTCAGAAATAACCTATAGTGTATATTTATCATCCCCTCCTACGTGGCTTAGAACTTAAAACAGTAGTCACCATTAGACTGAGTTTGCATTCTTTCTCCCTCTTCCATTCTTTTGCCCTTCACTTTTTTCCCTTTCTTCCTCTCTCTGTCACAAGTGCTTTTCTTTAAAAAAAAAAAAAAATTCCAGAAATAAGAACAGGTGCTCTGGCATCAGACAACTTAAGTTTGAATTTTTGCTTCAGAACTTACAAGCTGAGTGACCTTGGAAAAGTTTAAATCTCTGTGCCTGTGCCCCCTTTTCCTCAGCAGTAAAACAGAGATAATAATACAATCACCCTCATTAGAGAAGATGAAATAAAACATGTTCAGTGGTTAGAATGATTATCACATACTAAACATTCAATAAGTGTTAGCTATTATTCTCTCCTCTCTTTCATCTCCCCTCCTCTCCTGTTCCCTCTCCCATCTCCTGAGGTTCTCTCTTCTTCTATTTGCCTTCTTCACGCTCCTGATTCATTTATTCTTCAACTTCCATGTTCTCATCTGTCTTTCTAGCCCTTCTCCTAGGGCACTGGCATAACAAGCTTCCCCTTGGCTGGGACTCTTCCACAAGGAGAAATAAAGCATGTCTAACCATGATGACACCCATGGGCATGGTGAACCGGCCTGCACCATAAAACAACTTTCAAGGCTAGGTCATAAAGTCAGCCTGTGAGAAGATGTGATCCAGGCCTGGACGATAAGCATCTGACTGTGAATTCCAGCATCAAAGCACTAACTCCTCTCTTAACTGCTCAGCTCAAAGAAGGTGCCAGAGAAGTTGCCTCAAATCTTTGTTATCTCTTTGAGAGATTGTGTTTTATTAGCATGATACCAATTTGTAAATAGTTTCTCTTCCTCAAATTTACTTCAACATTTAAGAGATTTAAAAAGATGTTAAGTTAGTATATAAGCACACAGTTACTCTAAATTAAAACATTCACACAGATTAAGAATGAGTGGTGAAAAGAGTGATGTCCCTCTTCCACTATCCTTCAATTCCTGGTTGGTGTGAGGCCTTCTGGAATTTTTTCTATATTGACATGGGTGTTGTGGCTTTGTTTTACTCACATAAATGGGAACACGTATTCCATCATGTCCTATGACTTTCTTTTTACACATCCAACATAGCATGCTCCTCCATCCATGGCAAGACTTACTTAACTACCTCATTCTTTTTAACAGCAGCATATGTACCACCATTTAAATATTCCTCTCTTGAAGGATATTTAAATTCTTAACAAGTTTTTGCTCCTAAAAATGCTGCAATAAACATCCTTTTGTATAAATTGCTGGGCACTATATGCCTATTTCTTCAGAATGGATGTCAAGAATTGTTTTTGGTGGGCCCTCGGGCAGATATCTTACATCTTACATCTGACATATTGTCAAAATATGTCAGACCTGGAGAGAGAGGCAGCTACTCACTTGAAGAAGTATGGAGAAGAATAGTGCAGGCAAGGGAACTTGAAGGCAAAGATCCTGGGGCAGAAGAGAACTGCACTGAAAGAAGATAGGGTGACTATGTTCAGTGAAGAAGGAAAAGAGGAGAGAGGCCTCAGCGGAGGACAGTGAGATCATCTTGGCACAGTCCAAAAGGGGCATTGAGATATTGCATTTTATTGTAAGTGCTATTTGAAGCCATTGAGGAACATTAAACCAGAGTGACTCTATTGATGGAGGTCTCTGATTACATGGTGCCTTCAGACACTCGCTTGGAGGTCAAAGCCAGTCATTATGTTAAGGTCAATTATAGACACAAAGACACCAAAAAGAGGGAGTGTTTTCTTGTATCTTTTGAGCTGTGTGTGTGTGTGTGTGTGTGTGTGTGTGTGTGTGTGTGTGTATCTTTGTGTCTGTGAATGACCTAAACCTGAATGATCCAAGGTACTAATGTCTGGCTGAATGATCCAAGGTACTAATATTTTTCAATTAAATGATTCAGATAATGGTGATAAAATTTCATTCTCAATTACAGAAGTCATGGAGTCACTAATCATTTAAAGTTTCATGGCAGCTCAGAGCTCTACCAGGCTGAGAGGGCCTTGGCTTTTAGGGTGACTGGAATGGAGTTTGGGAAAGGGAAGAGAATTTCATTGGAGCAGGAAAAGGAAGAGAACCAACCCGAAGTTGATTGACTAGATCATGCAGTTCAGTGTAGTAGGAAATCTTGGGGGGAAAAAACCTTAAAAATGAGTAAATATTTCAAGGCAAATATTATGGGAAGGGAGTTCCTAAGATACTATGCTGTCCTGAAGCCAGGTCATCTAGAGAAGTGGCTTTCAAACTTTTTTGCTCATGTACCCTACAGAAGGATTTTGATAAACTATGTACACTTTGGTATACTTTTTAAATTGACATTAACTTTTCTTACTTGTTTAGTTGGGAAAATGTGATTTCTGTGTACGTAGACATTGTCAACGTAAGAAAACTCCAAACCTGTGGAGAATTTTTATAAGAGTTTATTTCAGCTGAAATTGATGATAATGTCAGGAAATACAATGTCAAATGCTCCAGAGAACGAGTTTTGCAGTTTCTTTTATGCATTTGAAATTAAGGAGGGAACATAAGGAAGATTACATGGAGGTGGGGGCCAGCAGGGTGGGAATTGGATTACAGGTTAGTTAACAAGATTATGTACTCTCTTGAGCGTGGTTACTTTGAAAAAGAGGCATTTCAGAAGCATGTTAACCTAGATGGACAGAAACAATGGACAAAGCTTGTATAAGGAAAAGATAAACCTTTTTACTAAAGAAGTTACATGCCTGAGGCATAACTACCCACGATGACCTGCCCAGTCAGGAATTTATGATCAGATCACTCTGTGAGGTTACTTACCTTAGAAACTCTTTTCATCCAATATCCCCCGCTTTGGTCATAAATCACTGCAAAGGCTGCATTGATGACCAAACTGTTGGTCAGATAGTGTGGTCTCACTAAGAAGGCGTATTCCTAGGAACTCTCAGTGTCAACATCATCTTGTTGACCATTGGGGATGGGACAATACCATAACCATGGGATGTGAGTTGAGGCTGAATTTTCCCCAAATGGGCCGGGCAGGCAAATGGAAGGCAATCAGGTCTTATGGCCATAGTTGGAAAAAAACACTGGATCATTTTTCTCCAGTGAACTATCATGATCTAAGTTTTGTCTTCTGTCTCATTTTCTGTATTTGGCACCTAGTGTAACATTTACACAAACCATGAACAGAGTACTAACAGTTATCTCATACATGTTCAGTAATCATAAACAGACTATATAGAAAATCCCAAAGAACAATATCATTAGCAGACAGGTAAAGACAAACAAAAAAGGATTCTGAGTCCAATATCAGTGTCTTGGGATAGCTGTCTATCTCTGAGTCAACAGCTTCTCATCCTAGAGGAGTCTTTGATGTCCATTGCAGTTGGAGGCAAGTGTCAGAGACGGGGGAAATGTCCATTCATGGTTAGGTGCCTGAAAACGTCCCTTCCAAGGGACGAGGTTGGAGAGTGTCTTTTATTTGAAGTCTTTCCCAATAAACAAAATCTCCAAGTGGCAATTAACGATCTTTAAAGTCTTTTGGCTCTTGGGAGCTTGCTGTGAAAAGGAAGTGGTTACCTACTAGGCATTTTCTTTTTTTTTAAATTAAATTTATTGGGGTGACATTGGTTAACAAAATTATATAGGTTTTCAAGTGTACAATTCTTTTTTTTAAGTGTGAAATTCTATAATACATCTGTATATTACATCTATAATATCTGTATATTGCATTGTGTGTTCACCATCTAAAGTCCAATCTCCTTCTGTCACCATATGTTTGACCCCCTTTACCCTTTTCTACCTCCTCCCACCCTCCTTTCCCACTGGTAACCACTGTATTGTTGTCTGTGCCTATGAGTTTTTGTTTGTTTGTCGCTTTCAGTTTTATATTCAACGTATGAGTGAAGTCATACGGTTCTCGACTTTTTCTATCTGAATTATTTTGCTTAGCATGATATTTTCAAGATTCATCCATATTGTCACAAATGGCAGAATTTCATCTTCTCTTATGACTAAGTAATATTCCATTGTATGTATGTACCACATTTTCTTTATCCAATCATCTATCAAAGGACACTGGTTGTTTCCACGTCATGGCCACTGTGAGTAGTGCTGCAATGGACATAGGGGTACGTAATCTTGATGAATAAATGTTTTAAAATTTTTCGGGTAGATATCCAGAAGAGGGGTTGCTGAGTCATATGGTAATTCTATTCTTAATTTTTGGAGGAAGTTCCGTAACGTTTTCCGTAGTGGCTGTACTAATTTACTTCTCATCAGCAATGTATGAGGGTGTCTTTTTCCCCACAACCTCTCCAACACTTGTCATTACTTGTCTTGTTGATAATAGACATCCTAACAGGTGTGAGGTGGTATATCATTATGATGTTAGTTTGTATTTCCCTAATAGCTAGTGAAGTTGAGATCTTTTCATATATCTGTTGGCCATTAATATGTTTTCTTGGGAGAAATGTCTGTTCGCATCTGCCTATTTTTTCATTGGATTGTTTGGTTTTTTGTTGTTGAGTTGTATGCGTTCTTTATGTATTTTGGATGTCAGCCCTTTATTAGAGGTGTTGTTTGCAAATATCTTCTCCCATTTGGTTCGCTGTTCTCCTTTGTTTTGTTGATGATTTCTGTTGCTGTACAAAAGCTTTTTAGTTTGAGATATACTTCACATTTTCTTGAAGTGACTTTATCAAACATTGCCAATAATGTAAGATATCTCCTTTCAGTAATGTCAGCTCATAACTTTCTTCATCTAATTTAAGTCCAGCTTAAATGAAGCATAAAGGAATGAAAAGCTGAAAAATGGGGTCTGCCAGGTAGCTTGGAAGAAACAAACTCCCATCTTGGGTTTCCCATAGCCATGACAATTCATTTAATTTACAACCATTGTTTACCCATACAATAAACCATAGAAGTTTTTTAAATCACTTATATTACAATGCTTTCCATGCAATTTAACATAAAAGGAAATTTTTGAGGTGTTCCATGGGCCTTTCTGGAACACCACAAAGTTATTCCTATTTATATTGAGATTTTTAAACATTAAAACCTCAATGTTTTTTTCTGTTGACCACTTTTTTTTTTTATTCCCCTTCACCTTTCCCCCCTTTTAAAATTATCAATTAGAGTTGACATTCAATATTATTTTATGTTAACTTCAGGTGTACAGCATAGTGGTTGGACATTGATATAATTTAAGAAGTGATCCCCTTGACTAGTCTAGTACACACGTGGCACTACCCACTGTTTTTACCATATTATTGACTATATTCTCTATGCGTTACTTTACATCTCCATGACTATTTTGTAACTACCAACTTGTACTTCTTAATCCATTCACCTTTTTCACCCTGCCCCCCAACACTCCCTTCCCTCTATCACCCTGATAAATTTAATACCCATCTGACACCATACATAGTTATTATAATATTATCGACTATATTCCTTATGCTATACCCTGCATCCCCATGACTACTTTGTGGCAACCAATTTGTATTTCTTAATCCCTTTTTCTCTCACCCCTAACCCCACCTCTCATCTGGCAACCATCAAAATGTTCTCTGTATCTTTGAGTTTGTTTTTCTTTTTTTTTTTTTTTTATTTTGTTCTTTAGATTCCACTTATAAGTGAAATCATGACATTTGTCTTTCTCTGTCTGACTTCCTACACTCAGCACAATACCCTCTATGTCCTTCCATGTTGTTGCAGATGACAAAATTTAATTCTTTTGTTATGGCTGAGTAATATTCCATTGTATATATGTACCACTTCTTTATTATTCAGTCATCCATTCAGGGACACCCAGGTTGCCTCCATATCTTGGCTACTATAAATAGTGCTGCAATGAACACATATGGATGCATGTGTTCCCTTGAAGTAGCATTTTCAGTTCCTTTGGATAAATACCCAGAAGCAGTACATACAAGGGAATGTACAAGGGAACATAAAGTTTTTCTTTGTCTCTTGTTATAGCCTTTGTTTTAAAGTCTATTTTGTCTGGTATAAGTATTGCTACCCAAGATTTTTTGTTTGTTTCCATTTTCATGAAATATCTTTTTCCATTTCTTTACTTTCAATCTATGTGTGTCTTTCAGTCTGAAGTGATGCTCTTGTAGGCAGCATATGTATGGTTCTTGTTTTCTTATCCATTCAGCCATGCTCTGTCTTTTGATTAGAGCATTTAATTCATTTACATTTAAAGTAATGGTTCATAGATACATAGTTATTGCCACTTTATTATTCATATTTTTAATTTTTTTCCATTATAAAGAAGTCCCTTTAACGTTCCTTGTAATACTGGTTTGGTGGTCATGAACTCCTTTAGCTTTTTCTTGTCTAGGAAGTTCTTTATTTGTCCTTCAATTCTAAACGATAGCCTTGCTGGGTAGAGTAGTCTTGGTTGTAGTTCCCTGCTTTTCATCATGTTGAATATTTCCTGCCAATCCCTTCTGGCCTGCAAAATTTCTGTTGAGAAATCAGCTGACAACCTTATGGTGCTGCCTTGTAGGTAACTAACTACTTTTCTCTTGCTCCTTTTAGAATTCTGTCTGTAACCTTTGACATTTAATTATAATGTGTTTTGGTGTGGGCTTGTTAAAACCTCAATTTTTAATGAAAATTAAGAATTCAGCAACTAGCATTCTTTAGTATGCAAAATTTATGAAGACATTTTATAACCTCTAGAAACATATTTCATAGACATCAAATTCAAGTATTAAAATGGACTTATTTTTGTAAATCATGTAAAATATAAATGTTATATTTATTATAAATAACTCAAAAGACATGTTCTACTTAAACCAATGAACTTAAACTCACTTTTATTTACTCTTTCGAGGTCAGACAATTAAGTTTGTGAACTCATCCTATAAAAAGTGCTACATACCTCATTGCTGAATGTCACTATGGTCACCTTCGAAGTACTCCCCTTGGGAAGCTATGCACTGATGCCAGTGTCTAGTTCACCCTTCAAAGCAATTTTGGAACTCTTTTTCTGAAATGGCCATCAGAGCTCTCATCGTATTACTCTAGATGTCCTGAATGTCATCCAAATGTCTTCCTTTCAATATTTCCTTTATCTTTGGGTAAAGAAAGAAGTCATTGGGAGCCAGATCAGGTGAGTAGGGAGGGTGTTCCAATACACTTATTTGTTTACTGGCTGAAAACTCCCTCACAGACAGTGCCGTGTGAGCTGGTGCACTGTCGTGATGCAAGAGCCATGGATTTTTGGCAAAAAGTTCAGGTCATTTTTGTCTTTTTCCCATAGCCTTTCCAGCACTTCAAAATAGTGAACTTGGTTACATGTTTGTCCAGTTAGTACAAATTCATAATGAATAATTCCTCTGATATCAAAAAACGTTAGTGACATTGTTGCAACAAGTTCACGAACTTACTTGTCAGACCCCGTAGATAAAAGATTATTTAAAATGCAAGATAGTTCAATTTATTTTAAAGTATGAGAGTATGAAAAGATCATTGATATGATTTCAGATTCTATATTTCAACAAAGCTTGAAGAAACTACCACGGACTGCATTTTGGTGCAGTATCAAAGAAATGTATCCTCAATTACCTGTAAAAGCTACTAAAATACTCCACTCTTTTCTACTTACATATCTGTGTAAGGTCATATTTTCTTCATATATTTCAAGCAAAACAATATATCACAACAGATTGCACATAAAAGCAGAGATGAGAATCCAACTGTCTTTTATTAAGCCAGACTTTAAAGAGACTGCAAAAATGTATAACAAAGCCACTTTTAATAATTTTTTTTCTTTGTCTTGGAAAATATAGCTATTTTCATAAAATATTTATGTCAACATGTAATCTGTTGATTATTGATATTTTAAAAGTAAATATTTAAAAGCCATTTTTATAGTAAGCATTATACAATAATATTTTAGAAATATTTTAATTCTGAGTTTTAATTTTTGGTAGGTAAATATTGATAGATATAATCCACAAAAACAAACTTTCTTTGGGATCCTAAATAATTTTTAAGATTGTAAAGGGATCCTGAGATTAAAAGCTCTTCGAACAGATGTCCTAAGGATCCTGAGACTAAAAGATTTCAAAACTGATGGCCTTCCAGATCCCAAGTGAACGGCTAGCATAAATACCTCTTCTTTAACAGGTCCTATTCCTAGAAACTGTCTAACTGTCAAAAACTAATGCACTTCTCTTGGATTTGGCAATTGCCTTGAGGGAAAAGCAGCTTCAAATGCTGGGCTCACCTCTTTGGACTTCCCTTCCGTCCAGATCTTTGCCCTATGTTTTCACATTGACATGGTAGATCTCTAATGCCTTCAAACAGATTTCCTAATAGTTTTTTAGTGGGAAGGTTAGTCTGAAACAACTTAAGCTGTTATTGATAGAATTATCCTGCTCTTTTTTAAAAATGGTTTCTTAATCCTTTTTCATGTTTTCAATGATCTACTTAATGTCTTTAAACATCTTAAATATATTTATGTTCGCTCTACAGCTTTTTCTGCTGACTCTTGGTCTTGAAACCTTGTTTTGTCATGTGCCTTTCAACTGTGAACTCATATTTGTTGGAATGATATCAATGGGAAACTTCTGAGGTCTCTGAAGAAGGTACATGTCTTCAAAATGGATTTGCATTATTCTCCTTGAGGTATCTTGAAGCATTGCCAGGTTTGGTCCACTTTTTTGTTTTTTAAACTCATGATAGAAAATTTCAAACATGTACAAAAATACCATGTTTCCCCGAAAGTAAGATCTAGCCGGACAATCAACTCTAATGCGAAAATTAATATAAGACAGGGTCTTATTTTACTATAAGACCCGGTATAATATAATATAATATAATATAATATAATATAATATAATATAATATAATATAATATAATATAATATAATATACCAGATCTTATATTAAATTTTGCTTCAAAAGACGCATTAGAGCTGATTGTCCGGCTAGGTCTTATTTTCAGGGAAACAGGGTAGGAAGAATAGTATAAAACCCCATGTATCCATCCCCCAACTGACAATTGTCAACTCATGGCCAATATAATTTCATTGATAAACCTCCATCCATCTCCCCATCACATATTATTATGAGTAAATTACAACATTATATAATTGTATCTATAAATATTTCACTATGTACCTGTAACAGCTAAGAACTTAAACAAATCAAAACCATAGTATCATTATCAGACCTAAAAACTGAAGAATAATTCTTTAATGTCATCTAATATTCAGGCAGTATTCAATTTCTAAGTATCTTACAGAAGTCATATTTTTTACTGTATATTTATTTGAACCATGATCCAAAAAATGTCTATACATTGCAATTGGTTGATATGCATAATCTCTTTTTTTCCTTTGCAATTCATTCAATGAAAAAACTAGATTGCTTAACCTGTAGAGTTTTCTAGTCTAGGGTTTGCTGAATGCATCCCTCTAGTATACTTGACATGAGTTTTAGAAGCTTGATTGGATTCAGGTTTAATATTTATTTATTTATTTATTTATTTATATCTCACTTTAAATTAAAGTGCTTATCTTTTAAAAATTTTTGACCTTATCAATAATGTGAGTACAGACACATTCACAGGTGCTCAGGCCTTTGAGTTTTCTGAGGAGACTTTCCTTGCCCCCACCAAGAGTGAAGTCCATGACAAAGTCTTTTCCATGCTGTCTCCTCCGTGTGTTGAATTTTATTTTTCTAATTCATTGTTTCCCTAAGGTGTACCCTTTGTGGGGGGTCCAGTTTTAAAAATGGGTCTCTCATCTTACTCCTTGCTCTAAACTGGAGAGTCTTTGTCTGATGATCTAAAGTCTAGGTGTCAGTCCCTGTATGTGGTCTAAACTCTAGGCACCTGGGGTAAGTGGATGCCCTCAGGGCAGCTGATGGTTTCAGCTGGTGATTACCCTGCACTGCTTCTTCTCCCTAGGATTTCTCCCTTTTTTTTCATTTTTTATTTATTTTTGTTTTTCTTTTTGCCAATTAACCCATGCACTGCAAAGGATAGAGCTGTTTTGCATTGGAGGATTTCAGTATATTTAGTTTACTTTATTTCTGGAAACCATGAACTTATACATAATCATGCAGTGTTGTAATTACCTTTTAACTATTCCCTTTCTAGAATTCGGAGCAGAAGGAATGGGGTGTTTAATGATTTCCTCCAGGAAATGATGTTAACCTAAAAAACCTGATGGATGAGCAAGAGGGGGCCATGTGAGGAGCAGGAGAAGGCAGCGGTTTGGAAATGGGGAAGGGTATTTCAAACAGAGGAAGCACTTGGATGAAGTCTTTGTGGCAGAAAGAGAAGGCACAAAGAGCCAGAGCAATGGCAGAGGGCTCTGGATGAACCAAAGAGAAAGACCTGCTCTACCAGGCCTAATCAGAGAGGCTGGGTTGGAGCATTGAGATTCCCACCTCAATTGAAATCTTTGCTATGACTTCACCACCTAGCTTTCCTTATCTATACAAAGTTACAGGATATGCAAAGAACTTTCTCCCTTCTCTTAAACAGCTGATAGTTATTCTCATTGTATCAGTCAGGAAATTTTGGCTGGAAAACCTAAACTGTCTACAAGCTCCTAGACATGCTTGAAGATGGGATTTCCCTGTATTATTAGTTAGAGCAAGTGGGCTAGTCTGGGAGGTAAATACCACGTCCTCAGATTCTTTTGCTCAAATGTCACACCTTCCTTTTCTTGTGCTGTTCGGGAGGCATTTTCCTTTTCAGGTAACTCCAGCCTCAAAGTAACTAAGGGAGCTTGGGTGGCTTCCCCTTGGGGGGCAGCTGCCTGGGAAACCGTCCAAGTTGCATTTTGGTCTTCTGAGGGGAAGCCAGGGTACAGGTTGGGGGAGGGGCTGAAGGGAGGGAAGGCTCAGCCTTCTTCATGTGCCTGCCAATAGCCTTGTGCACCTCTACCACCAATCATGTCTTTAGAATTAAAAATACAATTTGAATGACTCCATTAAAAATCATGTATTTGTTGGTTAGTAGACTTTGAAAGAACTCAGATAATGCCTGAACAATATTTCTTCCTTTTTAGAGGGTGTATTAGTTTCCTAGGATAGCTGTAACAAAGTACCACAAAGTAGGTGCCTTAAAAACAACGAATATCTTATTTTTTAATTAAAGTTTATTGGGGTGACAGTCGTTAGTAAAGTTACATAGATTTCAGGTGTACAATTCTGTAATACATTATCTATATCTCACATTGTTTTCACCACCCAGAGTCAGTTTTCTTTCCATCACCATATATTAGATCCTGTTTACCCTTTTCTAGAGCCTTCTCCCCCCAGAATATGTTTCACACAGTTCTGGAGGTGAGGAGTCCACAGTTAAGATGGTGGCAGTATTCTCTCTGAGGGCTCTGAGACAGAAGCTGTCCCATGCCTCTGCCATAGCTTCTGCTGATGCCGGTAACCCTTGGCATCCCTTGGTTTATAGGTATATTGTTCCAACCTCTGCCTCTGTCTTCACGAGTCATCTCTTTGTGTCTGTCTTCACATGGCCGTCTTCTTATAGGGACAGCAGTCATATTGGATTAAATGCCTACCCTAAACCAGTATTACTTCATTTTAGCTTAACTAATTACATCTGCAATGATTTCAGTTCCAAATAAAGTCAAATTTTGAAGTAAGATGTGTGTATGGGGGTAGCACTTCAACATAACTTTTGTGGGGGGCACACAATTTGCCCCATGACAGAGGGAGAAAATATAAGTAAAAGAGCTCTGATATCTGTGTTGAACAGTTCATTACTTGGCAATCTGGCTAAATGTCACCTGCTGTTTTTAACCTCAGTAGTAGTCTAGGCCTCCACATCTGAGGATATAAAAGAAATTCTCCCAGTTTTCCTCACTAATGAACTCATGCAGAGTCTGGGTTTGCCAGTGTCACAGTCCACAGGGGTTCTGTCCTTGCTGAGGACTTGCCTACAGACACTAGGTACTGGCTCACTGAGGACTCTGGCAGGGAGGTTTGAAGTTACAAGGGAGGGAGGAGGAAAAATAAAATAATGAATAATTGCTTTGGGAATGTATTTTGGAGTATGATGTGAGATAGGGATTTTGTTTTATATTTATTCCAAATGGCTACCCAGTTATCTCTCTGCTCTTTGTTGAGAATCCATGTGTAGTGTGTTGATTTGAAGTGCTCACTCTCATTACACACTGAAGCTTTATGTGTATTTGTCTCTCCATTCAGAATTATGTCTTCATTATATTTAATATGTTATATGTACATAAGATGTATTATATATAAGAAATTACAGTTTCTTCAAGTGTCCTCCAGAAAGTATTGAAGTTTTATTCATCCATATTCTACATGTTTATCATTATGTTTATTTCTTGATCTTTTGTTTATTGTTGCTATTGTTGTTACCAAAATTTTTTTCATTGTATTTATGAACTGCTTACTCCTAGAATATTTTTAAAAATTGATTTTTCTCACATGTATTCTGTAATCAGCCACTTTACTGAAGTCTAATTAGCTCCAGTAATTTTTCAGATCATTCTTTCATGCTTTCAATGTAGACACTTGCATCTTCTGAAAATAGGGATACTATTCTCCAAATATGGTCTGTATTTTTTTGCTTCAAGGTCTTTGCCTCTGCTGTTACACGAATTTCCATCATGCCTATCTCCTAAAAGCCTAATCTTCTTTCAAGACTCACTGTCTCTGTGAAACCTCTTTTACTTTCCTGGAAGAGTTAATTTCCCTCTCCCTGCACTTCCATAAAACTTTGTACGTGCCTTTATTATACTTTATTATAACCGTAGCATACTGCATTATAATTATCTGCTTATAAAATTGCATTCCCCCAGGACATTTGAAAAAGCACTCATTTCTTCTTGAGGCTTAGAGTCAAGTTGGGGAAGTTATATTTGAATGATAGAGGAATGGTGCTCTTATTTATGTATTCCCTCTTCTGCAGTTTGGTCCCAGGTATAGAAGAGCAAGTGAGCAAGTGAGTGAGTGATTGAGTATGCACACTAAGAAATAAACGAATAGACAAAGGACCCCCCCTAGGACAGGAAAAGTTGGAACCAGAACTCAGACTTGTTCTGCCCCACAAGGTTCCTCCCCTCCCCAGGAGCTGAATTCCAGTTCAGGGACGTGTAATCTCTAGGGCTATCTGCTGACAGTTCAAGTGGAGACTTAATCAACTTGGAAAAGAAGTGGGATGCTATTCTGTGTCCTGTACCCTCCCCCGACTTCAATTACTGTTCTGCAGCCCAGATTCAGCAAGGGTTTCACTGATAGGCCCTTGAGAAGAATCATGCCACCTAGAGGCCCAATGGCGGAACTCCTCTTCCTAAAAAATGGTCCATGGCTTGAATTCCAATTCCTTGAACCTGTAAGTACTGAGACACTCCCCGGAGGTGCTAACGTTTGAGGTGGAGTCTTCCAGTTAGGGGCTGCCCTGCCTGAGAGTTATGGGGTCACACTTTCTGAGGTAGAAGTTGAGTCTAAGCTGGGGCAGAGCCTCCCTCCTCTGCTTTCCAGGGCCAGTCCCCAACTCTGCCGGGATAGAGTGGAAGAAAGGCTCAGCTCGCAGGGATTCAGCTACAGCTGCTGCGCTCTGATCCTCCCTCTCACCAAGAAAGCTTCAGCGAAGCCCGGGATTGCCAGGCGCAGGAAACAAGGCAGCTTTATTTTACATAATGCCTTCGGACAAACGGCCCCTAAAAGGCGGCGGGGGAGGCGGCTGTCAGGGCAGGAATGCACACACCTGTACCAGGGAAGGCTCCTTTGAATTCCTGCTGCTCCCCGGCCTCCTGGGGGCTTCGCCGCTGGCGGTGGGTGGGAGTTTGGCAGCCTGTGCCCCCGGGAGGGCTCCACCCAGACCTCCAAGTGGAGAGGCCACCAGCGGAGAGATGGCTCGCCAACCTATTTATAAAGTTCCACCAAAGAACCTTCTTCTGGTCTCCCCCACTCCCTCCCCACCTGCAGTTCCCACCCCTCCTCCACCCCAGACCCACTGGAAACAAAGCTTTCCAGAAAGAAAGAAATAGTTCGTTGGCAGACTCCCTCAGGGGCTTTCAGACGTGGAATGGACCACAGCGTGCATGCAGCAAGGCCTTTTCATCCTGTCAGCCTGAGTCTGTCAGCCTGAGTCTTGCTCCTAGTTTTTGTTTTTTTTCAATTTTATTGGGGAATATTGGGATGTGTTTTTCCAAGACCCATCAGTTCCAAGTCAAGCTGTTTTTTTGTTTGTTTTTTTTTCAATCTAGTTGTGGAGGGCACAGCTCAGCTCCAAGTCAAGTCGTTTTCACTCTAGTTGTGGAGGGCGCAGCTCACTGGCCCATGTGGGAATCGAACCCCCAATGATGGTTTTATGAGCACTGCGCTCTAACCAACTAAGCCAACAGGCTGCCCTGCTGTTAGTTTTTCTTGGTTCTAAGTTTTTTATCTGACAGATGAGAAAACTAAAGCCCGAGAAGTTAAACAACATTCCTAGTCTCTAGTTAATCAGTGGCAGAGCAGCACTAGTATTTATTTACTTTTTATGACCCGTTCTATCAGAATTATTTCATAACAGAGCCCCAGTTGACCTTATCAGGTTAGTAATGCTCATCAATTAATATTTTGGAAAGGTCACATAAAAGCCCCTGTAATGTGACTAGAGGGAAATAGCATGGTATGCTCTGACTGAACCTGGCCTAGTCCTCAAGACAGTGGCCCCAGCCCCATTTGAAAGGAGAAATTGTGCATTTCCCTGCCTCATACCTGGACCAGCTGCCAATCTACAAAGAGAGGAGGTGAGGGCTAGACCCCCTGGGCGTCTCAGTCCTAAGTCAGGCTGGGTTTCAGCCAGAAGGTAGCCACGGTAGAAGTGAGAAATGTGTATTATGTAAAGTTGTACAGGCTATACAGTTCTAGCAGCTGCTTTTCTTGAGATCTATACAGAAGATGCTTCTGAAAAGTTTATCCTTATCTCTGTGAATTGAAGACAAAGGGAGCTTTCTTCTCCTGGGTCAGGGCAAGCAGAAGAAAGAACTGGCACTCAGGGACCAAGAATCCTCGGCAGAGCCTGTTATGGCTGAAGAAGACCCCAAGGAGGGAGAGAACCGGGGAGTCGGCAGGCCTCTTTGGCTCTGAGCCCTCTCTCCTAGAACGGGGGAGGAGTATCTCACCTCCACTGGGTCTCTGCAGCTAGAACAGACAGAGCCAGGCTGCATTCTCTCGAACAAGGGCTAGTGCAAAATGAGAATAAGAAGGAGGAACAGCAAAGAAAGAGAGGGAAGGAGGGAAGGAGGGAAGGAGGAGACAAGACAGCCATGGACCCTCGCCAGAACTCTCATTAGAGGAACATTTCTTTGAGCCAGACAACACTGTGTGAGATGTGGTGCATAGGTTGATGATGATGGAGTTGATCATGAGGGGTACCAAACAGGGGCTCCAGCTGAAGCAGGGGACAGAGGGACTCGCTAATGGCTGAACACTGGCCTCCTTCCAGGGGTGTAGAAAATCCTGGGCTATAGTTCCCGCCCTCAGGTCAGCACAGCCAAGCCTGTCTTCCAGCTGGGATGCCCATGCTGCATGATGAGACCAGGGGGAGAATATGATGGATGAGAGATTTCATCTAGAAAATGATTCCGGACTTTTCTCATCTCTGAAAGGCTTCTGATTGAACAGCAATATGACAAACCACAAAAGCTCCAAAGATGAAAACAGAAGTGAGAAAAATAATCACTTTGGCCCCAGAACCAGAGACGTTTGTCTCTGTCTTCTGGGCCCAGTTGGTTACTTGGTCAGGGGGCAGCCATGAAGCTTCACTGCTCTCATAAGGAGGAGAGGGCTCACAGAGGGCCAGGGGTAGCAATCTGAAAATTGTATCCAAAGCAAGTCATATCTTTGAGTACAGTGGCAGATTATATTTTCTAAAAATGGCCACAGCAGTGTCTTTAGTCTCACATGCCTTCCAGAATCCAACCAAGAAATGACGACTATTTCCCCTCCCCGTGAACCAAGGAAGGCCTTTGTGACTGCCTCAACTGACGGGCAGAAGTGACGATCTCTGACTTCTAAGGTTTGGTCCTTAAAGGTGATACAGCTGCCACCTGGCTTTCTCTCTTGGGACTTGGGAGGCCTGAGATGATATTTAAGAAGTCCAGGTATCCTGAAATCACATCTGGAAAGACTGGGTCTACGTCTAGTATATCTCTATCTATGTCTATGTCTCTATCCATATCTGTCTATCCGAGATGCTCAGAGAGCCCCAGATGTTCCAGTCCTCGGATGTTTGAATCTTCCCTGTCCAGGTGCTAGACATGGGAGTGAGTCATCTTCAGATGATTCTAGCCCCCACCCATCGGTCACTCCAGCTGATGCTGAATGGAGCAGAGATAAGCTGTCCCTGCCAAGCCCTGCCCAGACTGCAGACTCACTAAGTTTTGCAGTGGCTTACTGTACAGTATTAGATCATTAAAACAGACACTTGTTTCTTCACCTCATTTAATGCTGTCAATAACCATAAGAGACAGGTATCATCATCCGTAATTTATAGGCCTTGTCGGCCATAGCAGGAGTTTGATTTCAATAAATTAAGGTAGAATTTTCATAATTGTGGTGCTGAACAAAATGGGAATAAATGCACAGACGTTCCCAGGAAGGAACTGGAGGTGAGCTGAGGACATACCACTGTTGACGAAAAGCATGTTCACTGTCCCTGTGAGTGTCAGGACGGGGCCTGATGCTGAGCCCTTTGTCTCTGTTTGCATGCTAAATTGGAACCCTGTCTTCCACTGCTGCGGACACGGGGAAGAAACCACGTGCTTCCTTCCAAAATTGATTCCCAGGTCACAGGGTGCTCACTGCTGAGAGTAGGGACTGAGAGCCCAGGAAGAGAGTAAAGGGAACTACAATGCTTGTATTCATTGTTGCTGCAATTACAGCCAGCTTAGTAGCTTAAAACAATACAAATTTATTATTTTACAGTTCTGGAGGTCAGAAGTCGGAGATGTGACTCATTGGATAAGATCAAGGTGTTGGCAGACCTGAATTCCCTTCTAGAGGCTCTATGGGAAAACTCATATCTTTGACTTTTCCAGGTTCTAGCAGCTGCGCTACATTCCTTGGCTCATGGCTCCTTTCTTTGTCTTCAAAACCAGCAATGGCAGGTTGAGTCCTTCTCACGCTGCCAGCTCTCTCGTTATTCTGTCATCACATCTTCCTCTGACTACAGCTGGGAAAGGGTCTCTGTTTTTAAGGACCCTTGCGACTATATTGGGCTTATGTCTCAGTCTATTCAGGTCAGGACGCTCTAACAAAACACCATAGACAGGGTGGCTTATAAGGAACAGAAATGTATTTCTCACAGGTCTGGAGGTTGGAAGTTTGAGATCAGGGTGCCAGCATGGTCGGGTTCTGATGAGAGCCCTCTCCCAGGTCGAAAACTTCTCATGGCGTCCTCACATAGTAGAAAGGGTTAGGGAGCTCTCTAGGGTTTCTTTTACAAGGGGATTAATTCTATTCATGAGAACTGTGCTCTCCATGACCTAACACCTTTCAAAGGCCCTACCTCCTTATACTGTCACCTTGGAGGGTAGTTTTCAACTATGGATTTTGGGGAACATAAATATTCAGTCCATAGCAGCCCCCCTGGATAATCCAGGATAATCTTCTTCCCACCTTGAGATCCCTAATTTAGTCACATGTGCAAAGTCCCTTTTGTAAAGTAACATACAGGCTCCAAAGAATAAGATACAGACATGTTGTAGGATCACTATTCTCTCCTACCACAATGTTAGTGAAAGGTTAAAATAAGGATAAACGTGGATGGGTCTGGGTTCTTCCCATTGGCACATCCAGAGATTTCATTGAGAAAATCCTCTGATGAACTTTTTTGTCTGAAGTTTTGTGCTTATTCAGAGATACAGATATAGATGATAAAAACCATCATCAATTATTGGGAACCATCCTGTGCCAGGTACTTTCCTATAACTACTATTACTACTTCGAGTAACAATAGTTTGTATTTATTGAGTACTTGCTCCATGCCAAGCATTGAGAAGTGCTTTACATGTGTGGTGAGAAAGAAAAGTACTGACACGTTAGCATTCCTCCTCTTTTTCTCTCCTTCCACCAGATGAGTAAATGTTTGTCTTTGCTTACTTATCTCCCCCACGATTCCTACCATTCAAGAAGAATTTGGCCTTTGCAAACCATAGCCACAAAATAGGAAGCATGGGTAAAGAGAGACCGCACTATTGCCATGGAGCTTCCCCTCAATACCACTTGAGAAATGCCTTTCACAGTTTTCTCATGTGGGATCTCCTCGGTGCCAGTTTATTAAGCTATGGTTTGCTCGATTTCCAGTACACTGTGTTATGCTCCACTCTGTGAGCTGGGCATGAGACTCTGCAAACCACATTTCTGCTTTGCCAGCTGGCTCTCTATTCGGCTTTGCCCCCAAGGGTGTCAGAGGGAGACTGGAAGGCTGGAGGAGGGAAAAGAGATCTGCTCTTTCCTGTTTGCCCCTTATTTCTGTCAGCAGCATTTTCTCACCTTGGCAGACTCAGTTGGTTCCAGTAGCAACAGTTGGTTTCCGTGTGCATTTTTCTCCCACATTCTCAGAATCAGCCTTGTTGTGTGCACTCAGAGAGGCCAGCAACTTACAGATGATGTGTCATCCTGAGAACTTGAGTCCCAGCTGCTTAGGATCTCTCACCCAAGATTTGGAAGCACCAGCCCCAGGCCGGCAGTGCCCCTTTCTCAGACTTGCAAGTTCTAACAATCTCAACCTCTTCCAGTCCTAGGCGGTCACTGCTTCCTAGAGCTACGACTTTCATGATACCTCAGTATGTCCTTTTTGCCTTTTCAGTTCTCCAATACCTGGTTAGCAATTCTTTATATTAAATTTTCCGTGATGAAATAAATAGTGTGGTTTCTGGTTCCTCACTGAAGCCTGACTGATATGTAAATGAATAACAGGAGTGGTCCTAAGAAACATGTTTTCAAAAGTGACATTGTTTTGGTCTTATCCTTGAAACTGAATACAGTGCTGAGGTCCTTGCCAATGAGAAATGAGATGATACCATGTAGTGGTAATACAAACAATCTAAATATCACCTGTGGTTGTTATTATTAAGTGCCCACTGACATTTATAACACTTGACCTTTATGATAGGAATGATGGCTACTAGGATTGTGGGGTAGGATGATTGCTTCTGAATATACTGGAATGCTTATAAAAAGAAAATGGTAAGTTTAGAACTATAAACTCCCAGCTCAAGTTACAGTCAGAGAACTAGCAAGTGTCTTTGGCAGCCTTAAAAGAATATTCTTTCTTGCAGACACAGGACTGACTGCCCTGAAAACGGGTGCAAATTTGAATTATATGGTTTGCAGAATCACTACGTACATATTAAGTCACAGGGTTATCCAAATCTCTTATGTGAATGTTAGCATATTATGTGAATGTTAGCATATTAATTGGGAAGGGTTAGGACTCTGAGATTTGGAAGGAGGTAGAGTTACATGAAACTAAGAATATCTAAGTCTTTCTGAGCCTCCATTGCCAATTGAAGAAACTTGCCCTCTCATAGCTGATGAGGACAGCTTCTTCTTAAAGATTCTATAACAATCCCAAGACCCATCTCAACAATCCTTTGTTTCTCCACCCATGATTAGGGTCAGATCTCTGTATGTTCCAAGGAGAACTAGTACGAAGTTTGACTCATGAGCTTATAACTACTAGAAATTGCAAAATTTTGCTAATTCAAATGATCAGAGACATGAGGATTATATGTAGGAATGTATTCCAAGGAATGTATTGCAAATTTAGATCAGGCAAAATTTGGTATGAGGGTACTTATCAGAGATTTTGTATTTAATGTGTTAGCTTGTATGCCTGGAGGTGGTTCCAACAGTGTACTTAGTTAGTTCATTGAATTTTGGATTCAACACAAGGTTTTTCAGTGAGTTTGAGATGCCGGAACTTCTCTGACATAATGCAGAGGAATGACTACAAAGAGGATGGAATCTCGGAGTGGTTTTATCATGAGCTGCATGTGTCTCTCCCCCACTAGGTCTTCCTAAAAACCCCCAGAGGACACTACCTTCACCATGAAATTGAAAAATGTGAGAGGAACACTAGTATTCTGACTCTGAGGTAGGTGTGAGAATGGGATTTACCACCACTGAGATTTCAATAAGGTGATGGGATTTGGGTTAGCAGATGCTAAGTGGCAGCATTTAACTACCAGACATAAGGTAGGCACATTCATAATAATGGGAATTTATAGAGATGAGAAACAAAGGAGGAGTGATTATCAGAGTCTATTAATTTTAAGAGATTGTCGATGCAAGAAAGGGCTCTGCAGCAAGGCCAGTTTGCCAGGCAAACTGCTCTTTGGAGTTTTTAAGTCCTAGACTCTTTCAACGTCAATTTCTGCTGCATTGCCTTCTCTCCATCCATCTATTCCAATGATCTCATGGGAAGTTCCTTATGACCAGCTGACTGAGGAGATGAAAACTGGCCTCGTTTACAGATTTTGCTCCACAACATACCAATTGAAAATACATGGCTATAGGATTATAGCTCCTCTCAGGGGTGACTCTGAAGGACAATATCAAAGGACAGTGCTCTTGGTGGGCAGAATTGTGTGTTATATTTAGATGTCCACTTTGTCTTGACTTAGAGATGGCCAGAAACACAGATCTACATTGATTTATGAGCAGTTACTAACAGTTTGGCAAGGTTGTTAGGGTCTTAGAAAGAAAAGGATTGAAAGGTAGTGATAAGGAGTCTGGGGAAGAGGTATGTGGATGACTACTCAGAATGGGCCCAGCATATGTCAATATTTGTGTCCTTTGTGAGAGCATATCACAAGAGTATCTTCTGCAGTGGAGGAGTTCAATAATCAAGAGAACAAAATGACGTGTTTTGTGACTGGCAGTCAGCCTCTTTCCCAGTCTCCCCAGTACTTATTCAATAGCCTCATGAACAAAGGGTCCATGGTGGCTGGGATAGAGGCTATGCATAGACTCAACAACATGGACATCTGTCAACAGCAAGGCTCACTTGGCTACTGCTGCCACTGAATATCTAATTTGACCTACACTCAGTCCTGATAAGGTAATATTTCCTGGGGAATTCAGCCAGTCACCTGATGGAAAATTGATTATCTTGAACCCCTTTCATCACAAAGGGGTCACAGATTTATCCTCATTGGAAGAGGTACATGTTATGGGTAATAATATTTCTTCATCATCTGTGGAGATAAAGAATGCTGTGTTCATGCTTATGGTATTCTGCCCAGATTCTAAGCAAGAAACTCATTTCAGAGCAAAAAAGTGGGCTCATACCCATAGAATTAACTAGCTGCTTAACCATTTACTTCATTACCCTGAAGCAGCTGGCCAAGTAGAAAGATGGAATAGCCTACTGAAGCCTCGATTCCAATGCTAGTTGGGAGAAAATATCCTAAACAGATAGGATTATATCTTATAGAAAGACATATATGCTTTGATTCAGAGACCAACTTATGGTACTGTCTCTCTCATAGCCAGAATTCATGGGTCTGGAAATCAAGAGGTAGAAATGAGAATGGATCCTTTCATTATTTCATCTAATAACTCACTTGTAGAATTTTTGTTTTCCGTCTTCAACATTTTGAGCTCTGTTTGTTTTGAAGTCTTTATTTCTCCCCCCAAAAAATATTTCCACCAGAGGATACATCAGTAGTTCTGTTAAACTAGTAGATGAAACTGCCACCTGGCATTTTAGAGCTTCTCATGACAAAGACCCAACAGACAAGGAAAGGTGTTACTATCCCTTGTGGAAATAGGTCTCAATACCAAGGAAAAATTGCGTTGCTGCTACACAACAGGGACGTGAAGAACTGTTTGGAAACTAAAAGATCCCCTGAGGTGTCTCTGAGCACTTCTGTGTCCAATAATAAAAGTCAATAAGGAAATTCCACAACCAAAAAAAAAAAAAAAAAGTCAAGGGCACTGATGATTCAACTACCAAGAATGAAGATTTGTGTCACTCCAAACTAAGTAAAGGACGCTGATCAGCTGAAGATTGGGCTAATGGCAAAGAAAACATAGAAGGGGATAGTGGAGAAAGAAGTTCATAAATATCAACTACAGCTTCATGATTATTTACAAAATCAAGACCACAACAGCTTCACTTGTTGTGCCACTTGTGTGTATGTGTACATATTAACTATTTTTCTCTTCTCTCTCCTTTTCCTTATTTCATACAAGTTTTGTTAGAGGTTAACTTTACAATTTAGTATTTAGGCAATAGAATATTCAGATAGGATTTTGAATGAATTTGAGAAGTCATTAACATAGCCCAGAGATGCCTATGTTGGGACTTGGCATCTCCTTATTCTGGGTAGTGAGAACATCATTGCTTGTATGTGAATAGCTGTTGTGAGGAAAAAAATATAGAGTTGCCTCATTTTTGTGTGAATGTTCCTATACGTGTAGAAGAGTGCTTAAAGGAGTGGACTGTATTAGTTAGTAAGTTATTGTCTCTCAGCTCTTTCTATACTTAGCTTCAAGGTGCTGGGACTAGGACTCTGCAAACCACATTTCTGCTTTGCCTGCTGGATCCCTGTTAGGTTCTGCCAATACACTAGAGCTTTCCTTCAGGGCTGGAGGTGGGAGAAGGGAGCTGCTCCTTCCTATTGGTTTCGTGATGCCTGTGAGCATCACCCAGGGATGTTTCTTCATCCCAGCCACAGCAAACAATACGGTGTCCTTCCTGCGGCAGAAAGGGAACCTAGTTTGCAGCTTGTTTGATATTTGAAGAACAAGCCACCATTGTACCCACCACCAACATACCAGCGCTAGCCAAGCAGGAACATCTCCTCAAAGGCCTAAGTGTTAGTTCTGTGGGGTCACTTCTCTAAGTTTCTAAGTTTTAAATATGAGATGTGATCAAACAATACGGTGAATGTTTAAATTTTAAAAAAATTATTACAGTAAAAGACACATTGCCATTAAAACCCCCTCAAAATACTCCCCTTCACTTTGAGCACACTTATCCCATTGTTCTTGCCACTTTCTAAAGCAGTTCTGGAAGTCCTCTTTTGTGAGTGTCTTTAGTTGTGCTGTCATGGCTGCCTCGATGTCCTGAATCATTTTGATTTGGGGGAAGAGCCAGAAGTTGCATGGTGTCAGATCCAGTGAATAAGGTGGATGAGGACACACTGTAATGTTTTTATTTGACAAAAATTGCCGTATACCAGAAGTGATGTGTGACTCGGAGTGTTGTCATGATAGTCATTTACAGCACCTTCTCTTGACTGTAACTCTGACTGCTCTGAACAAGTTAAAACTCGTCACACACTGTTACTAAGGTTTGATGCACTGCTTCCTGTATTGAAGATCCCTGCCTTTCCATTGGCTAGCACTCGGCAGCAGCATTCACTGTCTTTTGTGATCACAGTGGGCTCTGTGTCACACATCACCTCTGGTACGGCAATTTCTATTAAATAAAATCATTATGATGTGTCCTCATCCACCTTATTCATCGGATCTGGCACTGTCGACTTCTGACTCTTCCCCAAAGTCAAAATGACCATGAAAGGTAAATGTTTTGAATTGACTCAGGACATTGAGGCAGCCATGACAGTGCAACTAAAGACACTCATGAAAGAGGACTTCCAGAACTGCTTCAGAAAGTCACAAGAACAATGGGATAAGTGTGTTCAAAGTGAGGGGAAGTATTTTGAGGGGGATTAATGGCAATGTGTTTTTTAGTGTAATACATTTTTATTTAAACATTCACTGTATTTTTTATCACACCTCGTATTTCAGACTATCCATTTTGTTCCCTGAGCCATCCAGGTAGTGGCTGCCTCCCACAGTTGCTATGTCTATATCTTAGTGTTACCTTTCTATACCTAAGTAACATTTTATCTAGTTAACATCAGGTGGACCCCAACTTAAGATTTTTCAACTTTACCACGGTATATTTTCAGCTGTGTATGTTACTGGTGAGTACTCATACAACCATTCTGTTTTTCACTTTCAGCACAGTATTCAATAAATTACATGAGCCATCCAACTCTCTGTTATAAAATAGGCTTTGTGTTAGATGATTTTTTTCTAACTGTAGGCTAATGTAATTGTTCTGAGCACATACAAGGTAGGCTAGCTAAGCTATGATGTTTAGTAGGCTAGGTGTGCTCAATACATTTTTGACTTAAAGATATTTTCAACCCACAATGGATTTATTGAGATGTAACCCCATCGTAAATTAAGGAGCATCTCTTACTTTATATTTATTTATATAATGGGGGTGGTTTTGTCTCCTGATTAGACCTTGACTAATATAGAACTTTTGGCCCGTTTGAAATTTTGTAGTAACCAGGGCTGGATCCCAAGTTTGTATCTCTTTTCTGTCTATACTCTTACCATAGATAATGTACTCTGTGGCTTTAAGTCTTATTTATACACTAATGACTCCTAAATTCATACCTCTTGTCCTGGCCTCTCACTAGAATTCCAGACATATATTTTATTGTCTACTTGATATCTCCACTTGACAATTTTATAAGTATCTCAAAGTTAATGTAGCTAAAACACAACTCATGGTTCTCTATATCTCCATGCCACCTACTCAAGCCTACTCCCACCCCCTAAGTTTCTCCACTACAATTAATTACACAACCGTCCAACCAGTTCCTCAAGTAGAAAAGCATAGAAATCAGTCTTGATTTCTTTCTTTCTCTTACTCTCTACAGCCAATCCATCAGCAAGTTCTAATAAAGATGTTTCCAAAATATACCTCGATCTGTAACATACTTCTATATCTCACCATATCCTTCACTATCACTCTGGTCCAAGCACCATAGTCCCTAACCTGGACATGTGTAATAGCCTTCTAAAAGGGATCCCATCCTTCTTCCATTCTGTATATAGGGGTATACTCCATCCTTTCTACAGTAGCCAGGATGATCTTTTAGAAACATAAATCAGCATTAAATTCTTCTAAAGCTTTCTCAACACACATATCATAATCCTAGTCTACAAGACCTCACCTAATCAGATCCCTGTTCATCCCTCTGAACCATCTCATGCCACACCCTTCCTGCCTTTCCTCCTGAGGCTGATACATTTGTGAAAGTCCTAGAGCTGCATAGCAAAGATTATGAGCCTACATAGCGGAAGATGTATAGATAAAACTCTAAGGCTCGACATCTCATGGGCTGGTGCACGTGAGTCTCAGTCATAATGAACTGAGTATGTGCTGCTCCTTCCCACCCTGACCTGCAGTCCTCTTTAAGATGACTGTAGCTCCTGGTAATAAACCCCTCCCACCACCTCCACTCATCCCATAGCACCTCATTACAGACTCAATACCAGACTAGTCTCTTTCTACCAATTCCAAGGGAATTGCAGCACAGAGGAAACAGACAAGCTGCTTACCTATGTCCTATGTCATGCCTTGGCTCCTGACTTCTGCCATTAAAGCTTTTGTCAGAGTTGATAAAATAAACTCTCTGGGTTGGAGTACAGGTTGTTTTGGCTCTGGCTGTTGCAATTTGAAACCTTACCCAAGTTTCCAGCAAAAGATCAGGGCACAGAAGAGAGCCTGTGGGTTTCTTTCTTCTGTCAAGAATTATCCTCTTTAGTAATTGTGGTTGTTCAAGTGAAGTTAATAATGAGATAATAACTAGATACATCCGTTTCACTTTGTATTGGAGATATAAGCAGGAAGATCTATGTCAGTTGCTCTGTCAATCAATCAGGAATCATTAGGGAAGTTTAAAATAAAGAAAAAGAAAAATGTCCAAGCTCTGTTTCAAAACCATGGCATCAGAATTTTCTGGGCTGGAGAGATTTTTACGTGAAATTAAGTTTTAAACACTTCATGGGTGATTCTAATGTACATCTTGGATTAGGTCAGATGCTTTACAAGGCTTCCTGGAAGTGACTTAACTGTTCCCTGCCCTCAAAGATGCCACATGAAACTCTAACTAGAATAATAGATTTAGCAATTCCCATCACAGCTTTTCATTTGAAGGTTAAGGAAAAGAAACCTAGAGAGGTAAGCAACTGTCATCCTCGGCTCACACAGCTTTCTAGTGGCAGAGCCAGTGCCTCAGCCCAGGTCTCTGGATAAATGGTGCAGAGGGAAGGCAGAACTTATTATGGCACAGTTATTCTTTAATGAGAGAGAGAGAGACAGAGAGACACAGAGAGAGAGAGAGAGATTGGACTTCCAGCAGTAAGGAAAGTTCTGAAGAGGGCTTTAAAGGAGGAAATGAACATGGATAGTTTGAAGGCAGGGCAGGCCTGGAGATGGTCAGTATGGAAGGAGGAGCAAGGGCTCCCCCCGTCCCCACCCTTCATCCCACCCCATCCCCACCTCTACAGCTATGATGGATTTTCCCAATGAAGGTAAACTCTACCTGGCAGGCTTGCTGGAAGAATGGGAGGGTAACATCTGGTGAGGGTTAAAAATAGAAAGTATTATTGGGCTTTTAGAGGCTGCTCACTTGAAAGAAGAGCATAAATCATTTTCTTGCCCAGAGCCCTTATCTGCTCTTTATGCCTTTGACGGTGGGTGTGCAGCAGGTGGGGATATAGAAGAGGGTGGTGAGGAAATGTCTCCTCAGTGGAAATCCCCTCTTGGTCATGTATCCATTTGAGGGAGTTGGGGTTGTATCCATTGGGTCTACATGGGGGAATATCTCAGAGAATAGCAGAGAAACAGACATGAATGAGTCAGAGAGACACCCGCTGATACAATGGTAAAAAGCGAAAGTCCTACAGGGTGGGAGGAAATAAGAAAAAGGAGAAGAAAGGAATGAAATGGGGTCTATCATACTCCAAGTCCGTTTTATATGCCTCCCTGAAATTTTCTGTGACCCTTTGGTTTTCTGGACCCCCCTGGCACATGCTTCTATCGTGGGGCTTAGCCCCTTTTGGTGCCCAGTGCTTATGATGAGGGCTTCAGCTGAGAATTTGGGAAGGGATCGGAAGGAGGGGCCAGGGCACCTCTGGTAGTCTTCAGTTATCTACTCATAACCAATGGGAACCCCAAGGAGCTTCCATCCTTTGACTTCTCCCCCAGGCTGGAAACCTGGCATTCTCATTGACATCCAGCCCCACCCCCCTGGAGCGGCCAGGCTGATGCGATTTTCTTTTAATGTGCCTCCCCTCTTAGCACAAAGCCTCTATTCTGTTCAACTGATATCCTGCTCCTCTCCCTACAGTCAACATTTCTTTAGGCCTTAATCCCTTAAAACCCCCTTAAACAACTCAAAAGCAATAAAGAGATAGTTCTTGGTTACATTTCTCCCTTTTGCTTTGTTCTTTCTAAACCTGTTCTCAGATTGCAGGCCAGAAGGTCTTTGTGTGAATGTTGACTCATCTCCTTCATTCTAATGAGGTCACTGACAGCATAAACTGGGCGGCTGGCTGCTCCTGGGCTGGGTGTTAGGTAACGGAGCTGTCTGGCTAAGGGACTGAGCTTCCTGGAGGAGTAGAGAGGGAGGGGGACCACCTGGGCCTGGGACTTTGCAACATCAGTGACTCCAAGTGGCCTAAAGGTGTGATCTTTAATACTGCAGAAGTGCTTATCCCCTCGTGACTGGATCTCTTCTGTCCATGGCTCCAGTCCCCAAGCACCTACACCTGGAATGAAGTCACCAATCTGTCTCCTGTTGATTTCCTCACTCTCTGGGGTTCATGTTATATCCTCATGTGGAAATACATATGTTACTCATTAAACTACTTAATTTGATTTCTTATCACAAAGATGTTTGATAGAAATTAGCTGGGATAGATTTTAATTAAGAAAAAGGAGTAAGGCTTTGGCATAGCCAAGAAGGACCAGCCTTGATCAGGAGAAGGAATAGAAGATCCAGCCTGCAGTCTCTGGAAGCCTGGGGCAGGGCACCTGCTAGTGAGTGGTGGATTTGAACAAAACCCACTGCATCTCTGAATCGAGGAATCTCATCTGTAAATGAGGAAAATAGAACGCTGTTCAGTTAAGTGATATTAACAGTTATAGACAAACAACAAAGGAATAGAATGGATCAATATGTTGACTATTAAGCGGTAATTGGTAGGTCAGATAATGAAGCAAGCTATGAAGGGAGTGTTACTGCGTGGATGGTGTGTGTGTGTGTGTGTGTGTGTGTGTGTGTGTGTGTGCGTGCGTGCGTATACACACGAATGGGCATAATTAAATTAATTGTAATCATGCAGTCTAGAGATAAGTAGCCATGGGGACAGGGAGAGAAGCAGGAATGGGGTGGTGGAGAAGGAGAAGGGCAAAATTCTACCCAAATCAAGCAATTGATGGTTAAAGGTGGTTAGTATATAGTGTAATATAACACACATATACTCGTATGCATACACATATACAAGCACACACATGTTTTCTTTTTCCTTTTAAATTCAATTTATTGGGGTGATGATGGCCAGCAAAAATTACACAAGTGCACAACTCCAAGTGCACAACTCCACAGTACATTATTTACAGATCACACTGTGTGCTCACCACCCAGAGTTAGTTCTTCCATCACCATATATTTGACTCCCTTTACCCTCTTCTACCTGAGATACATTTTAATACACAGAGCTTTATCTTATTTTGGAGATGTTTTTCAAGCCCACATCTTTTCACACATCACATTTACCCAGTCGTCTGTTCATCCATTCATCCTTTGCATATATAAATATAAATATAAATACGCACATACATCCCCCTCTCCTCTTACCCTCTGTTAACCACTGAACTGTTGTCTGTGTCTACATGCATATGATATATATATACAAAGGATGAATGGATGAACAGATTGGGTAAAGATGATGCATAAAAAGATGTGGGCTTGAAAAACATCTCCAAAATAAGACGAAACTCTGTGTATTAACCTGTGTCTCAGGTAACATTAACCTGGACAACATGGATTTCTAGTCCATGAACATAATACGTTTACCCATTCACTTAAGTCTTCCTTTTGTGATGTTTTATAGTTTTCAGAATACAGATCTTGCACATCTTTCATGAAATTTATTCCTAAGTATTTTCTTTTTTAATTTTAGTTTACATGGTGTTATTTGTTAATTTTGCTTTTCAAGTGTTCATTCCTACAACAAAGAAATGCAAGAGATTTTTATATTCACATTGTATTGTACTATCTTGCTAAATTATTAGTTTTCCTAGCCCATATGTAGCCTCCTTAGGAATTTTTTCGTATGCATTTATGTTTTCAGCCAATGAAGAAAGGTTTATGTCTTTCATTCAAGTTTTTATAACTTTTATTTCTTTTCTTTATTGACTGCAGAATCTAGGACTTCCAATATAATTGTAAATAGAAGTAGTTAGAATGGACATACTTTCCTTGTTGTTAATATTAGGTATAAAGCATTGAGATTTCTTCATCCACTATGATGTTAGATGTAAGTTTTCACCAATGCCCTTAATCAGATTGGGAAAATTTCCTTTTATTCTTAGTTTGGTGAGGGTTTTTATGATGAACACATATTGAACGTTTTTCAAATGATTTTTCTGCAGCTATTCAAACGATTATATGTTTTTTGTCCTTTATTCTACTACTAGGTGCATGACATATTTTGGAATTTCAAATATTAAACCAGTCATTCTAGTCCCAGAAAAAAATCATACTTTATCATGATGTGCTATCCATTTCATATCTTGTTACATTTAATTTACTAAAATTTTGTTAAGAATTTTTGCATCTATATTCATGGGGTTTAATTTGTTTATAGTTTTCTCTTCATATGATGTTATTGTCTATTTTTACTATTAGTGTAATGCTGACCACACAAAATTAATTGGTAAGTTCTCTCCTTTCTATTATCTATAGAGTTTGTGTAGGATTCTTTTCTAATGGTTGATGGAATGCATAAGCAAAACTAAACAGGCCTGGGGTTTTCATTGTGGGAAGATTTTCAATTATGCAATCAAAAAGTTTACATGATATTAGGCTATTCAAATTTTCCATTTCTTTTTGAGTAAGTTTTGGTAAATTTGTGTCTTTCAAGAAATTAGTCTATTTACCCAAGTTTTCAATTATATTGGCATAAAGTTTTAAAAATAATATTTTATCATCATTCTAATATCTGTGGAATATACAATGATATCCCCTCTTTCATTTCTGATATTGATAACTTATGTCTTCTATTTTTCTTGACTACGTAAAGTTTTATTAATTTTATTGACCCTTTCAAAGAACAAAAATTTTTTTGATTTTCTCTATTGTTCATTATGATTTTCATTGAGTTCTGCTCTTATTTTTATAATTCCTTCCTTCTATTTATTTTGAGTTCAATGAACTTTTCTCTCTCTGGTTTCTTAGGATGGGACTTAAATTATGTACTTTAGGTCCTTCTTCTTTTCTGAAATGAGTATTTAGTTTAATACTGTATATTTTCCTTGAAGCATAGCTTTAGCAACATCCACATATTTTGATTTGTTATATACTTGTATTTATCATTTAGTTCAAAATAGTTTCTAATTTCCAATGTGATTACCTTTTCAACTCATAGATTATTTAGAACTGTGGTTCTCAGCTACAGTACATTTTTATCCCCCACTCTCCCAAGGAATATTTAGCAATGTCTAGAGACATTTTTGGTTGTCACAACTGGAGGGGTACAACTGGCATCTAGTGGGCAGATCCAAGGATGCTGCTAAGCTTCCGACAGTGTATGGGACAGCCCCCAACAACAATTTTCTGATATACTCGTGTAACTCTGATATAAAAGTGTGTTGTTTAATTTCTCCAAATATGGGTTTTTCCTAATTATTTTATTGTTATTGATTTCTAATTTAATTCCATTGTGGTTAGAGAAATAGTTGATATGATTTTAATCTTTTAAAATTTATTGAGACTTGTTGTATGGCCCAGTGTATGCTCTACTCTGGTGAACATACCAGGTGCACTTGAAAAGAATGTGTGTTCTGCAGTTGGTGAGTGTAATGTCCTATACATATCAGTTAGGTCAAAGTTATTGATAGTGTTGTTCATTTTGTCCATGAGTTTGCTGATTTTATCTGCCTGATTTATTAATTACTGAGAGAGAAGTGTTAATATCTCTAACTATGATAATGGAATTGTCTTTTTCTCCCTTTAATTTGGCAAATTTTACTTCAGCTTTTTTGAAGCTCTTATTAGGTGCATATTCATTATGATTGTTAAGTCTTCCTGACCTTTTTATTATTATGAAATGCTTCTCTTTATCTCTGGTAGTAATTGCTGTCTTGAAATATATTTGATGTGATATTACTATAACCACTTCAACTTATTCTGTTTATGTTTGAATAGTATATGCTTCCTCATCCATTTACTTTCAACCTCTGTGTGTCTTCTAAAGAAAGCATATAGCTGGTGTCTTAGTCAGCTCAGGCTACCATAATAAAATACCATAGATTGGGTTGTTTAAACTATAGAAATTTGTCTTCTCATTGTTCTGGAGGCTGGAAAGCCCAACATCAAGATGCTGGCTTATTCAGTTCCTGGTGAGGTCTCTTCCTGGCTTTCAATGCCACCTTCTTGTTGTGTGTTCACATGGTGGAGAAAGAGTGAACTCTTTGGTATCTCCTCTTATAAGGACAGTAATCTCATAGGATCATAGCTCTACCCTTAAGACATCACGTAACCTTGATTATTTTCTTACTCCAAATATAGCCACATTGGGGGATTAGGGCTTCAACATATACATTTTGGGTGGACACAATTCAGTCTATCATAGTTGGGTCTTGCTTTTTCTAATCCATTTAGATAATTCCTGCCTTTTAATTGAAGTTTCAGTTCATTAACCTTTCGTGTAATTATTGATATATTTGGGCTTGGGTTTATCATTTTATAATTTGCTTTCTATGTCTCTCTGTTTTTCGTTTTTCTCGTCTTCCTTTCCCATGCCCCTCTACTTTGCATCACTTGAATATATTTTAAATTTCCATTTTAATTTTTTAAATTGGTTTTTAAGTTATACTTCTATGCACTATTTTAGTGTTTGTTCTGGGATTATAATATACATTTTAATCTTCTCACAGTCCACTCACAATTACTGTTTTCCTACTTCATGAAAAAATATAGAAACTTTGCAACTATGTTATAAGTCCCTATTTCCTTAACCTCCCTCCTTCGTGTGAGAGCTGTTATATGTTCTCTATCTACATAGGTTATAAGTCCCACAAGAAAATGCACTAATTTTTGCTTTTAAGTCATATGTATCATAAATTAAGAGAATAAAAGCCTTTATTAACAATACACTTTAATTTAAAAAAGAGAATAAAAGCCAACAACATTTAGTCTTTTTTTTTTAAAATCCAGATATTTACCATTTCCAATGTTCTCTATTCCTTTTTAAGGATGTTTGTTTACATCTGATAATATCTTCATTCAGCATGAAGAATCTTTTTGTTTTTTTTGTTTGTTTTTGTGGGTGTCTACTGGTGAAGAAATCTATATTTTACCTTCATTCTTGAAGGATATTTTGTCTAGATATAAAATTCTGGTTTGGCAGGGTTTTTTTTCTTTAATTACTTTAAAGATGTTTTTCACTGTCTTCTGGTCTTCATAGTTTCTGATGATCTAATTTGACATCTTTTTCTTGGTTTTCTTAGACTTTCAACAGTTTAACTATGATATGCTTTGTGTGGCCTTTTCATGTTTATCCTGCCTAGTATTCACTGATTATCTTGAATCTGGAATTTTTTGTTCTTCATAAAATTTGGAAATTTTTAGTTCTGATTTCTTCAAATATTTTTATGTGAATTTTTTTCCTCTTGGCACTCCAATTTTACATATATTAAACCATTAGCTATTATCTAACAATTACCTAAGATTCTATTCTTTTTTCAATCTTTTTTCCTCTGGGGTTTTGTTTGTTTGTTTGTTTGTTTCATATTTGATGTCTATTGATCTATCTCAAGCTCACCTACCACTTCCTCACTTTGACTAAGTCCATCATGAACAAGTCCATCATGAACTTTTAAATTTTAGATATTGTATATTTTGGTTGTAGAATTTCCTTTTATATGTTATATTTTTCTGCTGAGATTTCCTCTTCTCATTGCTGTGAGCATATTTTGCCTTACTTCATTAAGGATAATAATACTAATCATTTTAAAATTCTCAGTACTCCCTTAGAGGGAACATCCCTTACTAAATGAATGATGGAAATGGGTATATGATACTCTAGTTCCTTTGCCTCTCGAGGTCATGACTATGAGGCATAAGCTTGACACTGGCTCTGAGTTCCTCCAGGGCCATTAAATTCCAGTTGCCCACAGTAGTAGTTGGCCTGATAAGACACTTTTACTGGCTTTCTTCCTGTCCTTATTTGACTGCCTCACTCCCCAACTGGTGTTTCCTTCACCAACAAAGTAATCCATTGGCTCTTGAATCTTTGTCTTAGGGTCCATTTCTAGGGCAACTCAAACTAAGATGGAGTTGTTGAAGAGCATTGTCTGTAATCCTTGCTATACCAAGTATAGTCTGCAGACCGGCAGCATCAGACACCACCAGGGGGCTTAATAAAAAAGCAGAATCCCAGGCACCATCACAACCTTCCTGAATTATAATCTCCATTTTAACAAGATCTCTGGGTGATTTGTGTGCCCATTAGTTTGAAAAACAGTGGTCCAAATAAAATCTATTTTTTCAAATCTGCTGAGACTTGCTTTATGACTATGTGACACATTTTTATAATGTTCTATTTGTGCTTGAAATGAATGTATATTTTCTAATGGTTGGGTATAAATTTCCATATATATATATTTTTTGATCCAACCTCATTAATTGTGCTGTTCACAGCTTCTACATTTTTGCTGATTTTTCTTTTGTCGGTTTAACCTACGATTTACTGAGAGATATGTATTGAAACCTTCCAATATACAAGTGATTTGTCAACTTCTCCCTGTAGTTCTATCATTTTTTAATATATACATATATGTGAGCATCAAATGCTTATAAGTGTACTGTTTTATATTATTGGTGAATTGAACCTTTTATCATTGCATAGTGATCTCTACTCTTAGTGCTTTTTGTCTTAAATCATATTGTGATAGTAATATAAGCAAACTTGCTTTCTTTAGGTTAATATTTCCTTTTAATTCCTTTTACTCTCAGCTTTTATTTTTTAAGCTTGAGGTTTGAACCATAAGCATTATATCATTGATGTGAAAATTATTCTGATATTTTGCTATTTTTGAAGGTTGCCATTGTGCTTATAATTTCCAGGAATGTTTCTAATTTCTTTTGTTTCCTGTGTTACATTTATTCCCTCAAGATTGGTTGTTTTGAGGGAATGTTTTGGTCCTTATGGTCCTTATGTTTTGGTCCTTATGTTTCCTATTGTTGGCTGTTAGCAAGTATGTGGTAATCCTTGGTTATCTGTTCATATTTCTAAATGAAGGACTGTTGATAAATATTTGTAGCTAGATCAATTTCCTCTGCCATTGTTCAAGTATATTTCCCCAACAGATCTCAATCTTGAATGGGGAGGATGAGTAGGCAGTGCTTATAGAGAATGTGTGTGGAGAGCAGCAGGTTGGCAGGCAGTTAGGAGCCCACACAATTGTCAAAGAAAGACTAGCTTTACCCTACAACAGGAATACCATGATGTATTTTCTTCCTGGGAAGAGCTGAGTATCTCTCAGCTTCTGCACATCCACTATGGGTGTGCAGAGTTACCTGGCTTTGCTTTGCTTCTTCTGGCACTATCACCAGGTCTCAGAGCCTCCTTCAGCTGGCCCTCCAGTTCCTTCAAGAGCCATTCTAAGGGCTTTACCTGCAGATGATGACTCCATTGGAGGCTCTAAGCAGGAGGGGGCTGCACAGGTGATTTTTAACTAGTTAATCCAGTGATCACCACTGGACATCCCACCTGTTCTCTGTACTTTGAGACTAAGAGCTGGCATTTCCCTGGGGATTCCTTTAAAAGAACATTCTTCCAAGGTTGCTGGTTCGATCCCCTCATGGGCCACTGTGAGCTGTGCCATCCTTAAAATAAATAAATATATAAATAAAATAAAAACATTTAAAAAAAATAAAGGATTGTTCTTCACTAAAATTGCTGTTTCAGATGTGTTTTCTCCATGAAATATCACATCTGTTTTCTAATTTTCACCAATCTTTTAAAATATGTGTACTGTTGATGGCACCACATTTTATTTTCCAGAGCTATTATAAATTTATTATTTTAATATGCATTTCATTAATTTACTTAAACACATATGTTCAGCTCATCACTTTGAACTCAATAATTATAACTTTCTGAGTTTAGATTTGTAGATTCCAAATGAATTTACTCTTATAGTAAATTGTCGATTCTATTTCTCCACCTCAACAAGATATAACTCTTAATTTAAAGAACTACTTTGAGTACCCTATCAAATTATTTTAATAACTCTATATTAAAAAGATATTTTTATATCTTTTATAAAAGAAGAAAAAAAAGCATGTTAGTCCCCTTTTCGACTAAAATAATTATTCCTATTAACAGACCTATTTTGGGATATTTTGTTGCAATTCAATTAGTCACATATCTTTCCTCATCTTACAGCATTTTAATTTTGGTTTGTTTATTTGTTTGTTAATCCTTCTATGTATCTGGGGCTTTTATTTTTTTACATGGTAGTAACAACAACTGAAATTTATCCATCACTT